>NW_023425538.1:3494849-4094849 GCF_014108245.1 Pipistrellus kuhlii | reverse complement strand
TCTCTGGGCCCAGCCTCTCTGGTCCTGGGTGCTCCTGGTCTGGCCACCCTGGGATTGGACACCTACACCCCAGGCCTGGCTGCCACTGCCCCATGTCTGGCTGCTCTGGGCCTGGCTGCTACTGCTCTGGTTCTGGCTGCTGCTGCTCTGGGGCCTGGCTGCTGCTGTTCTGGGCCCGGCTGCCACTGCCTTGTCCCTGGCCACTTTGGGCCTGGCTGCCGCCGTTCCAACATTCTGCCCTTTTTTATTTTTTATTTTAAACCCATTTATGTTGCAATGTTGGCTGCTGAGTTGAGTTCTATCTTAGTCTTCGATTTTTTTTCAAGATCTTTTTTGTATTCTTTCTTAAGTAATTTTACTATCTTGTGTTATAACTTGATTTCTTCACATTGAAAACTTTTTCAGTTTCTTCCTCCTCATCCTGGAAGCTTAGCAGGCTGGCCTGCGGCACCCCTTTGTTCTCCTCAGCCTCCTGCGCAGCTTCAGCCTGTTGCCGGGGTCAGCACCGCCCAGGAAGCAGCCCCCGGCCTTGGCTCCTTGGCCTGAGATCAGCAGTCGAGGGCCCAGCGGCACCCCCACTCCCCCCCGGGGGCCTAGTCACCCGGCTCCTTGCCAGCGCCCAGCTGGCCGGTGTCCGGCAGCAGCTTCTGCTCCTCATCCCATTCCTCCCAGTCTGAGCTTTTTTCTCCTTCTTGCTAGGGGAGTCTAGCATCAGAGTCAACAGACTGTCCTCTGCGTGCAATGTGCGCAACTCCAGGGGCTCTGCCCCTCGCTGCTTCCCTGGGACTCCGCCTCACAGCCCCGCCTCCCTCTGTTTGAGCCTGGGTCCCCAGGGTCTGGCCTAGAACTGGGGTTCAGAGCAGTCGGAACTGGGGCTCAGCACAGCCTGAGGTCTTGTTTCCTTCCTGCCAGGGCAATCCAGCATCAGAGTCAACATTCCATCCTCTGCACACAATGTGCGCGACTCCGGGGGCTCTGCCTTTGGACGCTCTCCTGGGATTCCACCTCACAGCCCTGTCTCCCCCTGCCTGAGCCTGGGTCCCCGGGGTCTGGCCCAGAACTGGGGCTTAGCGCTGCCGGTTCTGGGGTTCAGCCCAGTCCAGGGCTTTTATTTCCTTCCTGCTAGGGAATGCCAGGCAGGCACCCATCCTTCTTCTCCTCTCTGGCTCCGTCCTCTCCGCGAGTGTGTGCGCATACAGCATGTCTCTGTACCTTAGGCTTTTTCAGCTCCTCTGATTTTCCTTCTGGTTTTCTCTTTCCTTCTTGTTGTAGAATTTTCAGTCAGGTGAATACTTGTAGCAACGGGCAATGTCCATTTTATATTTTAGTTGTATTCCATTGAAATTGTTGTGTGCGGCTGCGGTCAGGCATCTACCTGTGCAGCCATCTTGGATCCTCCATATATGGATTTTATTATGTTGACGTATCATTGCTCTATTTCCACTTGGCTGACAGTTTTTATCAAGAAAGGGTGGTGAATTTTGTCAAATGCTTTTTCTGCTTCAATTGATAATTTGTTTAGGTTATGTATCAGGTTTATTGATTTGCAGATATTGTACCATCCTTGCATCCCCAGAATAAATCCCAGTTCGTCTTGGTGTATGATCTTTTTAATGTAATGCTGGATCTAATTTTCTAGGATTTTGTTGAGGATTTTAGCATCTATGTTCATCAGAGATATTGACCTGTAGTTCTCTTTCTTTGTGGTGTCTATCTGGTTTTGGGTTTAGGCTTCATAGAAAGAGCTTGGAAGTGTTCCTTACTCTTGAATTTTTTGGAATATTCTGAGGAGGATAAGTGTTTGTTCTTCTTTGAATATTTGGTAAAACTCCCCTGTACAACCATCTGGCCCAGGTCTTTTGTTTGTTGGAAAATTTTTTATTACTGCTTCAATTTCCTCCATAATAATTGGCCTATTCAGACATTTTTTATTCTTCCTGATACAGTTCTGGAAGGTTGTATTTTTCTAGTAGTATGCCCATTTCTTCTAGGTTGACCAGTTTGTTGGAATTGATTTGTTCATTGTATTTTTTTTTATTTTTTTTATTTTTTTTTACAATCCTTTGTATTTCTGTCAGGTTTGTTGTTATTTCACCTCTTTCATTTCTGATTTTGTTATTTGGGTCCCCTTTCTTTGCTTCTTGGAGAGCCTGGCTATAGGTTCATCAATCTTATGTATCCTTTCAAAGAACCAACTCTCGGTTTCATTGATCTTTGTTAATTTTTTTTTCTCTTTATGTCATTTTTTTGCAATCTTATATTAATTATTTTCTTCCTTCTGCTCACTCTGGATTTTTCTTGTTGCTCTCTTTCTAATTCTTTAAGTTGTAGAGTTAGATAATTTATTACCAGTTTTTCTTTTCTCTTTTCCTTTCTTTTTCTTTTCTTTTTTTTCTTTTTTAAGTAGGCCTGTAATGCTATAAACTTCCTTTTCAGGACTGCTTTCATTGTGTCCCATAGATTTTGGATTGTTATGTTTTCATTGTCATTTGTTTCCAGGATATATTTAATTTCTTCTTTGATCTCTTCAGTAAGATATCATTGTTTAATAACATGCTATTTAGCCTGCAAGTGTTTGAAATTTTTATTGTTTTTATTGTAGTTCTTTTCTAATATTATGCCATTGTGATCTGAGAAGATGCTTGATATTATTTCTATGTTCTTGAATTTAAAGAGTCTTCGCCTGTGTCCCAATATGTCATCTATCTTTTACTATGTCCCATGTGCACTTGATAAGAATGTATATTCTGTATCTTTGGGGTGAAATGTTCTGAAGATGTTAAATACATCTGATGTAGTGAGTTGTTTAGGACTGCTGTTTCTTTGATGACGTTTTGTCTACAGGATTTATCTAGTGATGTCAATGGGGTATTAAAGTGCCCTACTATGACTGTATTACTATTGATCTCTCTCTTGATATCTTCCAGGAGGTTTTTTTTTTTTTTTTTTTTTTTTTTTTTTTTTTTTTTTTAATGTTTTTGAGTGCTGCTGCATTGGGTACTTATATGTTTACCAGAGTTATATTTTCTTGTTGTATCAATCCCTTTAGTATTATGAAGTGGCTTTCCTTATCAATTATTATGGCCTTCATTTTGCAGTCTATTTTATCAGATATAGGTATTGCAACTTCAGCTTTTTTTTTAATTTCTATTTGCCTGAAAAATATTTTACCATCCTTTCCCTTTCATTCTGTGTGAATCCCTTATTGGTGAGTCTCTTAGAGACAGCTTATATATGGTTCATGTTTTATTATCCATTCAGCAATTCTATATCTTTTGATTGGAACATATAAGTTCATTTATGTTTAAGGTTATTATTGATAGGTACTTGTTTGTAGCCAATTTCATTTTTTGTGCCTGTGTTCCTTCTTGCCTTTCTATTTATTTTCTTTACAACCATCCCTTTACTATTTCTTGTATTGCTGGTTTGGTAGTGATAAACTCCCTTAGCCTTCCTTTTATCTGTGAAGCCCCTGATTTCCCCTGTAATTTTGATGATAGCCTTGCTGGATAGAGTATTCTTGGATTCAGTCCCTTGTTTTGCATCACTATGTATACTTTATTCCATTCCCTTCTGGCCTTATGTGTTTCTGTTGAGAAATAATTTTACAATCTACTGAGAGATTCTTTGCAGGTAACTCTGTTTCTCTTTTGCAGCCTTATAATTTTCTCTTTGTCATTAATGTTTGCCATGTAATTACAACATGTCTTGGTGTGGGTCTTTTGGGTTCATCTTGTTTGAGACTCTGTGTGCTTATGTGACTCCTCCCCCTCTCTGCCCCTCCCCAAAAAAAATCAGGAAAGTTTTCTATCATTATTTCTTCAAATAAGTTTTCTAATCCTTGTTCCTCTTCTTGTCCTTCTGAAACCCCTATCATACATATGGTACTTTATTTCATTTTGTTTCAAAGCTCCATTAGATTCTCTATCTGCTTTCTATCCCCCATCCCCCAATATCTGTTCAGATTGGGTGTGTTTCTCTGCCCTATTTTCTGTCTTATTTCATCCTCTGCTTCTTCTAGTCTACTGTTGAAACCTTCCACTGTATTTTTTATTGTATCTATATCAGTCTTTATTTGCTCTTGATGAGTTGTTGATTTTCTCATCCAGCTTACTCTGAATTCCTTTTTTGACATATTGCATGCCTCCATTTCCTTTAGTTCATTTCTGGTGATTCTTCCTTTTCTTTACCTTGGGGGAATTGTTTATTTATCTCTCCATTTTTGCTGTCTCTTTCTGGCTCTGGGAACCCTGCTTGTGGTTTGAGGTTGGTGACCCTAACAGGGAAATGGTCTGGAAATTGTTAGCCCAGAGACTAGGCCTTGAGTCTCATGCCTTTATTGTCTCTGCTCTGAGTTGTATCCCCTTCCCCCACTGATATTATCCCTCAGTTGTCTGCTTCAGATCCTTGGGGTGGTGGGAGTGGTGCACAGTTCCTCTAATGTGCAACTACCTGTGATGACCCAGAGCCCTCAAGCATGCAGTTCACTGTGCAGCCTGGCACCCATGGCAGGGTAGCAAGCACCCTAGGTCCCACTGGCAGCACACTTGTGCAGTGTGGTCTTGTGGCCCCTGGCTGGGTACATTGGCTTGCTTCAGGTTTCCCATAAGTGCTTTCCTGTAGCCTGAAGAGAGGTGGCTTTGAGTCAGGCTAGCAGCACAGTTCTGTGGTCCAGGGTGGGAGTGGGGCACAACGTTCTCCTAGTTTACACTCACTGTGGGGACTTGGAGCTGGATCATAGGACACTGGGTCTCAGCAGGCTGGTGAGGAGTCCTGGTTCAGGAGTTCTCTTTCTGTAGACATCTGGGAGCTTTCCAGCTTTCCCTGCCACTCACCAACAGGACCTGGTGGTGGTTCCAAATGGGATCTAACTGAAAAGCAGCATTCTCTAGGCATCCTATGCCCTTCCATATTGAAAATTGTCTCCTCAACTGTGTCTAATTTCTTAATTCCAGGTGGATGTCCTCCAATTTAGTTGCTTTCCTGGCCTGGGCCTAGGAGGAGGTGCACAACACTGCAGCCTATTCAGCTGCCATTTTTCTCTCCCTCTACTCTTTTTTAAATTGGATTGTTTGCCTTTTTGGTGTTGATTACTATGAGTTCTTTATACATTTTTTATGTTAATCCATATTTGATTTTATATTATCCTATCTAATAAATATGTAATATGCAAATTGACCATCACTTTGCAACAAAGATGGTAACACCCATAGCTAGTACGAATGGGAATATGCAAATTGACACAACAAAGATGGCATTCGGCCCTGCCCTGGCTGCTCTGGGCCTCTGGATAGTGCATGAAGGCAAAAGGTGGCTCTGGATCAGAACGAAGTTGGAAGGAGGCTCTGGGCCAGAGCAAAGGTGAAAGGAGGCAGCCAAAACGAAGGCCCAGGTCCTTAGTGCTGGAAGCTAGGGGAAGAAAGGCCTATTCTTGCACAAATCTTTATGCATCGAGCCTCTAGTATAATATATATATATATATATATATATATATATATATATATATATATATTGATTTTTTACAGAGAGGAAGGAAGAGGGATAGAGAGCTAGAAACATTGATGAGAGAGAAACATAGACCAGCTGCCTCCTGCACACCCCCTACTGAGGATGTGCCCGCAACCAAAGTACATGCCCTTGACCAGAATCAAATCTGGGACCCTTCAGTCCACGGACCAACGCTCTATCCACTGAGCCAAACAAGTTTTGGCTAACATAATATATTGATAATATATATTATATTTTATCTTAACCCATTATTAATATTTTATATTAACCCAGTATCATTAGTGAATGTTTTTTCATTCAAAATATTGTCTTTTTGTTCTTTTTGAAACTTTTCTTTGCTGTGCAAATCTTTTCATTTGATGTACAAATCTTTTCATTTGATGTACTTTCATTAGTTGTTTTGTGTTGGTTTTGTTAGTTTACATTGGCTGAAGAGATATAAGAAAAATATTGCTAAGAGAAATGTCAGAGATTATACTTTCTTTTTTATTTTCTTTTTTTATGGTTTTGAGTCCTACATTTAAGTCTTTAATCCATTTTGACGTTATTCTTGTATATAGTGTAAGAAAGTGGTCATTTTTGCATGAATCTAAACACAATTTATTGAATATACTGTCTTTATCTTGTTTTATGTTCTTGTCACCTTTGGGAAATATTAATTGGCTATAAAGGTATGTGTTTATTTCTGTACTTTCTATTATGTTCCATTGATTTGCATGTCTGTTTTTAATGCTAGTATCATGCTCTTTTGATTAGTAAGACTATATATTTTGATATTAAGTAACATGACACCTCTAATAGGTTTGATGTATGTTCTAGTTTGATGAAATACATTATTGGTGTTTTTATAAAAATTGCACTGAATCTGTAGATTGCTTTGAGTATTATGGACACTTAATAATGTTGCTTCATCTTATCTATAAGTACAATATATATTTCCATTTATTTGTATCTCTTTCAATTTTTTTTCTTCCATATCGTTCAGTTTTTCAAATATAGGTCTTTGATCGCCTTGTTTTAAGTTATTCTTACATATTTTGATGCAAATGTAAATAAGATTATTTACTTAGTTTCCCTTTCTTATATTTCATTATTGGTGTATAAAAATGTAGCAATTGATGTCAGAGGGATGACAGCATAAGAGGTCCCTTTGGTCTCTTTCCTTGAAGTTACAACAATTTGAATACCTATAATTCATAAAAAGATTCCCTGCTCAACACAAACCACAACTGACAGTACAGCCATTTGTTGAAACATTTGAAGGTGGGTGAGTGGAAGTAAACTGAAGTGGAAGGGAGACGAACTGAAACATTGCCACATATATAGCCTGAAGTTCATTGCATATCTTGGAAGGGGGAAGGAATCAGTTTCCTGCTGTCACTTCCTTTATCTTCAGGATCAGAGAGATACAGGGAGCATTCCTGCAGCTTAACCCAGTGACTTGGAGAGGGACAAAGCACAGAGGTGTGGCAATGTTTGCCTGTTAATCACAACTGCCAGGAAAAACAACAACACAGAGTCTGGCTGCTTCCCCTTACTTTCCCATAGTTCTCCTCTACTCACTCTCCTGGAGCTAGTAGAAAACCCCACCAGAAGCTGTAGTGGTGAGTGTTGGGTTACAGAGCAAATTATATGCAAACCCAACAACTAGAACCACAGAAACATTCACTCTATGGCTAATACCAGTGATTGGTGAAGATATAGACTTCTGAAGTATGCCAGTCAATATTACTGGCAAAGCATAGTCCTGAAGGCAGTAGACACCTCTCTCAGCCCACCACATCCCAACCCATTGGGATATACTGTCAGCAAAGACTGATTGCAAAGCACAATGCTGAGATTTCACACATTTGGAACCACTTCTCCTATAACATTTTCCCATGGTGTTGGTGTCTTAAGACAGTTGCAGAGTTATCAGAGATAAGACACCCAGCTCCCCGGGAAACACAGGACATTTTTCTCTGCCTTGTAAAGATTAGAAAAGCCAAAGTGATACAACATAAACTAAAGAACTTGTGCTTCAGTGCCACCTACTGGAAAACAATGAATAGACTTATTATCAATCTACTAGAAAAGTGACACTCATACATACATAGATGTCTGGGCAGAGAAGAAATCCATCAAATACCATGCATAACCAAGGTAATGAGGCAGTTCAGAAACAAAATTTTAAAAATCTCAAAATACAGAAACATATAAAGAACTAAATAAGATACAAGAAAACAAAGAAACAGTTTAATGAACTCAGAAATTAAATCAACATACACAATGAGTACTTTATTAAAGAGATTGAAAATTTGAAATGAATTAAATGGAAATTTTGGAGATAATAAATGCAGTAAAAAATATAAAGAATGAGCTAGCAAGTATAGGAAATAGAGTCGACCAAATGAAAGAAAGAATTAGTAAGATTTGGATTCTAAGAAGGCTGCATAGTAATTGGAAGCTGTGTCTACTTGCTTCTAGCTATGTATCAGATGTGCAACTAAATTATAAAGCAATCAGCTTGAAAAACAAATTGATATATACCTGATCTGAAATATTATAACCAAAGAGCACAGAAGAAGACACATAGAAACTAGTAAAAGAAGCAGAGCTTGGAAATGGAGAGCAGGGATAACTGAGAAGCTTGAGGAATATCAGACTTGCAGAAATTCCTACCTCTAGGATTATGGGGCCTCAAACTCATGCAGGAACCCCAACCAAGAGCAACTAAGATTGGAGGAGGAGCCTGCATAGAACTGGGTGATGGGAATCAGTGGAGATTCTCTCTGCCTGGGAGAAACAGACCACATCATTCCAGAAAAGGAGCACACTCCCATTGTTGTAGTAGCAGCCTGAATAATTTGCTCTGATCACTAATTGCTGGAGGGGTCTGCTGGCTACACTTAACAATGATTTTGAGAGGCCCACTGTTATGTGGAAAGGCTTTGGACAGAAACCCAGTCAGTCACTACACTGTGTGGCTTGGTAGAAGGAAATATCTCTTCCACACTGAGTGTACAATAAGAGCCCTCTCCTCACCTGTCAAAATGCTTGTCCTGCCTTGTCCTGCTGTGTTTGGCAGAACAGGAGAATGGTGCATGACTGGAACCTTTGGCCCATACAGCTGGATTTGCAGTGAAGCCACAATTTTGGTTCATTCTGCCAGGTTAGGAGCCAGAGTGAGGCTAGGAACTTTTGTCTTGCCTATTGAAACCAGCCATGCAGAGAGATCAGAATGCCACACAGTGCTGATTTTTGCTCCACCCACCCCTGCTCCACCCTGCTGTTCAGTTTGATGGTGTGGGGGCTGCTGTGAAGCTGCAAACTGTATCTCTCAGGGAAAATTATATGTGGGAGCCACATAAGAGAATGCTGGGCTCTGTGACTGCATTGTGGGGAAGGGGATCTGAACTCCCCTGTGAGTTCAGATCATGGTGCTCTAAGAATAGAAAGTACCTACTCACCCTCCTACTGGTTACAGGCAACCCTGTTAGAGAACCATTGCTGTAGAGCCTAAGACCATCAGAAAACACAGATATTTACATTACAATTCAAAACAGTAGCGAAATTACAGTTATGAAGTAGCAACTTCATAGAAAACAATTTTATGGTTGGAGGTTACCCCAACATGAGGAACTGTATTAAAGGGTTGTGGCATTAGAAAGGTTGAGAACCATTCTCTCAGAGCTAAAGATTTACAAAGGTTGAAAGTGAAGAGATGGAGAAAACTAGTCCATGAAAATGAAAACAAAGCTGTGATAGCAATAATTATAGTTAACAAAAGATACTTCAAAACAAAGGACCTAAAATATACAAAAAAGGCCACTACATAATACAAAAGGGATCAATCAAAAAGAAGGAAATAACTGTTGTAAACATATATGCACTCAATATAGAACTAAATATATTTATTTAAAAAAAGGTTTGGTGGAGAGCAATAGAGTCATATTAGGGTACTTTAACACCTCACTATCATCAATGGACAGGCTTTCCAAACAAAAACAAAAAATAAACCTTAAATGAGACACTAGATTAGATGGATTTAACTGATATTTATAGAATGTATCATCCCAAAACAGCAGAATATACATTTCCTGCTAGTGCACATGAAACATTCTCAAAGATAGATGACTGACATGTTAGGACACAAAATAAGTCTTAACAAATTCAAGAAGACTGAATTGATATCAAGCATCTTCTGGTATCAAAATGGCATTAAACTAGAAGTTGACTACTAAAAAAACTAAAACAAAATTCAAATACATGGAGGTTAAATAGCATGTTGTTAAACAATTAATGGGTAATCAGCGAGATCAAAGAAGAAATCAAAAACTACCTAGAAACAAATGAAAATGAACACACAAACCCCAAAATCTGGGGGACACAGCAAAAGAAGTTCTGTGATGGGAGCTCATAGTATTATGCTAGTAGGCCTACCTCAAAAACAAGAAAAATCTCAAATCAAAAATCTACCTATGCACCTAAAAGAATTACAAAAAAAAAAAAAAAAAAAAAAAAAAAAAAAAAAAAGGCAAGAAAAGCCCAGAATAAATAAGGGGGGGGGGGGGGATAAAGAATGGAAATAAATGACATAGAGACTAAAGAAACAATACAAAAGATTGATGAAACAAAGAGTTGCTTCTTTAAAAAGATAAACAAGCCCTGACTGGTTTGGTTAAGTGGCAGGATAGAGCATTGGCCTGCAGACAAAGGGCCATTGGTTTTATTCCAAGTCAAAGGTACATACCTGGGGGGCACATTCACTCCCCACCCCCAGTGCATGCAAGAAGCAACCAGTCAATGTGTCTCTCCTCTCCTCTCTTCCTCTCCCCTCCCCTTCCCTCCCCTCCCACTCTCCTGCCCTCCTCTCCCCTCCCATTCCCTCTACTCTCCTCCCCTCCTTTCCCCTCCTCTCCCCTCCCCTCTCATCCCTTCTCCTTTTCTTTCCTCCTCTCCCCTCCCTTTCCCTCCTTTCCCACTCTCCTCCCCTCCTCTCCCATCCTCTCCCTCTCCTCTCCCCTCCCCTCCCTCTCCTCTCCCCTCTTCCCTCCCCTCTCCTCCCTTTCTCCCTCCCCTCCCCTCTCCTTCCCCTCCCCTTCCCTCTCTCTCTCCTTCTCTCTCTCTCTCCTCCCTCTCTCCTTTCCACTCTGAAAAAGCAATGGAAAAATATCTCTTGGTGATGATTAACAACAAAGATAAAATAAAATTGGTAAACCTTTAACCAGATTCATCTGAGAATAACAAAAAAAAAGGGTCCAAATAAATAAAATCAGAAATGAAAGAGAACAACTGACATCACAGAAATGCAAACAATTATAAAAGAATACTTTGAGCCATAAATTGGATAACCTGAGTAAAATGGGCAAATTTCTAGAAATATACAATATGAACAAATTCCTAGAAACATATAATCTTCCAAAACTCAATCAGAAAGATTCAGAAAACCCAAGACTGATAACTACTAATAAAATTAAAGCAGCAATAAAAAACTCCCAGTAAACAAAAGTTCTGGAACAGATGGCTTCATGGACAAATTTTAGTACACATTCAAAGAGGAAGTAAAATCTATTCTCTTCAAATTATTGTTTTTTTAAATCTAGAAGAAGGTACACTTTTAAACTCTTTCTATGAGGCAACTTATATCCTAATTCCAAAATCAGATAAAGATGCTACAAAAATGAAAAGTATAGTCCAATATCTCTGATGAACATAGATACTAAAATTCTCAACAAAATATTAACTAATTGAATCTAACAATATATTAAAAACACCATTCAACATAATCTTGTGGGATTTATTCTAAAAATACATGTTTGGTACAATATTTGAAAATAAATATAAATATGATATATCACATCCTACCTAATAAAAGAGTAATATGCAAATTAACCATCACTCCACTACACTCATAAGCCATGCCCACCACCCACCAGCCAATCAGAGAAAGTATGCAAATAAACCCAACCAAGATGGCTACAGCCACAGAGAACAGGAGGGAGGCTTGGGTTTCCCAATCAACAGAAGAAGCCAAGCTTTCTACCTGCCCTTGCTGGCCTAAGCCTCCATTTAAGGATACAAAGTTTCAATTATAGAAGGTAAACAAATCCAAAAAGAATTGGCAGCAGCCACGGAGCAAGCAGAAGGTTGGTTCCACTCTAGGCTACAAAGTTTCAATTATAGAAGGTAAATAAATTCCAGATACCAGGGCCTTCACTTGGGTTGCCAGGGGATGTGGTTGGCCTGCAAACCACCACATGCCCCTTGGCCAGGTCACCCCATGCCCCAAGGGAACCCCCATCCTGATCCGGGACACCTTTCAGGGAAAACCAGCTGGCCCCCACCCATGCACCAGGCCTCTGTCCTATCTAATAAAAGAGTAATATGCAGATTGACCATCACTCTAATATACAAGATGGCTGCCCCCATGTTGTCAAAGAACCTGCCCCCATGTGGACACAAAATGGCCACCACAAGATGGCCAGCAGGAGAGGACAGTTGGGAGGCACTAGACCTGCAAGGGAGAGCAGTTGAGAGGTGATCAACCCTGCAGGGGAGGGTAGTTAGGAGTGACCAGGCCAGCAGAGGAAGGAAGTTGGGGACAAACAGGCTGGGAGGGGAGCAGTTAGGCATCAATCAGGCTGGCAGGGGAATGGTTAGGGTGTGATCAGGCTGGCAGGCAGAAGCGGTTAGTGGCAATCAGAAGGCAAGCAGGCAAGCAGTTGGGAGCCAGCAGTTCTGGATTGTGAGAGGAATGTCTGACTGCCCATTTAAGCCTAATCCCACCAGAATCAAGCCTAAATGGGCAGTCAAACAACCCTCGAGGGGTACCAGATTGGAGAGGGTGAATGCTGGGCTGAGGTACATCTCCCCTCTGTGCACAAATTTCATGCACCAGGCCTCTAGTAAATAAAATAAAACATAAAAACACATGATCTTCCTGGCTGGCCTGGCTCAGTGGTTGAGCATCAACCCATGAACCAGGAGGTCACCATTCAGTTCCCAGGCAGGGCATGTGCCTGGGTTGCAGACTTGATCCCCAGTGTGGGCATGCAGGAGGCAGTTTATCAACGATTCTTTCTCATCATTGATGTTTCTATCTCTTTCCCTTTCTCTCTGAAATCAATAAATAAATCAATATACAATCAATAAATGTATATATTTTAAATCACATGATCATATCAATAGATGCAGAAAAGCATAAAATTGGAAATCAACTACAATAAAAACTTTCCAAAAAAATCAAACACATGGAGAATAAACAGCATGCTATTGAAAAATGACTGGATTACCAGAGAGATACAGGAAGAAATACAAAGAATCATGGCAACAAATGACAAGGAAAACACAACAATCCAAAAATCTATGTGACACAGTGAAAGCAGTCTTGAGAGAGAAGTTCATAGCTCTATATGCCTACTGTAAAAAACAAGAAACAATGGTAATAAATTACCTAACCATACAACTGAAAGAGTTAGAAAGAAAGCAAGAAGAAAAGCTCAGTGTAAGCAGAAGGAAAGAAATAATAAAGATCAGAGTGGAGATAAATGACCTAGAGACCAAAGAAACAATACAAAAGATCAAGAAAACAAGAGCTGGTTCTTTGAAAGGAGAAACAAGATTGATGAACCTTTAACCAGGCTCACCAAGAAGCAAAGAGAGCTGAAACTGGTTTGGCTCAGTGGTAGAGCATCAGTCTGCAGACTGAAAGGTCCTGGGTTCGATTCCGGTCAATGGCATGTACCGTGGTTGTGGGCACATCCCCAGTAGGGGGTATGGAAGAGGCAACTGGTCGATGTTTCTCTCTCATTGACGTTTCTAGCTCTCTATCTCTCTCCCTTCCTCTCTGTAAAAAATCAATAAAATATATTTTTTTAAAAGAAGCAAAGAGAGAGGACCCAAATAAACAAAAACAAAAATGAAAGAGATGAAATAACAAGACCCCACAGAAATAGAAAGGATTGTTTAAAAAATAGTATGAACAATTTTATTCCAACAAATTGGACAACCTGAAGGAAATGGACATATTCCTAGAGAAATATAACCTTCCAAAACTCATTCAGGAAGAATCTAAACAGCTCAATAGGCCAAACAGCTTCAGAGGAAGAACTAAAACCTATCTATCTCAGACTGTTCCAAAAAATTCAAGAGGAACACTTCCAAGCACCTTCTATGAAGCCAGCATTACCCGAATAACAAATCCAGATAAAGACAACACAATGAAAGAGAAATATAGGATAATATCCCTCATTAACATAGATGCCAAAATCCTCAATAAAATTCTAGTAAACCGAATCCAGCAGTACATCAGAAAGATCATACACCATGACCAAATAGGATCTATCACAGGAATGCAAGGATGGTATAATATCTACAAATTAATAAACATGATACATAATATAAACAAACTGAGAGAAAAAATCACATAGTCATATCAATTGATGCAGAAAAAGCAGTTAACAAAATCCAACAAGGTGAGAATAGAAGGATTCAACATAATAAAAGCTATATATGATAAACCCTCAGCTAACATCATACTCAATGGGCAAAAACTAAAACCATTTGCCCTAAGAACAGGAACAAGATAGGGATGCCCACTCTCACCACGCCTGTTTGACATAGTACTGGAAGTACTAGCCATTGCGATTAGACAAGAAAAAGAAATAAAGGGCATCCATATTGGAAAAGAAGAAGTAAAGCTGTCCTTATTTGCAGATGACATGATATTGTACATAAAAAAAACCAGAAGACTCCATCAAAAAACTAATAGACTTAATAAATAAATTCATCAATGTAGCAGAATACAAAATTAATGCCATGAAATCTATGGCATTTCTTTACACCAAGAGTGAACTTACCAGAAAAAGAGACTAAAAAAGCAATCCCATTTACCATAGCACTAAAAAAATTAAGATAGCTAGAAATAAATTTAACCAAGGAGGTAAAAGACCTTTATGCAGAAAACTACAAGACACTGAAAAAAAAGATAGAGGAAGATGTAAACAGATAAAAGTACATACTGTGTTCATGGATTGGTAGAATCAACATCATTAAAATGTACATACTATCCAAAGCAATCTATAGATTCAATGTACTGCCCATTGAAATACCAATTGCATATTTCACAGACCTAGAAAGAACTCTCCAAAAATTCATGTGGATTAAAAAAAGACTCCAAATAGCTGCAGCAATCCTGAGAAAGAACAATGTAGATGAGAGCTCAATACCAGATATCAAGCTGTATTACAAAGCCACTATTCTCAAAAGAGCCTGGTACTGGCACAAGAACAGACATACAACCAATGGAATAGAATAGAGAATCCAGTTATGGACCAAAACCACTATGCTCAAATAATATTTGACAAAGCAGGCATGAACATACAATGGAGTCAAGACAGTCTCTTCAATAAATGGTGCTGGGAAAATTGGACAGATACATAGGAAAAATGAAACTAGGTCACCAACTACACCATACACAAAAATAAACTCAAAATGGATACAAGACTTAAACATAAGACCATATGGAAACCATAAAAATACTAGAGGAATCCACAGGCAGCAAAATCTTAGACATATGCCGAAAGAATTTCTTTACTGATACTACTCCTAGGGCAATGGAAACTAAAGAGAAAATAAACAAATGGGACTACATCAAAATAAAAGCTTTTTCACAGAAAAAGAAACTATCAACAAAAAAACAAGAAACCCCACTGTATGGGAAAACATATTTGCAAATGTTATCACTGATAAAGGTTTAATCTCCAACAAATACAGGCAACTTATACAACTTAATAAAAGGAAGATAAATGATCCAATAAAAAAATGGGCAACTGACCTAAATAGAATATTTTTGAAAGAAGACAGAAGAAAGGCTAAGAGACACATGAAAACATGCTCAAAATCGTTAATTATCTGAGAGATACAAATCAAAATGACAATGCAGTACCATCTCACACCTGTCAGAATGGCTATCAACAAATCAACAAACGACAAGTGTTGGTGAGGATGGGGAGAAAAAGGAACCCTTGTGCACTGCTGGTGGGAATGCAGTCTGGGTGCAGGCACTGTGGAGAACAGTATGGGGTTTCCTCAAAAAAAAAATTAAAATGGAACTCTGATTTGACCCAGTAATCCCACTTCTAGGACTATATCCCAAGAAACTAGAAACACCAATTAGAAAGGGTATATGCACCCCTATGTTTATAGCAGCACAATTTACAATAGCTAAGATTTGGAAACAGTCCAGGTGCCCATCATAAGATGACTGGATCAGAAAACTATGGTACATCTACACAATGGAATACTATGCTGCCATTAAAAAGAGGGAATTTTTACCATTTGCAGTAACCTGGATGGAATTGGAGAACATTATGCTAAGTGAAATATGCCAGTCAATGAAAGAAAAATACCACATGATCTCACTCATTTGTGGATAATAAAGAACATTATAAACTGATGAACAAAAAGATAGCTACAGAGGTAGTAAAGCATCAAACAGACTGTCAAACTACAGCAGGAAGTTTAGAAAGAGGTGGGAAAGATAAGAGATCAATCGAAGGACTTGTATGCATGCATATAAGCATAACCAATGGACACAAAACACTAGTGGGTGAGGGCATGTATAGGAGTGGGGTGTGTGGGGGGAAATGGTAAGATATGTACACATATAATACCTTAACAAACAAAAAATGGGTGAAAAAAGAAAAGAAAAAAAAAGACATCAAGTGGCTGAATGGGGGTGGGGGGGGGAAGATCTATATATAGGCTGTCTACAAGAGATCCACCTCAGAACAACAGACTTACACAAACTGAAAGTAAAGAGATGGAAAAATATATTTCAGGGAAATGGAAATGAAACAAAAAGGTTTCAATACTTATACCTGACAAAATAGACCTCAAAGTGAAGGCTATAACAAGAAATAAAGAAGGTTGTTTCATAATATTAAAGAGACTGATACAATAAGAGGATATAACCCTGGTAAACATATATGCACCTAATGCAGGAGCACCCAAACATATATATATATATCCTGAAAGGTATCAAGGGAGATATCTACAACAATACAATCATAATACAGGACTTTAATACACCACTGACATCATTGAATAAATCCTCTAGACCAGTGGTCAGCAAACTTTGGCTCACAAGCCACATGCTGCTCGTGAGCTGCAGTTTGACGCTCTGTTGACTAATGAGTTTGCAGACCACTGGGATAGGAGCTTAACCACAAGGAACAACAACAGTTTGTAATTATTGAGTTCAAGAGTCTAGGTCAGTGTCAGCAAACTCATTAGTCAACAGAGCAGCAAACCACAGCTCACAAGCCACATGTGGCTCATGGACTACAGTTTGCTGACCACCGCTCTAGACAAAAAATAGGCAAGAAAACAGCAATCCTAAATGATTCATCAGATCAGATAGACTTAATTGACATATTCAGATAATTTCACCCCAAAGCCACAAAATATATGTTCTTCTCAAGTGCACATGGGACGTTTTCTTTTTATTTTTTAAAATATATTTTATCGATTTTTTACAGAGAGGAAGGGAGAGAGATAGAGAGTTAGAAACATTGATGAGAGAGAAACATCCACCAGCCGCCTCTTGCACACACTCCCACTGGGATGTGCCCGCAACCAAGGTACATGCCCTTGACCGGAACCAAACCTGGGACCCTTCAGTCCACAGGCTGACACTCTATTCACTGATCCAAACTGGTTTCAGCGCACATGGAACATTTTCCAAAATAGACCACATACTGGGATACAGTCAAGTCTCCCCAAATTCAAGAAGATTACAATCTCCTTCCAGTATCATACCAACCATCTTCTCAGACCAAAATAGTATATTAGAAATAAACTACAATAAAAACATTCAAACACTTGGAAGCTGAGTATCATGAAATTAAATATTGATTGGGTTACCATTGAGATCAAAGAAGAAATTAAAAACATCCTGTAAATTAATACAATAAAAAACAAAACAATCCAAAGTCTATGGGAAACTTCCTGAGAGGGAAGTTTATAGCTCTACAGGCCTACAAATAAATAAATAAATAAATAAATAAATAAATAAATAAATAAATAATGGTAGTAAGTCATCTAACTCTACAACTCAAAGAATTAAGAATAGAGAAACTAGAACAGTTGATAGTGTGCAGAAGGAGGGATATAATAAAGATCAGAACAAAAATAAATGACAGAGACAAAAATAAAAAATAAAACACAAAAATTATAAAAGATCAATGAAACCAAGAGTTGGTTCTTTGAAAGGATAAACAAGATTGATCAACCTTTAGCCAGGCTCACCAAGGAGCAAATATAGAGGACCCAAATAAACAAAATCAGAAATGAAAGAGGTGAAATAAGAACAGACTCCACTGAAATACAAAGGATTGTTAAAAAAAAAACTAATATGAACAACTCTATTCTAAAAAACTGGACAACCTGAAGGAAATGAACATATTCCTAGAAAAACACAACCTTCCAAAACTCAATCAGGAAGATTCTAAAAACCTCAATAGGCTGATAACTATGGAAGAAATTGAAGCAAGATTAAAAGATGGCAGTGGAATAGACAGATGTGTCCTGAGCCTTGTCCCGGAGTGTGTAGAGGGAGCAGCTAAAATGAGTGGAATTCAGCCCGAATTTGGCGAAGATACACAGCTAGTGAGATAGGGCAAAAGTCCCTGGAAAAAGGTAAAATCAAGAATCTAGGCAGGATAATCTGCTGAGCCTCTGTGGCCAGAGGGGCAAGGAGAATCTACAGGGTGACTGGCTGTGTCCCTGAGGACAGGCAAAGCATCAGTCTGGGGGGGGGGGGGGGGGGGGGGGACCACGGGATTGAGGGAGGTAGGGGATTTTGGACCTTGGAATCTGGATTTTGGATCTGAGCTGAGAAAGCTCTGAAAGGCTAGCCAGACCACGCAGTGCCAGCAAGAGAGGAACTCGTGGGGATGCGGTTCCTCCTTGTGCTGGGGCCTGTGCCTTTCCCCACTGAACCTGGTTCATGGGACCTTTAAGATACAGACACTTACCCGTGGCTGAGGGGCAGGAGAAGGTGTGGGCTTGTGGAATCTGGGGAGAGTAGATAGCGGTCCAGGGTGGCGGGTCTAGTCCTGAGTCATCTAGGCCCCAGTTGCCATTTTCTCCTAAGAGATAGCCCCTCCCTCCAGTATCCAGGCAACCAATATTACCACACCTAGAATAATACTAGGAATCTGAATACTCTCTGAGAACATAGAAAGGGCCTAAAGAGTAATCTTTAGCCCCAGCAACAGGAAACTGACAAACAGAATAGTACAGACAAATGGAATCATAAGCCAGACAAAGAAAGACATCACTTTTTTTTCATTTTATTTTTATTATCCCTTTTTTCTTTCTTTATTTCTTGCTCTTTCTTTCTTTCTTTCTTTCTTTCTTTCTTTCTTTCTTTCTTCTTTTCCTGTTTTGGTTTGGTGCTTTTTTAAATTTCTGTTTGCATTATTTTTCTTCACTATTTTTATTTGCTATTTTTAATTTTTATACAATTTTTTAAATCAATTTCTTTTTGTAAATTTATTATTTTTTCTTCTCATTCTCTTTCCTCCCATCCACTTATTCCCTTTATATTTACTCAATACTAAATTGAGGTCTTCCCCATATTCATCCAACCCTCAATCTTATTTGCACTATATAAGCTCAACCTCTACAGATTCTGCCCCTATACTCTTATTTCTTTGTCTTTTATCCCATATCTTTTTCTCTCTATTCCATAGCATTTGTGCTCTCTTTTATCTGCCCCATCTCTCTTTTCTCAGGGGGTCATTTATATTGAGGTTATTGGTGTTGTGAGTACATTTGTGCTTAGCTCCCTCGGTGTTGTGTCTTGTTGAAGTGTATTTTATCCATTCAGGCCAAGGGGCTTGAGAGAAAGTCACATAACCAGACACCTGGAGAGGAAACTCTATCCACAAAAGGGTCAACAACATCTCAGACCCAACTATAGAGGCAGAAATAATGCAGCAGTGATGGAAACAGCATGAGTGAGGGAGGGAGTAAAAGAAGAGTGTGTGGTCAAGTGGGGTATGTGTGTGTGAGTGAGTCAGGACCTTCAAGGGCAGGCTAATCAGGCTTACTCAACTAGGAAGCTTCTGATACTATTGCAAACAGTACCAGGAGGCCAGCTTGTCCTAAGGGGAGAGCTGCTGTAACTGGGTTCACAACCTCAACTCCAACCAGAGTGCCCTCAAATAAAACCTGGGATTATACAGCCACCCCTGCCAGAAACATGCTACCAAGGGTATGATCCCGTGGTCAACAAGGCTCCAGCTTTCCAGAGAGCAGGCTCCTATGAATTCGGAAGCATGTTCCCCTCTGACCGGCCCAACGCTTTAGCCCAGGGCACTTCAACCATGTGAACAGCAGACATGTGAGCAGCCTGCTTCTGTCCAAGGAGCATCAGACCTGCAAGCAACCTGCCACAGGCCTAAGAGCAGCAGCTTCATGTGGTCTGCCCCTGTCCAAGGAGCAGAAGCTGTGGGAGCAGTCAGTTTCACAGCAACCTCATAATTATCCCAACCATGTCCAAGTAGACTCCCCCACAAGCCAGAGGAAGCAACACTATTGCAAACAGCACTCACCAGAGGAAAGACTGTCAACTGAGAAGCAGCTGCTACTGTAATCACCCAAGGAGCAACTACAGACAGAGAAGCTACTGCCACCCAAGCAGTAGCCCCTGCAAAGCTCAACATCTAGATCAGTTGATGAAACCAAAAATGGGTAAAGATACCCCCGAAAGAAAAGGAGGAAATGCCAGAAAAGCAGCTAAGTGAAACAGAGGCATGCAATGTGTCAGAAAAAGAATTCAGAATAAGAATGATAGAGTTCATAAATCGGATGGAAGAAAAAAATACCTTATGCAAGACTCAAGAAGAAATGGATGAAAAAAATCAACAGCTTATTTAATAATCAAGAAGAAATGAAGAGTGATATAGCTGCAATAAAAATAAAAAAAATAAAACATGTAAAGTTTCAACAGTAGACTAGAAGCGGAGGACCGAATTAGTGAACTAGAAAACAGGGAAGCATAACACAGCCAAATTGAATTGCAATTGGGGGGGGGGGGGATTAAAAGACAGGAGGAGAGCCTAAGGGAGCTATGGGGCAACATGAAACAAAGCAACATATGAATAATAGGGGTGCCAGAATAATAGGGAGAAGAACAAGAGTTAAAATAACTATTTAAAGAAATAATGTCAGAAAACTTCCCTGATGTGGCAAAGAAAAAAAGTCACACAAGCTCAGAGAGTCCCAAATAGGATGAACCCAAAAAGACCACCACCAAGACACATCATAATTACGATGGCAAATATCCAGGAAAAGAGAGAATCATAAAGGCTGCAAGAGAGAGACAGAAAGTTACATACAAGGGAACTCCCATTAGATTATCAAATGATTTCTCAACAGAAATAAATCAGGCCAGAAAAGAATGGAAGGAAATCTACAAAGTGATGCAAACCAAGGGACTGAATCCAAGAATATTCTATCTAGCAAGGCTATCATTCAAAATTGAAGAGAAAATAAGGAGTTTCACAGACAAAAAAATGCTAAGGGAGTTTATGACTACCAAGCCAGCAATGCAAGAAATACTAAAGGTACAGGTGTAAAAAGAAGAGATAAAAAGGTAAGAAGGAACACAGTCAAAAAATAAAAGTACCTTTCAATAATAACTTTAAAAGTAAATGGACTAAATGCTCCAATCAAAAGACATCAAGTGGCTGAATGGAGAAAAAAAAACAAAAAACAAACACAACCCATATATATGCTCTCTAAAAGAGGCCCACCTCAGAAAAAAAGACTCATACAGATTAAAAGTGAAGGGATGGAAAAACATTTTTCAGGCAAATGGAAATTAAAAAAGAAAAAAAGCTGAGGTAGCAGTACTTATTTCTGACAAAACAGACCTCAAAGTAAAGGCCATAACAAAAGATAAGGAAAGCCACTTCATAATAATAAAGGGATCAATACAACAAGAGGATATAACCCTGATAAACATATATGCACCCAATGCAGGAACACCCAAATACATAAAAAAATAAAATAAAATAAAAATAAATAAATAAATACTCCTGGAGGTTATCAAAGAAGAGATCGACAACAATACAATCATAGTAGGAGACTTAAATACACCACTGACATCACTGGATAAATCACTTAGACAAAATATCAGCAAAGAAACAGCAATTGTAAATGACTCACTAGATCAGATGGACCTAATTGACATCTTTAGAGCATTTCACCCCAAAGCCAAGGAATATACATTCTTCTCAAGTGCACATGGGACATTTTCAAAAACACACCACATATTGGATCACAAACAAAGTCTCCCCAAATTCAAAACGATTGAAATCATATCAAGCATTTTCTAAGACCAGAATGGCATACTATTAGAAATATCTATGATGAACATAGATGCCAAAATCCTTAACAAAATTCTAGCAAATCAGATCCAATGGTACTTCAGAAAGATCAGGCACCAAAGCAGGACTTATCATGTGGATGCAAGGATGGTACAATGTCTTCAAATGGGTAAACATGAAAAATCACATAAACAAATTGAGGTATAAAAATCACATAGTCACATCAATTGACGAAAAAAAGAATTTGATAAAATCCAACATCCTGGTTTAAATAAAAACTCTCAGCAAGGTGGGAATAAAGGATCATCTCTCAACATAATAAAAGCCATATATGACAAACCCACAGTCAACATCATACTCAATGGACAAAAACTCAAACCATTTCCCCTAAGAACAGGAACAAGACAGGGATGCCCACTCTCACCACTCCTATTTGACAAAGTACTGGAAGTAATAGCCATTGCTGTCAAACAACAAGAAGAAATAAAAGGCATTTTATTTCATTTCCAAATTGGAAAATAAAAATAAAACTGTCCTTATTCGCAGATGACATGATACTGTACATAGAAAACCCCAAAGACTCCATAAAAAATTATTAGACTTAATAAATGAATTTGGAAATGTTGCAGGATACAAAATTAATGCCAATAAATCTATACACCAACAGTGAGCTTATGGAAAGAGAGACTAAAAAAGCAATTCCATTTATCTTGGCACCAATTAAGATACCTAGGAATAAACTTAACTAAGGAGGCAAAAGACATATATGCAAAAAAAAACAAAACAAAACAAAACAAAAAAAACCAACTACAGGACACTGAAAACAGAGATAGAGAAAGACATAAAAAAAGATTGAAGAACATACTGTGTTCATGGATTGGCAGAATCAACATCATCAAAATGTCCATATTACCCAAAGCAATCTGTAGATTCAATGCACTCCCCACTAAAATACCAAAGGCATATTTCACAGACCTAAAAAGAACTCTCCAAATTTTCATCTGGAATAATTAAAAAAAAAAAAAAAAAAAAAAAAAAAAAAAAAAGATCCAAAATACCTGCAGCAATCCTGAGATAGAAGAACAAAGTAGATCAGATCTCAATACCAGTTATCAAGCTGTATTACAAAGCCACTGTTCTCAAAACAGCCTGGTACTGGCACAAGAACAAACATATAGATAAAAGGAATAGAGTAGAGAACCCAGAAATCAACCCAAACCACTATGCCCAATTAATATTTGACAAAGGAGGCACAAACATACAATGTAGTCAGTCTCATCAATAAATGGTATTGGGAAATTTGGACAGATACATGCAAAATAATGAAACTAGACCACCAACTTATACCATACACAAAAATAAACTCAAAATGGATAAACTCAGACATAAGACAGGAAACCATGAAAATACTAGAGGAATCCACCGGCAGCAAAATCTCAGACATGTGTGGAAGCAATTTCTTCACTGATACTGCTCCTTAGAAAAATGGAAACCAAAGAGAAAATAAACAAATGGGATTACATCAAAATAAAAAGCTTTTGCAGAGCAAAAGAAACCACTGACAAAGCAACAAGAAAGCCCACTACAACATGCGAGAACATATTTGTCAATGTTATCACCAATAAGGGTTTAATCTCCAACATTTACAGGAAACAACTTAACAAAACAATCCAAACAAAAAATGAGCAACGGACCTAAACAGAATCTTTTTGAAAGACGAAGGAAGGCCAAGAAACATGAAAACATGCTCAAAGTCACTAATTAGCCAAGAGATGCAAATCAAAACAACAATGTGGTACCATCTCACACCCTCGTACCCTGCTGGTGGAAATGCAGACTGGTGAAGCCACTGTGAAAGACAATATGGAGTTTCCTCAAAAAATTAAAAATGGAACTCCCATTTGACCCAGTAATCCCACTTCTAGGAATATATCCCAAGAAACTAGAAAAACCAATCAGAAGTGATATATGCACCCCTATGTTCATAGCAGCTCAATTCACCATAGCTAAGATTTGGAATCAGCCTAAGTGCCCATCAGCAGATGAGTGGATTAGAAAACTATGGTACATCTACACAATGAAATACTATGTTGCGGTAATAAATAAGGAATTCCTACCATTTGCAACAGCATGGATGGACCTGGAGAGCATTATGCTAAGTTAAATAAGCCAGTCAGAGAAAGATAAATATCACATGATCTCACTCGTCTATGGGAAATAATGAACAACATAAACTGATTAACAAAACAGATCAAGACAGGAAAGCATCAATCAGATTGTCAAACCTTAGAGGGAAGGTAATGGAGGGTGGAGTAAAGAGGAAGAGATCAACCAAAGGACTTATATGCATTCATATAAGCCTAACCAATGGACACAGACAACAGGGGGGTGAGGGCATGAGTGGGTGGGGTTGGGAAGGTAATAGGAGAACGAGGACACATATGTAATACCTTAATCAATAAAGTAAAAAAAAAAATTAAAAAATAAAAAGTCACTCTCTTTCCCTCCCTGCCCCCCCCCAAATAAAGTAGTTATTGTTTTTATTCTTACCAGCAGATGTAATTCCCATTTCTCCAAATCCTCATTCCTCACTAATTCTTGATATTTGCTAACTTTATTTTTCTAACCGATATATCTGTGAGATGGCATCTCAATGTAGTTCTGGTTCACAGTTTGCTAATTACTAATTAGGATGAACAACTTTGCTTATGTTTACTGGCAATTATGCTTTCTCTCCTGTGAATTAACTGTACATGCATTTCATTATTTTTCAATTAACTTGAAATTTTTACTGAAAGGAACCTATATTTTTAAGGTATTTATCTATTGTTGTGCCAGTTATCAGTTCATTGCCTCACAACTTTCAGCTCTGCTATAATGGACTAACTTCTAAGCATTTTCTTCTTTACAATAAGTATTATGTTTATTTTTTTCAATAGGTTTTTCTTACTGGCCCTGATGTAGTACTTTGCATTTTCTTCGTTCTCCTATGTGGTTGTCTAGTAGTGTGTGTATATAAAAACTTTCAGTGGTACTCTGCCCAATCATTGTAATCTCTTGGCAACTCTGCAGCTCAGTCAAAGCCAACTTCTTTCCCAACACAGACCATGTAAACTGTAGTCCTTGGGGTACAGTGGCCTCTGATTCTTCCTAGGTGCCTGCCCACTTGCTGTGGCTTACCTATAGCCTTCATGATTTTCCATGATCCTCTCTGTGTAATATTGCGTTCTCCAAGCTCTGCACCTCAACTCTACCAGATAAAACGTGTTTTGTTTTGTTTTTCAGATGCAACTAAATTGTGTTCTAAAAGTTTGTTTTCTACTTGCTAAATGACTGTAGATTAGCTATGCCCCAGGAAATACACCAAAATTCTTTATAATATAGTGGGGCTGAAATGATACCTTCTATGACCTGACTTAGAAATAGAATGTACCTTTATAATTTATCCTTCCTTGGAAACTTTCCCTTACATTTACAATACTCTCCAGAGTTCTGTTATATCTTACTAAGGTCCTGGTGCACAATATTCATGCTTAGGGGGAGGGTAGAGGGAGCCCTCAGCACAGCCTGCACCCTCTCCAATCTGGGACTTCCCTCTCACAATCCAGAATTGCTAGCTCCTAATGGCTCACCTGCCTGCCTGCCTGATAGCCGCTAACCACTCTGCCTGCTGGTCAGATTGCCCCCAACTGCGACTAGCAATCTTGTCCCCAACTGCCTACCCTGCTGGCCTGATTTCCACCAAATAACCCCACCAGCCTGCTCACCCTCAACTGCCCACCCTGCCAGCCTGATTGACCCCAACTGTCCCCCCACCAGCCTGCTCACCCCCAACTGCCCCCCTTGATCGTCTGCTCGCCCCCAACTGCCCCCCCCCCCGCCAGCCTGCTTTCCCCCAACTGCCTTCCCCTCCTGGCCTGATTGCCCCTAATCACCTCTGCCTTGGCTTTACCACCATGATTTTGTCCAGAAGAATGTCTGGAAGGTCTTTCTAATTAGCATATTACCCTTTTAATAGTATAGATACTCTTTTCCATAGATTAATATTTATTTGCAAGCCTCAGCTGGCTCCGGTTACCTGAGGTTCAGGAAGCCCTGTGTGTCTGGGAAGCTGCCATCCAAGGCTTGCTGCACCTCGGGGATGGACCTGGGTATCTGAGGGGCTGAAGGGATTGGGAGACTCCAGAGGCAGGTGCATGGAGCAGCTGGGCCCACCTGAGGGCAGGAATGGCTTTGTCACATGCCTGTCACCCCAGCGGGGCTGAGGGGATTGGGTGCCGCCATCTTCTGGCTGTGGGAGCTGCCATCTTTGAGAGTGTGGTGTTCAATTAGCATATTTCCTCCTTATTGGCTGTGGATGCCGCCATCTTTGAGGGCAGGTCAGTCAATTAGCATATTCCCTCCTTATTGGCTGTGGGCACTTCCATCTTTGTGACAGCATGAGGGTCAATTAGCATATTCCCTCTTTATTAGATAGATATTCCATCTTGGTCCCAAACTGGAAGTAAAATATATTATTTAATAGAAAATTCAATATTTACATCTATATATAAAACCCTAATATGCAAATAGACCAAACAGTGGAACAACTGAACTGTTGACTACCAGGGAGCACATGCAGAACATGACAGGCATTCATTGGCAGCAGGCAGCAGAGCACAGAACGTGGTAGGCATCAGTCGCAGTGGGATGGTGGAGGTGAGCAGGGGTGCCAGACCAAGGCAGGGCACTGTTTACTGTCATCAGGGCAAGCCTCTGGTGGTTACTGAAAATTCTTTGCTCCTGCACCATGGTCCTGCCAGGTGCTCACACCTGCTGCCAGTGTCAGCCCTGCTTGCATTTGCAGCCAGTGCTCATACCCACTGCCAGCACCTGGTGCCAGTTCTGATCTCCTCTGAGGCCTTCTATACCTACCCCTGCTCCTGAGGGGTGATTGGGGCAGCAGCTGCCCCTTGCACCCACTGATGGCAACTGCCCCAATCACTCTGTCAGTGGGTGCGAGCAGGGCCAGCACTGTCAGCACATGGGAGTGGTGGCAGTGGGAGTGGTAGGAGCATGGCTGCCAGCAGACAGGGGACTGGGGACCACATCAGGAGGGGCTGGGCAGAAGTGCAGAGGACAGGCTGAGACACCCCCCCCCCCCGCCACCGCCCCCCATGCTCACTGCAACCTCACAGCCCAAGGTGCACAAATGTGTGCACTGGGGCCCAAGTTTATAATAGTTAGCTAGAGGCCCGGTGGACAAATTCATGCATGGTGCAATCTAGTTGGTCCACCCAAATGGGGACAATTGAGGCCAGACCAGTGGAGAGCAGGAAATGTGGGAGGTTGGTTGGCCAGTCCTGCCCCCGATGGTGATGGGGCCTATCAGGGACAGGGCTGGCCAGGAGGAGAGGCTGCAGGCAGTTGGCCAGCTGGGTGGGCTGTGGGAGTTTGTCAAGGGCCAATTGGGGTTCCAATTGGGCCAGTTGAACACTGCAGTGCATGTCATAGCAACCAGTTGTTCTGGTCATTTCATCATTCCAATCACTTGGCATTTATACAAACACCAGAGACCCAATGCACAAAATTCATGCATACATAGGGTCTCTAGGCTTGTCTGGTGATCAGGCCAATCTGCAGGGTAATCATTGATGCTTGCCTTGACTGTCCTGGCACAGCCAGCTCACTGATCCTGCCCCCACCACTGCCACCAGTAGCCTTCCTCGGCTGGCACCACACCACAATCACCCTGTTGCCACAACCAGTCACCTCCTACAGAGGCAATTGGGGGCAGTGCCGGCCCACTCACCAGTTGGCCCTGCCACTGCCACCTGTTACCTCCCTCTTTGGGGAAACCGACAGGATGTGTGTGGGGGAGGGCGGGTTCCCCCACTGGCACCTGCCTTGGCTGGCCTGGGGCCTGCAGGCTGGGTGCAGCTCCCATGTTGAGTGTCTGACCCCTGGTTGTCAGTGCATGTCTTAGCAACAGGTCATTCCACTAGTCATTCTGCCATTCAGTTGACATGCATATTAGGTTTCTATTATATAGAATATCATGTACTAGTATTTTACACTCATGGAAATCACTTTTTAGCAAATGAGAGAGAAATTGCATATGATTTCTGACGTTTTAGTCACAAAAAAATTGGTCGTGTCCAAAATGTCCATGCTTAGAAAATGTCCCATGACATTTACTTATACTTTTGGTTTACTTTCTGATTAGTACTTCAGAAATATTATGTTTTATTGATCCAATAATTGAATTGTGGCTGTCTAGCCAAAATATAATTAAATATCAAGGACCTTTTGGTATGTACCAAATATCTCCACTGATGTTTTAGACAGGACCAAATGTCCTGCAAGGAGTCACAGACCCACAAGAGAGAATGAGAAATTAGGTACACAGCTTGGTTGATACATGCCCAGAGAAAAATTAGAATTCCAGCAGTCTGCCAAAATTATAGGACAACAATAAAAATAATACATATACTAGCTATAACTAAAATATATCTAATAAAAGTAATATGTAAATTGACCATCATTGTGTGTTGACACAAGATGGCTGCCCCCATGTGGACAAAAGATGGCCACCACCGGATGGCCAATAGGAGAAGGCAGTTGGAAGGGATCAAGCCTACAGGGGAGGGTAGTTAGGAGCAAACAGGTTATCAGGGGAGAAGTTAGGCATCAAGTAGGTTGGCAGGGTAGTGGTTAGGGGGTGATCAGGCTGGCAGGCAGAAGCAGTTATTAATAGGATCAATCAGGCAGGCAGGCCGGGGAGCAGTTGGGAGCCAGCAGTCCTGAATTGTGAGAGGGATGTCCGACTGCCCATTTAGACCTGCAGTCGGACATCCCTGGAGGGGTCCCAGATTGGAGAGGGTGCAGGCTGGGCTGAAGGACACCACCCCCCAGTGCACAGATTTTGTGCACTGAGCCTCTAGTACCATCATAAAATTGAAGACACTTTATGTATGAAAGGTTCCCTGTGACAGAATATATTTCCCCAAATTTCCCACCAAAACATATTCCACCTCATATGCTCTACTTACAATGTGATACTTTCTCACTATGATATAACTGCCTAAATCAGTGGTTGCCAACCTTTCAAACTTCACAGTCTACTGGTTGACAACTGCTGCTCCAAAGGTTTTCTTAAACCAGCGGTCACCAACCTTGCTGACCTCACAATCCACCAGTGGTTCATAGACTATCAGTTGGTAACCACTGGCCTAAATCAATAAGGAGAGACAGAAATGAAATTCCATGACTTAAAAGCTAGATAATAAAACATCTTTATGGCACACTATAGGTTACAAAAGTGGCCAGAATATATCCCACCCCACAGACTCCTCTTACACTGTGGGCATTCATTGAGCTGAGACTGGCTCAATCAAAGGAGTAAAACATGAGTGATATGTAATTTCAGAGACTAAATCATAAAAAGTTCCTACAGACATGATCAATAGAACAGAACAGAGACCCCAGAAATCAACCCACATCAATATGGCCAATTAATATTTGACAAAGGAGGAGAAACCAAGATGGCGGCATAGGTAAACACCTAACTGTAGCCTCACACAACAATTTCAAAAAATACAACTAAAATACAAAATGGACATTATCCAGAACTACAGGAAAGTTGACTGACTGGAAACTCTACAACTAAAAGGAAAGAAAACCAGAAGTAAAATCAGAGGAGCTGTAAAAGCCTAAGGTATGGAGACACGGTGCATGCATGGGGAGAGGACGGAGTCAGGAGAGAGGAGAGGGTGACTGAGTGCCTGGCTGGCATTCCCTAGCAGGAAGAAGATAAAAGCTCCGGACTGTGCTAAGCCCCAGTTCCGACTGCACTGAAGCCCAGTTCTAGACCAGACCTTGGGGACCCAGGCTCATATGGAGGGAACCTGGGCTGCAAGGCGGAAACTCAGGGGAGCAGCAAAAGGCAGAGTCCCAGAGGCGCACACGTTGCAGGCAGAGGATGAACTGTTGACTGTGCCACTGGATTGCCCTAGCGGGAAGGAGACAAAAGTTCCGGACTGCTCTGAACCCCACTTTCAACCCCACTTCCATCTGCACTGAACCCCAGTTCCAGGCTCATTAGGGGAGAAATAAGACTGATTGGTAGCAGGCAAAACTCAAAGGCACCTTTCTCTCAGAGATACTTGCAGTGAGTACCAAAGTAGCGAGTACCAAAGGACACTGAGGAACAGAGACTCAGGAACCTCATAGAGTGGAGCTGATAGGAAGCCAAGGCTGTAGGCTCCACCCTGAAACTCCGCCACATCCAAGCTGAACACAGAGGCTTTTGCAATTTTCCAAGTCTAGTTGAATAAGGCGGTCTCCCGGCATAGACAAAACTGATCCTCACAACCAATTGGCCTGGAGGTCAGTTTCTCCCAGTGATACCAACAACAATCAAGACTTAACTACAATAAGGCTGTATCCACGTTCCACAAAGGGGTGCACCTACAGTGTCCACCTCAGGTAACTGGGAGGCTGACCCATTGAACCATATAGGACACTTTAACACACAAACCGACCCTACCAACTCAGGGAAGCTGCAAAAATGCCGAGACAAGGAAACAGATCACAAATGAAAGAAATGGAGGACAAAAAGCGACTGGATATAGAGTTCAAAACCACGCTTATAAAGTTTTTCAAGAATTTCCTAGAAAAGGCCAATAAAATAAATGAGACCTATGAGGATATGAAAAGGGATCAACTAGAAATAAAGAATACATTGTCTGAAATAAAAAATATATATATTATACAGAGTCCTAAAAACAGAATGAAAGATCACAAGAATCAAGTCAAAGATTTGGAACATAAAGAGCCAGAAGACACTCCTCCACAGAAGCAAGAAGAAAAGAGAATCCAGAAAGTTGAAAATAATGTAAGAAACCTCTGGGACAACTTTAAGTGAACCATCAGAATTATGGGGGGCCCAGAAGATGAGAGCAAGATACTGAAAACATATTGGAAGAAATATTGACAGAAAACTTCCCCCACCTGGTGAAAGAATTAGACCTACAAGTCCAGGAAATGCACAGAACCCCAAACAAGAGGAATCCAAAGAGGACCACACCAATACACATCAGAATTAAAATCCAAGAGCAAAAGACAAAGAGAGAATATTAAAAGCAGCAAGAGCAAAGCAGGTAGTTACTCATAAAGGAGCACCCATACGACTGTCAGCTGATTTCTCAACAGAAACCATGCAGACCAGTCGGGAATGGCAAGAAATATTCAAGGTGATGAATAGCAAGAACCTACAGCCAAAAATACTCCACCCAGCAAAGCTATCACTCAGAATCGAAGGCCAGATAAAGAGCTTCACAAATAAAAAAAAAGCTAAAGGAGTTCATCACCGCCAAACCAGAATTATATGAATTGTTGAAGGGGGTTCTTTAGGAAGAGGAAGAAAATAAAGATAAAAATTATGAACAACAAATATGTAACTATCAACAAGTGAATCTAAAAACCAAGGGAATTAAAAAATCTGATGAACAATATTAACCGTTGAATATAATAGAATCAGAGGTATGGAAGGGGAGTGGACTGACGATTCTCAGGGAAAAGGGGGGGGGGGCGGGAAGAGACTGAACATAAACTGTGGATCTATAGATCAGGTCAATGAGGATGTGTGGAAAGGGCAGAGGGTGGGGCGGGAACCTGGTGGAGGGGAGCAATGGAGGGGAAAAAATGAGGAACATTTGTAATAACATGAACAATAAATATTTATTAAAAATTTTTAAAAAATATTTGACAAAGGAGGCAAAAGCATACAATGGAGTAAAAAACAGTATCTTCAATAAATAGTGTTGGGAAAATTGAATAGGTATATGAAAAAAAGCCCCCAAAAAGATACTAAAGCCCCAAAATACGCCATTCACAAGAATAAACATGAAATGGGTAAAAGACTTAAATTTAAGTTGTGAAACCATAAACATCCTAGAACAAAACATAGGCAGTAAAATCTCACACACTTCACTTAGCAATATTTTTGCTGGTGTATCTTCTATGGCAAAGAAGGAAAAAATAAATAAATAAACCTCAAAATAAAAAGCTTCTTCACAGGGAAAAAAAATCCACAAAATGAAAAAGGAACTGCTAATGGAAGAACATATTTGCTAATGATACATTTGATAAGGGGTTAATTTCCAAAATACATAAAGAACTTATGTAACTCAACACCAGGAAGATAAACAACTCTATTAAAAAATAGGCAAAGGACCTGAATAGACACTCCTCCAAAGAGGACATACAGATGACCAAGAGACATATGAAAAGATGTTCAACCTCACTAATCATCAGAAAGATGCAATTTAAAACCTCAGTGAGGTATCGCCTTACACTTGCCAGAATGGCTACCATCAATAAATCAATCAACAGACAAGTGCTGGTGAGGACGTGGAGAAAAGGGAACCTTAGTGTACTCTGGTGAGAGTGCAGACTGATTCAGAGCCACTATGGAAAAACTGGGGAGTTTCCTAAAAAAAACACACACAAAAAAAACTGCTTTTATATAATAATAGAACTGCCTTTTGACCCAGGGATCTCTGTTTGGGGAATATATCCTAAGAATCCCAAAATACCAATCAGAAAAAATATATGCACCCCTATGTTCATAGTAGCACTTTTTATAAGAGCCAAGATCTAGAAACAACCCATTTATCCATAAATAGATGGGTGGATTAAAATTATATGATAGATTCACACAGTGGAATACCATGAGGCTGTAAACATAGAAATGACTCATTTTGTGACAGAATGGGGCTACATATTTTTATGCTAAATGAAATAAGCCAGTCAGAGAAAGACATACCATATGCTCTCACTCATAAGTATAATCTAATGAGTAAATTGAAGAACAAAATAAAATCACAGGCATGGGTACATGGAACAGACAGATGTCAGAGGAAAGGGGTACGGGGCGGGGGGGAATGGAAGTGAAGAACCCTGGCTGATGTCACTCAGTGATTAGAGTACTGCCCACACACTGAAGGGTCTCGAGTTCGATTCCTGGCCAAGGTCACATATATGGAGTGCATGCAAGGAGGCAACCAATGTGTCTCTCTCACATTGATGTTTCTCTCATTCCCACCCTCCCTTCCCCCATTCCCCCATTTGAAAAGCAAAGGGGAAAATGGTAAGTATTAATTTAAAAAAGCAAAGAGATTATCCAAAGAATATATATACATAGGCCATGGACACAGACCTGCGATAAAGGCCAAAGGAGGTTGGAGGCTGCATAAAGGTGGGCAAAAGGGATAAAATGGGGACATCTGTAATGTCAACAATCAATCAATAAACCTGCTTTTCCACATGGTTCTTTGGAACACACTAGAGCCACATGAAAATATCACATGTAGATATTTTGCATAAGCCAGAATCAATTACCAGACAAGTGAGTTTTTAAATTATCCCAATCTTTAGCTATCAACTAACTCCTAGCTTTCAAGTCACCCCTTCTGATACTGTATGACTCAGGAATGAGATTTTGCTGCTAAGCCCTGTCTAAATTTTTGTTGATATGTGAGCTAAATAAATGATCACTGTATTTTAAGTCAAGTTTGGGTTATTGTTATGCAGCAACAGAAACTTAAAAGAATGCCAAAATAGGTAAGTGAAAAAGCAAGACACATTTTAAAAATAGAATATACCATTTACATATTTTTAAAAAGCAAATGGAAAGGCTACATTCTAGATATGTACATGGATATGCATTCATAACATATATTGTTCCATATATATACTTGGGAAAATTACATAAATGGATCATTTCCTGATGGATTTGTACCACAGCCTGAGAACTGTTTGGTAGACTTGAGTCATAGCTGTTACACGGTTTCATTAGCAGTACATTTCCCTAAAAAACTTAATAGGCTTTCAAACTACTTGCTGAAGTTTACTATAATGCCAAATATCTTGTATAAACAGTCTTAAGCTTGATGATTCTTTTTGCTTACCTAGCACTTTTCTCTTTTATTTTACTAGCCCTTTAATTTTCCCAGGCAATCATACTGTATATCCCTAGACCATTAAATATCTCTCATTCTAATAACTATTTCATATCTTTTATTTAAAACCCCAAATCTCTCAACCCTCATAACATTCATCTATGTTTGCTTACCACTTCATATCATTTAAGGAAACAGAGAAATATTTTGCAAGATTTCTTCCACCTTATGTACTCATTTTCAGGACCTGCATCCCATATTCTGCCATCCTATTGCCAGGAATTAACTTTCCATATTGTCTAAAGCTAATCCTTCATCCACTAAATCATAACCTGTGTGAGGTCATTCCTCCAGTGATTCTTCCTTCTTTGTCTGAAATCATTTTTCCTTTCTAGTGGATTACTCCAACCACAGTAAAGAATTGCTATTATATCCCCTATCCTTAAAATGTTCTCCTATTCCTATTGCTCCTAATTATAAACCTATCTCTCTACATCCTTTAGCAGCAAAATGCCTCTAAGTAGTTATCTCTATGCATGATCATAAGTTTTCAGTCTTTATCTTTCACTTCTACCACTCCAAAGCAAGCAAACAAATGCACAAACAAAATACCCTTGCTCTTCTCAAGGTCAACAAAAGCTTCACTATAGCTAAATCCAATAGCCAGTTCATATGATCTGAAAACAGTATCTGATAGCATTGATCATCCTTCCTTTGACTCACTTCCATTTGGCTTCTGTGGTTCTTCACTATTAGTTGTCCTTACATCTCACTGATCCTGCTTTAAAAAAATACATTTTATTGATTTTTTTATAGAGAGGGAGAGAGATAGCTAGAAACATTGATGAGAGAGAAACATCAATCAGCTGCCTCCTGCACACCTCCTACTGGAGATGTGCTCACAACCAAGGTACATCTCCTTGACCAGAATTGAACCCGGGACCCTTCAGTCTGCAGGTCAATGCTCTATTCACTGAGCCAAACCAGTTAGGGATCACTGATCCTGCTTTGATGGTCTTTTATCCTTGAACTCTCAAGGTGGACCAATTCTCTATGTTCTTTTCTCTCTCCACACTCAAGTCCTTAATGACTGTCTGCCTCATGCTTTTAAATAACTATAGGTAATAATTAGCAAATTAATATAATACCTATAATAGTACAAATTAGAACACATGTGTCAAACACAAGGCCCGCGGGCCAAATCCGTCCCGCCAGGCCTTGCAATGTGGCCTGCACCGCGCTGTCATCACTGCACTCCGCTGCGTTTCCATCACAATGACAGTTTATGACTGTTCAGTAAACCATTCGGCCCGCGATTTAGGCTGGATTTTAGATTTTGGCCCCTTCTCTGATTGAGTTCGACACCCCTAAATTAGAGCATCCAAGTGTTTACTCAATATTGTTATTTTCTGTCAAAAAGACATGCCAAACTCAGAATGTCCACAATTGTACTTCCAATCTCCCACCACAAACCTGATGGTACTGTACCTTTCCCTATCTCAGCTGATGAGAACATCTTTCTAGTTACTTCAGCCCTAAACTTTTGGGTCAGTACCCTGGACTTTTTCTCTTACACCTGACATCTAACCTCTAAACAAATTTTGCTTGCTCCATCATATTTACCATATATCTAGAATTCAACCACTTCTCACCATTGTTGCTACTCGGGTCTGAGCCACTATCATCATTTATCTGAATTAATGTCATAACCTCTATTCATAGCCCTTACACTTTAAAATTTTTAAACACAATAGCAATATGTCAGATCATGTCCTCTGCTCAAAATATAAAATTACATACAAGGTATAGTCATTATCTTTCTTACCTTCTTTATCAATCACCCATCAGCACAAACCTTTACAATATCTCCACTGGTGTTCCTCAAACACTACCAGCAATGTAAGGGCCTTTGCTCTTTTTCCTCAGCCTGGAATGCCCTTCCCTTAGATAATGATTTACTCCTTCACCCCTTAAAATCGTGACTCAAATACTTCCTTCTCCATAGTTTACCCTGATGATTCTATTTCATATAGAAGCCCAAGTTATACCCCCCTTACAGTCCTTTTGAAAATTTCACCCTATAACACATGTTTTAACATATTCTACAATGTATTATTCTATCTTCTCCTACTAGAATTGCTCACTGGTATATACCAAATACTTAAAAAGAGTAGTTGAAATATTAAGTACTTAATAAATAAGAACATTGGGAGAGCATTTTAAATTATTTTTTCTTTTGCTAACAGATTCACTACATTTACAAGGATTAGCAATGGTCTCATTTCTTGTTTAGGCTGCCTCTTTAAATCATTGTAAGTGGCTTCAGTTAAAGAGTTGGCATTTTGAATCCCACAAGGATCAAAGTTCTAAAATTTACTATCAACCTGGATTGAGCACCTACCTCTCTCAACAAAGTAATATTGTTTTCAATCTCTGAAAGCACCCTCGGTATCTTACTCTCCATTAAATTTCTTTCACAGGACATTTCCAAATGCAGAAAGCATATGATACCCACATTCTGAATTGGTCCTATCATTTTCCCTAACATCATAATCTTAATTGGTACAAAATATGCCTTGCGAGATAAAGTGGGAGTCTGACAAAATGTTTTGGACATAAAAACAATCTTCAGTTTTCTTTCTGAGACAGGTAGATCCTCATTCTTCACAGACCTAAAGCAGTGCCACATTTGAAATTTCCTTAGCCACATGACTCCACATCCAGATATAAAATTTTATATCCTTAATAATTTTGTCAACAAGAAAATAACAATAGCATCAATAAGTAAGTTTATTTTCATTTCTATATAAAGAAGTACAGAAACCAGGAAGACCAAAGTTATGGCTATTATATAAAATCAGCAGAGGTGTATATTTTGTTTTTTCTGATCCACCATCCTTAATACCCATTCTCAAAGTTCCCATAAAACTGCCAGGGTTGGGAGAAAAACATGGTGGCTGGCAGGACAGAGCTGAGAGAGAGGAAGTGAAAGAGGGTATGAAAAAAGAGTGTGTGGTTGTGCGTGGGAGAGGTGTGAGTGAGGGAAAGTTAAATCTTGCAGGAACAGCAGGGGCTGGCAGAAAGCCTCTCCTTGAAAAGGAGACACTACCGCCACTGCGGGCACTCCCAGGATGATGGGATTCCAGCACGCAGCCCACGCCATCTTGAGCAGAGAACAGCCTTTTTTAGAAACTCATAACACCACCAACAAGACAGGCCTTGGAACAGCCCTGCAACCCAGCACCTACTCCAGCCAATTTCCTGCTACCCCAGCTACATACCCGTGGACCCTGGGACCTCCACCTCCAAATATACACTTTCGGCAGCTCAAGACACCCATGAAAAACACACATGGTGTCAAAACAAGCCAGAGGAAAATCATTTGGGCAAAAAGTGAAAAAGGATCCGAAGTCAAATTTATAGAAAATATTCCTTTATTAACTTTTGGTCAAGAATATGTTTGTATATTTTCAGAAAACAACTCCGAGACCATGTGGATTCCTGCAACAGAGAGGAATTGACAGGACTGCTCCAGCCATGAAGAGAAGAGAAACAGTCCAGAGATGAACTGACAATGCTTTGCCATACTAGCAGACAGCAGCTGTGCGCCGCTGAAGGATGCCCAGGACCAAACCAGAGATGGTCAGACCTGCATCACCACCATTTTTCCACCATCCAGAACTGAAATATCATTGCTGCCATGTACACATAAGGATCTGTTTGACATTGAAATTGGGACCCAAAAGAACTGTTGGCCCAGAAAGAAACTCACTGCAGACTGATTCATTTGCCTCTCAGCGTAACCATTTACACTTGTCTCATTTTCTGTTCTAAGTGTGTTTCTTATATCACATGATCTCACACATCTAGGAAAATAATGAACAACATAAACTGATGAACAAAAACAGACCTGGAGACAGGGAAGCATCGATCATACTGTCAAACCTCAGAGGGAAGGTAGGGAGGGGTGGGGGAAAGATCAACCAAAGGATTTGTATGCATGCATATAAGCCTAACCAGTGGTCATGGACAACACGGGGGTGGGGACATATGTGGAGAGGGGTTTGGGATGGAAATGGGGGGATGGGAACAATTATGTGATACCATAATCAATAAAAAAAATAAAACCTGTCAGTGTTGCAGATTAAATGTCCATATTGTAGACAGAGGGGAAATAGGGGGGTATAGGGGAGAGAAAAGTTAAATGTACTAATCATACAAAATATCTTTTTCACTTTGATCAGCAAGGGAAGCTTACATAGAATACAGTTACTAAAAAATGGAAATGGATATTAGGCAGAAAAAACAGCAGTCTCTAACATAGACTCATTTTTTCATTGCAAAATAGTCTGTAATGTCAGTTTTTATTTTAAGGTTAATAAAAGGAACTGTAAACCCAAGTTTTTCAAAAGTTCCCAGTAGAAAGATTTATTATGATTATCCATTTCTAAATAATATTCTTGAATTGTGGTCAGAAATAGTAGAAAATATGAGTTTTTGGACTTTGTTACAATTCACTTAAAACCTTGTCAATAATCCACTCATTAAACCTATAGTGTGTGTGTGTGTGTGTGTGTGTGTGTGTGTGTGTTTAATACAGTATGAATTTCCTCTTGTAGCATATTGGATGAACTCTAAATAAAAGTTTGCTCACATTTATTATAGCATATAGTGATCCCCATTCAAATAATGAGGGCGAAGTGTTAAGTGGACTATTTCTAAATATTCATTATACTCATAAAGTGTCCTCCTCTCATGCAAATTATCTAACACTATAATAACAGCTAATATTTGTGCTATGCTATGTTCAAGGCACTATTCTAAAAGCTTTACATGTAACAGCTCACATAATACTTTGATAAGAAAGATATTATTAGAATTTGATAAGGAAGGTATTATTAGATTTTCTTACAAATGATTAAAGGTTATCATAACAAATGTCATAAAGGAAAGCAACTGATAGAGTCAAAATAATGTTTAAAAAGACATGCAATGGCTGAAGGCCTTCTGATATTTACTACGTTACTGTTGATTAAAATTCACTAAAATTTAATCAGTTTCTGGTAATAAATTTTTCTACATGGATTACATTATCACTATCTTTCCCCAAATAAAATCATTGATGCAGAGTTTTATGAGGCAAGTATACTCCCATATTCACATTTTAAGAATTCTTTGATTGTAATGGATTAAAGATCATTGAAGTTTCTATTAATCACAAAAATTCAAATAATTCATATATAAACTTGTGAGTTATAAACCAAGTCTGTCCCACATTCTTTATATTTAAAAGATTTCTCACTGATATGAATTCTCTTATGTTGAGTTAGTTGTGAACCACGAGTAAAGGTCTTCCCACATTCCTTACATTGATATGGTTTCTCACCAGTATGAATTCTCTTATGTCGAGAAAGGTGTGAGCTCTGAGTAAAGGCTTTCCGACATTCTTTGCATTCATAGGGCTTCTCACCAGTATGGATTCTTTGATGTAGAGTAAGTTGAGAACCGTGACTAAAGGCTTTCCCACATTCCTTGCATTCATAAGGTTTTTCTCCAGTGTGAATTCGCTGATGTTGAGTAAGTTGTGAACCACGAATAAAGGCCTTCCCACATTCCTTACACTGATAAGGTTTCTCACCTGTATGAATTCTCTGATGCTGTATAAGTAGTAAGCCACGAGCAAAGGCCTTTCCACACTCATTACATACATAAGGCTTCTCACCAGTATGAAGTCTCTGATGTTGTGAAAGATGTGAACTCTGAGTAAAGGCCATTCTACATTCTTTACATTCATAAGGTTTCTCACCAGTATGAATTCTCTGATGTTGAGTAAGCTGTGAACCACGAATAAAAGACTTCCCACATTCCTTACATTCATAGGGTTTCTCACCAGTGTGAATTCTCTCATGTTGAGTAAGTTCTGAGCCACGACTAAAGGTCTTTCCACATTCTTTGCATTCATAGGGTTTTTCACCAGTATGAATCCTCTGGTGCCGAGTAAGTAGTGAGCCTCTATTAAAAGCTTTTCCGCATTCATTACATTGATAGGGTTTCTCACCAGTATGAATCCTCTGATGTTGAGTAAGTTGTGAACCATGATTAAAGGTCTTCCCACATTCCTTACATTCATAGGGCTTCTCATTGGTATGAATTCTCTGGTGTTGAGTAAGTTGTGAACCACGAATAAAGGCCTTCCCACACTGTTCACATTTATAGGGTTTTTCACCAGTATGAATCCTCTGATGTTGCATAAGTAATGAGCCACGAATAAAGGCCTTCCCACATTCTTTACATCCATATGGCTTTTCCCCATTATGAATTTTCTGATGTTGAGAAAGCTGTGAACCACAAATAAAAGCTTTCCCACATTCTTTACATTCATAGGGTTTTTCACCAGAATGGATTCTCTTATGTAGAATAAGTTGTGAAAGCTGAGTAAAGACCTTTCCACATTCTTTACATTCATAGAGTTTCTCGCCAGTATGAAGTCTCTGATGCAGTGTAAGTTGTGAGTTCTGAGTAAAGGCCTTCCCACATTCTTTACATTCATAAGGTTTTTCTCCAGTATGGACTTTTTGATGTCGGGTTAGTTGTGAGCTACGAATAAAAGCTTTTCCACATTGTTCACATTTATATGGTTTTTCACCAGTATGAATTCTGTAATGTAAAATCAGTTGTGAGCTCTGAGTAAAGGCCTTTCCACATTCCTTGCATGCATAAGGCTTGTCGCCAGTATGAAGTCTCTGATGAAGAATGAGCTGTGATTCACGACTAAAGGCCTTCAAACATTGCTTACATTCATAGGGTTTTTCACCAGTATGAATACTTTGATGTTGAGTTAGGTGTGAGGCTCGTCTAAAGGTCTTCCCACATTCCTTACATTTATAGGGCTTTTCTGAATTACATGAGGGATATTGAGATAAGTAAGTATGCTGATTGAAAATAGACATTTTTTCATATGTAATCTTTCCTTGCCTGAAATGTTCCTTCTGATTTTTCCAATGTGCCTCTGACTTCCAAATAATCTCTAAAAATAGACTTCTTAAGATCATAGTTTTGAAGCCAGTCATTCATTTTTCCATTGAAATAATTCTGTTTTACAAGTTTCTTCTTGGAGGTAAGTAGTTATTTGCATATTTGATGACAAATCTGAAAAATTAAAAAAATAATAATTTTGGTTTTTATTTTAAAAGAAGTAGAATTTCAATAGTAAAAAAGACTATATAGTAAAATATTCAGTATATCACTAAGTGAAAAAAGCATGTCCCTAAGACTACATATTTTAATTATATTTACATGACATCCTAGAAAACATAAAACTTTAGGGATGGAAAATATGCCAAGTTTCCATAGGCTGGTGAGGGGTGAGGGGTTGACAACAAAGGGAAAGCATTAAAGAATTTATGAGTGTAATGGCTCTGTTGTTTACTATGACTGCGACAGTGGATACACTTTATATGTATTGTAGATGGTATATCAGATTTCCTGAAGAACAGCAATAAATGTTGAATAAAATATGAAAAATAACCTAAAATACCCCAACCTTTGAGGAAAATAAAAAAGATCCACAGTTGCCACATTAACTTTCTTCAACTGACTACCTAAAATTATCTTTTTTTTAAAAAACCTAAGAAACAAGGCTTTGGACCAAAAGTAGGTCAGAGATTAGAAAAAAATTTCACAATATTGGAACCAGCCAAAGCCTGCAGTTCACATGAATGAAAAAATAATAATATTCTGACCTCAAAAGAAAAATCACAAGAAAAATCAATACGTAGTCTTGGCATTTTAAGAAATTAGATTTTTACTATGAGACGAGGAGTCATTGAAAGATTAAAAGATTCAGCATGACAAGTTCTGACATCTCTTTAAAAAGGAATCATTCTGGGGGTTTTTTGTTTGTTTTTGTTTTCAAATTAAAAAATAACATAATAAGAAAGTACAAAGGCTTGGTGAGAAAAGTTAGAAAGCTATAGCAATCATCTACGTGGCTCAGACAAGATGATTTTGGAGAAAAGTGTGGATCATTGGATTCTGAATACACTTTGAAGATATAATGAAGATTTTATGATGAACTGAAGATATATCAATAATATGGCAAAGAGAAGGAAAGTAAGTATTTCACCTCAGCATCTGAAGCAATGAAAGTGCCATTTACAGAGAAGTTTTCCCTGTAACAGGAGCAGATTTGGAAGTTTAGTTTTGAACTATTTAATATCATAATAATGTGGAATAAACAGGTATATGCATATGTATATGTTCTGAGGAAATATTTGGATTATAAATGTAAATTTGGGAGTATCAGCAAATAGATGGCATTTCCTTTAAAAAAAAAATCTTGTTAATCCTAACCTAAGGTATGTTTTCCATTGCTTTTCAGAAAGAGTAAAAGGGAGGGAGGGAGAAGGTAGAAAGTGAGAGAGACAGAAATATCAACATGAAAGAGATACATAGACTGATTGCCTTCAGCATATGCCCTGACTGGGAGTGGGGTGCAAACCCCCAACCCAGGAACATGCCCTTGACTGGGAATCAAACTTACAACCCTTTAATGTACGGGCCAACATTCTAACCCACTAAAACAACACTGAACAGGGCAACAAACAGATAACATTTAAAGCTATGGGATTTAATGAGGTTGAGGCTTTGAATACATAAAAGAAAGGAAGAGAAGGGAAGTCTGAGGATTGAACCCTGAGGCATTTCAACATTTAGTGATTATGTAGTTAAAAAAAAAAAAAAAAAAAAACACAAAAAACAGCAAATGAGACAAAGAAGGAGCAGCCAATGAGAAAGGAGAAAAAGCAGGAAAGGGAGAAATTCCAGAAGTCAAGTAAACAAGTGTTCTGATTTTGAGGAATGATCAAATGTGTCAAATAAGTGAGAGATGATGTACACCGTGGTCTCTAATTTAACAAAGAATTTAACAATATGGAGGTTACTAGTGATCTTCACAAGAGAGTTTTTTGTGGAGTAATTAATGGGAGCAAGTTCTAATGGAAGAATTAAACATAGGGAACATGGAAAAAGCACTTGAAAGGTTTTGTTATAAAGAGTAGCAAAGAGGAGTGATATCAGCATCATAGCTAGTGAGCAGACTCCTTGGTTAATTCCCTTAAGTTTACAAGTCAGACAATTATAATTTTGCAAAGGATTCCCTACTAAACAAAGAAACAAGCCTGAAAGATACACAAATCAGTACCTCTGAAGATGGGTATATTGGAATTAGTAGGTAAGGTGGAATGGGAAAAAGAACAGGAACAGTGGACACAGATACAGTTTGGCACCCACCACAATTCCAGTGAGTGTGGTACAGTGGAGATGTCAGGCTGTGGCTCTCACACTATGGCCTGGAACACAGAGTAACAAAAGCACCCTCAGGAAAAAAAGACATCTCCTGTCTCTCCTTTGTCCCCCTCCCTGCATTACTACAGAAACCAGGAGAGGTGGTTGAGAAGTTTAAATAGCACAGTGGTGCCAACAGGGTAATAGTTATTGTTGGTAGAGGGACAGAACCACAAAATCAAAAACTTGCCTCCCTTGCTCCACCCATCCATGGCAGAGCCTGAAAGAGAAAATTAATAAACCACAAACAATAAAGGGGTGCCAACAGCCATTGCTGGCAGAGAAATAGAGTCCTTGTTTGTGTACTTACCTTTCTTGCCCAAACAATCCTGGAAAAGACTGCTACAGACAGTGAGACACCTCCAAAAACACAGTAGGGACAATGGCCATTATAAAAGAGGAAGTAGTGCTGTGAGCTCACAAAACCATTTCTTTACCATCCCCCACATTCCTCCGCCACAGTGGTGGCCCCGTAATTGAAGCAAACCTGTCAAAGAGGGGACACCCACCATCCTAGTGGATGCTCAGTATTTTCAGTAACCAAAGTGATTGTTACTCCAATGTAATCCCAAAGGCACAAAGAGAGTAGATGATAGAGAACAAAACAAGAACACCAGATCCCAAGCAATGCGAATACATGGACTCGAAGAAGCTCTGCACCTTCTCACGGAAAGGGCAGATTTTGCCTAGGAAAAGGTGAGGTTTATGATTCAGGCAGAAAAGTGACCCTTTCACAATAGGAGCTAGAGGACTTGAGGAAGTCTGCGCCAAAAAAAAAAAAATCCATGGCCATTGGGGCTAGCGTGATCCGTGAGTGTGGAAAGGGATTCATAGGGCTGCTAACAGAAGGGAATTCTAAAAAGCAACCCATAGCTGAACTGGACACAAAAGAGCATTCAAAAAAGTTTAAAAGTGTGCCAATAGCTTAGAGCCAGGGGGGAAAAAGACTACACAAACTTGCACACAATGCAGATGGTAAAAGTCTCCCACTGACTCTGGCTCTTTTTTCATTTTCTTTTTTCTCTTTAAATCCTTGCTTTTGATTACTAAGGCCAGAACATAGGATCCCAATTGGGGACACTCTAAGAGACAGCAGGGGAAAGTTGTTTTTGTGGAACGTGGGGAATAACGATCAGAGAACCAGGTCTAGGGCAGCCCATTCCCCCAAACCAGTATTAAGTGTGACAGGGAAAACAAAATCTAAGCATTAGCTAGAGAGGCCCAGAGGTCAATCCAGAAACACTGCCTCTCAGGGGTTAAATCACAAATTGACTCTTGTGTAAACACAAATAAAGGATTATAACAAACAAAGAAATACTGCCTACTTGAAAATCAGGACTGGCTTACAACACTGAGGAGCAGTGGAACACAGAGAACTAAATAGTGTCCTGAGTAGGAAACAGTCATTCCAAACAGAATAGTAGGGGAAGTGAATGACCTCAGTACAGAACACTTCTACTTTTATTTTCATCTTTTACTTAAGAAATTGTGGGGGGGTTTTCCCCTCACTTGATTTTGCCTTTCTAATTATTAGATTTTATTTTTAATCGGTATTATTACAACTACTATTTTACATTTTTTTTAAGTGTCATTATATTTTCTCTTTATTTTATTTTGGGATTCGGGTTCTACATTCTATTTTCATCTTTCTTCTAGCATCATTTTAGTCTATCTCAACTTTACCTTTATGCCAACATTCTCTTACTCGCTTTTCACCTTTTGTTGTCCTGTTTTTCTTACCCTATTCTTGCTTTATATTTTCCTTATTCCTTCTTTTACTCCCTATAAAAATTCATCCTACTTATATATCTAATTTACAATCCCCTGCTCTAAGCCCATACACACTTCTTTTTTTTTTTTTTTATTATCCAAATTGTTTTCTCTTTGTCCTTTTCTTACTGTTTGCTCAATTGTTGATTATGTTGGTTTTTTATGCTTTTTTGTGAGATTATCTCTTTATGTTTTTATTTTATTTTTGTTTATTTTTTGCTTCTGTTTTCCCTCATCTTGCTTGATATTGTTGTTTGTAGTTTGCATTCATTTCAAGATACCTTGTTTCCCCGAAAATAAAACATCCTCCAAAAATAAGACCTACTTACAGGTTTCCTTCTGAGTGAAATATAAGGCATCCCCCCGAAAGTAAGACCCCCCCCCCCCAGACTCTGTCTCAGAATAAAAATTAATTTACCGTAAACTGGTCACTAGGGCCGCCCCGACTGGTGTCTAGCAGCCAGTGACGTTTTACACACAGTCCTGATGTCACTGCTGTGTGGAGGCAGAGCGGAGGTCGGAGTGAGGGGGGGGGGGGGGGGAGGAGGAGACTTTCTCAGATGCGTGTAGAAGAACAGGAGGATTAGAGCGGACAGGATGCTGCGAAGGTGGTGAGTGCTGGTCTGTCTCTGGTTGCACTACCTGATGCTCGTGGCCGCCCTCATGATTGAAGGTTCTCAGTCAGTGGCAGACCCTGCTCCAGCCTAGATCCAGGCACCAGCAAGCCCAGTGACAGCCCCCAGGCATGCCCCAGGAGGTAAATGTCTGATAAAGGGGTAGGGGGGATGTCTGGTGAAGGTGTTCAGTGGCACAGGGGTGGAGGGAGGGGAATCACTTAAAATGACACAGGAGGGTCAGAGGGGGCAATTAAAATGACACAGGAGGATCAAAAGGGGTTACTAAAATGGTAATCCTTCCTCTGATCTCCTGTGCCATTTTCAGTCTCTCCTCTAATCCCCCTGTGTCATTTTAAGAGATCCCCTCCCCCCACCTTGATAACCCAATTCCTTTTTTTATCCCCAGAAATGAGCGCAAAAAGAAAAAGCTACTCCATGAAGTACAAGAAAGGAATTGTGGAAGACTCTTGGGGCCAAAATCTTACTGCTTTCTGCAAAGAGAAGATGTTGAGTATCCGATTGGTCCGAAAATGGGGAGCAGAATATGGTAACCTCATTGAACAAGTGGACAAGGGAAATGCTAAAAAGCCAGCCAGGGTATGTGGGAAGCTTTGTTTCTTCCATTGCCAGGGGCAACCTACTCTTTCCAGCTCTGACGATGCCGCCATTTCTGTTTGGATTTGTTTACCTTCTATAATTGAAACTTTGTAGCTTTGAGTGGAGGCTTAGTCCAGCAATGGCAAGCGGAAAGCTTGGCTTCCTCCATTGCCTGGAAACCTAAGCCTCCCTCCTGTTCTCTGTGGCTATAGCCATCTTGGTTGGGTTTATTTGCATACTTGCTCTAATTGGCTGGTGGGCATGGATGGTGGGTGTAGTGAAATGGTTATTAATTTGCATATTACTCTTTATTAGTTAAGATGCTCAACATCACTAGTTACTGTAGAGAGCTGCCTGAGAAGGCACATGGACATTCTTTTAATTCTTATCAGCTGAGCCCGAGGGCACTGGCAGAATCCTGTTATCAGTACTGATTTCTTATCTTTATCCATGTGCTTGGAATGAGGAACAAATAGGACCTTGACTTACCCAGATCTTGATATGCTAAATCTTATACCAAAAGATAAGCTTACCCAGATCTTGATGAATAGGATCTGGCACACCTGAAACTCGTTTTGACCTTAAAATCCCCTTTGGAAACCAATAAATATGCTGTGTTGTAGTGGTGAGTGTGACTGTCTCTCCATCAGAGAGATGGCGCCCACCTAGATCCCAGCTTATGAATCTATTTCTGCCTCTTGTCTCTTTTTTTCTCTAATTTCTTCATCCCCAGCTCCTCCACTCAGGAACCTGTTCTTTTCCGTGCAGGACACGGAAAACAGAGAAAATGCCCACCGCAAGTTACAAGAAAAATGCAAATCACAATCATAAAGAGATATCACTGTACACCTTTTATAAAGGCTATTATCAATAAGACAAGAAATAAGTAGAGTTGAAAAGAATTTTGAGAAAACAGAGCCATTGACATTCCAGATGGGAATCCTATATGAGTAATATGCAAATTAACCTTCATGCCCTCACAAAAGATGGCTTCCCCATGTGATCAAAGATGGCTGCCACAATCTGGCTGCAAAGGGAGGGTAGTTGTGATCAGGCCAGAAGGGAGGGCAGTTGGGGGCAACCAGACCTGCAGGGAAAGATAGTTAGGGGCGACCAAACTTGGAGGAGAGGACAGTTAGGTGTGATCATGCCAGCAGAAAAGGGTAGTTAGGGGGGACTGGGCCTGCAGGAGAGGGCAGTTAGGGGTGACCAGGCTGCCAGGGGAGGGCAGTTAGGGGTGACTGGGCCAGCAGGGAAGAGCAGTTGGGGGCAACAAGGCCTGCAGGGGAGGGCAGTTAGGGGTGACCAGACCAGTAGGGGAGAACACGTGGAGGGATCAGGCCTGCAGGGGAGGGTACTTGGGGGTGATTGGTCCAGCAAAGGAGGGCACTTGGTGGCGATCAGGCTGGCAAGGGAATGGTTAGTGGGTGATCAGGCTGGCAGGCAGGTGAGCAGTTGGGAGCTAGGAGCCCCAGATTGTGAGAAGAATGTCCAACTGCCGGTTTAGGCTCGATCCCTCTTCCCCCAAGGGGTCCCAGATTGGAGAGGATGCAGGTTTGGCTGAGGGACACTCCTCCATGCATGAATTTCATGCACTGGGCCTCTAGTATAAAGATATTATGGTGAAGGTACTACAGAAAACAGTATGGAATGCCTCATTAAACTAAGAATAGAGGTACCATATGACCCGCCAATCCTTCTTATGAAAAATTTGAGGACACTTATTTGTCAAGATATATGTATTTCTAATTTCATGGCAGAATTATTTACAAAGACCAATATATAGGGGTGGAAAGTGTCCTTTGATGGGTGAATGGATAAAGATGTGGTACTTAGCTATAAGAAAAAATCATGTATTGCTATTTGCAGCAACATGAATGCATCTTGAAAGTATTATGCCAAGTGAAATAAGTCAGATGGAAAAGGGTAAGAACCATAATATTTCACTCCTATGTGGAATATAAAACAAAAAGCAACAAATAAAAAATAATAATAAATTCATATACACAGACTGCAGAATGATGGTTACCTGGGGAAAGGGAAGTAGGAGGAAGACAAAGAGTGTAAAGGTGGTCAAATATATGGTGACTAAAAATAACTTGATCATAGTTCCTGAGCAAACAATAGAATATACATGTGTCATAAAGTTGTAAACCTAGAGACAGCTGGTTAAGATGGCAATAGGTAAACTATGCTCCCCTTCTCCCATGACAACATCAAATTATAACTAAACTAGAAGCCCAGTGGACAAAAATTTGTGCTCTCAGGGGAAATGAGCCAGTCCCTCAGCCTGGTCTGCACCCTCTAGCAGTCTGGGACCCCTTGGTGGATGTCTGACTGGTGGCTTAGGCCCGATCCCTTAGCATGGCAGTCAGACATCCCTCTGACAGCCCAGGAGTCCTAGGGGCTGCCTAACACCTTATTCAGACATCCTTAGCACTGCCGCAGAGGGAGAATAAGCTCCTGCCACTGCCGCTGCGCTGGCCAGCCATGAGCCAGCTTCTGTCTGAGCTGTGCTCCCCCTTGTGTGGAAGCACACTGACCACCAAGAGGAAGCTCCTGCAGTGAGCGTCTGTCCGCTGGTGGTCAGTGTGCATCATAATGAGTAGTTGTTTCCAGTCATTCAGCCAATTTGCATATTACTCTTTAAGATTATAGAAAAACCATCATTGAGAATCACCAGAAAATTAGTTGAACAGAATTCCTATAACTAGAAATATAAAGAAGAAGCCAAATACAGACTGATAGGAGGGATGGAGATGCAAAACAGGCAGGACCCATACCCATGGTGTGTCAATTAAAAACCAGGAAGGATATCCCAGCTCTGAAGTTCCACCCTGAAGAGGAAGGAGTCCCAAGTCTATACCTGGCTCCCTAGCCTAAGGAACCAGAGCAGGGAAGAGAAGTCCCCATAACATTTAGCTGTGAAGAATGGTGCGGATTGCATCAAAGAAAGACTGAGGACACAGGAGAACAAGGCAAAGTTCTAAAAGGGACTGTGCAAAGACTCACTCAGAAATTCACTAGATCTAAGGTCGAAAGCAGGGGTAGGAGCTGAAAAAGCCCCAGAGACATACAGGAAGCAACAAAATTCACTAACTTCAGGGAGAGAGCTGGAGGGGTAGGGGTTGGGGCAATTCTCTCTGTTGATAAGTGCTAGCAGGCATCGCTGTTTGTTTGTTGAGCCTTCCCCAACCCAACCAGCCCAGTGGGAGCCAAATTTATGCTTTCCATTAACCTGCCTAAAACCATCCACACTGCCTAGGTGATTTCCAGAGACTCTGGCTCACCTAACTTTCTCTCCTGCCTGAGCCTCTTCAAGGGATTCCTTCACATAAACAGCCTATCTTGGATCATGCTGCAAACTCTCCCAAAATCTCTAAAGTACACAAACCTTAAACAAGCAGCTGCTAACTTTGGCATACTTTGTATTTCTTGTTTAGTAGCCCCAGGCTATGAGAAGCAGCAACTGGCCTAAACTTGCATTGTAATTCCCAACAGGTGGCCCCAAGTGTGTCATAAGCAATTGCCAGTCTTTACATGGACTGTAGGTTCAAATAAGCAGCCACCAATGAAACACAAATGGTGGCTGGGCTCAGCTCACATCATGGTTCCCACCAAATGATTTGAAGCCCAGCACAAGTGGTAGCTGCCTTTGGCCTTCACAGAAGTCTCTCCCAAAAGGCTCCAAATTCCACACTTAGAAGCCTGCTTCAGACTATATCATAGCACCACCCAACCAGTTCCACAAAAACACACCTGAAAACAAATTTGGCTAGTACTAGAGCCCTAGTAAAGCAACTACCAGTACGTGGGGTCTGCCACCACACAACAACCCTCAAATAGATGCCCAACAGCAAGAGGGCACAAACAGCTCTCACAGTGGACACCCATGAAGTACCTGGCTCTGGCAAAAGGAAGACTACCACTGGGCCCCACAAGACACCATCTACATAAGGCCATTCTGTCAAGATGAGGAGACATAATAGATCCACCTAATACATAGAAACACACATATGGTTTCAGTCAAAATATGGATATAAAGGATCTTGTCCCAAATGAATGAATAAGAGAAAACTAAAAAAAAAAAAAAAAAAAAAGAGAGAGAGACAAGCAAAGTATTAAATATATAATTCAAAACAGGTTATAAGAACACTCAATGAAATTAAGAAAAGAATAGATGTACACAGGGAAGACTTCAACAAGGAAATAAAACATAAAGAAGGGGACAAAGTGGCTGGGTGGTTCAGTTGCTTGGAGGGTCATCCCATATACCAAAAGGTTGTGGGTCTGACCCCTTGTCAGGGCATATATGGGAGGCAACTGATTGATGTTTCTCTATCACATAAATGTTTCTCTACCTCTCATAAAAAAAAAAAAAAAAATCAATAAAAAAATAATTTTAAAAAAATGTCCTCAGGCTGAAACCAGTTTGGCTCAGTGGTAGAGCGTCAGTCTGCGGACTGAAAAGTCCCAGGTTCGATTCCACTCAAGAGCATGTACATTGGTTGTGGGCACATTTCCAGTAGAGGGTGTGCAAGAGGCAGCTGGTCGATGTTTCTCTCTCATGGATGTTTCTAGCTCTCTATCCCTCTCTCCTCCTCTCTGTAAAAAGTCAACAATATATATATATATATATATATATATTTTATTGTAAATGTCCTCAGGTGCAGATTAAAAGAAAGAAAACAAAAATTGAGAACATAGAAAAAAATAAGTCAGGAATAAAGAATGCAATAACTAAAATGAAGACTATAGTAGAAACTATCAATGGCTAAAGAGATGAAGCAAAGGATTAAATCATAAACTTTGAAGGCAAAGTAGTGGAAAACACACAATTGAAACAGCAAAAAGAAAAAGTGATTTTTAAAAATGAGAATAGTTTAAGAGACCTCTGGGACAACATAAAGTGCACCAACATCATAGGGGCACAATCAAGAGAAAACAGAAAGGGATTAAAAAACTATTTGTAGAAGTAATTACTGAAAACTTTCCTAACCTAGCTAATAAAGCAGGCATATAACTCCAGAAAACATAGAGAGGCCTACACAAAATGAACCCAAAGAGGTCCACACCAAAACATGCCACAATTAAAATGTCAAAAGTACAAAGAGAGACTATAAAAAGTAGCAAGAGAAAAGCATTTAGTTGCCTACAAGAAAGCTCCCATATGACTGTCAACTGGTTTCTCAACAAAAACTTTGGAAGCCAGAAGGAACTGGCAAGAAATATTCAAAGGGATGAAAAGCTTGGATCTACAACCAAGATCACTCTACCCAGCAAGGATATAATTTTAATCGAAGGAGAATAAGTTTCTCATACAAGAAAGAGCTAAAGAAGATCAACAACAGTAAACCAGCATTACAAGAAATGTTAGATATTTCTGTAAGAATAAAAGATTTAAAAACATGACTAAGAAAATATAGAAAAGAAAAGAATTCTAACTGACAAAGTTAAAAACTTAGTAAAAATAGTATATCAACCAAGTACCAAGGTTAAAGGACAAAAATATTTCTATTTTTGTAATGTGTAACTACAACAATAAACAAAAGGATGCACATAAAACCACAAGCGAAAGAAATAAAAAATAATTACAAAAACAGAAAAAGGAGAGCAACAGTAAAAACTGTAGTGATTAGAGAGAATGTTCAAACTTAAGTCATCATCAACTTAAAATAGACTGTTATAAACATAGCTTGGTATATGTAAAACACATGGTAATCGAAAGAAAAACGAAATGGCGGCATAGGTAAACACCTAACTACAGCCTCAAACAACAATTTCAATAAAATACAACTAAAATACAAAATGGACATTACCCAGAACTACAGGAAAGTCTACTGACTGAAAATTCTACAATGAGAAAGAAAGAGAAAACCATAAGGAAAATCAGGGGAGCTATAAAAGCCTAAAGTATGGAGTTACGTTGCGCACGTGGAGAGGACGGAGTCGAGGGGAGGGCATGGCTGAGTGCCTGGCTGACGAGCCCTAGCGGGAAGGAGATAAAAGCTCTGGACTGTGCTGAACCCCAGTTCCGACAGCACTGAACCCCAGTTCTGGGCGAGACCCTGGGGACCCAGACACATAAGGAGGGAGTCTGGGCTGTAAGGTGGAACCTCAGGGGAGTGGCAAAAGGCAGACCTGGAGGTGTGCACATTACATGCAGAGGACGAACTGTTGACTCTGCTGCTAGATTGCCCTAGTGGGAAGGAGACAAAAGCTCCAGACTGCTCTGAACCCCACTTCAAACACCACTTCCAACTGAACTGAACCCCAGTTCCGGGCTCATTAGGGGAGAGCCTAGACTGTTTGATAGCGGGCGAAACTCGAGGGCACCTTTCTCTCAGAGGTGCTTGCAGGAAGTACCGAAAGACACCTAACTGCAGCCTCACACAACTGAGGAACACTGAGAATCAGGAGCCTCATAGGGCGTGGCTGACAAAAGCCAAAGCTGTAGGCTCCACCCTGAAACTCCGCCCCATCCAAGCTAAACACAGAGACTTTTAAGGCTACCAACTCAGGGAAGCTGCGAAAATGCTGAGACAAGGAAACATCACAAACAAAAGAAATGGAGGACAAAAAGTGACTGGATATACGTTCAAAACCACGCTTATGTTTTTCAAGAATTTCCTAGAAAAGGCCAATAAAATAAACAAGACCTATTTGGACATGAAAAGGGGTTGACTAGAAATAATAAGGGATCAACTAGAAATAAAGAATACATTGTCTGAAATAAAAAAAAAAAAAAACATTATATAGAGTACTAAAAACAGAACGGATGATCGCAAGAATCAAGTCAAAGATTTGGAACACAAAGAGCCAGAAGACACTCCTCCACAGAAGCAAGAAGGCAAGAGAATCCAGAAAGTTGAAGATAATGTAAGAAACCTCTGGGACAACTTCAAGCGAACAAACATCAGAATTATTGGGGTCCCAGAAGATGAGAGAGAGCAAGATACCAAAACATACTGAAAGAAATAGTGACAGAAAACTTCCCCCACCTGGTGAAAGAATTAGACCTACAAGTCCAGGAAATGCACAGAACCCCAAACAAAAGGAATCCAAAGAGGACCACACCAAGACACATCATTATTAAAATTCCAAGAGCAAAAGACACAGAGAGAGTATTAAAAGCAGCAAGAGAAAAGCAGGCAGTTACCTATAAAGGAGCACCCATACGATTGTCAGCTGATTTCTCAACAGAAACCATGCAGGCCAGACGGGAATGGCAAGAAATATTCAAGGTGATGAATAGCAAGAACCTACAGCCAAAATTACCCTACCCAGCAAAGCTATCACTCAGAATCGAAGGCCAGATAAAGAACTTCACAAATAAAAATAATAATAAAAAAAAAGCTAAAGTAGTTCATCACAGCCAAATCAGAATTATATGAATTGCTGAAGGGGGTTCTTTAGGAAGAGGAAGAAGATAAAGATAAAAATTATGAACAAATATGTAACTATCAACAAATGAATCTAAAAACCAAGGGAATTTAAAAATCTGATGAACAATATTAACTGGTGAATATAATAGAATCAGAGGTATGGAAGGGGAGTAAACTGACGATTCTCAGGGAAAAGAGGAGTGGGGGGTATGGGAAGAGACTGAACATAAACTGTGCACCTATGGATGAGGACAATGGGGGTGTGGGGAAAGGACAGAGTGTGGGGTGGGAACCTGATGGAGGGGAGCAATGGGGGGGAAATGAGGAACATTTATAATAATATGAACAATAAAGATTAAAAAAAAAACACACATGGTAACAACAAACCAAAAATCTGTGAGAGATATAGAAAAAATAAAGAGTAAGAAATCCTACCTAATAAAAGAGTAATATGCAAATTAACCACAACTATGCTACACCCACAAGCCACACCTACCAGCCAATCAGAGCAAGTATGCAAATTAACCCAACCAAAGTGGCTGCAGCCACAGACAGCAGTTGAGAGGCTTGGGTATTACCAGCAATAGAGGAAGCCAAGCTTTCCACACACCCTGGCTGGCCTAGGCCTCCACTCAAGGATACAAAGTTTCAATTATAAAAGATAAATCCAAAAAAAAAATAGCAGCAGCCATGGAGCTGAGAGAACAGGTTAGGGTTTCTCCCGGCAATGGAGGAAGCCAAGCTTTCCACATTCCCTGGCCAGCCTAGGCCTCCACTCAAGGATACAAAGTTCCAATCATAGAAGGAAAACAAATCCAAGCAGAAATAGCTGCAGTCATGGAGTAAGCAAGAGGCTAGGATCCGCTCCAGGATACAATGTTTCAATTGTAGAAGGTAAGTAAATTCCAGATACTAGGGCCTCTGCTTGGGTTGCCAGGGGGCGTGACTGGCTTGCAAACCACCACATGCCCCTCACCTAGGCCACCCCACACCCCAAGGTAACCCCCACCATGATCTGGGACACCCTTCAGGGAAAACAAGCTGACCGCTCCTCCCTCCCCCAATACACCAGGCCTCTATCCTATCTAATAAAAGAGTAATATGCAGATTGACAATCACTCCAACACACAAGATGTCTGCCCCCATGTGGTCAAAGATGCTACCCCTATGCAGTACGAGATGGCCACCAGGGGAGGGCAGTAGGGGGGACAAGGCCTGCAAGGGAGGGCAGTTGAGAGGGACCAGGTCAGCAAAAGAGGGCAGTTGGAGGGAATAAACCCTGCCGGGGAGGGCAGTTAAGGGTGCCAGGCTGGCAGAGGAGGGAAATTGGGGGAAAACAGACTGGCAGGGGGCAGTTAGACATAAATCAGGCTGGCATGGGAGGGGTTAGAGGGTGATCAGGCTGGCAGGCAGAAGCAGTTAGGGGGAATCAGAAAGGCAGGCAGGCGAGCAGTTAGTATCCAGCAGTCCTGGATTGTGAGAGGATCCCTCAAGGGGTCCAAGATTGGAGAGGGTGCAGGCTGGGCTGAGGGACACCAGCGCACCTCGTGCACAAATTTCGTGCACTGGGCCTCTAGTATAAATATAACACTATAGAACTTTATCAACATACAAGAGAAGAAAGCAAGAGAAAAGAAAGACATACAATATAATCAGAATACAATTTTAAAATTGTAATAATTACATACCTATTGATAACTACTTTAGATGTAAATGGAGTTATATTCCAGTCAAAATCTAGAGTGGCTTTATGGTTTAAAAAAAAAAAAAAAAAAAAGGATTCCCAGACCCATGAGTGGAGCGTCGTGTGGGCCCGCTGCGGTTGGCCCAACAGGAAATCTCCATCAAAGAAAAGAAAAAAATCCTCAGAGAAACCAAGATTGTGACATAGGTCAACACCTATACTGCTGCCTTGCACAACAATTCCAAAACTGCAACTGGAAGAGAGAGAAGAAATCATCAAGAACCACTGGAAAGCTGGCTGAGTGGAAATTCTACAATCAGAAGAAAAGAGAAAAGGACACTGAGACTCAGAAGAGCTGTGAAGGTCAGAGGTGCGGAGACCCACGCACGCAGAAAGGGTGGGCAGCTGAATACACAATTGGCTTACTGCCTGCCCTCTCTGCTGCGCACAGAGAGGGTGGGCAGCAAGCACGCAGCTACCTTTCTTATTCAGGGGGAAACAAAACCTCACAACTGCACTGAAATCCCATTCCGGGTGAGACTTTGGGTACCAAGACTCATTCAGAGAGAAACTGTTTGGCAGTGGGTGAAACTCAAGAACAGCCTTCTTTCAGAGGTGCATGCAGCTATTGTGTAGGGGACACTGAGACACAGGAGCCTCTTGGGGTGGGGATAACAGGAAACTAATGCTGTCTGCTCCACCCTGAGACTCTGCCCCATCCAAACTGACTACGGAAGCTCTCCCAGTGGAGACACAGTAGATCCTCACAGCCAATTGGCCTACAGGTCAACTCACCCCAGTGATACTAACAACAATATAGGCTTAACTACAACAAGACTGCACACACAGCCCACAAAGGGGCACACCAAGAGTGTCACCTCAAGTAACTGGGAAGGCTGAGCTACTGGCCCTGCTAGTACACCTAGCACACAAAGCCACTCTGTCAACTCAGGAAAGCAGCTAAAATGTGGAGACAAAGGAAGGAAAATAGGAAAATGAGGAAAGCAAACTACCGGATATAGAGTTCAAACACCCTGTTAAGGTTTTTCAAGAATTTCCTTGAAAAGGCTGATAAATTTAACGAGACCCTTGAGGATATGAAAAAGGATCAACTAGAAATTAAGCATACACTGAGTGAAATAAAAAATATTATACAGAGACCTCAAATCAGACCTGAAGATCACAAGGATCAAGCCAAAGATTTGAAATACAAAGAAGCAAAAAACATTCCTCCAGAAAATCAAAATGAAAAAAGAATCCAAAAAGTTGAAGACAATGTAAGGAGCCTCTGGGACAACTTCAAGCGTACCAACATCAGAATTATGGGGGTCCCAGAAGAATACAGAAAGCAAGATACCAAAAACCTATTCTAAAAAATAGTGACAGAAAACTTCCCTCACCTGATGAAAGAAGTAGACTTATTAAGTCCAGCAGTGCACAGAACCCCCCCCCCCAAAAAAAAAGGAATCCAAAGAGGACAACACCAAGACACATCATAATTAAAATGCCAAGAGCAAAAGACAAAGAGAAAATATTAAAAGCAGCAAAAGAAAGACAGTTAGTTACTTACAAGGGAGGATCCATACGATTGTCAGCTGATTCCTCAAAACAAACTATGCAGGCCAGACGGAAATGGCAAGAAATATTCCAAGTCATAAATAGCAAGAAACTACAAACAAGAGTACGTACGCTACCCCGCAAAGTTATCATTCAGAATGGAAGGTCAGATAAAGAGCATCACAGATAAGAAAAAGCTAAAGGAGTTCACCACCACCAAACCAGGATTATATGAAATGCTGAAAGATATTCTTTAAGAAGAGGAAGAAGAAAAAAAGTAAAGATAAAAATTATGAACAACAAATACATATCTATCAACAAGTGAATCTAAAAACCAAGGGAATAAAAAATCTGTTGAACAGTATTAACTGGTGAATATAATAGGATCAGGGGTATAGAGAGGGAGTGGCCTGCAATTCTCAGGGAAAAGGGGAGTGGGAGTGTAGGAAGAGATTGGACAAAAAGCATAGATCTATGGAAAAGGACAGTGGTGGGGGGAGGTAACGGCAGAAGGTGGGGTAGGAACCTATTGGAATGGAGCTATGGGGGGAAAAGAGGAACAACTGTAATAATATGAACAATAAAGATTTATGTAATACAGCTTGAAAAAAACAACACATGTAGTAATTTATTCTACAAGAGACACAAAACAAATCAAAACACACACAGACTATAAGTAAATGAATGAAAAAAAAATGCAAATGAAAAGAAAGACAGAGAGAAACCAAGATGGCAGCATAGGTAAACACCAAACTGCAGCCTCACACAACAATTTCAAAAAATACATCTAAAATACAAAATGGACATTATCCAGAACTACAGGAAAGTTGACTGACTGGAAATTCTACAACTAGAAGGAAAGAGAAAACCAGAAGGAAAATCAGAGGAGCTGTAGAAGCCTAAGGTATGGAGATATAGTGTGTGCATGGGGAGAGGAGGGATCTGGAGAGGAGGGGCGGCTGAGAACCTGGCTGGCATTCCCTAGCAGGAAGGAGATAAAAGCTCCGGACTGCTCTTAACCCCACTTCCAACTGCAATGAACCACAGTTCCGGGCTCATTGGTGGAGAGACTAGACTGTCCAGTAGCGAGCAAAACTCAGGAACCTCATAGGGCGGGGCTGACGGGAAGCCAAGGCTGTAGGCTCCACCCTCAAACTCCGCCCCATCCAAGCTGAGCACAGAGACTTTTACAATTTTCCAAGTCTAGTCGAATAAGGCTGTCTCCTGGCATAGACACAGCTGATCCACAGCTATTTGGCCTGGAGGTCAGTTCCTCTCAGGGATACCAACAAAATCAAGACTTAACTACAAAAGGCTGTACACACAGTCCACAAAGGAGTGCACCAAGAGTGCTCACCTCAGGTAACTGGAGGCTGACCCACTGAACCATATAGGACACCTTAGCACACAAAGCCACCCTACCAACTCAGGGAAGCTGTGAAAATGCCGAGACAAGGAAACAGATCACAAATGAAAGAAATGGAGGACAACAAGCGACTGAATATAGAGTTCAAAACCACGCTTATAAGGTTTTTCAAGAGTTTCTTAGAAAAGGCTGATAAAATAAATGAGACCTATGAGGATATGAAAAGGGATCAACTAGAAATAAAGAATACATTGTCTGAAATAAAAAATATTATACAAAGTCCTAAAAACAGAATGTAAGATCACAAGAATCAAGTAAAAGATTTGGAAAACAAAAACCCAGAGGACACTCCTCCACAGAAGCAAGAAGAAAAGAGAATCCATAAAGTTGAAGATAATGTAAGAAACCTCTGGGACAACTTTAAGCGAACCAACATCAGAATTATGGGCGTCCCAGAAGATGACAGAGAGCAAGATACCAAAAACATATTGAAAGAAATAGTGACAGAAAACTTCCCCCACCTGGTGAAAGAAATAGACCTACAAGTTCAGGAAGTGCACAGAACCCCAAACAAAAGGAATCCAAAGAGGACCATACCAAGACACATCAGAATTAAAATTCCAAGAGCAAAAGACACAGAGAGAGTATTAAAAGCAGCAAGAGAAAAGCAGGCAGTTACCTATAAAGGAGCACCGATACGATTGTCAGCTGATTTCTCAACAGAAACCATGCAGGCCAGACAGGAATGGCAAGAAATATTCAAGGTGATGAGTAGCAAAAACCTATAGCCAAAAATACTCTACCCAGCAAAGCTATCACTCAGAATCGAAGGCCAAATAAAGAGCTTCACAAATAAAAAAGAAAGCTAAACGAGTTCGTCACCGCCAAACCAGAATTATATGAATTGCTGAAGGGGGTTCTTTAGGAAGAGGAAGGAAATAAAGATAAAAATTATGAACAACAAATACGTAACTCTCAACAAGTGAATCTAAAAACTAAGGGAATTAAAAAATCTGATAAACAATATTAACTGTTGAATATAATAGAATAAGAGGTATGGAAGGGGAGTGGACTGACGATTCTCAGGGAAAAAGAGGAGTGGGGGGTGTGGGAAGATACTGAACATAAACTGTGTACCTATGGATGAGGACAATGGGGGGGTGGGGAAAGGGCAGTGGGAACCTGGTGGAGGGGAAAAAATGAGGAACTTTTGTAACAATATGAACAATATTTATTTAAAAAATAATTATTATTTTAAATTGTATTATAGATTATATACATATTGCTTAAAAACACAGTAAGTAGGTACAAAATTACATAAACATATTTGATTGTTAGTTTATAAATTTAATTTGATTGTTATAAAGTAATTATATTTTTTAAATTATTTAAATTTTAATCCTATATTTCTTTCTAAATAATAACAAAACTAACTTGTATTATTTTTCCTCTGAATTTGCCGTAACATAAGTCGTAAGTGTCACTTTCAAGGCCAGCGCTTTTTGCCTCCACTATAAAATATAAATAATACAAGTACTGTCTGCTAAATTCAAGAAAATTTATGTATTTATGAAATAAATAAATTACTTACCTAAATTATCTGAATAGCTGATTTGTAATGACGTCACTTGTTTAACTAGCTTACTAGCACGCAGTACAATGTGTATCCTCTGACAGTTACAAAATGTTTTCATCGTTGCCAATCCCAAAAAATGCCATTGTTCATTAAGTCCAAACAATGGTAGATGAATTCTAACAACTGATCAACAATGCAAAGTTTGATAAGCAGTTCTCGATAATCAGTTCTCAACAATTATTTGTTATTATTAATGTTAAACATTATAAAATTAACAAAATAATATAAAATTCATATCCTCGCTAAATAGCCACATGGCCGTGGAAAACCTTCCCGTTCTGCCGCCGTTCCCTAGCTTGTCGTGCATTCTTTCCAAAAATCGGGACTTTTTTAAAATGCTGCGGGATGCGGGACAAATTGTTAAAAATCGGGACTGCCCTGCCAAAATTGGGACATCTGGTCACCTTACCCTAACTGCCCTTCCCTTGCTAGACTGGTCACCCCTAAAAGTCCTCCCTGTAGGCCTGGTCCCCCCCCCCCAACTTCCCTCCCCTGAAGGCCTGGGCCCCCCCTACTCTCCTCCCCTACAGGTCTGGTCACCCCTAACTGACCTCTGCCAGCCTGGTAACTGCTAACTGCCCTCCCCTACTGGCCTGATTACCCCCAACTGCCCTCCCCTGCTGGCTTGATCACACAAAACTGCCCTCCCCTGCTGGCCTGATTGCCCACAACTTCCTTCTCCTGCCAGCCATCTTGTGGTGGCCATCTTGTGTCCACATGGGGGCAGCCATCTTTGACCGCATGAGGGCGGCCATCTTGTGTGTTAGAGTTATGGTCAATTTGCATATTATTCTTTTATTAGATAGGATAGCTGAGATTTGGAAATAGTCAAAGTTCTCATCAGTAGATGAATGGATTAAAAAAAACACACACAAACCTGTGGGACATTTACACTATGGAATACTATGCAGCTGTAAAAATGAGGGGCCTCTTATCCTTTAGGGCAGCATGGATGGACCTGGAAAATATTATATTAAGTGAAATAAGCCAATCTGAGAACAAGTATCACATGATCGCATTTATTTATGGAATCTAATGAACAATATTAATTGACCAACAAAATAAAACCCGAAGCAGGGAGGCATGGACCAAACTGACATACCTCGATGTGGGGTTGGGGGACATGAAGAGATAAACCAAAGTACTTATATACTTACTAGAGGCCCAGTGCATGAAATTCGTGCACAAAGGGAGGGTCCCTCAGCCCAGGCTGCACCCTTTCTAATCCAGGACCCCTTGGGGATGTCTGACTGCTAGTTTAGGCCTGATCCTGGCAGTCAGACATCCCACCATTTTAGGCCCAATCCTGGCAGTCAGACATCCTACTGGCTCCTAATTGCTTGCCTGCCTGGTCAACCCTAATTGCCCCCTCTGCTGTCCTGATTGCCCCTCATTGCCTCTGCTTGCAGGCCTGATCACTCCTAACTGCCCCCTTTGCTGACCTGGTCACCCCAAACTGCCCCCCCACTGCTGACCAGGTCACCCCCAACTGCTCCTCCCCATCAGCCTGGTCATCCCTTACTACCTCCCTGCTGACCTGGTCACTCCCAACTGCCCCCTCTGTTGGCCTGGTCACCCCCCACTGCCCCTGTCAGCCTAACTGCCCCAAACTGCCCCCCCTGCTGGCCTGTTTGCCCCCAATAACACCCCCCTCTAGCCTGGTCACCCCTGGCTGCCCCCCATCCAGCCTAGTTGCCTCTTACTGCCCCTCCCACCAACCTGGTTGCCCCACTCAGACTGCTGTTCAGTCATTTGGTCGTCCCTCACTAACCCCCTTGCCAGCCTGGTCACCCCACGCAGCCTGCTTGTTCAGTCATTTAGTCATTCCTCACTAATCCCCATGCTGGCCTGGTCACCCCTAAATGCCCCCTCACTGCCAGCCAGGACACCCCCAACTTTCCCCTCCCTGCCTGTCTGGTCACTCTTAACTGCCCCTCCCTATTAGCCTGGTCACCCCTTATTACCCCCCTGCCAACCTGGTCACCCTCAAATGCCCCCCTCTGCTGGCCTGGTCACCCATCACTGATCCCCTGTCAGCCTAATTGCCCCCAACTGTCCCCCCTGCTGGCCTGGTCACCCCCAACTGCCCCCTCTGCTGACCTGGTCGCCCCACGCAGCCTGCTGTTCAGTCGTTTGGTCATCCCTCACTAACCTCCCTGCCGGCCTGGATGTAGGCAGTCATCTTGTGAGGGTGTGAGGGTTAATTTGCATATTACTTCTTTACTAAATAGTATATGCATAGCCCATGGATACAGGCAATAGGGTAGTGAAGACCTGAGGTGGCAGGAATGGGCTGGGAGACGAGAAGGGGACAGGAGAGATATCTGTGATATTATCAACAACTATATATATATATATATATATATATATATATATATATATATATATATATGTGTGTGTGTGTGTGTGTGTGTGTGTGTGTGTGTGTGTGTGTATATATATATATATATATATATATATAATGAAAAATTAAAGATTCAACCAAATGCTGCCAACAAGAAATGCACATAGAAGCATGAAACAGACTGCTGAATCTCAGAGGTAAAGCAGATAGGCAGCAGGACGGGGAGGGGAGGAGAAGATTAACAAAAGAATTATATGCATACTAATGGCCTGGTGCACGAAATTCATGCACATTAAAAGGGGATTAATTAGAGAAAATAATTTAATATTGCTATTTGCTCTTTCTCTATAATAGAAGTGTCAAAGATGAAAGAAAATTAGTAAAATGTATATGAAAATCTTCCTCCTGTCAGAGACTGGGACTCACCAGGGGACCCAGAGTGAAGTCCCCGCCCATACACATGTGCCTCAAAATTGTGTGAGACCCAGACCCACCTGCACTCCCCCCCCCCCCCCACATTAGGCTAGATCCAGACCCAGCAAATCCTACCCTTGTCAAGCCTCACTGGGCAGGGAGCATAGCCTTAAGTCCCCAGGCTCAGCGCCAGTACAGGGGGACAGGGCCTGAGATCCCCTGTCGAGCCCCGCTAGGCAGGAGGGTGCAGCCTCAGGTGCCCCATCAAGCCCCAATGGGCAGGGGCACTGCCTGAGTTTCCCCGACCCAGCACTAGGGGTGCACCTTGAAGTCCCCCTTCAAGCCCCACTGGGTGGGGAGCATGGCCTGAAGTCCCCTGTCAAGCCAAGCCAGGCAGGTGGGCCCAGCCTCAGGTCCCCTGGCACAGTGCTGGGGTGGAAGAGGGGCATGGCCTGAGGTTCCCTGTCAAGCCCTACTGGGCGGTGGGTGTGGTCTGAGGTCCCCCGGCCTAGTGCCAGGGAGTGGGGGGGTGGGGCATGGCCTGAAGTCCCCTGTCAAGTTTCACCAGGTGGGGGCCGCAGCCTGACGTCCCCCGGCCTGGTGCTGTGGCGGGGGAAGCAGCCTGAGGTCCCCTAGCCCAGCACCAGGACGGAAAGTGCACCTTGAGGTCCCCTGTCAAGCTCTGCCAGGTGGGGGCATGGCCTGAGGTCCCTTGTCAAGCCCCGCCAGGCAGGGGGGTGCAGCCTCAGGTCCCCTGGCCCGGTGGTGGGGTGGGGGTGCGGACTGAGGTCCCCCAGCCTGGTGGTGGGCAGTGGGCATGGCCTGAGTTCCCCGGCCTGGTGCCAGGGCAAGGGGTGAGGCCTGAGGTCCCCTGTCAAGCCCCAGGGGGGCAGGGGAGGGCGTAGCCTCAGGTCCCTGCTGATTGCTCATTAAGGCTCCTTAAGGGAACTTGGCCTCAGCTGTGGATGCAGCCATCTTTTGTGGTGAAGTGATGGTCAATTAGCATATCCCTCTTTATTAGATAGGATATGGATGACCCCTGGACACAGACAGTAGTGTGGTAAAGGCCTTGGGGAAGGGGGCAGAGGAAACAGAGATGGAATCGGGGACAGGGAGGGAAAAAGGGGACATCTGAAATACTTTCAAATAATAAATATAATTTTTTTAAAAAGAAATGCACTTTAACCATCAGAATACAAATAGGTTAAAAGTAAAAAGATTAAAAAAAAGACATACCATGTTAACACTAATATAAAAAGCTGAAGTGACTACATTAAATATCAAAGTAGAGGTTCCAAGCAAAGAATATTACTGGGACAAAGGATACTATTTCATAATGACTAAAGGGGCCAATCCACCATTAGGACATGTAATCTAAAATATTTATGTACCTAATAATAGGGCTTCAAAATAGATGAAGCAGAAACTGACAGATTTTGAACCAACAGCAGAATAAATTACATTAAGATTGGCAAATGATAATTTTTAGCAGGTTCATTATACTCTTGTGTACATTTGAAAATTTTAAAATGTTAAAAAAGCGATGCTGCTATGTCAGAAATATGAATTTCAAATCCACTCTTCCTTAACTGAATGACTATTGGGAAGCATCTATCACAATTTACTGCTCATATTCCTTTTTCCCAATCTATAGAAAACTGCCTTGTCCCTGCATTATTTGAAAACGCTTAGCTAGGAAATTTCAAAAAGAAAAAGTTTCCTATGTCCTGTAACAAACAGAGGGAGATCAGGAAACAGAGGAAATATCTACTCACCCTAGACTTTACTTTTGAATGTGTAACAGCTTTTTTTTTTCTCCTCCCCCCCCCCCCCCCGGGCCCCTAGTCTCAGGAAAAGAAAATGGAATTATGAAATACGAGGCCTTTCTTAGGGCATATTCTAAATTAGACCGTAAGTACCCTCATTTAACATGGAAGGCAGTCAAAGCAGTGCTCCACTTTATCAGAAAGAAGATCACAGCTATCTTGGGCTAGAATTTATTTCTGGATTCAAAGTTGTCCCCTGGAAACAGACCAAGTTCTTAAGTGTGTGGCTTGCCTCATACAGCACACTCTCTGAAAGCATTTACACTCATGGAACCCCATTACATTTATAAGTGGCCTTTCTTTAAGCTGTTACCAGCTTTAAAATTCTCATCTCAAGGCCTGTGGCTTAGAAATAATTCACAGGCTTAAATTTTTAACTTCTTGTCACTTCTGGCATCCAATACCCAAAGTGAGAAGGCACTGGAAAGCAGCAAGGAACCTACAATTGCAATCCCAGGATGAGGTAAAGATACAGAATAAAGCAATCAATAGAGGCCATGGCTGGATGGGGGAAAAGGAGAGGGTCCTCACTGTGGCCATAAGAGAAATGTAACCCCCAAAATACAAAAACACAATTTTACCTCTGTACCCCACTGAACTCTCATATGGACACAGACTATAAAATATACAAATGATGACACAAAGGGACACAATCACATTTCCCCAGCCACACAGCCAGTCACATTCACCATATTAATACTACACTGTCAGACCACCTAGTCTTAACAAAATCCAAACATACACAGAGAATACACACAACCTCATTCAAGCACATCCAAGCACCCTGTCAGGGACACACAATGGCCCAAAACACCCTTTCACAGCAGCAATTTTACTCTTTTCACAATGTTGAAAACAACACGGCCACACAATCATACAGTCAGAAAAATACAACCAAGTACCAGGTCGAGGAAAAAGCAGTCACAAACACTAATCACAGCAACACCTCAAAGTCGCAGGAAAACCCCAGTAATACACATGACACAATCACATCCACAACCTCCAAGTGACACAAGAACATCTAAACACCCTTTCACAACAGCACTGTCGCGCACCTGTAACACCACCAATCACAGCCGTATTATCAAACCGTATTATCAAACCGTCAAAGTCATAAACCACTCACACAAACACTTCAACACCAAACCACCGCCACACACGCCCGTTCACCAAGTCACCAACACGTCATGCTTGTCTCACAATACAAATCCACGAGGCACGGCCACACAAGAAATTACACCGACGCTTCCTCCGAGCATTCCCGCCCACCTCGAAGATACAGCTCAGGATCGCCCGCGGGGTCCAGGGCGACTTCGGCTTCACGGGTCCCACCAGCGCTGGCCCAGCTCTTCCACAGATACAGCCCCCCCCCCCCCCCCCAAAGCGAGGCCCCCAGATGGCGCGAACAAACGGAAAGGAAGCCGCCTTAGGAAGCGGCGGCTCTGGGAAATGTAGTCCAACCACAGGAAGGCTGTGGCTGCCCGGCGAAGACGCTAGGAGATACAGCCACCTAGCGGGGCTCTGGGACCCGGCTGCCAGGACGCGCTGGCGCCCAGGGCTGCGAGGGGATTTCTGAGAGAGCCCGCGAGCTCGCGGCACGCAGGCGCAGGCGCCAGGCGCCACCTGGGCGAGAAGGAGGAGGCCGAGACCCGAGTCCAAGTCCCACGTGACCAGAAGGTGGGAGGGGCCGGGGGTCCAGTGCAGGGGAGGAGCTGGGGCGGGGCGGCTACCAGTGGGAGCCTGGGACTAGCCAGGACCGTTTTTGTGTCTCGCCTGGCCCTTAGGAGTGTCAAGTGGGTGAAACAACGCGAGGTGTTGTCAGGCGCACTGAGTCCCTCGGCGGCGGGTTTATTTCTCCCCTTGTATGATTCTACGTGCTGTTGGGTGTGGGTGACCAGACTTGAAGACACATGGTATTGGCATTTTTCCTAACTGGGATTGACTGACAGAGTAGGGAACTGCTATTGTGCCTTCTTTGTTTTGTGTCCATATAATTGAGTGTGGTTACGTGACTGACTGGTTTTGTGTGTGTGTGTGTGTGTGTGTGTGTGTGTGTGTGGTTTTGTGGGGTTTTTTTTTTTTTAATGTAAAATGTGCTTTTCTTGTGCCTGTGTTTCAGTGTTTTGTATGAGTTCGACCAGAAAAAGAGCATTGTATGACTGTGAAAAAACAATGGATGATCAAGTTATTTAGTCCTTGAACACTAATTTGATGATCTGGAAAAAGTTACCAGTTTACCTGGCAAATAAATTATTTTTTATCAGAGCAAATACATGTATTATGGGGAATACTACAAAACTAACATCTTTATTTTAAAGAAATTTTATTTCAAAGCCAGTCATAGAGTAACTTTTTTCCTCTGCCACTGTCCCCCAAAATAGGCATCCATTATTTTTTTACTATTAGGGTGACATTGTTTTGAAAGGTTAAAAGGCCATCGACTAATATTAAATAATATAAGTTTATATATAAGAAGAGTGAATTTTAGCAGAGTCCAGCATTCGATTTCCTGAATTCCAGGTCAAACCCTTCTCCCATTCTCTCTCTTTCTCTCTCTCTCTCTCTCTCTCTCTCTCTCTCTCTCTCTCTCTCTATATATATATATATATATATATATATATATATATATATATGATTTTTTAAATAATTGATTTCAGAGAGGAAGGGAGAGAGAGAGATAGATAGAAACATCAGTGATGAGAGAGAATCATTGATTGGCTGCCTCCTGCATGCCTTCCACTGGGTATGGAATCTTCAACCAGGGCATTTGTCCTGACTGCAATCAAACACGTGACCTCCTGGTTCAACCACTGAGCTACGCCAGCTGGGAAACTCTCCCCATTTTTTGATGAACAAACCTTGCGTCACAGAGAAAGGAACTTAAGAATGTATGGTTTGTTGGTAACCCTGAGCTTGTCTTCACTTTAAGATGTCATGGCCTTTTAAAAATATAAAATCACAGGCTTTTTGAAATTCCAGCACAGAGAAGAGTTATAATTCCACCACTGTTCCAGGAGGAATTTTTTAATAAAATTTGCTCTGACTTGTAGGGCCCTATACCAAATACTTGGATCTCTTTCTATGTAAATATGACTGGAATAGCAAGTTTGGTGATGAGGATTGTTGAATGAATGAAACAGTGTACATGATTCAATATAGCTATGTGAAATAAACGTGGTTAAATTGCAACTTAAGTGTGGGTAAAAGTGGAACAAGACTTTTGTTAGAGCATGAATGTGAGATTTATATTTGTGTGTTGTTGTTTTTATAGGTTACACATTCTGGTTTCAAATTAGATGGCATACATGGATTTGAAACCACATCTATTTGATTCTGGGTTATTTTTTTTTTATTTATAAATAGTTGTGATGACTGCTTGCAAGAAGAAGGAGGCTATTGTTTAAAAGTGGAAAACAGCCCTAGCCAGTTTGGCTTAGTGAATAGAATGTTGGCCTGTGAACTGAAGAGTCCTGGGTTCAATTCCAATTAGTGGCACATGCCTGGATTATGGGCTGGATCCCCAGTGGGAGGTGTGCAAGAGACAGCCAAATCAATGATTCTCTTTCATCATTGATATTTCTATCTCTCTCTCCCTCTCCCTTCCTTTCTGAAATCAATAAAATTATATTAAAAGTGAAAAATAGAAAATTTTAACCTGAGATGAATAAATTCCATATGGATGGTCTTTTTATTGTGACATTTTATATGTGTAGATATGTGGTAAAAAAAATTTTAGAGAAAATATAGACAGTTTTGTCAGAACCACAAAGAGATACTTTGACCCAAAGAAATTAAGACTAATAGAAATACAAATTGCAGGAGCTGAGAAGAACTTTTTTTTCCGCATACCGTATGACATATTTAATATAAAAATATAGTATATATTTTATGAAGGTATACATCAAACTCTTGTCAGTATTCTTTGGAGCGAGAAGTGTCAGAAGTGACTTAAAACATAACTGATCATCTCTTTTTTGTTTTTAACAACAAAAACGTCTTATTTATTTAAATTTTAATTTTAAAAATTCAAAAGAAAGTGGATACTTTGAAGATTTGGAGCAAGAAAATGTGCCAAAGGACCTAAACTCTGTAGAAGCAGACAAAATCCAGAAAACATGCCCTCTCAAGAAGACTGCAGAGTGATAATTTTTTATTTTATTTTATTTTTTAATATTTTATTGATTTGTTTACAGAGAGGAAGGGAGAGAGATAGAGTCAGAAACATTGATGAGAGAGAAACATCAGCCAGCTGCCTCTTGCACACCCCCTACCGGGGATGTGCCCGCAACCAATGTGCATGCCCTTGACCGAAATCGAACCTGGGACCTTTCAGTCTGCAGACCAATGCTCTACCACTGAGCCAAACCGGTTTTGGCAAGAGTGATAATTTTTTAGCTCTCAGGTAACTTGTTTATCAGCTAGCAGTTTCAGAATTATGTCCTTGTAACCCATTTTGACCTTACAGATCTTGAAGGATGTTATCTTTTTAGTCCAGCAATTGGATTCAGCACTGGTAGTGGCTGCCTGAGAACAGCATTGGTATGTTCTCTTTCCTGGCACTGGATCATTTTCTTTCAGTCTTTGTTGATACTGGCAAATAGTTTTTACTTTTTTCCAAAAGATTGAATTTATACCAGTACATACTAATCAAGCATACAATTAATGAAAGTATTTGAGGCACTCTGATCTTTTTATTTTTATTTTTCCCTAAGTTTTTATTTTGAAAAATTTTAAAGCTACAAGAAAACTAATAGTGTAATGATGTATACTGTATATCCCTCATCTAAATTCACCAGTTTTTAAACATTTTGCACCATTTGCTTAATCTCTATTTACAACTATTTATATATATTTTGTTTGTTGCTCAATATTTATGAATAAACTGCACACGATACATACTTCACTATTAAATATTTTAACTTGTACATCTAAGAATAAAGTTGTTCTCCTGCATAACTTCAATAATATCATAAATACACATAAGAAATTTAACATTGATTTGTAATGTCATCTGTTATATAACCTTATTTAAATTTCCCCCAAAGGTTCCCCAAATGAACAATTCTGTATATCTGTTTTAAAAACTGAGCCACAGTTTAAATCAAAGCCATATATTGTATTGACTCATCGTTTTTTTTAAATAAACATCAAATATTTATTTCCATTCTGGAGGCTGGGAAGTCCAAGACTGATTTGGTTAGCTCCAAGACTGATTTGAGATAGGAAGATTTGGTTCTTGGTAAGAATCCCTTCCTGGTTTACAGATGGCTGCCATGTCACTGTTTTCTCACATAATGGAGAGAGGGTACTTATTTTTAGTTTCTTTAATGTAGAACGGTATTTCCCTGACCTGTTTTTGTGTTTCATAATGACATTTTTGAAGAGTCTAGAATGTCATTTTGCAAAATGTCTGACATTCTGGATTTGTTTTGTCATGACTAAGTTAAGTTTAAATATATTTGGCAAGAATACTATGGGTGGTGATGTCTTTTTATTTTATCATATCATATTTTATCATATCAAGGAACACATAATTTAAATTTGATCATTATTGGTGATACTGAATTTGTTCACTTTGGTTTAAGTTAAATGTGTACCTGATTTCTCTATGATAAAAGTTACCTTTTTTCTTTGTTAAGCATAACAAACTCCTTTTACCTAATTGTTTTAGCATCCATTAATGATCCTTGCCTAAATAAGTTATTAAATTAAGGTTCACAATGGTGATTTTTAAGGTTATCATTCCTTCTTTATTATAAAAGAGCTTTACCTTTTCCCTCTGTTTCTCCCTTTGAATTATTACTACTGCATAGATTTCCATGCAAAGTATTTTAATACAAGGAACAATGTATTTTAGCCCATTTATTATCATTTTTTGTGTTGCTCAAATTGTCTCGAGTTTACCCTCTCAAGCTGTCTTTGAGTATTCCCTTACTTTTTAAAAAATGTATCTTTATTGATTTCAGATAGGAAGAAAGAGGGAGAGAGAAATAGAAACACCAATGATAAGAGAGAATAATTGATTAGCTGCCTTCTACATGTCCCACACTGGTAATCGTGGCAACTAGGGCCTGTGCCCTGACCTGGAATCAACTGTGCGTGACCTCCTGGTTCATACATTGGCGCTTAACCATGAACCTTGCCGGCTGGGCCTTTCTTGACATAGATATTTCAGACATATTATACATTCCCTGTCCTAAAACTGGTAAAAGCTACTTACTGAGGGAATTTTTGAGATAATATTTTTAAATATATATCCTCAACAAAGACACCCATAAGTAATTTGTGGCACCCAGATGCAATGGAATGTTATACATCCAATAAACTTGGTCTTATTAAAATTAAAAAGTTTAAAAATATATTTTATTGATTTTTTACAGAGAGGAAGGGAGAGAGCTAGAAACGTAGATGAGAGAGAAACATCGACCAGCTGCCTCTTGCACACCCCCTACCGGGGATGTGCCCGCAACCAATGTATTAATACATGCCCTTGACCGGAATCGAACCTGGGACCTTTCAGTCCGCAGACCGACGCTCTACCACTGAGCCAAACCGGTTTCGGCTAAAATTAAAAAGTTTAAATGAACAAAAATTAATCTTAAATTTTACTCAATATTGCATCAATGACATCTATCCTTGGCAATATTAATGTGAATGGCTGGATAGATAGTATTCCATTGTTTAGATTTACCAAAATTTAAGTCATTCCTCTTTGATGAATATTATGTTGCCATTATTTTCAATATAATAAATAATACTCCCCTGCCGAAACCGGTTTGGCTCAGTGGATAGAGCGTCAGCCTGCGGACTGACAAGTCCCGGGTTCAATTCTGGTCAAGGGCATGTACATTGGTTGTGGATGCATTCCCAGTAAGGGTTGTGCAAGAGGCAGCTGATCGATAATTCTCTCTCATCAATGTTTCTAACTCTCTATCCCTCTCTCTTCCTCTCTGTAAAAAAAATCAATAAAATATATATTTTTTAAAATGTTACAATATATATATATACATTCTTGAGCATAATAAATAGTCATTATTGAAATTTTCAAAATAAATGTAAAAAAAAAGATAATTTTTAAAAATCACTGGTAATCTCACAACCAAGAAGAGATTACCATATAAATATTTATGGTGCTATATACTATTTTGTATTATATATATATATATATATATATATATATATATATATATATATATACTATTTTTCCATTTTTGAAACATAAAATGTTGCAGTAAAGTTCATATGCTATTCAAATATTCCTAATATTTAAAAGATATTACTTGTGTTTTGAAGTAATGATAGAACCTATTTTGAATATTTATCACTAAGATGTTAACATTTGTTAATATGGTGAACATTTTCTTGGGACATATGGGTTAAGCAAAAGTAGGTTTACATTTGTGAGTACATGAAAAACAGAATTTACTCTTGTATTATTATTTATTATTATATTATTTTTTGTATTACAACTATAAATCTACTTTTGCCTACTCTGGTATATGTTAAAGATTACATGGTATCTATTGGTCATAATTTTTAATCATGCTACACCTGTTGGAATCCTGTAACATATTTGAGTAGTTCCTTATTTATGATAGCATTCTCCTGGATCTTGACCCTGGCTTTGGGTGATTAAAAATTTGTTATTTCAGGGCCAGGGACCTTCAAGACCTCTCCTAAGAAATGCAGAAATAATTGAACTCAGAAGAATTTATCTACAGATTGTATATTGGGAAACTAGAGAGATCTCATCTAGCTAGAAAATGACATCTCCCCAAATTTTTAAATCTACCATATGGAACACCTTATTTCTTTGCTTTGTGAATCTGAAACCTTGCTCCATGTTCTCAGAAAATGCTTAGAGCTTTTCAGAGCTATACAGAGACTACTCTGCTGTTAGATTTGTTTTTCCATATTTCACACCTTTCTCTAGCATTTCCTGGGATGGCCTTGCTTCCATAACCATGGAAATGGGCCTTAATTATTGAACAGCCAGAGTCTGGCCAATTCCTCATCTTTTACTATTATCCAAGATGGTTAGGTGGTTTTTTTTGTTTGTTTGTTTTTTAAATATATTTTATTGATTTTTTACAGAGAGGAAGAGAGAGGGATAGAGAGTTAGAAACATCAATGAGAGAGAATCATTGACCAGCTGCCTCTTGCACACCCCTTACTGGGTATGTGCCTGCAACCAAGGTACATGCCCTGATGCTCTATCCATTGAGCCAAACCGGTTTTGGCCAAGATGGTTAGTTTTTAAGCTCATTATAATTTTCTTATTGGATCATGAGATAGACATGGTTAAAGAACAACTGACAAGAATATAGGTGGGTGAGGAGAAATCACCCAGTGTGAAACCCTTGCCTAATAAAGCAAAGTTTTTCAAATTACAGGAATTACATTTTACAATATTATTTGAGAAGTTGCCTAGAAGTTACATTGCAGTGCGTTTGTTTAGTATGATCTACCAAAATATTTTAACTCCTTTAAATTCATGGCTTTCAAAGATAGCCTCTATCAAATATTGAGTAGATACAAAAGAATATTTATGAAGAATATGTAAGGTATAACAATTCAAAATACAGCAAACACCTGTGTACTGACTACCTATTTTTTTAATACTATTAAATTTTAAGCTCCCTAGATATTAGATTCTTTCCCCTCATACATATCAATTATGCTGAATTTTGTGTTTATAGCTTTGCTCTATAGTTTTAACTGTTTACCTCAAAATATGTTGTTTATGCATATTTTTAGGTTTATATAGATATTTTATGTAATTTTTACTTGCTTTTTTTTTTTTGTCTACATATGATCCTGAGATATAGCCATTTAGCTTTAATTCATTTTCACTGCTCTGTGGTATTTTATTGCATGACAGTATCACAATTTTTCATTCATTCTTTTGATAAAAATGTTTGAAAGTTTGATATTACTGTACTGTTACAAACATTCTTATAGCCCTAGCCAGTGTTGCTCAGTTGGTTGGACATCATCCCATGCACCAAAAGGTTGCCAGTTCAGTTTGAGATTAGGCTATTTGCCCAGGTTATGGGTTCGATCCCAGGTAGTGGGTATGCAGGAGGCAGTCAGTTGATATTTTGTTCTCACATCAATGTTTCTCTCCCTCTCTAAAAATCATTAAAAATATTTTTAAATAACATTCTTATACATTTTTGCTGATGTGTTTGCGAAGGTTGCTCCAGGTCAGAGGCTGGCAAACTTTCTATAAAAGGACATAGAGAGAATAGGCTCTAGGCTCTGTGCCATTGTAGTATGAAAGCAGCCGTGGGCCATATGTAACAGAATGGCTGTGTTCCATAACTTTATTTACAAAGGCAGGCAGTGGCAGGAATTAGCACATAGTTTTCCAATCTCTGTTTAGGCTACATATTAGCAATATAGTATCATTTAACATAGGGCATTTGGAGCTTGCAAATATCTTCAACTTTACTAAAATATGTGCAAGAATGTCTGAAGGTTTTCCAATTTATCATCTTTACTAACATTTGAAATTGTAGAATTTTAAGTTTAGGCAAATCTAATAGATGAGTGGTTGGCAAACTGCGGCTCACAAGCTGTGGTTTGCTGCTCTGTTGACTAATGAGTTTGCCAACCACTCGGATAGGGGCTTAATCACAAGGAACAACAACAGCCTGTAATTATTGGAATCGAGAGTCTAGGTCAGTGGTCGGTAAACTCATTAGTCAACAAAGCGGCAAATTGCAGCTCACGAGCCGCAGTTTGCTGACCACTGTGGTAGATGATTATAAAATAGAATCTCATTTTGATTTTAATTTATACTTCCATGATTAAGATTAAGCTTTAAAATATATATATTTTTATTGATGTCAGAGAGGAAGGGATGGGGGAGAGAGAGAGAAACATCAATGATGAGAGAGAATCAACTATCAGCCTTCTACACACTCCACACTGGGGATCAAGCCAACAACCCAGGATTGTACCCTAATGGGGGAATTGAACCATGACCTCCTGGTTCATAGGTCAACACTCAACCACTGAGTCACACTGGCTGGGCAGTTGAACTTAAAAAAAAAAAATTATTATTGGTCATTCCTCTTCTGTGAAATGCCTATTAAAGCACTGTACTAAAAATAATACTAAAATTCTGTACTCATTTTCCATGTCTGTTTATTGTTAACTAGAGTCCTGGTGCATGAAATTCATGCACGGGGCGGGGGGGGGGGTCCCTCAGCCTAGATTGCACCCTCTCCAATCTGGGACATCCCTCTCACAATCCAGGACTACTGGCTCCCAACTGCTTGCCTGCCTGCTTGATTGCCCCTAACTACGTCTGCCTGCTAACCTCATCATCCCCCTAACCACTCCCCTGCCACCCTGATCAACACCTAACTGCCCTCCCCTGCCAGCATGGCCATCCCTAACTGTCCTTCCCTACAGGTCTGGTCTCCCCACTCCCCTGCAACTGCCCTCCCTTGCAGGCCTGGTTCCTCCTAACTGCCTTTCCCAGCTGGCCTGATCATCCACAACTGCCCTCCCCTGCTGGCCATCTTGTGGTGGCCATCTTATGTCCACATGGGGGTGGCCATCTTTGACCATATGGGGGCAGCCATCTTGTGTATTGGAGTGATGGTCAATTTGCATATTATCACTTTATTGTATAGAACTAGAGGTCCAGTGTACAAAATTTGTGCATGTGTAGGATCCCTAGGCCTGGCCAGCAATCAGGGCGAATAGGGCCTTCCGGCTTCCAGCTGGGGCCTTCCTGCCAGCTGCTAGCCAGAGCCTACCTTCCCCGGCTGGGGCCTTTCTTAGTTCCACACCACCCTTAGTTCTACACCACCCTTAGTTCCATGCCACCAGGAGTTCTATTGCTTGCTATGATGTGCACACATCATAGCAAGCAATAGAACTCCTAGTCAAACTCCCACAGGGGCACTTTAAATGTTAGTTTGTTATATATATATATATATATAGATATATATATATACAAATCATTTTTTATACCTTAATCTATAGCTTACATTTTCAATTTCTAGGAATCCTTTAATAAGTTGAAATTCTCTGTTTTAATAGATTTATAAATTTTTCTTTATAGTTTGTACTCTTTTGGGTTTTGTTTAAAAAATCCTTCTAGCCCTGACTAGTTTGGCTCAATGGATAGAGCATTGGCTTGTGGACTGAAGGGCCCTGGGATTGATTCTGGTCAAGGGTATGCACCTTGGTTGTGGACATATCCCCAGTAGGGGGTGTGCAGGATGCAGTTGATCTATGTTTCTCTCTCATAGAAGTTTCTAACTCTCTATCCCTCTCCCTTCCTCTGTAAAAAAAAATTAATAAAATACATTTAAAAATAAATAAAAAAATCCTTTTATATACCAAGGTATAAACTTAGTCTTCTATATTATATTTGTAAAGGTTGCCTTTTCCTTTATTTTCTTTATAAAGTTTCTTAGTATAAATCTTTTCTATAAGATAAAGAAGAGGTGTAATTGTGTGTGTGTGTGTGTGTGTGTGTACAATATGAGAAGGCTATCCTTTATTAGTGACAGTCATTAATTAGGTTATTATATAATAGGTAGGGAGTCATTGCTCTTAATTAACATAGTTTTTAATAATTTTTGGTTTATTGTATGATAACACAAAGATCTATTTGGAATCTTAATCTTCTTCATTAGTAGGGCTCTTTTTATGTTTCCCTTATTTTTTATTCTTATTTTATTATTTCTGTTTTTGTATTTTTATTCTGTCATTTTTCACTTACATTTTAAGTTGAATACTTAATAATTTTATACTTATAAATCTTAAGATTTATAACTTTTCCTATATGTACTGGACTTGGGTGCATACTACAAATTTTGATATATAGTAGTATCATCATTCAGTTTTTGTTTTCTTTATTTATGTATATGTTCCTATTTTTATGGCAGGAGCAATACTTAAAAAGTTGATATATATTGGATTGTATTATGTATAAATATTAATTTTTAAATCTTTATTGTTGAGATTATTACATATGTTCCTCTCCTATTCCCCCATAGCTCCCCTCTATCTGGTTCCTAACCCACCCCAGTCCCTTGCCCCCTATTATCTGTGTCCATAGGTAATGTGTACATGCATATAAGATCTTTGTCTAATTTCTTCCCACAACTCCCACACCCCCTTCCCTTTGAGAATCATCAGTCTGTTCCATTTCCATGCTCCTAATTCTACTCCATTCACCAATTTATTTTGTTCATCAGATTTTTTAAAAAATATTTTATTGATTTTTTACAGAGAGGAAGGGAGATGGATAGAGAGTTAGAAACATCGATGAGAGAGGAACATCGATCAGCTGCCTCCTGCACACCCCCCACTGGGGATGTGCCCGCAACCAAGGTACATGCCCTTGACCGGAATCGAACCTGGGACCTTTCAGTTCCCAAGCCGACACTCTATCCACTGAGCCAAACCGGTTTTGGCTTCATGAGATTTTTTATTGGTTAGATTTTTAGATTGTCATTGATAGATATGTATTTGTTGCCACTTTGTTGTTCATATATGTTATCTTTATCTTTTTCTTCTTCTTTCTCTTCTTAAAGAATACCCTTCAGCATTTCATGTAGTACTGATTTGGTGGTGATGAACTCCTGTCGCTTTTTCTTGTTAGTGAAGCTCTTTATCTGACCTTCAATTCTAAATGATACCTTTGCTAAGTAGAGTAATCTTGATTGAAGGTCCTTGCTATTCATCACTTTGAATATTTCTTGTCACTTCTATCTGGCCTGCATAGTTTCTGTTGAGAAATCAGCTGACAGTCGTTGGATAGGAAACTAACTTTTTTTCTCTTGCTGCTTTTAAGATTCTCTCTTTGTCCTTTGCCCTTGGCATTTTAATTATGATGTGTCTTGGTGTGGTCCTCTTGTTTGGAGTTGTCTGTGCTTTTGGAGCTTGTAAGTCTATTTCTTTCACCAGGTAGGGAAAGTTTTCTGTCATTATTTCTTCAAATAGGTTTTCTTTTTTTTCTTTTTTCTTTTTTTTTTATAGAAATAATCTCTCTCTTTTTAAAATATATTTTATTGATTTTTTTACAGAGAGGAAGAGAGAGGGTTAGAGAGCTAGAAACATCGATGGGAGAGAATCATCTATCAGCTGCCTCTTACACAACCCCTACTGGGGATGTGCCTGCAACCAAGGTACATGCCCTTGATCGGAATCGAACCTGGGGCCTTCCAGTCCGCAGGCCGACGCTCTACCCACTGAGCCAAACTGGTTTCGGCTCAAATAGGTTTTCAATATCTTGCTCTCTCTTCTTTTGGCACTCCCATAATTCGGATGTTGGTATGTTTAAAGTTGTCCCAGGGCTCCTTACACTATCTTCATATTTTTGGTTTCTTTTTTCTTTTTGGTCTTCTGCTTGGGTGTGTTTTGCTTCCTCATATTTAAAATCATTGATTTGATTCTCAGAATCCTCTAGTCTATTGTTAAATTCTGCATATTACTCTTTATTTCAGATAGTGTATGCTTAATTTCTGACTGCTTTTGCTTTTTTGTTTTGTTTTTTTGTTTTGTTTTTTTTTTTGTTTTTGGCATTCTCAGTAAGATCTTTAAGAGTCTCACTAAGTTCCTTGGAAGTTTCTAGAAGATTCTTGAGTAACCTTATAACTTTGGATTGGGAACTCTATATACAGTAGTTTGCTTTCTTCCATTTCTTTCATTTGTGACATGTTTCTTTGTCTCCATATTTTGGCTGCTTCCCTGTGTTTGTTTCTATTTATTGAGTAGCTTCTAAGTCTCCTTGAGTTGATAGAATGACCTTGTATAGTAAGTGTCCTATAGGGCCCAGTGGCTCCACCTCGCCAATCCCCTGTGGTGAACACTCTAGGTCACATGTGTCAAACACAAGGCCCGCGGGCCAAATCCGTCCCGCCAGGCCTTGCAATGTGGCCCGCACTGCGCTGTCATCACTGCACTCCGCTGCGTTTCCATCACAATGACAGTTTATGACTGTTCAGTAAACCATTCGGCCCGCAATTTAGGCTGGATTTTAGATTTTGGCCCCTTCTCTGATTGAGTTCGACACCCCTACTCTAGGTACACCCCTTTGTGGGCTGTGTGCACAGACTTGTTGTAATTGAGACTTGATTGCAGTACAGGTCTTTTGCCATAAGCAACACACTCAAGGGGCAGACTCAGTGAACACCAAAGCCCCACTGAAGCAAGTCTTGTTCCATAAGGTGTCTCCTGCACAGTAGCTCTCCCACTACTACTAGTTGTAGCTGGTCCCCACAGCCAATTGGCATAGAGGTAAGTTCCTCCCAGTGACACCAACAGAAATCAAGGCTCAACTATGAGACTGTGCACACAGCCCATAAAGGGTTGCACCTAGAGTGTTCACCTCAGGTTATTGGGGAGGATGGGCAACTGGGCATTATAAGACACATACTACTGAAGGATCCCAGGTTCAATTCCAGTAAAGGGCACATGCCTGGGTTATGAGCTCAATCCCCAAAGCAGGAGGCAGACAATCAATGATTCTCATAACTAATGTTTCTATCTCTCTCTCTCCTCTCTTTTCTCTGAAATAAATAAAAATATTTTAAACGAAAGATTATCCTATATAATAAAATAGTAATATGCAAATTGACCATCACTAACACACAAGATGGCTGCCCCCATGTGGACACAAGATGGCTGCCACAAGATGGCCAGCAAAGGAGGGCAGTTGGGAGAGATCAGGCCTGCAGGGGAGAGCATTAGGAGCAATCAGTCTAGGAGGGGAGCAGTTAGGCATCAATCAGGCTGCCAGAAGAGTGGTTAGGGGGTGATCAGGCTGGCAGGCAGAAGTGCTTAGGGGCAATCAGAAAGGAAGGTAGGTGAGCAGTTGGGAATCAGCAATTCGGCATTGTGAGAGGGATGTCCAGCTGCCCATTTAGGCCTGATCCCAGTAGGACATCCCTCAAGGGGTCCCAGATTGGAGAGGGTTCAGGCCTGGCTGAGGGACACACACAAATTTCATGCACTGGGCCTCTAGTATATATATTGTGTTCGGTTTAGATTATAAGCCTTATATGTTTTCTGTTCTTTATAATATATGAAAATATTCATTGTTATATATTAAATAATGTCAGACTATTTTATTGTGCACTGGATAAGGATGTTTATGATCATAACTACTTTTAGTGAGTTAGTCTACTATTCAACTTTTATCCTTCTCTCTATACAAATTGCTAAATTAGTTAGATGTGAGCTACAAAGATGTTTCCCTCAAGTCCCTTTTCTCCATTCTCTGAAAATGTTGAAGAATGGACTGGATTGACTGGACTTGTTACATTTGAGCCCATCTATTCATAGTGAAATAATTTGACCAACACATCTCCATAGCTAACCCTTTTTCAAAGTTTCAGCAACCAAAATCAGGATTCATTTTATATATTTTAAGTAATTCACCATGAGTTCCTGGAAAATATGCAGGAAATAATTGTGTCTTTTTAAATGACCTGTGGGCAGACAATTCTGTTGTTGAAAGACTATAATGAGATCCAACATGGTGGCTGAAATCAAGGAAGAAGAGAATGTGGCAGAGTAAAGAAATGAGAGGGACATGTGTGGGTGTGTGTGGGTGAGTGAGGGACAGATATTTAAGGAGTCCCAGGGATTGGCAGATCAGGCTCTCTTAGATTGGGAGCTCCTGCTACCACTGCAAACTCCTCTAGGCTATCTGGGTTTGGCACAGAACCCATGCCATCTTGTAGAAGGGAGCAACAGAGGCCAGGAATGACCACACCAACATCCAGACAGGCCTCAGACAGAACCCCAGACCTCTTTCAGGATGAGCTTTCATCCATAACCCACATGGAACTACCACCATGCTCTGGTAGTGAGCATCATGGTACCATGACATGGGTCCCAAACATCTACTGTGAGTGTGCACCAGACAGATCTCCTGCCCTTTAAATACCCACACTATGAGTGCAAGCCACAGGTAACCCACTCTGTGTTCCATCCCTGATCCCAGTGCAGAAGTGCAGTCAGGGGTGAGCTACAACCCCCTGCAAAGACAGAGCTCTTCATGGCAAGCGCCCTGCCCCAGCACAGACAGATCACACTATGCCACCACCATACACAGACCCTTTGGCTGGTGCGCACCTTGCCCACAAGACAGAGATGCAGCCTAGTATGTGCTACACCCATGCTGCAGACAGAACCTTTGATCTATGCATACTCTGCATCCAGCATAGATAGCTGTCACCTGGCCATGGGCCCTACCCACAGACCAGGTCAGAGCTGCTGGTGCAACCTAGTATGCCCAGCCACAGGTAACAGGACCACATTGCAAGTGCACTGCAGAGGGACCTAGAGTATCATCCCACCTTAAGGAATGGGGCCACACAGCAAGTTGCATGCCAGAGGGCTCTGGACTCACAGAGAGTCTCACACCAGAGGAACAGTGCACCCGCACCCACCAACACTGAGAAACAGATAACAAAGGGATCAGAACGTGGGAGAAGGGAGAAAACTCAGAACAGAGACAATAAAGGTGGGAATCTCAAGGCAAACCCATCCCATGGGGCTGGCAAGTCCAGGACCATTGGACTGCTAGGGATTCAACCTCTTGGACCTAAACCAGGGAGCCCCAGACTGGACAGAGACAGCAAAAATGGGGAACAACCTCCAAATGAAAGAAAAGGAGGAATTGCCAGGAAATGAACTTAATGAAACAGGCATGTAATATGTCAGGAAAGAGATTTATAGTAAGGGTCATACAGTTCAAAAACCAAATGGATGAGAAAATAAACAACTTATGTAAGAAGGAAATAAAAAATTATATAGCTATAATAAAAAACATGATGGAAGGTTTCCATAATAGACTAGAAGAAGCAGAGGGCCAAATTAGTGATTTAATGACAGATTCTTGGTCAAGGTAGTCTTCAGTTCCCTTTAGCTGAAGCTCCACTGAACACCAGTGCCTTCCAAAACTATCTTTCATCCTTGGACTCCTTCTTTAACCTATGCTCAACCCCCTTCTCCAGAATGCTGAACCCTTTGTAAGGCTGGGAAGAGAACCCCGGCATTATGGTGCCCTAATGAGGGACACCAACAACCACCAAAGTCAGCAATGCAGACTGTTGTAAATAGAAGAAATAGGAAGGGGAGACGGATACAGGAACAAAGAATAAAAATAGCACAAACCAGTACCTATCTATACTAATAATAGAAGAACATGCAAATTGTCCATAACACTGTCACAATAACAATAACAACTGAACAGTAGGTTGCATGGGGCAACCTGGCCAGCAGGAGGGTTAGTGAGGGATGACCAAACTACTGAACAGCAGGCTGTGCGGGATGAACAGGCCAGCAGGGAGTTCATTAGGGGCAACCAAGATGCCAGAGGGGGACATTTGGGGGCAATCAGGCTGGCAGGGGGGACAGTAAGGGGTTACCAGGCCAGTGGAAGAAGAAGTTGGGGATGACCAGGCCAGCAGAGGGGCAGAAAGGGGCGATCGGGCTGGCAGGGGCAATTAGAGATGACCAGGCAAGCAGGCAGAGGCAGGAATGATCAGGCTGGCAGAGGGTAGATAGGGGTGATCAGGCAGGCAGGCAGGTGAGCAGTTAGGAGCCAGTGTTCCCGGATTATGAAAGGGATGTCTGACTGCAAGAAAAAAGCAGTTAGTTGCCTACAAGGGAGCACCCTTATGACTGTCAGCTGATTTCTCAACAGAAACTATGCAGGCCAGAAGGGAGTGGCAAGAAATATTCAAAGTGAGAAATAGCAAAAACCTACAATCAAGATTACTCTACCCAGCAAAGCTATCATTCACAATTGAAGATCAGACAAAGAGCTTCACAGATAAGAAAAAGCTAAAGGAGCCGAGACCAGTTTGGCTCAGTGGATAGAGCGTCGGCCTGCAGACTGAAAGGTCCCAGGTTCGATTCTGGTCAAGGGCATGTACCTTGGTTACGGGCACATCCCCAGTGGGGGTTGTGTGAGAAGCAGCTGATCGATGTTTCTCTCTCATCGATGTTTCTAACTATCCTCTCTTCCTCTCTGTAAAAATAAATAAATAAATTATATATATTTATATATATAAATAAGTTATATTTGTTTATTTATTATGTAAAAATAAATAAATAATATGTATAATATATATAAATTATTTATATATTTTTACAGCATATATATGAAGCTAAAGGAGTTCATCACCGCCAAACCAGAATTATATAAAATGCTTAAAGATATTCTTTAAGAAGAGGAAGAAGGAAAAAATAAAGATAAAAATTATGAACAAATACATATCTATCAACAAGTGAATCTCAAAACCAAGGGAATAAAAAATCTGATTAACAGTATTAACTGGTTTATATAATCGAATCAGGGGCATAGAAAGGGAGTGGACCGATAATTCTCCGGTGTAAAGGAGAATGGGGGTGCGGGAAGAGACTGGACAAGAAGTGTACACCAAGGATGAGGACAGTGTGGGGGAGGTAAGGGCAGAAGGTAAGGTAGGATCCTGGTGGAGGGTAGCTATGGGGCGGGGGGGGGGGGAGAGGAAAATTATAATAATCTGAACAATAAAGATTCATTAATTTTTTTTAAAAAGGAGAAATTAAAAACATCCTGGAAACAAATGACAATGAAAACACAACCATCCAAAATGTATGTGATAGTCCTGAGAAGGAAGTTCATAGCATTATAGGCCTACCTCAAAAAAAAAAAAAAAAGAAAGAAAGAAAGAAAAGAAAAAGGAGAGGAAGAGAGAGAGAGAAAGAGAGAGAGAGAAAAAAGAGAGAGAGAGAGAGAGAGAGAGAGAGAGAGAGAGAGAGAGAGAGAGAGAGACTGGTATTAACTTATCTAACTATACAACTTAAAGAATTAGAAATAGAGCAACAAGAAAAGCCCAGGGTGAGCAGAAAGGAGGAAATAATAAAAAGCAGAGTGGAAATAAATGACATAGAGACCAATAAAACAATACAAAAGATCAATGAGACCAAGAGCTGGTGTTTTTTTTGTTTAAAAAAAAAAAAAAGATAAACAGATTGATGAACCTCTAGCCAGACTCACCAAGAAACAAAGAGAGAGTAAATGGAAGAGGTGAAATAACAATGAATTCCACAGACATACAAAGTATTGAAAAAATATACACTATGAACAACTCTACTCCAACAAACTGGACAGCCTTGATGAAATGGACATATTCCTAGAAAACATACAATCTTCTAAAACTTAATCAGGAAGAATAAAATAATCTGAATTTGCCAGACAGCTTCACAGGGGACTTTTACCAAGCATTGAGAAATAAAACCTATCCTCCTCAGACTATTCAAAAAAATTCAAGAAAAGGAACACTTCCAAGCTTTCTCTGAAGCCAGCATTGCCCTAATTCCAAAATGAGATAAAGACAGTACAAAGAAAGAGAATTTTAGGCCAGTATTTCTAATGATCATAGATGCTAAAATACTCAACAAAATTATAGCAAATTAAATCCAGCATTACATTACACCAATCAAGTGGGATTTATTACACCAACCAAGCATTACACCAATCAAGTGGGATTAATTCCAGGGATTCAAGACTGGTGCAATATCCATAAATCAATAAATGTGATATATCACATGAACAAATTGAAAGACAAAAAACACATAGTCATATTAATTGATGCAGAAAAAGCATTTGACAAAATCCAACACACTTTCTTGATTAAAACCCTCGTAAAAGTGGGACTAGAGGGATCATACCTCAACATAATAAAAGCCTTATATGATAAACCTATTTCCAACATAATACCCAATGGGGGAAAACTAATACCATTGCCCCTAAGAACAGGAACAAGACAAGGATGGCCACTTTCACTACTCCTGTTTGACATAGTACTGGAAGTGCTAGCCATACCAATTAGACAAGAAGAAATAAAACTATCATTATTTGCAGATGACATGATATTGTACATAGGAAACCCTAAAGACTCCATCAAAAAACTATTAAACTTTAAATGAAATTAACAATATAACATGATAAAAAAATTAACACTCAGAAATCTATGGGTTTTGTATACACCAACTAGAGGCCCGGTACATGAAATTCATGCACGGGGTAGGGAGGAGTCCCTTATCCCAGCTGCACACTCTTGCATTTGGGGACCGTTGGCTCATAACTGCTCTCTTGCCTGCCTGATCATCCCTAACCCCTTTGCCTCAGCCCCTGCCACTGCAGCTTCATCAGGAAAGATTATGGAATGATGTCCAGAAGGTCATTCAGCTATCTGATCTAATTAGCATATTATGCTTTTATTATTATAGATTATTATAGACTAGGGGCCCAGTGCATGAACTCATGCACCTTGAAAGGCACTGTAGGCCATGAGGCTTTGGTGGGTACAGGAGCGGGTCTCGGCCCATCTTCCATGCCCTGGCTTGACCCCTCCCACTGCAACTCCTGGTTCCCTGTCAGCTGATAGTCCCACTCCTGCAGCCACTGCTGCTCCCACACGCAGACAGCACTGGCCCCACTCATAACCACTGACAGTGAGGATTGATTAGGATCAGTCTGAGGGCTGACAGGAGGTGCGAGCAGCGGCTTCAGAATTGGATGTGGGTATAAGTGGGGCTGGCACTGGCAGTGGGTGTGAGCAGTGGCTTCAGAACCAGCAGCGGGTTCAGGCAGCGCTGTCACCAGAGCAAGTGCAAGAGGCAGCTGCCAGCCTGATCACCTCTCAGGATCAGGGGAGGTGGAGAAGCCCTGAAGGGCGATCAGTAATGGCAGCTGGCACTCGTACCCACTGACAGAGCTGAGTGATCAGGGCTGGTGCCAGGCACAAGCAGCAGGTGCGAGTGGTGGTGCCGGCTGCAGGTGTGAGCAGAGCTGGTGCCAGCAGCAGTTGGAAGCATCCAGTGGGACCACGGAACATGAGATGAAAGAATTCTGAGTAATTACCAGAGGCTGGCCCCAATGACAGCTACTGGCACCCTGCCCTGGTCTGGCATCCCTGCTCACCTGCTCCACCATTTCATCACAGCCGATGCTCACCATGTTCCACACGCTGCCATCTGCTGCTGATGCCCGCCATTTTCTGTGCGTGCCTCATGATGGTCAGCACACGTCATAGTGACCAGTTGTTTGGTTATTCCACCAATTTGTCTATTTGCTTATTAGGTTTTTATATATAGGTTACATTTAACACCCTAAAGTTATAACACTCTGATTTGAATTTATACTGCCCCAATTGCCTGGTCACTGCTGGGCCCATGGACCACAACAGGGAATCGGGGCTGGGTGTTGACAGATGTGGCCCCTTTCTCAGGGGGACCAAGGGCCAGTTCTATCCTCCAGGCTGGTGGCCAACCTCCCAAATCCCTCCCCCCATCCTTCTCTTGGCTGGAGGCCCCAATTGGCACTTGGCCCCTCCCCCCAATCAGAGCCAGGGTTTGAGCTAGGATGGGAAACCAGGGGTTTGTGGCAGTGGACATGGGTGTCAAGGGAAGGAAGAGGGGTGAGGGGGAGGATGGAGGTGGGGAAACCATGGTGGTGGCAGAGTACTGGCAACAAGGGAAGAAGATGGAAAGTCAAGGAAACTGATGGCCCTGATTTCTGGCCAGGCCTAGCGACCCACCAATGCACAAATTTTATGCATCAAGCCTCTAGTCCTATATAATAAGAGCCTAATGTACAAATTGTCTCCTTGACCAGGATTTTGATTTAAAGTTCGAATAGGGGCCAGGGCCAGCTAGTCAACTACTTGTGGTCCCACCCCACGACCATACCAGCCCCTGATTGGGCCCCCAAATCCTGATTAGGGGCTGACTGGCGGGGCAACCACCCTTAGCCCCTCCCCTTGGCCTGCTGCCCCTGATCACTTTCCCCCACATCTATTGTTATTTCACCTTTTTCATTTCTGATTTTGTATATTTGAATCCTCTATTTTTGCTTTCTCATGAGCCTAGCTAGAGGTTCATCAATTTTGTTTATCCTTTCCAAGAACCAGCTCTTAGGATTTTTTATCTTTAAAAAAAAAAAAAAAAAAAAAAAAAAAATATATATATATATATATATATATATATATATAGAGAGAGAGAGAGAGAGAGAGAGAGAGAGAGAGAGAGAGAGAGAGAGAGAGAGAGATTTTTTACAGGGAGAGAGATAGAGAGCTAGAAACGTCGATGAGAAAGAAACATCAACCAGCTGCCTCTTGCACACCCCCTACTGGGGATGTGCCCGCAACTAAGGTACATGCTCCTGACCGGAATCAAACCTGGGACCTTTCAGTCCACAGACCGACACTCTACCACTGAGCCAAACCAGTTTCGGCGGTTTTTTTTTTTAAATATTTTATATATATATATATATTTTTTTTATCTCTATGTTACTTTTTTTCCACTCTGATCTTTATTATTTCCTTCCTTCTGATCACACTGTGCTTTTCTTGCTTTATTTCTAATTCTTCAAGTTGCAGTGTTTGATGTTCATTACCAGTTTTTCTTATTGTTGTGTTTGTTTGTTTTTTAGGTATGCCTGTAAAGCTATGAACTTCCCTCTCAGGACTGCTTTCACTGTGTCCCAAAGATTTTGGACTGTTGTGCTTTCATTGTTGTTGTTTCCAGGATGTGTTTTATTTCTTCTTTTAACTCTTTGGTAACCCACTCATTGTTTAATAATGTGCTTTTCAGCCTCCAAGTGTTTGAATTTTTGTGATTGTTTTTACTGTAATTGATTTCTAATTTTATGCCATTGTGATCTGAGAAGATGCTTGATATGATTTCAATCCTCTTGAATTTGGAGACTTTGCCTGTGTTCCAATATGTGATCTATCTTTTAAAATGTCCCCTGTGCGCTTGAGAAGAATGTATATTCTGTAGTTTTGGGATGGATGTTCTAAAGATATCAATTAAGTCCATCTGATCTAGTGAGTTGTTTAAGATTGATGTTTCTTTGCTAATTTTTCACCTAGAATATTTATCCAGTGACATTAATGGGGTATTAAAGTCTCCTACTATGATTGTGCTGCTGTCAATCTCTCCCCTGATATATTCCAGTATTTTTTTATGTATTTGGGTGCTCTTAAAAACAGCAAGAAAAGAAGTTAGTTGCCTACAAGGGAGCACCTATATGATAATCAGCTGATTTCTCAACAGAAACTATGCAGGCCAGAAGGGAGTGGCAAAAAATATTCAAAGTGATTGCTGAAACCTGTTTGGCTCAGTGGATAGAGTGTCAGCCTGTGGACTGAAAGGTCCCAGGTTCAATTCTGGTGAAGGGCATATTCCTTGGTTTTGGGCACATCCCCAGTAGGGGGTGTTCAACAGGCAGCTGATCAATGATTCGCTCTCATTGATGTTTCTAATTATCCCTCTCTCTTCCTCTCTGTAAAAAATCAATAAAATATACTTTTTTTTAAAGAAGTGATGAATAGCAAGAACCAACAACCAAGATTACTCTACCCATCAAAGCTATTATTCACAATTGAAGGTCAGACAAAGAGCTTCACAGATTAGAAAAATCTAAAGAAGTTCATCACTTCCAATTCAGTATTATATGAAGTGCTGAAAGGTATTCTTTAAGAAGAGGAAGAAGAAGGTAAAGATAAAAATTATGAACAACAAATACGTATATATCAACAAGTCAATCTAAAAATTAAGTGAATAAAAAATCTGATGAACAGAATAATCTGGTGAATATAATAGAATAAGGGGCATAGAAAGGAGTGGACTGACAATCCTTGGGTGGAATTGGGTGTGGGGGTTGCAGAAAGAGACCAGACAAAAATGTTACACCTACAGATGAGAATGGGGGGGGGGGGTCGGGTGAGGGCAGGGGATAGGGTGGGAACTGGGTAGAGGGAGCTATGGGGCAGGGGGGAGAAACAACTGTAATAATCTGTATGGGAACCCCTTTCACATCCCGCATGGTTCGGGTTCCACTTCAGGGTTCTGGTTCTGGAGAATGGCCACACGCAAATTAAAAGAGACTAGAAAAAATTTAATTTGGCGATATGGGGGGCCAGGTGGGAGCCCACCTCTAGTAGGACAACTGCCGCTTAGGCTCTGGCCTTGCTATCCCTTTAATTGAGACTTTGGGATACATCCATTACTCTTAAGCAGGTTTGGGAAACACCAATAGTCCTTAGGCAGATAATAAGTGGATTATCATATCAGTAAAGATTTACATGATTACAAAATGGGAGAGTTGCCACAGTTATGATTGTCTCAATTAGATAGGGAGTGGTAAGCTCTGACCTTTCAGAGCTTCAAGGTTGACCAGCTTTTCTATTAGTGAGACAATGGTCAGTTTCCAGCAATCTGAACAATAAAGATTCAATAAAAAAGAAAAATAATCAGGAAGAAATCAAAAGTGATATAGCTACAATAAAAAAACTCAATGGAAGGTTTCAACAGTAACCAAGAATAAGCTGAGGACCAAATTAGTGAGTTAGAAGATAAGGTACATAAACAAGCTCAATCTGAACAGCAACTGAAGAAAAAAAAATTAAAAAGCAGGAGAAGAGCCTAAGGGAGCTTTGGGACAACACAAAATGAAGTAACATGTGTAATAGGGCTGCCAGAAGGACCAGAAGAGCAGCAAGGATTAGAAATTTTAAAGAAATAATGATGGAAAACTTCCCAGATTTGGGGAATAAAAAAGCTACACAAGTATAGAGAGTTCCAAGCAAGATGAATCCCAAAATACACACAGCAAGTCATGACATAATTACAATGGCAAATGTTAACGACAAAGAGAATCTTCAAGGCTATAAGAGAGAGAGAGAGTTACCTACAAAGGATCCCCAATCATATTATCAAATGATTTCTCAACAGAAACAAATCAAGCTAGAAGGGAATGGAAGGAGGTACACAAAGTGATGCAAAGCAAATGACTGAATCCAAGAATACTCTGTCCAGCAAGACTATCAATCAAAATGGAAGGGGAAATCAGGAGCTTTGAAGAAAAAAAAAAGGCCAAGGGAGTTTATCACTACCAAGCAGCAATGCAAAAAGTGCTAAAGGGGAGGCTGTAAAAAGAAGAAATAGAAAGGGAGGAAGGAACACAGGGCATAAAGTACAGAAATGGCTACAAACAAGTACCTATCAATAATAACATTAAGTGTAATTGGATTAAATGTTCCAATCAAAAGACATCAAGTGAATGAATGCATAAGAAAACATGATCCATATATATGCTGTCTACAGGAGATTCACCTCAGAACAAGGAACTCAGACTAAGAGTGAAGGGATGGAAAAATATCTATTAGGCAAATGCAAAAGAAAAAAAAAAAAAAAAAGCTGAGGTAGCAATACTTATATCTGACAAAATAGACCTAAAAGTGAAGACCATAACAAGAGACAAGAAAGGCCACTTCATAATTCTAAATGGATCAATAAGAGGATATAACTCTGGTAAACATTTATGCTCCTTTTAAGATTCTCTCTTTGTTTTTGGCTCTTAGCATTTTAATTCTGATGCATTTTGATGTGATCCTCTTTGGATTCCTTTTGTTAGGGGTTCTGTGCGCGTCCTGGACTTGTAAGTCTTTTATTTATTTATTATTATTATTTTTTTTTTAACAGGCAGGGGAAGTTTTCAGTCATTATTTCTTCAAATAGACTTTTAGTATCTTGCTCTCTCTCTTCTTCTGGCATTCCCATAATTCTGATGTTGGTTCGCTTGAAGTTGTCCCAGAGACTCCTTACGCTATCTTCGTATTTTTTTAATTATTTTTACTTTTTGCTTTCCCAGTTGGGTGTTTTTTGCTTCTTGGTATTTCAAATCTTTGACTTGATTCTTGCAATCCTCTAGTCTGCTGTTGGATCTTTGTAAATTATTTTTTATTTCAGTCAGTGTATGCTTAATTTTAGTTGGTCCTTTTTCATATTCTTGATGGTTTCACTAAATTTATTGGCCTTTTCTAAAAAAAATTGGCCTGTTTCAGGGCGCAACATATATTTCAAGGATGTATTCATATGTCCTACCCATACCCGATATTGTTTACGTTTGACGTATTTATATGTCCCACTCAGTTAACAGGTTAAGGATCTGAATAGTTGTAATCGAGATGGTCCCACTCTGGACATTGGGTACACTGGCTCTTGCATCTTCAAGGAGGTGCTAATTTAGCCTCTGCCTGAGGCCACCCAGCACAAGCTATGGAGAGATCTGCAGATTCTTCTTTCTTTAGGTTTTGGAGGTGCCCTGATGAAGCCCAGATGTGAAGCAATGCAAGATGCTGTGGGTCTTGGTCTTCTTTTGGATGTTCTGGGTCTCTCTGACTCAGCTACAGTTTGTTAGGTAAGTTTAGATTTCAAAGGACCAGACCATTCATATGCAAAATCCTCTGTGCACAGCTTGGATTGAGTGGGTCTCAGGGCGTGGCAAACAGCAATGGCTTTGCATAAGCCTTGCCCTAAGAGGCCCCTGGGTCTCAGTGTCTCTTGGTAATTGCTGTAAGCACTTCTAAGAGAAAGCTGCCCTAGTGTTCCACCTGCTGCCAGACAGTCCAGTTTCTACCCATATGAGTCTGGGTCCCCAGAGTTTTTCCAGAGCAGTTGGGAGCTTGTGTCTACATGCAGATTGAAAAAGCCAGCTGCATACTCAGTTGCCAGCTCTTTCCACGCATATATGCCTCTGAACCTTTCCACTTTACTCCTGCAGCTTCTCTGAGTCTCGGTGTGCTTTTTCCTTCTACCGTGTTTCCCCCAAAATAAGACATCCTCTGAAAATAAGACCTGGCGTATGGAAAGATAAGACATTCCCTGAAAATAAGACCTATCACAACTTTGGGAGAAAAAATTAATATAAGACACTGTCTTATTTTAGGGGAAACAGAGTAGTTTTAGAATTTACACTTAGCCAGCCTTCCTGTGGTTCTGGATGATGTCCTTTTTGTCTTTAAGTTGTAGTTTTGAAGAGGTAGTACAAGACAGTAAGTCCAGGTATGTATATGCCGCCATCTTGGTTTCTCTCTCTTTCTGATTTTTGCATAGGTTCTTGATTTCCTCATCCATCCGGTGTATGCACTGTATGACCATGACTCTGAATTATTTTTCTGTCGTGTTGCATGCTTCCATTTCACTAACTTTCTTTCTTGGCGACTCCTCATTTTCTTTCCTCTGGGGATTGTGTCTTTTCCCAATTCTATCACCAGAAGGTTCAAATGTCAGAGTTGAGTGGGCCTGGGGTGTATGAAATGGGAGCTTCACACCAGCCGAGTGTCACTGAAGAGCTCCGACACTAAGACATGTGGCTGCTATGGGTTGGTGAGAGCCAAGGTCTCCCATGATCATAGTCTCTGGTGCTTGGTGTGGACTCATACTCGAACCTAGAATCAGGACCTCACTGAACCACACTGAAACAGAGATCCCACTGGCATGTGCTAAAAAACGTTTTTTTAGAACGTTCCAGAATTCAGAATTCCCCTATGCCCACACCAAGAATGAAGTATCAGAGTATCTGTTGCTTGGTGCAGCCTTGCGCCAAGAATCAGGGTCCCTGTGTGTGCATGTGCCAATATTTGGAGTCACTGGATCTTAGTGTGAATTCACTAGGAATCAGGGTTCCCAAGCACATGAGATGAGAAACAGAGTCAAGTCACTGATGCTCAGTGTTGCCTCTCACCCGTCCAGAGAATCAGGGTCCCAGTCAGTTTCAGGGACTGATTGCACAGTAGCACTGTGTCAGCAGGAAGTCCACTCCTGCACTGCAGAAAACAGACTTCCATATGTGCTTGCTCAGAATTGAAGTCAGGTGGCACTTCTGCCCTGCGTGGGCATGAAGTTTGGTCACCCAACTGCATTGCTGGGAACAGATTCCCAGTGTCCACACTCACCCAGACTCAAATTCCTGTAACTGCGCTGTGGCCCATGTGAATGGTGGGTCTTGCAGTTCCAATGGCACTGCCATGAGTCTGCGGGGAGGGGGGTGAGCTCTGTGATTCACAAAAATCTGTGGCTGGGATGTCTGGATTCTTGGTGTCTGTGGGTCTGCAGCTGTGGTCACAGGTCTCTGTCCCCAGTGGCTGCAGAGCCCCGGTTTGCATCTGAGACCAGACTGGGTGGTGCTGAGGCCAGGATCCTAGTCTCAAACAGCTCTGTTTTTCAAGATGGCATAGTCTCTCTGCCTGCATTACTCCTCTCTCCCCCTCCCCCGGAGTGTCCGCGGTGGCAGTAGGGTTCCACCATGTAAGATAGCCCAGTTTGGCAGCCCCTTGCAAGACCTGCAGGATCTAACTTTCTCTAGCTCATACACATGCACAGCACACATGTCCACACACTCCTCTATCACTCCCTTACCCTCTCACCCTCTCTCCTTCCCTTTCTTCATGCTGGTTGCCATATTCAGACTCTGAAACTATTTTTTAATGGGATACTGTTTAGCACCTCATTCCAAAAACAGAGTGGTGGTGAGAAACAAAAGCCATCAGCCCTTTAAAGCCCCTGGAAGAAACTTCAACCAGAGGGAAACAGACTTGAAACTATGGAGGAGGTATATAGTTTAATAGTTGTCCATCTTTTCATCTACACCTCTGTGCTCAAACACAATAGTTGGCAATGAGAGCACAGATCCTATCTAATAAAAGAGTAATATGCAAATTAACCATCACCCTGCTACACTCACAAGCCACACCCACCAGCCAATCAGAGGGAGTATGCAAATAAACCCAACCAAGATGGCTACAGCCACAGAGAGCAGGAGGGAGGCTTGGGTTTCCCCAGCAATGGAAGAAGCCAAGCTTTCCTCCTGCCCTTCCCGGCCGAAGCCTCCACTCAAGGCTACAAAGTTTCAATTATAGAAGATAAACAAATTCAAACAGAAATGGCAGCAGCAAGCAGAAGGCTTGGCTCCGCTTCAGGCTACAAAGTTTCAATTGTAGAAGGTAAATGAATTCCAGATACCAGGGCTTCTGCTTGGGTGGGACCAGGCAAGCAGGGGAGGGCAGTTGGAGGCAATCAACCCTGCAGGGAGGGCAGTTAGGGGTGACCAGGCTGGCAGAAGAGAAAAGTTGGGGGCAAACAAGCTGGAAGGGGAACATTCTGGAATCAATCAAGCTGCCAGAGGAGTGGTTAGAGGGTGATCAGGCTGGCAGGCAGAAGTGGTTAGGGGCAATCGGAAAGGCAGGTAGGTGAGCAGTTGGGAGCCAGCAGTCCTGGATTGTGAGAGGGATGTCCGACTGCCCATTTTGGCCCCATCCTGGTGGCAGTCGGACATCCCTCGAGGGGTCCCAGATTGAAGAGGGTGCAGGTGGGGCTGAGGGACACCACCACCCCCTCTCCCCTGTGCACGAATTTTGTGCACTGGGCCTCTAGTATCTAATATTTGGAAGACAGGGTCCTTTATACCTCTCCTAGCTCCTACAAACTGTGTATAAGCTGCTCTGGGAACATATGCACAGCCACCTACCCCTGGATTGAGAATGGGGGATGGGTAGCTGCTAAGAGCCAAAATTGATCAAAATTAACTATAATTTACCATCCAAGTTTTCCTCTGGAAGTTGCAAGCTTTCTATAGAATTCCAACAAAGTTACATCAGACAGATTCAGCCAATTCAATTGTCAAGGTAGGGAAACAAACAGATTCCTGGTGCTTCTATTCTGCTAGAATCCTCCCCTGATATGCTTTCTTTTTCTGAAACAGAAAGTAACAGGAAAAACAAACCAGAAAACATTGAAGCTGACTACCTATAAGAGTATGTTGAGCAAAATGGGATAGATGGAATATGGGAGGGAATGATATTTCTCTGAGTATACTTTTTCTGTACGGTTGACTTTTGAAAGCATGATAACATTATACATATTTAAGCAAAAATAAATCAAGAATTGGAAGCAGGGAATTCTATAACTGAAAGGAAAGTGACAAATGAAATTAATTGTATTTCAAATGAATAACATAACCCTAAAGAATGGAAGAATGAACTAACCCAAGTATTTTATGTGTACAGTATTTGACAAATATGCTCAATCTTGGCAGGGTTAGAGGTGTATATGGGAGGGGGAGGAAATTGCAAACAAATCCTGAACTCTTTTTAATAAATTTGTGTGTTATAGTGGTATGGGCAAAGTGATTCTGAAACTATTTTAAATGTATCATAGACTTGAGTAAAGAAGAAAGTGTGTTTATGGTATTGGGAAACAGGGTACTCACTATGGAAGAAAGGACATACAAATATGAAATAGGGGGCAGACAACAATGACTCCTATGGTGATAGATTGAAATTAAAGGTATTGTTATGAATGCATGATCTCTAAAATATGTATATGTATGCATATAAGTGTGTTTATGTGTATACATATACAGTATGCATATATGTATGTATGTATATCTGTATATATACATACATATATGTCCTAGCTATGACTGTGGAAAGGGCCACAGAGCAAAGTCAGTCCAGTAGCAATGAACACACTTAGTGCCTCCTGGAGCTATCATAACAAACTATCACAAACTGGGGGGCTTAGAACAGAAATTTATTCATTCACAGCTCAGGATGCCAAAGGTCCAAAATCATGGTATTAGTAGGGTTGGTTCTTCTGGAGGCTCTGAGAGAGAACTTTCCCATGTTTCTCTACTAGCTTCTAGTTGTTGCTGGCAATCTTTAGTGTTACTTGGCTTGTAGCTGCATCACTACAACCTCCTTTATTGTCTCCCTGTTCTAAACATTTGAGTGCTCAAGCTCAGTTCTCAGATCCAAGCTATTTGGATTTTCTGTGTGCTGTCAGGGTCATTTCCCTATCTCAATCTAGTATCTTTTGTTTTCAAATTTAATAAATCTTTATTTCTCAGATTATTATAATTGTTTCTTCTTCTCCCCCCCCCCATAGCTCCCTTCCACCTGGCTCCCACCCCACCCTCTGCCCTTACCTTCCCCCACCCACATTGTCCTCATCCATAGGTGTACAATTTTAATCCAGTCTCTTCCTGAACTCCCCACACCCCTTTCCTCTGATAATTATCAATCCACTCCCTTTATTTGCCCCTTATTCTATTATATTCACCAGTTTATTCTGTTCCTCAGATTTTTAATTCACTTGATTTTTAGATTTACTTGTTGATATATATGTATTTGTTCATCATAATTTTTATCTTTTTTCTTCTTCATCCTCTTCTTAAAGAATACCTTTCAGCATTTCATATAATACTGGTTTGGTGGTGATGAGCTACTTTAGCTTTTTCTTATCTATGAAGCTCTTTAGCTGCCCTTCAATTCTGAATGATAGCTTTGCTGGGTAGAGTAATCTTGGTTGTAGGTTCTTGCTATTCATCACTTTGAATATTTCTTGCCACTCCTGTCTGGCCTGCAGTTTCTGTTGAGAAATCAGCTGATAATCATATGGGTGCTCCCTTATAGGTAACTAACTGCTTTTCTCTTGCTGTTTTTAATATTCTCTCTTTGTCTTTTGCCCTTGGCATTTTAATTATGATGTGTCTTGGTGTGGTCCTCTTTGGATTACTTTTGTTTGGGGCTCTGTGCACTTCCTGGACTTGTAAGGCTATTTTTTCACTAGGTGGGGGAAGTTTTCTTACATTATTTCTTCAAATAGGTTTTCAGTATCTTTCACTCTCACTTCTGGCACCCCCATAATTCTGGTGTTGGTACACTTGAAGTTGGTACACTTGAAGTGGCTCCTTACACTGTCTTCAACTTTCTGGATTTTCTTCTCTTCTTGCTTATCCAGAGGAGTGTCCTTTGGCTCTTTGTATTCCAAATCTTTGACTTGATTCTTGTGTTCTAGTCTGATGTTGGGTCTCTGTATAATATTTTTATTTCAGTCAGTGTATGGGTAATTTCTAGTTGGTCCTTTTTCATATCCTTGAGGGTCTCGTTAAATTTATTGGCCTTTTCTAGGAAATTCTTGAAAAACTGCTGAAACCTGTTTGACTCAGTGCCGAAACCTATTGTATTTGGCTCAGTGGTAGAGCGTCGGTCTGTGGACCGAAAGGTCCCAGGTTTGATTCCAGTCAGGGGCATGTACGTAGGTTGTGGGCACATCCCCAGTAGGCAGTGTGCAGGAGGCAGCTGGTCGATGTTTCTCTCTCATCGACGTTTCTAGCTCTCTATCTCTCTCCCTTCCTCTCTGTAAAAAAAAATCAATAAAATATATTTTTTTTTAAAGAAAAACCTTATAACCATGGTTATGAACTTTATATCCAGTCTTTTGTTCTCCTCCATTTCTTTTGTTTGAGATCTATTTTCTTGTCTTGGCATTTTTGTTGCTTCCCTGAGTTGATAGGATGGCTTTGTGTGTTTGGTGTCCTATATGGCCTGGTTGGTCAGCCTCCCCAGTTACTTGAAGTAGACACTCTTGGTGTTCCCCTTTGTGGACTGTGTGTATAGCCTTATTGTAGTTAAGTCTTAATTGTTGTTGGTATCACTAGGAGGAATTGACCTCTAGGCCAATTGAATGTGAGTATCAGCTGTTTCTACTCGGGGATACCTTCTGTATTGGAGACAGTCTTATAGGATCAGACTTGCAAAATTGCAGAAGCCTCTGTGCTCAGCTTGGATGGGGCAGAGTCTCAGAGCTGAGCTGACAGTCTTGGCTTCCCATCAGCCCTGCCCTTGTGCATGTGCCTCAGACCTCTGCCTTCCGAGGCTCCTGAGTGAGTTTCCGCGTGATAGTCCAGATTCCCCTTGTAAGAGCATGGGTGACCCAGGGGCTCGCCTGGAATTGGGTTGGGTCTCTATAGTCTGGAGCTTCCGACTCCTTCCACTATGGAGCGGCTACGGCAATCTGCAGTCAGACCTCTGTGTGCACTCACTCTCGCACTGAGGCTCCCGGCTACCCCAAGTTTCCCATTCTCTAAGTGCCTTTCTCTACAGTCCAGATTCCACCCATTTGAGCCTGGGTCCACAGAGTTTCAGCCAGGGTTGGGGTTTAGTGCAGTCGGAACTGGGGTTCAGTGCAGCTGGGGACTTCCTTTCCCCTCCCGCCAGCCAGGCACTTGGCCACCCTTCCTCTCTGCGCACATCTCCCTACCTCAGTGCTTTGCAGCTCCCCTGATCCGTGAGCCTCTCTCCTTTCTAGTTGTAGATTTCCCCCTCAGCCAGCTTTCCTGTGCTTTTGGATGATGTCCGTTCTTTTAGTTATTGTTTTGAAATTGTTGTGCAAGATGTTGTTTTGAAATTGTTGTGCAAGATGGCAGTTTAGGCACTGACCTAGGCTGCCATCTTGATTTCTCTCTCTCAATCTAGTGTCCTTATCACTTACCTTAGTTGGTGCATGTAATATTCTCCCAAGAAATGTAAGATCCTTTTCCCTTGAGGTCTTACTCAAGGTCAACTCCCTATTACCTATTTCCTGATTCAAAGTAGTTGGTAGCTGTGTACAATAGGGAAAGTCTCATATATTACCCAGATCTCACATTCTGAGAGAAGGATTGGGGGCTGGAAAGCATTTCTCATATCCTGTAGAGGTCTGAAGTATAACCATCCTTTCAAAAATTAGAAATCTGGAGCCCAGTGAGAAGTTACAGGTTGAAGATCATTCATCTACTGGCAATGTCTGATCTAAAGCCCAGATAGATGTTTTTGTGCTCTCCTTAAGTGGTGATTTAACATGTATGTGTTAAGGACTTCTTCAATAACCTCAGAGGGGGTTAAGAATACTTAGCACAATTCTTTTTCATCTAATTTCAGATGCTTCATTGTACCTTGAAGCACATCCATACCTCAGATTGCAAAATTCTATCAGAAAAACCCAAAATATGGAGAATCGGTCCTCAACAAATTGATGGTGGGAAAAAAACTGGGGAGAGGGGAATATAAATGTTTAATATGTCTTAGTAAGTATAACAATCAAGATGTAGACTTTGTTTGAATTCTGATTCAAACTAAGTGTAAAAGGACATTTGGGGTGAAAACCAGGAAAATGTGCATAGAGTATTAGATGATATCATGGAAGAAATTTTTATTTTTTTAGAGTATCAGAGTATTTAGTGTTGAAAGATGATATCTGGGATCTTTAAAAATATTTCATCAAAGGAAAAAATGAAGCAAATTTTGCAAGGTATTTATACTTAAATCTAGGTGATGTGACCTGGGGATTCATTATAATACTCTTGAACTTCTGTGATTGAAATTTTTCATAATAAAAAAAAAATACAAACAAGTCCTGCTCACTTCCATTTTGACAAAGATGGGGATTTTAGGGTGTTCCAGCCAGTACTCAGATTTTGAGTACTCTGAAGAACCTTTCTTTGACTTCCTGACTCTAGAACCACAATAGAGTATTTTGTCACTGTGGGGGTTTTGTTTTGTTTTTTTATGATCCCTATTTAAGAATATATTTTGCATTGATTTTTAGAGATAATGGGAGGAAGAAGAAAGAGAGATGTGAGAGGCACACATCAATTGATTCCTTCCCACATGTGTCCTGACTGGGGCTGGGGATCGAACCTGCAACCCAGGTGCATGCCCTTGGCTAGAAATTGAACCCATGACCCTTTGGTGGGCAGACTGGCACTTTAACCACTTAGCCATACCATCCATGGTTCACTAATTTATTTATTTTTTTACAAAGGACCCACTGCAAAATAAAGTAGATAGGTATTGCTATTCCCTTTCCTGTTCTTTCAGTGAATTCATCCATCTGATCTATGTTGTCAAATTTGTGGACATAGAGTTGTTCCTCATAGTCTTTATCCTTTTAATGTTGTTAGGGCCTGTAGTGATATGCCCTGTTTCATGCCTGACGTTTGTAATTTGTACACTATTCTCTTTTTGACACAAACAGGCCAAAAAGGAGAAATAATTCAGGTTGAGAATACAGAGCCAGCTGGACCATGGTTACTTCTGCTGCCTTGTCCAGCTGTTAGGTCAGTCATTCCTTTTAAGGCTCCCTGACCCATGCTCATAGCTCTCATATACTTCATGTAGTATAATATGTAGTCTGGGATGGAAGAGTCCAACTATATACGTAGGGCTGTCATTACCCTTGACCTCCAAGGTGAACCCAACTTCTTAGAATGTTCTCTTTAACCACAAAATCAAACTCAGGTGGAAGAAATAAATTAAGAAAGTAGCAAATGGCACAGGTGGGCTACTTGCTAGAAGATATTGGAGGACTCAGCTTATCTGGAAAGAGGCAGTTCTAAAATCTTCATGGTGGGGAGAGAAGATCAGGAAAGTAACATGATTATTGGCAGTGACAAATTCCTCCACTTTACTAGCCCTTTCCCTTAACTCCGTGGTCAGCAAACTGCGACTCTCGAGCCACATGCGGCTCTTTGGCCCAATGAGTGTGGCTCTTCCACAAAATACCATGGCCTAGGCAAGTCTATTTTGAAGAAGTGGCATTAGAAGAAGTTTAAGTTTAAAAATTTTGGCTCTCAAAAGAAATTTCAATTGTTGTACTGTTGATATTTGGCTCTGTTGACTAAAGAGTTTGCCAACCACTGCCTTAACTCTTGTCTCCTTAATTGCTAGAGGAAAGGATTATAAGACCCTAGACAAGGATAAGGAGCTATTTGAACTTTCACTTAATCTTCTAAATTAGGGGTGTCGAACTCAATCAGAGAAGGGGCCAAAATCTAAAATCCAGCCTAAATCTCGGGCCGAATGGTTTACTGAACAGTCATAAACTGTCATTGTGATGGAAACGCAGCGGAGTGCAGTGATGACAGCGCAGTGTGGGCCACATTGCAAGGCCTGGCGGGACGGATTTGGCCCGCGGGCCTTGTGTTTGACACATGTGTTTCTAGCATCTTCCTCAAATCCTATGTCTAGGTATTGGAAAAGGAAATGAAAGACATAGGCTTCCCTCCTTTTCTTTCTGCTTTAATCTCAAATGACCTTTTCCTTAGTGCCATCCAATAATGAAGTACTAACTAGAATTTGTTGAAGCTCTTGCCTTTACTCTGAGGGTCTCCTCAACATCTAACATACCTGCTGTTTTGGATTCAAGTCATAACCATGCTATGATCATGGAAGTAGAACCTGCCTCCACTATGTAACCCCAAAAAGGGGGGAAATGCTGGGTTTTCTGATTCAAAAATCTATTTTTCTACTATATCAATGCCTCATATTAATGTAAAATATACATTCATTTTTGTACCAGGTGCTTTCCTTCCTATATAGTCTTTAGGAGAGGATGATGGGAGACAAGAAGGAAGAGGACAAGGACAGATTCTTATGTCTGAAGGCTTCCAGAGGGTTAACACCACCTGATTCTGTTATATATATATTAAAAAACATATATATATATATATATATATATATATATATATATATATATATAACACAAATATATATATTATTATTGATTTTAGAGAGAGAGGAAGGGAGAGGGAAAGAGAAAACATTGATCAGTTTCCTCCTACATGCCCCCTACTAGGGATGAAGCATGAAATCTAGGCATGTGTCATGACTAAAAATTAAACTGTTGACCTTTCAATGAATGGGACAATGCCCAACCAACTGACCCACTGGATAGGGCTTCTGGTAAGTTTTCTGAACTCTTTGGAGTATCTGGAATCCATGGAGAGGCAACATTTGAAGAAAAGGGACATATCACAGAGCTTGTTGGATATGAGAACTTGATCTTTATTCCATGTACAGAAGTTGGTTTCTGGAGCTGGGTAGGGAAAGGGCTTTTGCCTGGCCCTACCTCTGTATGGGCCCTAAAAATAAAGGTCTAGATCTGGTGGCAAGACCTTTCTCCAGGTGGGAATGAAAAATCCTGATGTCCATTCAGTCCCAAATTAGGAGCCACAATGTGGGACAATTCATTGGTGAGGTGAATATCAGCTTGGGGCAGGCTCTTCCAGGCAAGTTCTAAGATGCCATAATGGGCAATGCCCATTGGAAGCATGGTATGCACGTTGTTCTGTCCTGAGAGAGACACCACCTCCTGGAACTCCAGAGGACCTCTAGGAATGTGAGAGCGACCACAAAACAGGTGGTAGAACAATCGCTCCCCAGGAACCAGCTCCATCGCCTTTGGGCCCTCTTTGTAGATGATCTTATGGGATTGGGGTTCCTCTCTCAGTAGCAGGTCTTGTAGCAATCTCTGGATTCCAGGGGACTTAAATTGGTACAGATCCATGAGGTGGTAGAATTGTTCTGTCCAAGCAGCACTGTCTTCTCCATATTGCTCCTGCAACATCCGTAAAACATGGTAGAGTGCCACAAATGTATCCCATAGAGGCACTTCTTCCTGTTTTTTAGAGCTGGGCTGTGTTGTCTTCTCCATCTTAGGCAATTTGGGAAGCCTGCCTTTATCCTTAAAAGCCCCTAAGTCCTTTTGAAACATCAGTGCTAGCATTTGTTTTTCTACAGAGGCATGGGCACCTGTGACAATGTCTCTTGTAGCAGGATAAACATGTTGCCTCTCCATCTCCTTAAGGGCACTGAATATCTGTTCTACCCATGTACTCCTATAAGGCTCTGCTAGAAGTTGCCAATTTATAGCCCCTGGAATCCTTTTGCTAGCTAATGAAGAAAAAGCCAAAGGTTTTAGATGGCTTTCCTTTTTCTTTCTTTTTATAGGAGGGATCACTTTCAAGTATTTAGGACCCATGATCTTCTTACTGGGTTTTGAGATACATGTGCTTTGTGATTCCAGAACCTGCCTGTGACGGTAAATGATAGCTTCAAGTTTGGCTAGATGCATCCACTCTAAGGTTCCTTTTGAGATAAGGTCTTTGACAAGCTGACACAATCTGTGGAAACTATCTCTGGAAAGCTGTTTTCCTGCCTCTATCTGTTCTAGGACATGGCGGACCCACTCTGCATCTGAGAGGCTTACATCTGCAAATATTTCCTTAGCTGGGATTTGGGGCACCTTAGTTTGTCCCATCAGAGGTGGATGACGTTTCAAAAGCCACTGCCACCTATCCCCTAGTGGTTTGCCTTTGGGTTTCTGTTCTTTTTTGCTCTTCCTCAATATGTGGGATAAATATGGGGTCTTGAAATCTGGCTCTCGGGATTCCAAAACTTGTAGAGGAATGGGCTGATATTTCTTCAATAGCTCGCGTTGCTTATCCATAAAATTTGTCTCTGGGAATATTCTGGGTGTCTTTAATATTGTGGCCTTATCTATCCAGGATATTTGTTTCTTAGATACTGGCACTGGTATAGTCTTTTCCCTCTCCAGAGCTGTTGAGATCAGTTTCTTGGAAGGAATCTTCGGAATTTTCAGGTTTATATCCCTGCCTTTGATCTCAGGGGTTCTTTTTATAATAGAAAGGACTATTTCTCTTCTTTCTAGATCCTTTTCTCTTTTTTCTTGTAACTTAAATAATCTTTCTTTTTTAAAGATCTCTTTTTCCTTGTCTATGTCTTCCAATGAACTTCGTGCCTCTTCCTCCTCTTCTTTCTCACTCAAACTTTCTAGCTCTTCCTTAATCATGCTTTCATCCTTCTCAAACACTTCTTCCTTCTCCTCCACTACTGCCACTACTGCCTCCTTCTTCTCTTCCTCCTCTTCCTCTACCACCTTTTTATCCTCCATCTTCTTCTCTTCCTTCACCTCTTCTTCCTCTTCCTCCTCTTCTTTTGCCTCCTTTTCTTCCGCTTCTTCTTCCTTCTCCCTTTCCTTATCTTCTTCCTTCTCCTCCTCCTCCGACAAACTCTCTCGCTCTATTTCATCTAACAGGCTTTCCACTTTTTCAGAAAAGCTCTCTTTACTTTCTACCTCATCCCCCTGACTGGGAAATTTTTCCTGTGGCATTTTAACTCTCTTTAGTGTTTTTTTCTTAATTTGCTTTTGTTTAATGATTGTCATTTCTTCTTCTTCCTCCTTTGGTCCCAACTCCTCTTCTCCCTTCATGAAATGTCTCTGTTGCCTGGACAATCTGGTTTCCTCCTCAGTTATTTTTTGCTCTTTCTTTATCATTCTTCTCATTTCCTTAGCCAGTTTTCTCTGTTTCCTAGCCAGTTTCTCCTCATCTTTGGTCATCTCTGGTTGTTCCTCAGAAATATCCAACTTTTTAGCATCAAGTTCTTTTTGTTCTTTGCTCAAAATACTTTCCTGATCCAAGAATGACCTTGTTATCTGTGTCATCTGTGTTTTTTCCTGGGTTAGTATCCTCTCTTTTTTTATAAGGTTTTTAAATATATTTAAGATTGTTTTGCTAATTTTAAATAGTTTATTAGAAATGTTTCCTTTAGTCAGCTTCGTTATTACTTTGGTTAGCTTCCTTTCTTCCTGGGCATAAACTCTTTCTTCTCTGGCAAAATCTAAGTTTTCTTTGGCAATGTCACTTTGTTTTGTGGCCAATATCCTATCTTCATATGACAGTATCTTCTCCTCTAATGACAATTTCCTTTTAAGTAGTTCTAGTTCATTCTCATTCAGTTTCCTCTGTGTTGAGGTTTCTTGAATCTCTCCCTTTGAGAGAGTTTCTTTTTCTTCAGCCAGTCTCACCTTCTCCTGGGCTAGTTTCTTCATTTCCATGTCCAATGTTTTTTCTTTCTTAGTATTATCATCTTCTTTAGGAGGCAGGTTCAGTTTTTGAAGTTCTGCCCTCTTCTCCATAGTGAATTTCATTTTGTCCTGGACTAGCTTATGCTGTTTCTCAGCCAGGTTTTGTTCTACTTGTGCCAATTTTTTCTCTACGTCAGCCAGTTCCTCCCTCTTCTGGAAAATTTCCTCCTTTTCTTTCACCAATGTCTTCTCTACCTGAAATAATTTTTCCTTGTACGTGTCCAGTTTCTCCTTTGCTTGCAATAGTTTATTTTTGTTCTGGGAAAGGTTTTCTTTAAGCTGGTGCCAGTTCTTTTTCCTATTAATCAATTCTACCTTCTCCTGATCCAGTTTCTTTTTCTCATCCAGATCCACAGTCTTCCTCCTCTGGACTAGTATTTTCTTCTTGTTTGCAAGGTCCACTTTGTTCTGGATCAAAATTTCCTTTTCCTGGGCCAGTTTTTCCTTATTCTCCATCAACTGCTCCCTTTTCTGGGCAAGCCCTTCTTCTTCCTCAGGCAGAAATTCTTTCTCCTCAGCCAGTTTATTCTCTTCCTGGATCAGCAGCTCTTCTTCCTGGACCACATTTTTCTTTTCCATAGCCAGATTATCCTCTTTCCAGGCCAGTGTCTTCTCCTCCTGAGCCAGTCTCTCTTCTTCCTTAACTAATTCCTCCTCTTCCTGATTCAGTTGCTCTTCTTTCCAAGCCAGTTCCTCCTCTTCCCATGTCAACTCCTCCAGTTCTTGGGCTAGTTCCTTTTCCTGCCATGCCATATCTTGCTCCTTCTGGACCACTTCCTCCATTTTCGGGACCAATAGAGTTTTAACCTCAGCTACCTTCCCTCTTTTCTTTGCTATTTTCTCTTCTTTGTCAGCCAGTTTCTCCATTTTTTTTGCCAGTTTTGTCCTATTCTGGGCCAATTTCTCTGCTCCCTGGCTTAGCCACACTGATCTTTGGGCCAGTTTTTCCTCTGTCTGGACAAACTTCCTCTCTGCCTGGGCCATTTTTCTGTCTCTTTGAATCAGTTTCCTGTGATCTCTGGCCAGTTTCCTCTCTTCCTGAGCTAATTTTCCCTCTTCTTGTGCCAGCTTCTCTTCTTCTTGTGCCAGCTTCCTCTCTTCTTGGGCTTGTTTTCTTTCAGCTCGGATTCGTTTCCTCTCAACCTTAGCCTGTTTATATTCTTCCTGGATCTGTCTCCGCTCTTCTATCAATAGCTCTTCCCCCTCCTCCTCCTCCTCCTCCTCCTCCTCCTCCTCCTCCTCCTCCTCCTCCTCCTCCTCCTCCTCCTCCTCCTCCTCCTCCTCCTCCTCCTCCTCCTCCTCCTCCTCTTCTTCTTCTTCTTCTTCTTCTTCTTCTTCTTCTTCTTCTTCTTCTTCTTCTCCCTTTTCTGCTTCTTTTTCCCACTCCTGAGACAATTCTTTCTCCAGGGTCAATTCCTCTTCATCCTTGAACTCCCTGGATCTGTCTAACATAGTTTCCTCATCCCATCCCAGCCTCCTCTTTTCCCCAGCCAGCTTTTCCTCATCTTTGTCCTCTTGTGGTTTCTCCTCTTCCTCAAGAGTCTCCCTTTCCCAAGCTTTCTTCCATTTATCCCAGGATATCCTTGTATCATCATGAGCCTGTTTCCACTCATCCCAGGATTTTTTCCAGTCCTGCAAAGACAGCTTCTTCTCATCTGTAACTGGTCTTACTTCTTGTTCAACCACTTTCTCCTCTAGTTTGGCCATTTCTTCCTCTTCCAGACTCATATCCCTCTCTCCTGTGGTCATTTTCTCCTCTTTTTTATCCACTTTTATTTCCTTCTGGACTACTTTCCTCTTTTGCACAGAGGGCTTCTTAGAAGATTTCTTATCTTCTTGTTTCAGCATTAGTTTCCCCTTGGTTAGGTCACCTGGTTCTAAAAAAATAACTTTCTTTTTCTTCCCCTTTTTGGGAATCACCTGGATTTCCTGTAATTCCTGTATATCCCTTGATTCCTTTTGTACTTGATCCTGCCCCTCTAGTATTTCTTTAGTTTCTCTGCTCACCATGTCCTCACTAATTGCTTCTTCATGAATAATGATTGGTTTCTCCTCTGGCCAAGCTACATCCCAATCAAGGTCCTCAAGCAGAACTTCACTTTCTTTCTTCAGCAGGGGACAGATCTTCTCAAAGAGCTCCCAGCTAGGGCGCTTATCTGCCAGCACCTTCTGAGCCATGGTTACTAACTCAGTGTTTAGAGATTCTAACATTGTTGTTTGGGAACCAGATATCCTCAGGGTCATAAGACGACATAAATCATCTCGCCAGGATGAGCCATCTCCAGGGGTACCCCTGCGTCCAGGAGCTCCAAAGGCACCCCGCTTTATGTCTTGCACCTTCTTCACAAATGGTTCTTCCTTTACTTCAGACAGAGGTTCCTCAATTATAACTTCATCTTGCTTTGTCTTTTTTTTGTGCCTCTTTGTGTGTTTCTGAGCTGTTTTCTTACCTCTTTTGTCTTGTATTTTCCTTAGCATCCTCAAGGTCATTGCAATATCCTTTGAGACATCTTTCTCTGGAGGCTGTTGTTCAGCATCTTTAGAAATTTTTAGTAAACTATAGATTGGAGAACCCGAAGAAATGGCTGTATCCTCCATCTCAATTGGTGCAACTTTACTCTGATCACTTTCACCTTCTAAGGGACTTGGCTCTGTGCCAGTCTCTTTCAACTTCTTATGGGCTGCAGAGAAAATCAGAAGATATAGATAAGAAAGTATGGGAGGCTTAAATAAAATATTTTCTGATATCTAGTATGAGCTAGGAGGACTACAAAGAAATAGCAATAGAGGGGACTGAGGCCAGTGTTTCCACCCAGGCCTTGGAGTATTCCTGAGTTTGGGTGGATTCTTTTTAGGAAGGTTCTCTGTGAAAAGATCTTTTCACTTATCTCTAGTCCTATCTGATACCCCTTGACCCACTTTAACCTAAACTACATTGCCTCTGGGGACTCTGAAGCATGAACTGGATACCATATTTTCTGGCATATAAGACAACTTTTGAAACGAAAAAAAAGGCCTGCTTAGATTGGCCAGAGTCAGAGAGGCGGTCTATTAAAAAAAGAACTGGTGTTGCCTTGGAAGTGGGGGGTAGTCTTATACAGGCTTAAACCTATGTTTTAACTGTAAAATTAGGGGGGTCATCTTATACGCTGGAAAATGTGGTACATACTATGCTTTCTTCCCCCTGCCCGGCCCCGTCTGTGGCCTTTGCTGGGTTTGATGACAACTGCAGATTCATCTGGAATTACATCAGTTTCATTGAAAATGGTTATTGTTTTAGGACTCCTTGAGACATCTAAAGAAAAAGAAGGCTTTTCATCTCCATGTGACAAGGTCAGGTTTTCATTTAATCGCTGCTCCACTTGAGTATGAAGAATTTGGAGATCTGTGGCACGCATCCCCAGCAGATTGTCCAGGCTTTCTTCACCAATCATTTCCTGCCTGTGAAAGTTAAAAGAGAAGGAGCATGCTGAATTAGGGGTAAGAGAAAATGAAAAAGAACTAATGTGGAACAAGCAGGGGGGTTAGCAAAGTCGACAACAGAGATGGAGTTATGTAAAGTTAAAGATGGTCAAGAAGAAAGGAAATGTCTAGGAAGATAAATGTCAATTAATGAAGTGATCTATATGGAGGCTGCAGGAATAGGAGAAGAAATGGAAAATGGACTGAAGAGTCAGAGGGTTGTCAAATTAGTTAGGAATGGGTAAAGATTGTGAACAAGGAAAAAGAACAGGAAAAGTCAAGGAACAGGGATGAAGAGATGGTGAGGGAATGAAGGGGAAAACTGGAAAGGGAGAGAAGAAAATTAGAAACTAATAAAGAATTAAGGAAGGCATAAAGAACTTACTGCATCCCCTGGAAAGTATCTCGATTCTGGATCAAGTTTAAGAGTGAAGTCTTAGAGTGAATTCCAGTGTCAGCCATGAGGTTCAGTGCCTTATTCCTCACTCTTTGGTCCTTGTCCATTAACCCTTGGGCCAGAGCCATGGCAAAGAGATGAGTGATAATTCCTAGACGATTCAGCCCTTCCCAGGCTAGCTCTCGGATCAGTGGATTAGAATTGGTTGTATCATCCAGCAGACGATGGGCTGTTTCAGAGCGCAGGGGTGGAGACACTTGGTAAGAAGCAAAGATTTGCCCTAGTGCACTAACACAGTATTGGTACTTCAATGGAGGAGGAGCATAAATCATAATGTTTAGGATTGTCTCAATCAAGCTATTAATAGCTACTTCATTCATCTTTTTTCCCAGCCAACTACGGTTTGTTGGGTCTGTAAGGACACTATAAGTTGTATCCTTAGACATTCTCCTTTTTATGAAGTCTTCATCTTCCTTTTCCTGTGGTTGTTCTTTTACATCATGTATAGGTCTTACCTTACTGTGCCAGAAGAATTGTTGAGACTTGTCCCATTCCAACTTCCGTATGGGTGAATGCAGGTTGCACTGTAGGTATATTGGGCTGCCCTCTGGCCAAAGACGGGCACGAATCACTGAGTTAGGGATATAGCAATCAGGAGCAAAGGGCCATTTCCGCCCATAACCAAAGTAGCATTTCAGTATCTGATAAGGGTTGAGTCCATCCCAGGAAGTCAACTGTAGTTGGGGAGGAACCACATAATGGGAATAAGGTTTCCTCAAGTGTATATTAGTGTCCTCCTTATTCAAGGAACCAGGTCTTGGGGAAGACAGTAATATGGAGCTTCCTTGCTCATCATCTTCTATGACATGTGGCACAGTATGGTCAAAGGCAATGGCCCGCTTATTGACAAGTTTCTCCAGACCCACTAATACTTGTTGCCTTTGTCCAAGGTAGATATATTTGGGCACAAACATGGTCTCAAAGGAGAAGAAGAAGCTTGGTATGAAAGGCTTAGGGATTTCTAGCACATCATCTGTGATGCTCATAAAGGAAAGGCGAACCAACAGGGTTGGAGGAAGGAGTTTTAAACAGGATACCAGATAAAGACTCTGGTTGAAAGTCACAAGCAGGTCGCCCCGGTCATTTGCAAAGCAGAGTGGACCAAAATGCAATGATGAGTCCAGCATGGCTACAAGTCTACCGTGAAAGTTCCATATTCGGACAGAGCCATCAATGCTACCTGTGACAAAAAGACTCAAGGTCAGGCATACATCAAAGGATGTAACTGCACACTGATGCAGAGGCAACGTCTCTATAAATTTTGCCTGTGTCTCAGAGGGCAAAAAATCATGGAATTTCCAGAGACGCAGGCAGTTAGTTTCTGTGATGGCACCCACAGACTTTGGCAAGAGTATCAGGTGTTTTAGGTGACAGCTGCTGAGAATGCTAGCTAGAGGACGCAGATGTACTCTGGTCCCATTAAGCACAGCTTCAGATAGGTGTATATAGTCATCTATTCCATAAGAACAAAGCAAAGAGTTTTCTCGGTCAGCTAAAAGCCCTCCAGGCAGTGTAGAGAGGGCCAATACAGCCCCAAAGTGCATGAATTTCTCTAATCGGGCACAGCTGTGCTGGGAGAGGACTCTTATCATACCACTCTGGTATCCAGAAAAGATTAGTCCTTCTAGACCCCGACCCAGGTGGAAATGCCCATAAGCCATACATTGTACTGAGTCCTGAGAATTTGGTGAGGTGCATAGAAGATACTTGGCTGGGCAAGGGCAGCGGGTTGTGTCAAAGACCAGCACATCTGAGCCCCCTGTTGCTACAAAGAGCTCCTCTTTATCTGGGTCATAGGCCCAATCCACAGCCTGGTCCAGGATTGAGAAGGGCCAGGTGAGAACCAGAAGATCCCCTGTTATTGGGGACACAAAGCGTAATAAGCCATCCTCAGTAGTGCATAAGATCCGGAACCAGTCATTACCACAGCGGACCCGACGAACCTGCTCTGGAGCAGAGCCACAAACATTGAAGAGGCTATAGAAGCAGGGCAGACGGCGCAAGGAGAAAGTATGGGCAGTTTGGCAGAAGAAAGTAATGTTATCAATAAATTGGAGTCGATACAATTCCTCACCAAGTTCTAGTTGCCGAAGCAGATTCCCAGAAGTAAGGTTCCACTCCTTAATGAAACCTTCCTTACCAGCTGTTAGCAGAGTGTGGGCTTCTGGCCGGCTGCAGATACATATCACTGATGAGGAATGGGCCTTGAAACTGTGGAAAGAGAAGCTCTGACTGAGGCTCCATACCTGGATGTACCCAGTCCTGTTTCCAGCATAGAGTAAGCCCTGATCAAAACAGGTGAAGCAGCAGGTGATAGATGAGCCACTAGTGGTAGAAGTGAACCTCTTCACTTCTACTAGCTCACTCTGGCCTTGGCGCTCAAGGACCCTCACCACAGTCTCACACAAGGCTAGGAGGGAGCCATTGGGGCCATTCAATATGATGTCCTGGACAAGTTCATCACCAGGCATGGAAACCGTGTGCGCGATTTGGAGGCCCCTGCCACTTTGTTCAATGGTCCAGGTGACCACTGCCCCCAGGATACCTGACAGCAGCATCTTCATTTCTGGGTCATAGCAGAGGCAGTTGATGTTAAAGCGGCAGGGCACTATACCTAGGGGTTTGAATGACCGAAAGTGGTCCCCGAAGAGCCGCAGAAGCAAGTCACCACAGTAGGCCACAAGGATATGAAAGGGACCTGTGTGTACCATACACTGGATGGGCTGCAATCGTCCAGTCATGGAGAATGTTCTCTTCTCAACCGCATCCTCAGTTTTGCTCTTCACCCAAACTACAGCCTAAAAGAGAATAAGATGGAAAGTGCCTAGAAATTATAGTAGAAGAGGAAAGGGCATAATATTCAGCTGTTTTTCCCCTATTCTCATACCAAGGAGAAATTAGAGGGTTCTAAAGTAATTTTACCCCTGGTTATGGTGGTTGTAGAAGCAGGAAGCATAGGATTCTTTCCTTGACCTTGGCCTACTTTAAGGAAACTATAAAATCTATTTAATGTGAAAACTGTAATTTGAGAAAATATGAGGGAGATTTCCTGGATCCAAGTCACTTTAAAAAAAATAATAATAAGAGTTTATTTAAGCCATAATGAGGACATATATCTGGGAGCACAATATCACATGTTCTCTAGGTCACTGGGTGAGGGCTTATATGGGGAAGGCCCCTGTAGGGTGGGCTAAAAAAGAAAAAAGAGTAGGCAGTTTTACCTGTATTTCTTTTGTGCTTTTCACCCATGAGAGAGAGGCAAAGAAGTCGGCATCACTGAAGTAATAGCATATAAGTGGCATATTCTGAGGATGGCGAGATTCTTTGAATACTATCTCAGGCCGGTCACTCAGCACAACTACGTCACTCTTTGAGTCATCTAAATTTTGCTGGATAGAGGCATGGAATAAAGTAAGAGAGCAGGATACAAATGCACTAAATATATTCTCACTCAAACTACAATTGAAGCAGTTCCAAAAGTTATGCTACACCCTCAAAGATCACTTGTGTTACACTCACTCATGCACAACGTATCACTCGTGAATACCTACACTTAACAAGCATGTAACAAAACCCCCAACATGAGAGAACCAAACCTCTATAGGGCCTATATGGGTAAATTTTATAGTGTGAGCACAGGGGAAACTGATGTTTTTCTCAATATGAAGTTAACTATACCTATCCTCTAACATTCTCCCTTCTGTCTAAAAAGTACATATGCCATGAAAGGAACATTTAACACATTAATTAGGAAAGAGCAATGCCATATACCCACATACAATGTAACGGTGTCCCAAAAGGCAGTGCAGCTTTAAGTTATTGAGGCTTAGAAGTGCACTAAATAAAATTTATAGGACCCCTACCTGGCTTTTAAATTTGACAGGATGATGATATATATAATACAAAATATATTATCCCACAGTGACAGAGCATGTGCTATTCAACATGAAACTGGGATCCTTAAACACAGAGTCAACTTTAGCAAAACTAAGTTTAGCAAATGTTTTCTCTAGAATTTTCTCTTTCTCTTTATTTATTACTAGAGTCCCAGTGCATGAAATTTGTGCACTTGTTGGGGTGTCCCTCAGCCCAGCCTGTATCCTCTCGTAATCCGGGAGCCCTCAGGGGATATCCAACTGCCATGGAGATAAAAGAGGCTCCCTTAACTACCACTGTGCTTGTCAGCGCAGCTCACAAGCCCAGCTCAGGGCTTGTGGCTGAGTGCTGCTCCTGCTGTGGTACTGCACTGACTACCAGGGGATAGCTCCTGCATTGAGTGTCTGCTCCCTGATGGTCAGTCAGTGCACATCTTAGCAACTGGTAGTTTCACTATTTGATCTATTTGCCTATTATCCTTTTATTATATAGGATTATTATTTTGTTGTTAATCCTTACCCAAGGATATTTTTTCCATTGATTTTTAAGAAGGAGGAGAGAAAGAAACATTGGTATGAGAGAGACATATCTATTGGTTGCTTCCCACATGTCCTGAACTAAATTGAACTGAATTGTATGTGCCTTTTACCAGAATCAAACCTGAGACCCTTCAGTCCATGAGTATGTACCTCAACCACTGAGCCAAAAACAGTTAGGGCTCCTTTCTTTTTTAGAAAAATCTTTTCCCAGAGGGCTAGTTCCTCTGACAAATCTCCAAAGTGTTTACCTTCCACTATCAAAATGTTCTGCAAGCTCTGGCTGGTGTGGTTCAGTTGTTAGAGTGTTGTCCCATGCACTGAGGGATTGGATTCAGGGCCCTGTTCAGTGTATGTGAAGGAGGCAACCAATTAATGTGTCTCTCTCACATCAAGGTTTCTCTCTCTCCCTTCCTCCTTTCTACTCTTTCTAAAAAGTCAATGGAAAAAAATACCTTTGGGGAGGATTAACAGCAATAGAGCACATACTAGGTTGCAGGTTTGATCCCCAGTTGCAATGCATACACAAGACAACCGATCGATGTTTCTCTCTCACATCGCTTTCTCTCTCTCTCTCCCTCTCAGGTGAGGATTTTTAAAAAGTGTCCTTTCAAAAGGTCCCTAGACTCATTTGGAAATTGATGGTCCACTTCCTCCTAAGGTGACAATTGTCTTTATGGTCTCCTCTACCTGCTTCCACGGATCTATGCTCCTCAGAAGTGATCATAACTATTAAGATAGAAGCCAATAACATTTATTTACTACATATACATTACCTTGCTTTTAAGTATGTCACTTATGAGGTATTTAAAATCCTTCCACAGGGGAATGAGTCTGGGGGAAGACATCACCTTGATTATCCCTGGTCCTGCTTAAGACCATTCCTTAAAAACCTGTGGGAAATCCAGAACATGCCAGCTTAGCCACTATACTTTTTTGAGGAGCTAGGAATCAGAAGGCAAGATCCATGAACTCATGTTTATTGCACACTTTTTATAGGAACTATATATAGGACATATTTTCTCATCTAATCCTCACTCAAGCCCAGTAAGGCAGGTATTATTTCATTTTATAGACAAGAAAACTGGGGTTTGGAAAGAGTACATCAAAGAGTTGAGGATTGAATCTTAATTATCATAACCTAGTGGGATTTATGAGTGAGGGAAGCAGAAAGGGGCTAGAAGGGAATATCATCCCAGGCAAATAATAATTCTTTGCTGCTGGTGGTGTGCTAAGAGAGCATTTTGCATGTACTAGGAGTTCCCAAGTCCAAAAGGCAGAGAGTATGTCTTAAAATGAAGATTCCCCAGGTCCTGCTCTGAAACAGGACCTTGGAGGTGGGATTCAATGACCTTCACCTGTAACAAGCTCCCTAGATGTTTTTATGAACTTTCAAGTCTGACTATTGAAATAGGAAATTGAGATGTTAGGTACCTAGGACTAAGGGTCAGCCCTCATAGCACAGCTGGAGAAAGGATCCAACCATTTTTCCCAGGCTGTTGAAATCAAGTAGCTCCCTTACATATGAATCATCTGTACATCATCCTCTTCTGCACTCCCTTATCTTTGGTCTTCATGAAAACAAACCTGTACTTTTTCCAAGTGGATTGTGAATAAATCCTACTTTTAACAAGCCCCCTCTGCCAGGAAGTATCTCATTACTGTCCTGACAATAGGCTTGTTTTCCTTATTTGTAAAATGAAAATGCCAGTGTTTCCTATTTCACAGGATTGTTGCAAAGATCAAATAATTCTTGTGAATACTTTTTAAAGTATCCTCTAAAGCAACAAACAATTATTATGATTGCTGCTTTTTGGCTGGTTTGGTTTCAGACAAGTATTTCCTTCCAATCCATAATTTGTACTTTCCTCTTGTTCTGGAAACCTGAAGTAAGTCTATAGTTTGGCCAGAAGAGGGCAATGGAGGCCATCCTTGAGCCTGCCAGATGAAGAATACATGAACCTTCAGTTTAAAGAAGTGGTTCCCCAGAACCAAGATGGTGCCACACTGAATGGAAGTCCTACAATTAGAGAAGTACAGAAGAAAGCACATTGGTAGGAGAGGTGGAGGCGCAAAACAGGCTGATCTCACACCCATATGTGCTTCTTTTTAATCGGAGGGAAATCATCTCTGCAAAGGCCATTCACATGAGGAACAAGAGGTCCCAACCATACACCAAACCTCCCAGCCCTGGGTTTCAGAGAAGTCCCCTAACTTTGGGCTAGAAAAACTAGTGGGGATTAAGGCTGAGTACATTGGAGGCTGTGGGAGACCCGTGTATTCCTTTTAAAGGGCTGGTGTATGAACTTACTAGGACTTGATCCCTCTGAGCTCCAGGACCAGGAGGCTTTGGGGGACCGAGGGACATATGGGGAGGAACTGGATTGTCTAATATCAGGGCAGAACTTGGGGGCAGCTTTCTCCCAGATATGGGTCCTCATAGGGTCATTGTTCCTGTGCTGAAACAGAGCTGACTGGCAGTATATCTGAGTTTCCCTCAGCCTTGCTTACACTGTTCATTCCACCTTGGTGATTTCCTGAGACCCTGCCCCATCCAATTTATAGCCACACCCAAGCTGTTAGCAGCTGCTTTTCCATAGAGTAGGTGTGTCAGAAGAGGTAGAAAAGGAGAGAGGGATAGAGAACATGTTTGAAGAAATAATGGCAGAAACTTCCCTAATCTGGTAAAGGAAAACGTCACACAAGTTCAGGAGAACAAAGAACTCCATGAAAGAACCCAAATAGACCCACACAGATACACATAATAATTAAAATGCCAAAAATTAAGGACAAAGAGAGAATCTTAAAGGCAGCAAGAGAAGAGCAAACAAAGGAATTCTCATAAGGCTGACACCTGATTTCTCATCAGAAGCAATACAGGCCACATGATTACTATATTGAGCAAAGCTATCATTCAAAAATAGATCGTCAAACTTCCCAGAATCCCCCCCGCCCAAAAAAAGGCTAAAAGAGTAGTACATCACCACCAACCTGGCATTACCGTAAATGCTAAAGGGACTTATGTAATGAGAAGACTAGAGAGAGAAACCTAGGCATACAGAATTAAAATGGCAATAAATAAGTTCCTATCAATAATAACCTTAAATGTAAATGTATTAAATGCTCCCATAAAAAGACATAGAGTAGCTGAATGGATACAAAAACATGACCAATTATATGCTGTCTACAAGAGGCCCACCTCACAAAAGACACACACAGGATGAGAGTGAAGGGTTAGAAAAACAAATCCATGCAAATGGAAAAAAAAAAAAAAAAAAAAAAAAAAAAAAAAAAAAAAAAAAAAAAAAAAAAGCTGGAGTAGCAATACTCATATCCAACAAAATAGACTTCAAAATGAAGGTTATCACAAGAGATAACAAAGGTCACTGCATAATACTACAGGGATCAATCCGACAAAAGAATATAAACCTGGTAAACATAAATACACCCAATATAGGAACACCTAAATATAAAAAACAACTTCTAGAGGACTTTAAGGGAGAGATCAACAGCAATACAGTCATAGGGGATTTAACACCCCGCTAATTTCACTGGATAGATCTTCCAGACAAAAACTTAACAAGGAAACAGAGACTCTAAAGAACACACTGAATCAGATAGATTTAATTAACATTTGTAGAACACTTCACCCCAAAGCTGCAAAACATACATTCTTCTCAAGTGCACATGGATCATTCACAAAGATAGACCACATGTTAAGACACAAAACAAGTCTCTACAAGTTCAAAAAGATTGAAATCATATCAAGCATCATTTTCAAATCACAGTGGAATTAAGTTAAAAATTAACTACAGTAAAAACACCCCAAAGCATTCAAACACATGGAGGCTAAATAGCATGTTATTAAACAATGAATGGGTTACCAACAAGATCAAGATAAAAATAAACTTCCTGTAAACAAATGTAAATGAACACACAACAACCTGAAATCTCTGGGACACAGCAAAAGCAGTCCTCAGAGGGAAGCTCATAATACTACAGGCCTATGTCAATAAACAAGAGAAATAAACAATAAACTATTTCATCCTACAACTTAAAGAACTAGGAAGAGAACAATAAGAAAAGCCCATTGTAAGTATAAGGAAGGAAATAATAAAGATTAGAGTAGTAATAAATGGCATAGAGACTAAATAGACAATGCAAAAAAAAAAAATCAATAAAACCAAGAGCTGGGTTTTTCAAAGGATAAACAAAATTGATGAACCATTAGCCAGATTCATTAAGAAATAGAGGGAACCCAAATTAAAAAATAATCAGAAATGAAGGGGAGAAGTAACCACTAACACCACAGAAATACAAAGGATTGCAAGAAAATACTATGAACAACTATATGTCAACAAGCTGGACAATGTGGATGAAATGGACAAATTCCTAGAAAAATACAGTCACCCAAAACTGAATCAGAAAGAATCAGAAATCCTGAATAGGATGATAACTACTGATGAATTTGAAGCAGTAATAAAAAAACTCCCAACAAACAAAAGCTGGGGACTGGATGGTTTCACAGGGGAGTTTTACAAAACATTGAAAGAAAAACTATCACCTATCCTCCTCAAATGATTCAAAAAATTCAAGAGAAAGGAACACTTCCAAGCTCTTTTTTATGAAGCCAGCATTATCCTAATTCCAAAACCAGATAAAGACACTACAAAGAAAGAGAATCACAGGGCAATATCCTTGATGAACATACATGCTAAAATCCTCATTATAAAGTATTAGCAAATATTTTATATAATATTAGCAAATCGGATCCAGCAATATATTAAAAAGATAATACATAACAACCAAGTGGAATTTATTCCAGGTATGCAAGGTTGGTACATATTTACAAATCAATAAACATGATACATCAAATAAACAAACTGAAAGACAAAAATCACATGATCACATCAATAGATGCAGCAAAAGCATTCAACAAAATCCAACACCCATTTTTTAAAAATATATATATTTTTAAATATATTTTAAAATATATATATTTCAGAGAGAGGAATGGAGAGGAAGAGAGACAGAAACACCAATGATAGAGAATCATTGAATGGCTGCCTCCTGCACGCCCACTACTGGGGATCCAGCCCACAATCTGGACATGTGCTCTTCAGTCTGCAGGCTAACTCTCCATCCACCCAGGCAAACCTGCTTGGGCTCCAACACACATTTTTTTAAAAATATATATTTTATTGATTTTGTACAGAGAGGAAGGGAGAGAGATACAGAGTTAGAAACATCGATGAGAGAGAGTCATCGATCAGCTGCCTCTTGCACACCCCCTACTGGGGATATGCCCACAACCAAGGTATGTGTCCTTGACCGGAATCGAACCCAGGACCCTTCAGTCACCAAGCCGACGCTCTATCCATTGAGCCAAACCGGTTTCTGCCCAACACCCATTTTTTATAAAAACTCTCAGCAAAGTGGGAATACAGGGAGCATATTTCAACATGATAAAGGCCATATAAAACAAAGCTACAGTGAAAATCATACTCAATGGGCAAAATCTAAAACCATTTCCCCTAAGAACAGAAACAAGACAAGGACGTCAACTTTCGCAACTCTTATTCAACATAATACTGGAATTCCTAGCCACAGCAATGAGATAAGAAGAAATAAAAAGTGTCCAAATTGGAAAGGAGGAAGTAAAACTCTCATTATTCGCAGATGACATGTTATACATAGGAAAACCTAAAGACTCCACACAAAAAAATAAAATACTAGATTTAAAAATGAATTTGGCAAAGTTGCAGGATACAAAAATCAACACACAAAAATCAATGGCTTTTTTGTACACTGATAATGACCTCATAAAAAGAAAAACTAAACAATCAACCCCTTTACCATTGCAACAAAAAAATTAACATACCCAGGAATAAACTTCACAAAGATGGCAAAAAAAATGTCCTCTGAACACTATACAATGTTGAAAAAAAGAGATAGAAGAATATATAAACAAATGGAAGAATATACCTTGTTCATAGATTGGTAGAATGAACATAATTAACTGTCCAAACTACCCAAGGTAAGATACAGATTCAATGAGATCCCTATTAAAATACCAAAATATTTCACAGATCTAGAACAAATGCTCCAAAAATTTGTATGCAACCAAAGAAGACCCCAAATAGCTACAGCAATCTTGAGAAAGAACAAAGTTGGAGGAATCACAATATCAGATTTCAGGTTATACTACAAAGCCACCTAATCAAAACAGCCTGGTACTGGCACAAGAACAGGCATTTAGACCAATGGAACAGAACAGAGAACCCAGAAATCAACCCAAGCCATTATGCTCAATTAATACTTGACAAAGGAGTCAAGAGCATACAATGGAGTCAAGAAAGTCTCTTCAGTAGTAAATGGTGTTGGGAAGATTGGACTGACAGATGCAAAGAAGAAGAAGAAGAAGAAGAAGAAGAAGAAGAAGAAGAAGAAGAAGAAGAAGAAGCAGCAGCAGCAGCAGCAGCAGCAGCAGCAGCAGCAGCTAGACCACCAACTTACACCATATACAAGAATAAACTCAAAATGGGTAAAAGACTTAAACATAAGTCAGGAAACCATAAAAATCCTAGAAGAAATCATAAGCAGCAAAATCTCTTATAGAAATATATTTGTGGATACATTTCCTAAGGCAAAGGACACAAAGAAGAAGAAAAAGAAATGGGACCCACTGTATGGGAAAGCATATTTGGCAATAATACATCTGATAAAAGGTTAATATCCAAAATATATAACAAACTCATACAACTTAACAAAGGAAGACAAACAATCCAATTAAAAATGGTGAAAGGCCTAAATAGACACTTCTCCAAAGTGGATATATATATGGCCAAGAGACATATGAAAAAACACTCAAAGTCACTGACTATCAGAGAGTTGCAAATTAAAATTACAATGAGGTATCACCTCATATCTATCAGAATGGCTACCATTAACAAATTAAAAATGAAAAAGTGCTGTCAAAATGTGGAGAAAGCTCTAGCCAGTTGACTCAGTGGATAGAGTTCATCCCAGGTTCTATTCCAGTCAAGGGCATGTACCTTGGTTGTGGGCATATAACCAGTGGGGAATGTGCAGGTGGCAGCTAATTTGTATTTCTCTCTCATCAATATTTCTGGTTCTCTATCCCTCTCTGTAAAAAATCAATAAAATATATATATTTTAAATGTGAAGAAAAGGGAACCCTAGTACATTGCTGGTGGGAATGCAGACTGATGTAGCCATTATGGAAAACAGTATGGATTTTTCTGAAAAAATTAAATATGGAACTGCCATTTTACCCAGGAATCCCACTTCTAGATATATATCCTAAGAAACCCAAAGCACCAATCAGAAAGAATGTATGCACCCCTATGTTCATAGCAGCACAATTAGCAATAACTAAAATCTGGAAACAGCTCAAGTACCCATCAGTGGATAAGTGGGTAAAAAATCTGATGTACCTTTATACCAGGGAATACTATGCAGCAGTAAAAAAAGAAGAATCTCTTACCCTTTGAGACCACATGGAGGGATCTAGAAAGTGTCATGCTAAGTGAAATAAGTCAGTCAGAGAAAAACAAGTATCACATAATTTCACTCATATGTAGAATCTAAGTAACAAAATAAACTGATGAATGGAATGGATCTAGAGACAAGGAAGCATGGAACAAAGTATGGAATCTTATAAGGTGGGGGATGGTGTGTGGGAGGAAGGTAATCAATAAAAACCTTGTATCCATACTAGGTGTACCGGCTAATAATAGTGGATTTTGTAATCAAAGAAAACACGATAATTTCAAGAGAAACATCAAAAGTACTTTATTCAAAGTAATGTCCATCACTAGCTACACATTTCCCCCATCTTTCAGGTAATTTGTGGATACCATCACAATAGAACTTTTCTTCTTTTGAGGCAAACCATTCAGAGACCCAATTTTCCACTTCTTCATATGTTTTGAAGTGCTGCTCAGAAAGTGCATGTGCCATCGATCAGAAAAAGTGGTCATCTGAAGGAGTAAGGTCTGGTGAATACAGCGGGTGGGTTAATACTTCCCAGGCAAGATCTTTTAATGTGTCTTTAACTGATTTTGAAGTGTGTGATGGTGCGCAATCATGAAGCAAAATTACTTTGCCGTGTCTTATGGCACATTCTGGTCATTTCACGATCAAAGTGTGGTTCAGCCAAAGCCAGTTTGGCTCAGTGCATAGAGCATCGGTCTTTGGACTGAATGGTCCCAGGTTCGATTCTAGTCAAGGGCATGTACATTGATTATGGGCACATCCCTGGTAGGGGGTGTGCAGGAGGCAGCTGGTCGATGTTTCTCTCTCATTGATGTTTCCAGCTCTCTATCCCTCACTCTTCCTCTCTGTAAAAAATAAATAAAATATATATTTTTTAAAAGTGTGGTTCAAATTGATTGATTGTTGTTGGTAGTGATCAGTATTAACAATTTCACCTGATTTTAGAAGCTCATAATACACCACACCTTTCCAATCCCCACAAACACAGAGCATTGTCTTCTTTCTGAAGCACTTTGGCCTTGCAGTCGATGTTGATGGTTAACCTGGATCAACCCATGATTTTGTGCTTAGGGGATTCTCAAAATAAATCCACTTTTCATCGCCAGTCACAATTTGATGCAAAGAAGACTTTCTTTTGTGCTGTTGAAGCAACATTTTACAGCTGACTTTTTGGTTTTCTATTTGTCTTTTGTTCAGTTGATGTGGCACCCATTTTCCTTCCTTTAAAAAAATTTCCCATTGCTTGTAAATTATCAGAAATTGTTAGCTGAGCAACGTTTAATCTTTCTGCAAGTTATTTTTGAGTTTGACATGCATCTTCATTCAATAATGCTTGTAATTGTTGGTCTTCAAGTTTTTTATTTTTATTTTTTTATTTATTTTTTATTTTTTGCTTTTTTTACTTTTATTTTTTATTTATTTTTTTAAATAAGTTTTTATTGTTCATATTATTACAAATGTTCCTTCCCCCCCCCCCACCATTGCTCTCCTCCACCATGTTCCCACCCCACCCTCTGCCCTTTCCCCTCTCCCCATTGTCCTCATCCATAGGTGCACAGTTTATGTTCAGTCTCATCCCACGCCCCCCTCTCCCCTTTTCCCCAAGAATCGTCAGTTCACTCCCCTTCCATACCTCTGATTCTATTATATTCAACAGTTAATATTGTTCATCAGATTTTTTTAATTTCCTTGGTTTTTAGATTCACTTGTTGATAGTTACGTATTTGTTGTTCATAATTTTTATCTTTATTTACTTTCTCTTCTGAAAGAACCTCCTTCAGCAATTCATATAATTCTGGTTTGGCGGTGATGAACTCCTTTAGCTTTTTTTTATTAGTGAAGCTCTTTATCTGGCCTTCGATTCTGAGTGATAGCTTTGCTGGGTAGATTATTTTTGGCTGTAGGTTCTTACTATTCATCACCTTGAATATTTCTTGCCATTCCCTTCTGGCCTGCATGGTTTCTGTTGAGAAGTCAGCTGACAATCGTATAGGTGTTCCTTTATAGGTTACTATTGTACCTTCTTTGCTCTTGCTTCTTTTAATATTCTCTCTTTGTCTTTTGCTCTTGGAATTTTAATAATGATGTGTCTCGGTGTGGTCCTCTTTGGACTCCTTTTGTTTGGAGTTCTGTGCGCTTCCTGGACTTGTAAGTCTAATTCTTTCACCAGGTGGGGGAAGTTTTCTGTCACTATTTCTTTCAGTATGTTTTCGATATCTTGCTCTCTCTCATCTTCTGGGACCCCCATAATTCTGATGTTGGTTCGCTTGAAGTTGTCCCAGAGGTTTCTTACATTATCTTCAATTTTCTGGATTCTCTTGCCTTCTAGCTTCTGTGGAGGAGTGTCTTCTGGCTCTTTATGTTCCAAATCTTTGACTTGATTCTTGTGATCTTCCCTTCTGTTTTTAGGACTCTGTAAAATACATTGTATTCTTTATTTCTTGTTGATCCCTTATCATTTCTTGTTGACTCCTTATTAATTCTAGTTGATCTCTTTTCATATCCTCATAGGCCTTATCCATCTTTTCTAGGAAATTCTTGAAAAACCTTATAAGCGTAGATTTGAACTCTATATCCAGACGCTTTTTGTCCTCCATTTCTTTCGTTTGTGATCTCTATTTTTATGTTTATAATTTATTTATTTTATTGATTATGGTCTCACATAATTGTCCTTATCCCCCCATTCCCATCCCAAACCCCTCCCTACATATGCTCCAACCCCCCTGTTGGCCATGGCCACTGGCTAGGCCCATATACATGCACATAAGTCCTTTGGTTGATCTCCTCCTCTTTCCCCCACCCTCCCCTAGTATCCCTCTGAAGTTTGAGAGTCTGGTCGCTGCTTCTCTTTCTCTGGGCCTGTTTTTGTTCATCAGTTTATGTTGTTCATTATTTCCTCAAGATGTGTGAGATCATGTGATCCAAGAAATACCCTTATAAGAACCTAAACTGCGACAAGCCATAATGGTTATGCTGAGTGGCAAATGAATCAGTCTGTAGTGAGTTCCTTTCTGGGCCAACAGTTCTTTTGAGTCCCAATTTCAATGTCAAATAGTTACTTATGTATACATGTCAGCCATGATATTTCAGATCTGGTTGATGGACAAATGGTGGTGATGCAGGTCTGACCATCTCTGGTTTGGTCCTGGGCATCCTTCAGCAACACACAGCTGCTGTCTGCTGGTATGCTGAGGCGTCGTCAACATCTTCCATCTCTGAATTGTGTCTCTTCTGTCTTCATGGCTGGAGTACTTCTGTCTATTCCTCTCTGTTACATGATTCCAGATGGTCTTGGAGTTGTTTTCTGAAAATATACAAACATATTCTCGACCAAAAGTTGATAAAGGGTATTTTCTTTAAATTTGATGTGGGATTCTTTTTCATTTTTTCCTCCCAAATAATTTTCCCCTGGCTTGTTTTGACACCATGTTTGTATTTTCATGGGTATCTTGCTATTAGCATTTAGAAAGAAGGTTAATTTTCTAAAGTACAAATTTTTTAGGTGTAAATTATTCTCAGGATATTTTTCCTTACATTATATTCTTCCACTGTCACCACCTTTTTTACTTTAAATAATAGGAGACTTTTGGAAATTTTATAATGTAGTCTTGATAGCTTTTACATTTTCATTATTTGCACTACACTATGACTGCTTTAGGTTCATAGCATGTTGTATAATTTTACCATGGGGTGCTCTGCCAATAAGAATTTTTGTTAACACTTTAGGAACAGCTTTTTGTATAGTACATTCAGTTTTTCTAGAATATTCATTTATTTCCATTAGCCACATTAATTTCCTCTGAGAAATTGGCTGCTATTCATCTGTCAAACTCAACACTCTAGCAACAAACTTATTGACCATGTGTGTATTAGTGGAATTGATTATTTCCCTTCTTGAGAAGGGCCTGAGCATTCCTGCTACTAGGCTGGACTTGGATTCTAAAAACCCACTTGCCCACACCATGGGTACGAGGCCTCTCAAACAAGTCTTGTTGCAGAGAGAGGGCAGCTGCTGTCAGCCAAGTCTCTGTCTGTTACCTGGGTCCCAATTTGAGCTGTGCATGGGAAGCGAAGCAGCCATGGGGACAGGAGGCCTCCCTCAGAATGGGAGAAGGTTCAGGGACCTGCCATGTTACGGGGGGGGGGGGGGGGGGGGGCGCGGAGGATTGGTAAGGGTCTGTGCCCCACCTCTGTTGACCCCCAAATTCTCTCCTGATGGCCCCTCTGCGACTGTGCCTGTCTTAGGTTGTTCCTCCCCTGAGGAATCTTACCCATCTCTGGCTAACCAGCCATCCTCCGGGGATAAGCATGGTGATGTGAGGTTTAGTTCTGTCTCCTTGGTAGCCTATGCCCCCATGGGCTCCACACCCAGCACCTGCCTAGGGAACCCCTCACCTACTGGTGAGGCCTGGGCTTTGATCTCATATATTTGGGAACCCATGTTTCTTCTCCGGAGAGGGTCCAGCTCCCCCCACTGGACCGGCGAGAGATCCATGGTACCAGCCACCATGGTGCTTCAGCCTTGGCATGAACTGAAAGGTCAGGCAACAGTTGTGGGCACCTGGGCCACGAGAAGAGGTTCATTTTTGGCCACAAAGGCAAGACGGGCCAATATAGAATGCTCAGGTGCCTTCCCAGGGGGCCCTCTGCATAGTGGGAGGGATGAAGTCCTTTCATGTCATTTTAAATTGCTGTCAGACGTATGCCAAAAGAACTTCTTCACTGATACTGCCCCTAGGGCAATGAAAGCTAAAGAGAAAATAAATGGGACTACATCAAAATAAAAAGCTTTTTTACAGCAAAAAAAACCATCAACAAAACAAGAAAGCCCACTGTGTGGGAGAACATATTTGCAAATGTTACCACTGATAAAGGTTTAATCTCCAAATCTACAAACAGCTTATACAACTAAATAAAAGGAAGATGAATGATCCAATTAAAAAATGGGCAATGGACCTAAATAGAATATTTTCAAAAGAAGACAGAAGGAAGGCTAAAAGGCACGTGAAAGCATGCTCAAAGTCACTAATTGTCCGAGAGGTGCAAATCAAAACAACAATGCAGTACCATCTCACACCTGTCAGAATGGCCAACATCAACAAATCAACAAACGACAAGTGTTGGCAAGGTTGCGGAGAAAAAGGAACCCTCGTGCACTGCTGGTGGGAATGCAGACTGGTGCAACCACTGTGGAGAACAGTGTGGAGTTTCCTCAAAAAACTGAAAATGGAACTCCCATTTGACCCAGTAATCCCACTTCTAGGAATATATCCCAAGAAACTAGAAACACCAATCAGAAAGGATATATGCACCCCTATGTTCATAGTAGCGCAATCTACAATAGCTAGAATTTGGAAACAGCCTAGGTGCCCGTCATCAGATGATTGGATCAAAAAACCATGGTACATCTACACAATGGAATACTATGCTGCCATAAAAAAGAAGGAGTTCTCATCATTTGCAGCAACCTGGATGGAATTGGAGAACATCATGCTGAGTGAAATAAGCCAATCAATGAAAGAGAAACACCACATGACCTCACTCATTTGTGGATGATAAAGAACATTATAAACTGATGAACCAAGAGACAGATATAGAGACAGTAAAGCAACAGGCAGACTGTCAAATTACAGTGGGGAGGGGAGGAAGATCTGGGGAGATAATAGATCAACCGAAGGACTTGTGTACATGCATATAAGTACAACCAATGGACATAAAACTCTGGGGAGGGAGGGTATGTATGAGAGGGAGAGAGGGGGGCAAAAAAAATCAATAAAATATATTTAAAAAATAAATAAAAAATAAAAATAAAATAAAATAAATAAATTGCTGTCAGACATTCAAAGGATTGGTTTGTGTGTTTGTTTGGGATAATTGTACAATATGCTGTTGTAATTCTAAAATATCTAGAGCTGTGTTACCTTTGTCTCCAAGCACCACCAACAAATATATATATATAATAAAATAAAATAAATGATTTTTTATTGATACCCCCTATTATAGGTAATGGGGATAACTCAAATCTGGGAAAAATTATAGTGACCTTGTAGAATAATATCATGTAAGGATCTTCTTTGCTCTAGGCCACGGAAATTCCATTTTAAGCTGGCTGTCAATTTCTTTTTGTATAGACAAGGTCTTTGTTTCATTTTCTACACCTCTCCCAGGAGGAAGTAGAGATGGTCCCTTCCTTTGGTGTCACCACCAGCCAGAAACCTCTGTTTAATTTTACACACAAAGGAGCAGTGGTTTAATTTTGTATCATACAGAAGGGGAGATGGGTGGTGACCACTATGTGATTATACTTCCTTGTCTCACCTGTGGTCCTTCTGGATGACCAAGGTGTTTGGTATTATCAGTGACTACAATCGGCAGGAGGATCAGCCCAGGTAAGGGCTCCCACCCATGAAGGATTAGGAATATAAATCCAGAAATACTTATCCAATAGCCCTAGGTTATATTACCATACAGCTGGTGCCGGCTAGCATGGCAGTAAAGACGTTCTTAGGTGTTCTTGGGGTTCCGGTTACCTCACACTTACTTTCTTTCTCTCTCTCTCTCTCATATTATTATTATTATTATTATTATTATTATTATTTTACATATGTATTCTTATCCTCCCCCTTATATCCTCCCCTCCCCTCATACTCTACCCCCATGTTATCTGTGGCCATTGATGAGGCTCTTATGTATGCCCACAATTCTCTTGCTTGATTCTCCCCCTTACTCCCAGCTATCCCCTCCTTCCCTGGGGTTTGAGGTTCTGATCAACATTACTCAGTCTCTGGGTCTGTTCTTGTTCGTCAGTCTATGCCATTCACTATATTTCATAAATGAGTGAGATCATGTGATGTTTATCTTTCTCTACCTGGCTTATTTCACTTAGCATAATGATCTCCATCTCCATCCATGTTGCTGCAAATGGTAGGAACTCTTTCTTTTTTTTACTGCAGCATAGTATTCCATTGAGTAGATGTACCACAGTTTTTTAATCCATTCATCTGCTGATGGGCATTTAGGCTGTTTCCAAATCTTAGCTATGGTGAATTGAGCTGCTATGAACATAGGGGTGCATATGTCATTTCTGATTCCTGTTTCTAGTTTCTTGGGATATAGTCCTAGAAGTAGGATCATTGGGTCAAATGGGAGTTCCATTTTAGTTTTTTAAGGAAACTCCATACTGTTCTCCACAGTGGCTGCACCAGTCTGCATTCCCACCAACAGTGTAAAAGAATTCCTTTTTCTCCGCACCCTCGCCAACACTTGTCATTTGCTGATTTCTTGATGATAGCCATTTTGACTGGTGTAAGATAGTACTGCATTGTTGTTTTGATTTGCATCTCTCTGATGATTAATAGTTTTGAATATGTTTTCATATGTCTCTTGGCCTTCCTTCTGTCTTCTTTCGAAAAGTGTCTATTTAGCTCAGTTGCCCATTTTTTGATTGGGTTGTTTATCTTCTTTTTGTTAAGTTGTATGAGTTCTCTGTAAATGTTGGAGATTAAAACCTTATCATTGATTCATTGGCAAATATAGTCTCCCATGTAGTGGGGTTTCTTGTTGTTTTATTGATGGTTTCCTTTGCTGTGAAAAAGCTTTTTATTTTGATGTAGTCCCATTTATTTTCTTTTTAGCTTCCATTGCCCAAGAGGCAGTATCAGTGAAGAAGTTCTTTCAGCATTTGTCTGAGATTTTGCTGCCGGTGGATTCCTCCAGTATTTTTATGGTTTCCCATCTTATGTTTAAGTCCTGTATCCACTTTGAGTTTATTTTTGTGTATGGTGTAAGTTGGAGGTCTAGTTTCATTTTTGTTTGTATGTATCTGTCCAATTTTCCCAGCACCATTTGTTGAATAGACTGTTTTGACTCCATTGTATGTTCATGCCTCCTTTGTCAAATATTGAGTGTAGGGGTTTGGGTCGATATTTGGGTTCTCTATTCTATTCCATTGGTCTGTATGTCTGTTCTTGTGCCAGTACCAGACTGTTTTGAGAACAGTAGCTTTGTAATACAGCTTGAAATCTGGTATTGAGATCCCTCTTACTTTATTCCTCTTTTTCAGGATTGCTGTGGCTATTTGGGGTCTTTTTTATTCCAGATGAATTTTTGGAGTGTAATTTCTACGTCTGTGAAGTATGCTGTTGATATTTTAATTGGGAGTGCATTAAATCTATATATTGCTTTGGGTAGTATGGATATTTTAATGATGTTGATTCTACCAATCCATGAACATGATATGTTCTTCTATCTGTTTACATCTTCCTCTATCTCTTTTTTCAGTGTCATGTAGTTTTTTGCATATAGGTCTTTTACCTCCTTAGTTAAGTTTATTCCCAGGTATCTTAATTTTTTTGGTGTGATGGTAGATGGGATTGCCTTTTCAGTCTCTCTTTCTGTAAGTTCATTATTGGTGTATAGAAACACCATAGATTTCTTGGCGTTGATGTTGTATCCTGCTACCTTGCCGAATTCATTTATTAAGTCTAATAATTTATTTTATTTTATTTTATTGATTTTGTACAGAGAGAAAGGGAGAGAGATAGAGAGTTAGAAACATCGATGAGAGAGAGACATCGATCAGCTGCCTCTTGCACACCCCCTGCTGGGGATTTGCCCGCAACCAAGGTACATGCCCTTGACCGGAATCGAACCCGGGTCCCTTCAGTCCCCAAGCCGACGCTCTATCCATTGAGCCAAACCGGTCTCGGCGAGTCTAATAATTTTTTGATGGAGTCTTTAGGGTTTTCTATGTACATAACATGTCACCTGCGAATAAGGACAGTTTTACTACTTCTTTTCCAATTTGGATGCCTTTTAATATATGCGATTTGATATGTATGCTATTTTGTTGTATTCACAAAAAGCTTCAAAACTTCCTATGTCAAATTTTTTGAAAATGTTAACATCATAGATATTTTTGTGCTTAAAAATGTCAAATTTCATGCCAAAAAAAGGAGCATTTGCGGTAAGTTTTAATTCATTACTTTATTTTGAAGTGCTGCTGAATACTTTGGGAAGCTTATGGTGAACATGCTCCATGTCAAGATACTTGTGAATACTGGTTTAAACACTTTAAAAGTGATAATTTTAATGTGGAAGACATAGAATGTCCAAGTCAACCAAAAAAGTTTGAAGACCAAAAATTACAAGCATTACTGAATGAAGATGCATGTCAAACTCAAAAACAACTTGCAGAAAGATTAAACGTTGCTCAGCTAACAATTTCTGATCATTTACAAGCAACGGGAAATTTTTTTAAAGGAAGGAAAATGGGTGCCACATCAACTGAACAAAAGACAAATAGAAAACCAAAAAGTCAGCTGTAAAATGTTGCTTCAACAGCACAAAAGCAAGTCTTTTTTGCATCAAATTGTGACTGGCGATAAAAAGTGGATTTATTTTGAGAATCCCCTAAGCACAAAATCATGGGTTGATCCAGGTTAACCATCAACATCGACTGCAAGGCCAAAGTGCTTCAGAAAGAAGACAATGCTCTGTGTTTGTGGAGATCGGGAAGGTGTGGTGTATTATGAGCTTCTAAAATCAGGTGAAATTGTTAATACTGATCACTATCAACAACAATCAATCAATTTGAACCACACTTTGATCGTGAAATGACCAGAATGTGCCATAAGACACGGCAAAGTAATTTTGCTTCATGATTGCGCACCATCACACACTTCAAAATCAGTTAAAGACACATTAAAAGATCTTGCCTGGGAAGTATTAACCCACCCGCTGTATTCACCAGACCTTACTCCTTCAGATTACCACTTTTTCTGATCGATGGCACATGCACTTTCTGAGCAGCACTTCAAAACATATGAAGAAGTGGAAAATTGGGTCTCTGAATGGTTTGCCTCAAAAGAAGAAAAGTTCTATTGTGATGGTATCCACAAATTACCTGAAAGATGGGGGAAATGTGTAGCTAGTGATGGACATTACTTTGAATAAAGTACTTTTGATGTTTCTCTTGAAATTATTGTGTTTTCTTTGATTACAAAATCCACTATTATTAGCCCGTACACCTAGTACACTTAACTATCTTTATAGAAACAATTTCCAGGCTGACAAACATACATTATCAGGGTGGTGAGTTTCTATTGAGTAGAAAAGTTACTGGGAGTAACGGTAGCATCCAGAACAGATTAGGTTGTAAAGTGGTAGGCAAGTATTCTATGTTATTTAATTCCTATAGTGATCCCATGACTTAACTCTCATCTTCCATTTAATTAAATAAACTTTAAAAATGGACATGATAAAAATATTCAAAATATATTAAGCATATATTAAAAAGAAAGTCACATTTTCACACCTGATCACCTGTTGTTTACCCTTCACAAATGTAACCCTGGTTATATATCCTTATACACCTTTTTTCTGTACACGTAAGCATATACATAAAAATTCTTTTTGTTATACAAATGGGAGTATTCTCACTGTTCTGCATTTTTCTCAATATATCCTAGAAATGAACTCATATTAATACACATAGTTCTGTTTCATTTCCCAACAGTTGGCAGTTGCATGGTTTCCACTGTGTGGCCAAACTGTCATTTATTTAATATCCAAACATCTATTAATGGACATAGGGTAGTCTCCAACCTTTTGCTCTGACAACCCATGATATTAAAAAATGAATATCTTTTTTAATGCCTCAAAATTTGTTTCTTTTTAATCCTCACCAAGGAGATATTTTTAAATTGATTTTAGAGAGAAACATCGATGTGAGAAACATTGATCAGCATGCACTCCCATAGGGAATTGAACCCACAATCTGTGTGTGTGCCCTGACCAGAAATTGAATCCCTGACTTTTCAGTGTATAGGGCAATGTTCCAACCAACCTAGCCTCACTGGCCAGGGCTTAGAGTTTTAATTTTATTTAACTAAATTTTTAAAATGGAAGGAATTTAAAAGTTTTTCATTATTTATAACTTTATTTAGAATAAATTGGGTTAAATTAAAATTTCACCTTTCAAGTTTTAATGTAAAATTTAGAGTTGCAAATGTAGCTTGGATTATGTTTCTATTAAACAGTATTGATTTAGATTGTCACTGTCCAATGGTGGTCTGATACCCACACTGGATTTAGCTCACTGAGGATAGGAACCCATTCTGTATTGATTTCTCTTGTAGCCCCATAATCACCCAACCTGGCATGAAGTAGGTGCTAAAAACATTTCTGTTTAATGAATGAGCAGATGAATGACCCTTATTCTCTATAGATACATATGAAGATATATATGCTTCCTAGCTTCAAGTCTCATTGATCATCTTCTTGGGGTGGGAAGGGTACTGACTGGGTTTATTTGACCAGAGGTCCTTGCAGTTTCAGCCAATTACCTCGGCAATCCCCTATGGAGTAGGAGTAGCAACCCTTTCCCGCCTTGTTTTTAAGAGTCAGATATTACGTGAGCAAGTGTAATAAATTTGGACGAAGTTTCACAGGTACTCAACAAATACTAGTCTCCCTCAGAAAGTATTTTCAACAAATGGACGGTAGCTAACAAGACCTCCCAGCAGACCTCTGGGTAGTGGTCCTGAGGATCCCCTCGAAGGCAAAGCTTTGGAGCTGCCTAAAGGAGGAAAAGGCGACCACACTTGAGTCCCTCTCTACACATCGGGCGTCCCGGTCCTCTAGGTGGCCGGGGAGGCAGCGGTGTCTGCCTCTTTAAGTTGGGCCGCGCCTATTACCTGCGACGACAGGGCTCGTAGTAAGGGACGGATATGGCGTGTGAGGCGGCACACCTAGCAGCTCCTTAGGTTAATGACCAGACCTGGAAGGAGCGTCTGGGGAGCGACCTTGGGGAATGCCTTGGGAGGACAAGGGCGGACACAGCGGTTAGCTTCTCCACCTCGCGCCCGGCGGACTGACCCGGCGAGGGGAGTGAGCACGCTTGCGCACTGGCCAGCAGCCGGCAGTAAAAAGCCCAGCGCGAGATACCGCGCGCGCGCGCACACACACACATTCTCAAAAGACAAAAAAAGTCCTTCCCGCGGGGCCCGCGGCAATTTAGACTGGGGTTGGCCGGGAACACACACAGATATCCTTCGCAACCACTCCGCTCCATTGGAAGTCTAGCTCTGTACTGTCCCCGCCTTTCCCCAGGCACGCGTCCTCGGCGAGAGGGAGGGAGAGGGTCCGCCGAAAGGAAGAAGGAGGCGGACAGGGCTGGAAGAAAGGGGGGAAAAACCCTCGCGGATTAAGCAGCGTGGCTACCGGGTTGGAGTCTGCAGAAGACACGCCTCCACTCCTCACTCCACTAGGGGCTGCGGAAGTGCTCTGAAGGTTGGAGCGGCTGGGAGGCGACAGGTGGACTACCATTCCCAGAAGGCGGCGCGGTGCTGCGCCTACGCTCCCGCGGCACATGCGCACCAGGCGTTTTTCAGCTTGCTACCGCCTAGGGCGAAACTACAGTTCCCAGGAGGCTCAGCTCGAAGCGGCTTGGAAGTGGGTAGCCTGGAAGTCACTCGGGCCACCGGAGCTGGCGGCGTCTCTAGCGAACGGTGCGGGGCCGGACGCCGGGGTCGTGGGGCCCGCGAGGCGGGCAGCCGGGATGCCCAGGTATGTGGCTCTAGGAGCAAGGGGTGGTGGTGGGGGCCCTCACTTAAGGATGCAGGGGAATCCGTGTCTATTGGAGCGCGAGCGGGAGTGTTCGGAAGGTTGGCGGCCGGCCAGGTGTGGGCACCAGTTTTGGGGGCGGCGGCTCCGGGACTCGAGTCCTCCAGACCTGGAAGGGCTCGTATCCGCATGGCTCAACTTTCTAGACGTGCTACCCGGCTCTGTGCGGAAGAGCATGAAGTGGGAGTCGGGGTGCAATGGGTTCGCGTCCTGGCTCTGCCATTCCCCAGAGCTGCGATTTAGAGAAACCGTGCCAAACCTCAGTTTCCCCTTTTGGTAAAACTGGAAGAGAAGAGGATCTGCCCTTTGCTGGGAATTCTTTTGAGATGTTGAGATCTTGCGGCGAGTAAAGCGTTTGGCACACAGACGGCACTTATTACGTGTGTGCGCTATTGTTAGCTCCGGAGAAATGGGGTGAAGGTGTTAGCAACCGCATAGGATTAGTTGAGGGTGTGCATGTAAAAAGCGGATTCCATAGTTAGCAGTCAATGCAAGGTGGCTGCTGTTTGCTGAAATTATTTTGTTAAGAGCTTTGGTTTGGGAGGCAGAGAGACCCTAATTCACATTTAGGCTCTTCCATTTACCAGCTGTGCGACCTTGTGAACTGACTGCACCAATGAGTGCCTCGGTTTTCCGATCTATAAAATGGGGATTTTAATAAGTCACCTCATAAAGTTGTTTTGAGGATGCAATATGAATACCATGTGTAAAGTGCTTAGAGCAGCAACTGGCACATAGCATTCACTAAATGGTCCCTTTTATTCAGCGTTTTTCCAGTGCCCTAGAGACCCTATGAGGGTGGGGCTCTGGTTATAGTCTTGATCTCCCCATTGGGATTGATTCAAAACTGGTCTAGTTTACTTCCTGTCCTGCAGCTTCATGTTCCTCATTTGTTATATCAGCCTCAGAGGGTTGTAAGGATTTACTGAGGTTGTATTCTCTCACTAAGTAACAGCTCTTATGTAAAATAATTGTTTTTCTTAGTGTTCTCCATCTGGTCCAGAGGCTGCCTGACTGAGCTGTGACATGACAGCCCTGAGCTCCAATTCACATTCACTTCCAGCCTCAGTATCCCACCTGTGAAGTGGCAGTCTTAGGACTTTTGAGGCTGGCTTGTTTTGATGATCTCAGGAGATAATTCATGTTTAGTGTTAAGCACCGGGCCAGGTGCATAGTAAGCACTTAATTTATCTTGTTTTTCTTGATAGGCCTTTGCTGCTGCTTCAGAGGGCAGAGCAGAGACAAGGTTATTGGCCTCCTCTCCCCCATTTTTGTTCACTAAAGATTAAGCTGTGGAACATATTGCAATATAAGGATCTGAGAAGAGATGGTGCTGACCTGCTAGCAACAGCCTTCTGCTCATTCACGCACTCTTACCCTCAAGTCAGCACATTCATTCCAGTGCTTTATGACCATCCCAGTTTTGTGGGCACTTTGTTTCAAAATTATACTAGCCCACTGAACTCCTTGATACATGTGCTTCCTTGATGTCCCCTGGTGACTTGTCCCTTGGCTACTATGAACTCAACATGTTCAGTCTAAACCCCTTCTCCCAGAACCAGTAGTCATCATCTTGGCAAATGGGCCAACATTGACCAAATTGCCCAAGCCAGAAACTTGGAAGTTGCTCTTCTCTCCCAGTCTTCCCAGGTCTAGTTGATTGGCAAGAAGGATGGAGCTGCTATCTCCAAGAAATGTCATTTCTTTGGCCAACCTTGGTTTCCCATCTCATGGACACCAAAAGTCCTCCTGGGCCACTGGTGGCCTTTTCCGATTAGGCTGAGTTGTTTCTGTGAAGTTGCCAAGGATTAATGTATGTAACACATAGTATTAGTGAGGAGCAGAGAAGACAATATAGATTTGGCCAGACTGCAAGGCCACAGTTGTGGTGTCAAGGCTTTGCTTTCATTTCTGCAGTTTTAGCCTGGCAAAGCTTGGCTGAGTTTATTTCTTTCTGAAAAGTCATACCTTGTCAGCAAGTTAAGATATTCTGTAAGGGAAGGTGGCCCTACTTGGCATTTCAGGAGGCAGCACACACCTGGAAACAGGCTGGGAAGGGAATTTATTAGATGCCTATTTAGGTTGAGTCTGTTGTCAGAAACCCATTATTGGGAACCCGTGGTTTTAATTAAATTTGTGGTGGCCATCAAATTTACCTAAATGTTTTTTAATCTGAGGAAATAAAGCAGTGACATTTAAAAAAAAATTTTATTCTTAATTATTAGGGACAACACATGGTTTTTAGCAATCTGTGGAATGGTCTAAAATTTAAATGTGAACTTGTTTTTCAGACATTTCAGTTGTTAGGTAAGTAAAAAAATGAAATTTAGAAGTGCAGTAATTGGTGTCCTTTTTTTTCTGTAAAGCAGATCTTGCCTATATATTTCAAACAGGTTTAAAAAATGACAGGGCTGAAACCGGTTTGGCTCAGTTGATAGAGTGTCGGCCTGTGGACTGAAAGGTTCCAGATTCGATTCCGGTCAAGGGCATGTACCTTGGTTGCGGGCACATCCCCAGTAGGGGGTGTGCAGCAGGCAGCTGATTGATGTTTCTCTCCCATCGATGTTTCTGACTTATCCCTCTCCCTTCCTCTCTGTAAAAAAAAATCAATAAAATATATATTTTTTTTATAAATGACACAGGTTATGGTAACAGCTTAACCTTGTTATGTGTTTAACTCACAAAATCTAAATTAAATTTTTTAATTTGCCAAATCATTTTATTTATTTTATTTTTGTTAATCTTTACCCGAGCATATTTTTCCATTGATTTTTAGAGAGAGTGGAAGGGAAGGGGAGAGACAGAGAGAGAGAAATATTGATGTGAGAGAGACAGGTTGATTGGTTGCCTCACACATGAGCCCCAACCAGGGTTGGGGATAAGATTGAGCCTGCAATTGAGGTACAGAATCGAACCCTGGACCCTTTAGTCTGCAGGCTAATGCTCTCTATCCATTGAGCCAAACTAGCTAGGACATGTGTTTGTATTTTAATAAAAGAATTAAACAGTCATTTTCTTTAAGGTAAAGTGTTTGTTTTTAGCTTTCCATAAGACTGGTATTGCTCCTGCTAAGAAAGGAGGACTAAGAAGGACTGCTCTGCTCATGGCCTTAATTTATGTGTGTGAGAATGGGTTGAATTTGACTTTTAAAAAGTTACGCAAAGAAATACATACTCATTGTAATACTATGTCAAACAATACAGAACTGTATAAGGAAAATAATGGGTGCCACCCTCAACTCTAAAGTTCCTCCTCCAGGGATAGCCATTCATTCCAGCAGCAAGTATTTATTAAGTGTTTATGGTTTGGGTTTGGAGATTTAGTTGTGAACAAAATGGATATGCACTTTGCCCTTGGAGATTTGTGTAGATGCTCTCATCGTATTCTGTGCTTAAATGGATGTATACATGCATATATTGATTGTTTTTGAGTTTTTCAATAATTGACAGGGCATCTCCCTTCAAATCATTACATACAGATCCGACTCGTTCTTTTTAACTGCTAGACTCACATTCTTCTAACTATGGAGAGACCATGCTTTATTACACCATTCTTCTATTGCTGGACATTTAGGTTGTTTGGGGATTTTTACCTTCATAAAGACATCCATTGAGCATTCTGTTACGTAGGCAGTGTAGCATAGTGGCTAAAAGCATAAACCCTAGTCAGAGAACAAGACAGACAAGATCTTTGCTCTCCTAGGTTTATATTCTAGCTAGGGAGACAAAATAAACAAGTTAATTTCAGATGGTTTTAAGTATAGTGGGTGAAATGACAGGGGGAGGGCATGAATGATGGGGCAAAGCTGCTGGTGAGGAAGGGATGGTTACTTCAGCTTGGATGGTCAGGGAAGGCACATGAGCCTGAGAGACTGGAATGAACCAAGAGCTGGGAGCGGAACATTTCAGGCAGAGGGAGCAACAAGTCCAAAGGCACAGAGATAGAAATGAGTTTGCTGCAAACAGTGTTACTGTGGCTGGAAAAGAGCAAATTTCTATTTTTCAAGTTAACCTAATCTAATAAAAAGGATAATATGCAAATTAACTGTTATTCTGCAACAAAGATGGTGCGGCCCGTAGCTCTCAAGCCTAGGAGGGAGGGAGGGAGGGAGGGAGGGAGGGAGGGAGGGAGGGAGGGAGAGAGAGAGAGAGAGAGAGAGAGAGAGAGAGAGAGAGAGAGAGGGAGGGAGGGAGGGAGGGAGGAAGGGCTTTGGACACAATGTGGGGCTGCTGGACTGGGGCGTGCTCTGAGCCGCCACCGCATGGCCTGGGGCAAGCCCCCAGCCAGACAGCCCCACATTGTGTTCGCTGGGCTGAGGGTGTGCTCCTGACTGGACATCAGTGAAGCTTTGGGCAAGCCCCCAGCCCAGCAGATATAATGCAGGGGATCCTCTGCACATGAGCTGCAGAGAAAACACCTCTTCTGACCGCACATGGCTAAGCTCCCTGTATACCACCACTCGCACTGTCATTTGTAACTTGGGTAATAAGAATCCAAGAAGGTGATCTTTTTCACCACACTCCTTGAGGAAAAAACTAAGGACCGCTGCTGGAGGGGCTAAGAAATGTCATATCCTGCCCTCAGTGGATAAGCCTCAGCCTGCTGATAGCAAGGTCCCGGTTTGATTCTGATCAAGAGCATGTACGTAGGTTGCAGGCTCCTCCCTGGCTGGGGCCCAGGTAAGGGCTCATGCAGGAGGCAACCAATTGTAGTGTCCTTCTCACATTGATGTTTTTCTCTGTCTTTCCCTCTCTCTTCCCTGCTCTCTAAAAATTAATGGAAACATATCCTCAGGTGAGGATAAAAAAAAAAAAAAAGAAAGAAAGAAAGGTCATATCTTATGAAAGACACATCTTGAAAATGCCTAAAGAAAGTTGTCATTTGTTCGTGGTGAAGGGACTGGAGTTTGTGTTGATGAAAACACCTTTGCAGCTGTGGCAGTGGTAGCAGCAGTGGCATGATGGGGTTGGCGCCATCCCCTGATCAGCCCGGTCACCTCCTATAGAGGGGAGTGGGCCTAAGTAGTCAGTAGGACATCTCCTGAGGGCTCCTAGTCTGTGAGAGGGGGCAGGCTGGGCTGAGGGCTCCCTTCTCCTTCCTCCCCCTCCTGCACGAATTTCATGCACTGGGCCTCTAGTACTACTGTAATTTTGTAAAATAATGATAATAAAAGCATCTAATATTTACCTAATGCATACTCTGTAATAGTCATTTTTCTAACCGTTCATACTTTCCCTCAGTTCTCAGGAGTCAATGAAATAGGTGGATCTTGCTTTACAAGTGAGGAAACTGATTCTAGACTCCTTCACACTCATGCCTAATCCCTCTGTTCCCGGGCCCTCTCTAGTAGGCTGAGGCAAGTTTAGGAAGTAGAAGCAGAATTTCCTTTACATGTTGTTTGACAACTGTAGATTATATCCAGTACCTAACTCCAGGCAGCAGGAATGGTTTGAGCATTGTTTCCTCTGACAATAAGACACAGTGGGGTCAATTTCTGTTGGAATGTTGGGTTGCTTCAAAACTGAAGGCCCTGCAGCAGAGCCTATCCTCAAAACAAGGTTGATTGCTTGGCTACTACACCAGATACAGGTTAACAAGAAATAGGCAGGCATGAAAGGAGAGTAAATAAGGTAAATGCTCCATTTAGGTGAATTTTGCAAGGTGACTTGGGCTGGCAGGGGAAAGAGTGTTTGAAAGTACTGAGCCAGCAACTCAAGTGGTTGTGTGGCCCAGAATCTTGGTTCAGCCACCATGATTGGGTCCCTTTTGATTTGGTATATCCTGGGTCTTATAGGTTGTTAAATATTTTCAATGAAGCAGACCTGGTTAGATCTGAAGACAGCAGCAGGTACTTTTAAGACTAGGATATAAGTACAAAGAGCCTCTTTCATCCAGCGGTGTATGAAGCATTTTTTTTCTACCTAGCCTGTGTGCCAGGCACCATGCTGGACACTGATAGTATGAAGGTGAGTAAGAAGACACTGGTAGGGTTTAAGGGAATGCTGTCCACTAGAAATATAGTGCTAGCTACTGATGTAGACATAATTTAAAATTTTATAATGGTCACATTTTTAAAAAGTCAAAAGAAACAGGAAGTTAATTTTAATAACATTTTATTTAGTTTAAAAGGTTATTATTTCAACATGTAATCAATGTAAAGATTCTTGATATCTTTACATTCTTTTTTTCCATATGAAGTCTTCAAAACATAGTGCACTTTATACTTTCAGTACACTTCCATTCGCCCTGGCCACATTTCAGTTGCTCATGGGCTTAGGGTGTGAGAGAGACACACACAAATAAAGGGTGGTAGTTCACAATGATAGATCAATATGTTATTCCTGTTTTATATTGGTGAGTAAGGGCAGATGAGTGATGAAAAGCATATTTATTGTAGGCAGGTATAGCTAACCCCACAGTTGCTGCCCATCAGAGGTGCCTTACAGGCCTGCACTGTTCTTAGTGCTTGGGGGCAATGCTCTGTGTTCTGAGGTGGCAGACATTGTACAGATGGGGAAGTTGAGGTATGGTGATGAGGAGCCACTTGCTCAAGGTTAGGCAGAATATGAACTCAGGTGCAGAGGCCATACTGTTGTATGTGTTGCACTAGATAGTGTTTGTAGGGAATGGGGTTTGTGTTTTGTGCAATGAAAACCATAGGAAGGACTCATTGCGCAAAATGAATTCCCAGTTTGTTAGCATCAATTCTCGAGTCTATATTGGTGCTGGTTTAGGCTTGAGCAACTACTGGGTCCACTCCTTAAGTTGGGCTCTAGGTTTTGTTTGAAATAGGTCTTACTTCCCAGGACAGAGTGTATTTTGGGGGACTGGAAGGTGGGTAGGCAGCAAGAATGAGGGAGCCCAGCCTATTGAAAGCTCATTTCTAAATGGCTTCTTTGGGTGTGAAGCCTATTTTCTCTTTTTGTCTGCTAACTCTGTCTCTCACAGCTGTAGCCTCCTGTGGAAGCTGAGTGGCATCTTGTGAGCTCAGCAATAGCAGAGCTTTCTATGCATATGAATCTTGCCTTTGTTCTGACCCAAAGAGGCATTGCTGGGTGGGGACATGGGGAGAGGAATGACACAGTGTTTTCCTCTGTCAACTCTATGGGAGTCATAATTCTAGACTCTTAGTTACTTTCTTGACTCCATCTCAGTGGCAGGATGAATCTGAGCCTTCTCCCCAAACATGGCAGGTGCTGGAAAATTCTGAATCTGTTTATGTCTCCAGGTGGTGACCTAGTGCCAATCCCTGTCCCCAGGTAGTGATTCACAAGGCTTTTAACCTTACCACTCTATCTCCTACTGTTGGACAATACTTGGCATGTAAAAGATGCTTGGTAAGTGTCTGTTGGCTGAATTAATGATACTAACCAGCATTCACTGATCTCTTAGTGTGTACAAGACACTTCTATACCTGCTTTTTTGTGTAATAGCTCTTTTAATTTCAATAACTGCTCCATGGGTAGATACTGTTATTAGTCTCATTTTCCATATAAGGATACTGAAATCCTGAGACTCAGTACATGTCACAAAGGTGATGAGTGTCTAAGCCAGGATTCAAATGCAAGTCAATGGCTCCGGAGTGTGCAGTCTCTCCATGGATGGATGGATGGATGGACAAATAGGATGGGCAAGCAGGACCATACTGACTAACACCACTCTGGGTATTGGCTTGCCTTTTTTTTTTTTTTTTTTTTTTTTTTTTTTTATGATTTAGGAATCTGCACTTGCCCTTTCTTTAAAATAATAAAAATGAACTGGATATTTGGGATATTATGAAGGAATTCTTGTTAATTTTTTGGATATGATAATGATGCTGTGGTTCTCCTTAAGAAAAACAACCTTGCCGAAACCGGTTTGGCTCAGTGGATAGAGTGTCGGTCTTTGGACTGAAAGGTCCCAGGTTCGATTCTGGTCAAGGGTATGTACATTGGTTGCAGGCACATCCCTGGAAGAGGGGGTGTGCAGGAGGCAGCTGGTGGATGTTTCTCTTTCATCGATGTTTCTAGCTCTCTGTCCCTTTTCCCTTCTTCTCTGTAAAAAAATCAATAAAATATATTAAAAAAACAACAACAAAAAAACCTTATCTTTTAAGACATACCTTCTGAAATACCTATGAACTGTTAAGATGTTTTGGATTTGCTTCAAAATAATATGAATAGGCAAGGAGTGCAGGGGACAAGTGTACAGTTAAATAAAGAGGAAGTAAGATTGGCCATAAGTTGGTAACTGTTAAATATGGTTTATTATATTCTTCCTTTCACCTTTCTGTGTGTGAATGGCTTATCATGAAAAATTAGAAACAGGCACCACAAATTTCATTCAGCATTTGTATGTTTCAATCCTAAGTGTATGGTGAAGGAATTCCCTGCCTCTGCTCAGTCCCTTTGTATGCCAAAAAACAGTATGGCCCCGCTGGCGTGGCTCAGTGGTTGGTTGTTGATATATGAACCAGGAGGTCAGGATTTGATTCCTGGTTAGGGCACATGCCCGGGTTGCAGGCTTGATTCCCAGTGTGCCCCAATCAATGATTCTCTATCATATCTCTTTCCCTCTCCTCTCTGAAATCAATAAAAATGTTTTTTTAAAAATCACAAACAAAAAATGGTGAAATGGTGTGTGTTTTTTTTCTCTTGGTGAAATGAATCAATACTTAGCCCAATACTTCAGAAACACTTTGATAAAGTAGCATCTAATAGTATTGAGGACATCTGCGAGGCTCCATTGGCCAAATGCTTTCTGCTTGCTCTGAGTAAACAGCCAAAGTTTGCTGAGAGTCTCTTCTGGAAAATCTCTTTCTCCAGCACCTGACTATGGGGCCCCTCCTACATTTTTTTTTTTTTTTTTTCAAGGACAAGTTTCAACAAGATCCTCATATCCTCTTTCATCCTCCCCTCAGGACGGACATGCACAGTCCCTTCCACTGAGGGGCTTTGTTAAGGCCCCACACAACACCAGAAACCAGCTTTTGATTTGCCTCCAGCACTGCAGTAGGAGGCAGGGAAAGTGGCCCCTTTCCGATCTGACATTGACAGTAGACGAAAAGAGGCAAGATGCAGCTTGTGACAGTGTTTTGGACTTGATAATTTCATATCAGGCCAGCAATTATAACTTCTTTACAATAAACACACACACACACCCCTTCACATGGACTAAAGACTCCTATTGTATTTGTTCTTTTGGGATCTGTAAATTAACAGCAAATAAATGTGTGGCAAAAACCCTTGTGTGGAAGGGGCAGGAAAAGAGTGCACCTTTGGGAGTTTCTGCTTATCTTTTTTTGCCAAGTAGGTAGAAATGGTTAATGGTAGCAGTAGCTCCAGACCTGCTTCTCTACATCATGTTCTTGGTGTGTGGGGAGGAAAGCAGGGGAAGTCCTACAGACCCTCTGGCCTTCTCTAAGACTTTGCCCCTGGCACCCTCTTCAGTTCTGTCCTTTTTCCTTCAAAGGCCTTGAGGTGAGCCCAGAGTGGAGAGAATGTTAGGAGCACTGTCACCTGTTTAGTAGCTTAAATTTTTTTCAGAGTTTGCAATGTGGAGCTGCCTGTGTTGGATCTGAGGTTATCAAACTCCGAATACTGACACTACATCTGATTTTTAAACTTACTCAATAGGTATCCACTGAGCTGAGCACTCTTCTACCCTGTTTCCCCAAAAATAAGACAGTGTCTTATATTAATTTTTGCTCCCAAAGATGCGGTCTTATTTTCAGGGGATGTCTTATTTTCCCATGAAAAAGAATAGGTACACACTTATTGTTAAATGAAAATAAAGGAAATTTATTACCTGTATACGATATGGTAGTACGGTAGTTGTCAATACAAACTAGACAAACTGTGAATCCTACAGTATCAAGAATTTACTCATTTATTCAATGACAATTGTGTCACCATCTTCTGGAACATCATCATAACAATCCAATTCCTGAATTTCCTGGTGAATTTCTTGTGACTCCATTTCTTTCAGAATCAGTGGACCAAGTCTCTCATGTTTAGCCTAGGGGGAGAGGGGGCTTATTTTTGGGGGAATGCCTTATATTTCAGAAGGAAACCTGTAAGTAGGTCTTATTTTCGGAGGATGTCTTATTTTTTGGGAAACACAGTAGGTACTAGGGCTACATCAGTGAGCAAGGCATACCGTGCTTCTTTGAATGGGACTTTCATTTAAGTGAGGGATTCAGACAGTACACAAGATAAGATGTGTGCTGTGTTAGGTGGTTATAAGTACTAAGTGGAAGAAATTAAGCAGGGAAAGGAGAGATGAGATATTGGGGTGAAGTGTTAACATTTTAGGCTGGGTGGTCAGGGATGGCATCCCTTGGAAGGTGACCACAAGTACAGATAGGCCTGAAGGAGGTAAGACTGTGTAAGCAGCGAGGGTGTCTGGGCAGAGGGAGCAGTCAGTGCAAAGGCTCTGAAACCATGAGCCTGGTAAGAAATAGGAGCTCACAAGGAGACCTGTGTGACTGGAGCAAAGTAAAGGAGAGAGTAAGAGGGGATGGGGACAGAGAGGTGACATGTTTGCAGGTCACTTAAGATTCAGTACAAATATGTTTTTTCCCCTGACAGAAACAGGGAGATATTGTAGGGTTGATTAATTTGTTGAATTTTTAATAGTGACCACAGATGTGTGGAACCAAAGAAACAAAAATAAGGCACCCAGTTCCCTTCCCCAGAGATACCACTATCCCAGTTTCTTACTTGTGACCAGTTCCTTGACTTATTTGAGTGAATTTCCTGGATTATGTTATGTTAAACCATGTAAAATTACCTTTTTGTGGGTCAAAATGGTTAAATGCTGATAATTTTGTGAGGTTCAGCCTAATACTCCCTTTTGGGAGCCCAAGGAAGCTTACCAATCCTTTCTTGCTGCAGGACTTGGTGGTCAGAGTTGAGGACCTCTTCCCCTTTCTGCATCCCACACCTATCTTTTGGTGACTAGCTCAACAGTGTCATTGACACCAGTGCCCCACCTAAGGCCTCATGAACCTAAGGCCTCATGAGCTTGACAAGAGGCTGCTTCTTCCTGCTGGGACCTTACCTATGGGTGGTAATAGTCATTCTTTGGCTTTCAGCATCTTGGTGTCACCAGTTTTGAAATCTCAGATTGCTTCCAGAGGGAAGAGCACCCTTGGACTCTTGCCAACATTCAACATGACCTGTGTGACTGGGGTGCTCTCTTAATTCAGGCAGAACTTGTGGGCATTCCAGATCAGTAACTGGCTAGAGTAGCCAGAAGACTGCCCAGCCTGGAATATCCGTGGGAGTACCTGCTGGATTGTGGAAGCTCAAGCTGTGGGAGGAAGTCTCAGGGATGATGATGGTCTGGACTTGGGAGAAAGGCCTTTAGCACCTCCTATGTGTCACACCCCTATGCTGGCCAGGGAAGCATATGTCTCTGGAAACCCAGAGTACTGGGCTGGGTCCCAGGGGTGTAAAATAGTAAACCTCAAGGAATTATGGATGCAGCTTTTCGGGTTCCCAGAAAGTTGTGTCAGTTGATATGCCTTTGGGTGCAAACAATAGTAATGGCAACACATAGTGATTTATATAACATATGCTATATGCTAGCACTTTGCTAGGGCCTATCATGAAGTGATTCAAATAAGCCTCCTCACAACCCTGTAAGATAAGCAGTCTTATTATTCCCCCCATTTAAAAAATATATTTTTATTGATTTCAGAGAGGAAAGGAGAGGGAGAGGGAAATAGAAACATCAATGATGAGAATCATTGATTAGCTGCCGCCTGCACACCCCCTACTGGGGATCAAGCCCACAACCCAGGCATGTGCCCTTGACTGGAATTAAACCCAGGACCCTTCAGTCTGCAGGCCAACACTCTATCTACTGAGCCAAACTGGCTAGAGCAGTGGTTCTCAACCTTTCTAATGCCACGACCCTTTAATATAGTTCCTTATGTTGTGGTGACCCCCAACCATAAAATTATTTTCATTGCTACTTCATAACTGTAATTTTGCTACTGTTATGAATCATAATATCTGTGTTTTCTGATGGTCTTAGGTGACCCTGCTAGTGGTTCTCAACCTGTGGGTTGCGACAGGTTGTGGAGCTGCTTCAGAGGCCTCTAAACTCTTCATCTCTGTGTGCTTCTGCAGTGGTTCTCAAACCTGAGCTCATAGAATTCCCTGAGTGGCTTCTTAAAACACAGAATGCCAGGCTTCACTCAGTTTCTGATTCAGTAGATCTGGCTTAAGAATTTGTATTTCTATCAAGTTTCTAGGTGATAATGGTACTCTTGGGCCTGGGAGCACATTTTGAGAGAACCACTAATCTACTCTAATAGGAAACCCCAGGGGAAATTTGTCTGAAATCAGATTTATGAACTTATATAACAAAGAAGCTGATAGGTAGGTAGCACCAGGGTTGACTAATTAAGAACTTTCACAGTGCCTGTAGACAAACTCTCTCTGTTATACCATTCTGCCATTCTTCATGTGTCTCCTGTGCCTGTGTCCTCAGACTTCTCTCATGGCCATAAAATGTCTGCCACAGCTCCAGTCGTCACATCCAGTTGCAGAAAGAGGGCATCTCTCACTCGCTATTTGTCTCTTCCTGGGTGTTCTGCCTCCTATATTCCCCTTATATCTCACTAGCCAGAATTGTGACACATGATCATGCCCTGGGAAATCACAGACAAGGGTCATTCAGGATTTCCACATTTCCTTTGTGGCTGGGGATGGAACTGCCCTCACCAGAAGCACATGACTGCTGGGAGGAGAGTGGCTACAGGAATTAAATTACAGTATTATTTGGAAGAGGGAGATGGATATTGGATAGGCAAATAACTGGATCTGCTGCAGAAGTTAGTGAAACAGTGGGAACATAATATCCATCTACTTTTGTGTCATAATACCAACTTTGTTTTGTAATCACCTGAATCAGGACATAGCCTTTTCTCCAATCTCGTCAACCTTTCGTCTGAAAATTCATGTAATTCCAAACTGGGTGACCAGGCAGTACTGTGAGGGGCAGTGTGCATGGTGTTTGAGAGCATTCACTCTGTTCAGAAATACCTGGATCTCACTCTGTCCCTGACCAATTCCTATGCAAGCTGCTTCTCTCAGAGGTTCAGCTTTCCCCTCTGAGGACTGCCTCATTGGATGGTTGTATAGATGAAGAGGAAGATAAAGGTTAAGTGTTTACCTCCAATAGCTGACACATGGGAAGTGCTCAATAATGTGGCCTCTGCTATAACATACAGTTGACCCTTGAACAACTAAGGGTTAAGCATACTACTCCCTTTACCCCCAAACTTTTGACTCCCCCAAAATTTTACTAATAGCCTTATTGATAACAGTTGGTTAACACATATTTGTATGTGATATGTATTATATACTGTATACTTACAATAAAATAAACTAGAGAAAAGAAACTTAAGAAAATTATAAGGGAGAGAATACAATTGCAGTATTGAATGAGAAAAAAAAAATCCACATGTAATTAGACCCACACAGTTCAAACCCATGTTCAAGAGTCAATTGTATTGTGTGAGTTATGTGCCAGTTGAGTCAGTTCTGACTCTCGGTGACCCTGTGAATGAGGGATGTTCACAGAGTCCTATCATCACAGCTCTGCTCAGCTCCTTAGACTCACGCTCATGGCTTCTTTTTATGAATGAAGCCACCTCATATCTGATCTTCATCTTTTCCTGCTGTTTCTATTTTTTTCTAGCTTTATTGTCTTTTCCAAAGAACCCTGCATTCTCATGATATGCCTGAGGTAGGACAGCTTCAGTTCTGTCATTTTTGTCTGTAGAAACATTTCAGGCTTAATTTGCTCCAGGACTCACTATTCGTCTTTCTAGTGATCCAGGGTATTCATAGAGCTCTCTTCTGACACACTATTCAAATGAATCATTTTCCCCCCTATCACTTTCTTCATTGTCCAACTTTCACATCCATATATAGTAATTGGGAATATAAAGGTGTCTGTGATCCTAACTTTGGTATTCAATGATGCATCTTTGCTCTTAGCGACCTTTCCTATTTCTTCCATTGCTGCTCTTCTGAGTCTCAGCCTTCTCTTGAGTTCTTAGCTGTAGTCTCCATTTGGATTGATGAATGAGCCAAGATAAGCAAAATCTTTAACAATTTCAGTATCTTCATTGTCTGTGTTAAGGTTGTGTACTTCTTTGATCATGATTTTTTGTCTTCTTGATGTTCAACTGCAGTCCTGCTTTGGTACTTTCTTCTTTTACTTTTATCAGAAATCATTTCAAATCATTGCTACTTTCTGCCAATAGAATGGTGTCATCTTCAAATTATAGGTTATTGATATTTCTTCTACCAATTTTTACTTCTGAGTTTAACCCAGTTTATTAATATATTAAATGACTTATTACTTGAATAATTAAATATTTTATAATCCTGCTTTCTGTTCCCAACAACCTATTAAAATGACCATTTATATTGAAGACTGAAATTCCTCTAGATGCCTGTTGCTATTACTTATAGATACAGTATAAAGCTGTTTTCTGCCTTGTAAGACTACAGAGGGACTCAGGAATGGAGGAGCGTCGGCTCTGAAGCCAGACCACCTGGATGCAAGTCTTGGCTCTATTTTGGCTCCCTATGTGACCTCAGACAAGCCACTTAGCCTTGCAGTGTTTGTTTCTAAATCTGTAAGGTGGAGTTGGTAGTGGTACTGCCCTGTTAGGCTGAGAAGATTCAGTGCATTAAAGGTGATAAAGGGTTTAGAACACTGCAGTGCCTGGCCCACAATGAGCGTGTCATGTAGGCACTCTGTCTGCTATTCTTTCACTGTTTTATGCTGGTGTGTTCACAGATGACTGTGAGCTATCTGAGAGCAGGGTCTGTGTGGCTTTTGTTTACCAATCTGTCTTAGTGCCTGACTCAGAATAAGTAGGATGCTCATATATTTTTGTGGCAGTATTCTTTCTTTCTTTTTCTTTCTTTCTTTCTTTCTTTTTTTTTTTTTTTTTTTTTTTTTTTAATATATTTGATTTTTTTACAGAGAGGAAAGGAGAGGGATAGAGAGCTAGAAACATCAATGAGAGAGAAACATCGATCAGCTGCCTCCCGCACACCTCCCACCAGGGACATGCCCACAACCAAGGCACATGCCCTTGACCAGAATCTAATCTAGCACCTTTTAGTCCGCAGGCCGATGCTCTATCCTAGGGGTGTCGAACTCAATTAGAGAAGGGGCCAAAATCTAAAATCCAGCCTAAATCGCGGGCCGAATGGTTTACTGAACAGTCATGAGCTGTCATTGTGATGGAAACGCAGTGGAGTGCAGTGATGACAGCGCGGTGCGGGCCACATTGCAAGGCCTGGCGGGCCTTGTGTTTGACACATGTGCTCTATCCACTGAGCCAAACCAATTTCAGCTGTGGCAGTATTCTTAATTTGTTTCCTTTCAGCTGTCTAGAATTTATTTTATTTTTTAAATTCTCACCTGAGGATATTTTTTCCACTGATAAAAAAATGTATATACACACACACACACACACACACACACATATATATATATTTATTTATATTTATTTATATATTTACTTCAGAGAGGAAGGGAACAGGAGATAGAAACATCAGTGATGAGAGAACCATTGATAGGCTGTCTTCTGCCTCCTAAAAGTTCCACACTGGGGATCAAGCCTATAACTTGGGCATATGCCCTGACCAGGAATCAAACTATGACCTTGTTCATGGTTGCCCTCAACCACTGAGCCACGCTGGCTGGGCTCCATTGATTTTTTAGAGAGAGCAGAAGGGAAGGAGAAGAGGGAGAAAGAGAGAGGGGGGAAAAAACAAAACCCAAAACATCAAGGAGAGAGAGAAACATCAATTAGTTGCCTCTTGCATGTGCCCCAACTGGGGCCGGGGATTGAACCTACAACCAACGGTATGAATCCTAGACCAGGAATTGAATGCTCAACCCTTCCATCTGTGGGCTGATGCTCTGACTACTGAACAACTGGCCAGAGCAGCAGTCCAGAATTTTAAACTTCATGACCATGATTACCCCTGTTTTGAAGGTATCAGCTGAACCTGACTGAATGTGAGGTCAGCATTTAATAATTGCAGCTGATAGTTATTGAGCATTTTTTGTGGGTTGGGGCTAAGTGTTCACCAAAAAGATTTCACTAATCTCTCACACTCATTCCATTTTACAGATAAGGAAACTGAGGCCCAGGAGGAGGACTGGTCTTTCTTAAGAGGAGATCTAGTGGAATGGTTAAGAACTAAAAACCAAGAGTTGTTTCACCCCTTTCTTGTTGTGACTTTTCTGTTCCAGAATTTTCTCATCTGTAAAATAGAAATGATAATAGTACCTACTTAAAGGGCAGCTGTGAGGACTAGGGGAGAGAATTCCTATGAAGTGCTTAGAATAGTACCTTGTGCAGAGAAGCTCTCATGTTTTGGTGGTTATTAATTAGGTTTAGCCATTCCGTTGTGCTTCCAGAGCTAGCCAGAGTCTTCAGCAGAAATGCTTAATCATTAAGTTCTGTTGTTGCCTCTTTGAACTAGTTCCCTCTCCGCACAGGGAAAGAAGTCCACCTTTGGATTGTGAGATTGTGAAGGAAGTGGGCAGGCACAAGCCCAGGGCAGGGGGCATACTGTGGGCACAGATCCAGCCCTGCCTTGGTCAGAGAACAGGTGGCCTGTTTCCTGGAGTGGAGGTAACAGGCTAGCACTCTTTGACACCTTTGAGCTTTTTCTTAAGCCCATTCAGGCTCCTCAGACTAGGTGTCTGATGAGTAAGGAGTCCTTTTATTTCCCTCCCCAAAACAGTCCTTTCTGGTTACGTGCCTGTTCACAAACACCAAGCAGCCATCTCTTGGGGAACTCCAGTGGTTGGCATTTTCTTGTGGCTGTTGAATAAGATCCTGTTAGGAGCTGGCACGGCAGGTTCCCGTTTCCGCATTCCAAACATGCAAGTGGCTGGGGAAGGCACCACCAAGGCCGAGGCAGCCTGCAGAGCTCAATTAGGTGAACTTTGCCTGGAGAACCAGGCTCAAGAGTCTGGACCTGCCTACTTTGTGATCAGTGCTATATTTGGGACATCTTTTAGGTGAGTCATGTTTGTTAAGTTGGTAGTGACTTGTAGAGTAGAGAAAGTTAATAATACTGCTTCTCCCTTTTGGGAACTAGACTGGTGGATTTTTTTGTTTTTGTTTTTTTTTGTCTTCCTTTTTCTTTTTCCCCCCTCCTGCCTCTTGCATGAAATATTTACCTGTCTGCTCCAAACTGTGAAGAAAAGGGGGGTGGAGTATTGAGGGAGTGAGGAGGAAATGTAGGATATTTCTCCCTGGAGAATGAATGGGTCAGTGTTGAGCTCCTATGGGATGCAAACTTCTGTGCCATGTGGTATGGGGCATTCCAGTCTGGTACAGATAAGCTGTGTGGTCTCAGGTGAGTTCCTTTCCCTCTTTGGACCTATTTCCTTATCTGATAAAATGGGGGGAAAGAGCAGTACCCACTCACCTTTCTAGTATATGTAAAGTGTTCACACCTTGGCCATGGAGTGTTACTCAGTGTCAGCTATCCCTGTGCCCCTACCCCAACCACTAGGCCCCCAAACCCTATGTATGATCTTATTTCGGACATCTCAACTGCTGCTGGCTATATTCCAGCTATACCGCCCTCCTGCTGCTCCTCCCTCAGGTCCTTTGCCTTGCCTGTTCCCTCTGTCTAGAACACTTGCCCCAGTATCTCTAAAGCTCCCTCCCCCATCAGGTCTCTACTCACATGTCACCTTCTCAGTGAGGTCTCTGTCCTTAAATAGTACCTTCATCACTCACTCTTTAGCTCTTTACTCTGCTTTATTTTTTCTTTTAATCCTCACCTGAGGGCATATTTATTGATTTTTGTGTGTGTGACAGAGAAAGGAACATCAGTATGAGAGAGAAACATCAATTGATTGTCTTCCCATACCTACCCCAACCAGGGATCAAACTAGCAACCTAGGTTATGTGCCCTGATCAGGAATTGAACCTGCAACCTTTCAGTGTATGGGACAATACTCCAACCAACTGAGCCACACTGGGCAGGCCGCTTTTTTTTCTTTATGGCATTTATTCCTACTTGACATGCATTATCTGTCTCCCCTCCTCCCCCCCATCCTTACTGCTAATTGTATGCTCCATGAAATCATAGGGATATGTCTCTATCCTTGACTCTACCAGTTCCTGGCATGTGGTGGGTGTGGGATAAATTATTTTATGAATGAATTATGATATCGGGTGCAGGTGTAACCTTGTCCAAGGATCGGTGGCTGTATTCATTTGGGGTTTTAGTAGGATGTCAGCATATCCACAGACATGTGGCTGGGAGGGAGGTGGCATGCACACACCCTCTCCTTGGTCTCCCAGCAAGTTCTTGGGCCTGCCTGTAGCCTTCAACCTTCTGGCTTCCTGTCCCTCAGCCCATTCAATCTGCATAGTCCAGCCCTAGCAGTGGGTCATCTGGATAGCCTGGGTGCATATGGCATGGAAGAGATGGCCTTGGTGCTAGTGAATGTAGAGGATGTGTGCAGGTTAACTAGGTGGAGAAGGCTTTGTTGGAGATACCACCCATACACATACACCCCCCTGTATGTGGAATTTGACTATATATTATAACTAGGTTTTGCTCAGTCTTCCTATGACAGGAAGGTCATGGAATGCCTAGGAAATAGGAATGGTAACTGGCCAGGCACAGTTTATCAGTCTTCCCTGCTTTCGCAGGCAATAGTTCTTGTTCTGGGACTGAACAGGTTTTAATTAATTGGTGAGCTTGAAGAGTCTTGCTGTGTAATAGCTGACATCTCTTCAGCAGTTTTCTGGCTCCCAGTGTCAGTGGTTGATTCTGTAAGAATATCCTGAAATGGCTTCCCCACACTCCATGGAACAAGGTCAGTGGCTCTCTGGGATCTCTCCCAAGAGCATGGGACTGAGGTTTGTATATCACACATTATCACACCTGAGGGCCTGCTGCTATTTGAAAAATGTGCAGAGAATTAGAGGAGGTGCCTTTGAGTTCCAAGTACGGTGGTTTGGGGGACTTTCCTGGGAGTCCATTGTACATAATGCTCATATACTAGTACTGCCTCAACTCTGGACACAATACTTATCTTCTTAGGGCCTAAGTTTCCTTACCTGAAAAATGGGAATAATTAATAGTACCTGCATTAAGTGAGAAGTTAAAATGAGATCAGGTTACCTAATTAGAAATGTGTCTAGTACATAGAAAGCTCTCAGTAAAAGGGGATGCTAATTATTTTATTTTAAATTGATTTTAGAGAGAGAGGAAGAAAGGGAGAGGGAGTGAGAGAGAGAGAGATTGATTTGTTTTTTACATATTTATGCATTAACTAGAGATCCAGTGCATGAAATTCGTGCATGGGGCAGGGGGGGAGGGTGTCCCTCAGCCACTGGAACCGATGGCTCCTAACCTCTCACCTGCCTGTCTGCCTGCCTGATCACCCCCAACTGCCTCTGTCGGCTGGCCTGATCACCCCCTAAATGCTCCCTTGCTGGCCTGATCACCACCTAATGGCTCCCCTGCCAGCCTGATTGCTCCCAACTGCCCTCCTCTGCTGGCCTGATTTCTCCCAACTGCCCTTCCCTGCTGGCCTGATTGCCCCCAACTGCCCTCCACTGCTGATCTGATTGCCCCTCTCTGCTCTCCTCTGCAGGTCTGATGCACTTCCTAACTGCTTGCTCCTCCACGCCGGCCTGATCTGGCCCCTAACTGCTTGCTCCTCTGCTGGCCAGATTGCCCCTAACTACCTCTACCTGGGCCCCCCTACCCATGTCTTTATCCGGAAGGAAGTCGAACATCTGAAAGATATCTGGTCAACTGGTTTTATAGTATAGATTTATAGTATAGATTGATTGTTCTTAAATGTATCCTGATGAGGGATCAAACCCACAATCTTGCCATATTGGAACAATGCTCTTAATCAACTGAGGTATCCAGTTGGGGCCTGATAATTATTTTTATAAATTGATTTCAAGTCCCTTTTTACTTTTCAGTCTGTCCTTTAAAAAGTATCCTACCTTACAAAAGAGTAATGTGCAAATTAACTATCACTCCGCTCAAGCTACACCCACCAGCCATGCCCACCAGCTAATCAGAGTGAGAATGCAAATTAATCCCAACCAAGATGGCTGCAGCCACAGAGAGCAGTTGAGAGGTTTGGGTTTCCCTGACATCGGAAGTCAAGCTTTCCACACACCCTGGCCAGCCTAGGCCTCCACTCAAGGATACAAAGTTTTAATTATAGAAGATAAATCCCAAGAAAAAATGGCTGCAGCCATGAAGAGAGCAGGAGGCTTGGCTCTGCTCCAGGCTACAAAGTTTCAATTGTAGAAGGTAAATAAATTCCAGATACCAGAGCCTCGGCTTGGGTCGCCAGAGGGCCTGGCTGGCCTGCAAACCACCAGAGGCTCCTCCCTCAAGCCGCCCCATGCCCCAAGGGAACCTCCACGCTGACCTGGGACACCCTTCATGGCAAACCAGCTAGCCTCCACCCATGAACCAGGCCTCAGTATCCTATCAAATAGAAGAGTAATATGCAGATGGACCATCACTCCAACACACAGGATGGCTGCCCCTATGTGGTCAAAGATCCTGCCTCCATGTGGACACAAGATGGCCACCACAAGATGGCCAGCAGGGGAGGGCAGTTGGGAGGCACCAGGCCTGCAAGGGAGGGCCGTTGAAAAGGATCAGGTCTGCAAGGGAGGGCAGTTGGAGGCGATCAACCCTGTAGGGGAGGGCAGTTAGGGGTGGCCAGGCTGGAAGAGGAGGGAAGTTGGGGTCAAACAGGCTTGCAGGGGAGCAGTTAGATATCAATCAGGCTGGCATGGGAGTGATTAGGGGGTGATCAGGCTGGTAGGCAGAAGTGGTTAGGAGCAATCAGGGAGGCAGGCAGGCGAGCAGTCGGGAGCCAGTAGTCCTGGATTGTGAGAGGGAGCTGACTGCCTGTTTAACATCTCTCAAGGGGTCCCAGATTGGAGAGGGTGCAGGCTGGGCTGAGGGACACCCCCCCCCCCACCCCGTGCACGAATTTCCTGCACTGGGACTCTACTCTGTGTGTGTGTGTGTGTGTGTGTGTGTGTGTGTGTGTGTGTATATAAAATTGATTTCAGAGAAAGGAATGGAGAGAGAGAGAGAAATATCCGTGATGAGAGAGAAACAATCAGCTTCCTGCACACCTCCTACTGGGGATCAAGCCTGCAACCTGGGAATATTCCCTGACCAGCAATCGAAACTGAGACCTACTTGTTCATGGGTTGATGCTCAACCACTGAACCATACCAGCCAGGTATTGTGAAGCTTTTTTATTTTTGCCAGTTTGATGCATATGAAATGAAATCTCATGGTTTTCATTTGTATTCCTCTGGAAACCAGTAAATATCTTTTCATTTATGTTTTTTGTTCTGATATAACCTGTTCATCCCTTTTGTTTCTTTTTCTAATTGATTTGTAGATGTTCTTTGTATACTTTGGTTATTAGTCCTGGGCAGCAGCCTATTTAACCTAATAAAAGTTTTATAATCTCATGTCATCATTTCCTTGATTGTTTCCTCTCTTCTGTCTATTTCTTTGTGTCATTCCAAGAAGAATCACTCAATTTATAGGCAATTTTATACATTTGTATAAATATACTAGAGGCCCCTTGCAGGAAGATTCCTGCAAGAATAGGGCTTCCCGCAGCCTAAGCAAAGCAGAGAAGGGAGTGAAGCCTGCTGAGGTGGACTTCTCTCCCCCTGCCACTGCTGCCCCGTGCTTTCCCTCCTGTCACTGCCACTGCCCCACTTTCTGCTTTCCCGCCCTCTTCCTTCTACGCTGTCTTCAGTCTTCGCTCCACACCTGCATATGCAAATTAACCACCATCATTGTTGGGTTAATTTGTATACTGGCTCTGATTGGCTGGTGGGTGTAGCGGAGTGATGGCAATTTGCATGTTTCTCTTTTATTGGTGTAGATGACTGTATCTGTTCCACCCACTCTATACATAGCTTTTTTACTTCAGATATATTAGGATTAATTTCAACGGCATATAATAGAAAATCTATCTATATATATAGAAGGCTAATATGCTACCCTGTTTCCCCGAAAATAAGACAGTGACTTATATTAATTTTTGCTCCCAAAGATGCGCTAGGTCTTATTTTCAGGGGATGTTTTATTTTTCCATAAAGAAGAATACGGTACACATTTATTGTTAAATGAAAATAAAAGAAATTTATTACCTGTATATGGTACGGTAGTACGGTAGTTGTCAACACAAACCAGACAAACTGTGAATCCTCAGTATCAAGAGTTTACTCATTTATTCAATGACAATCATGTCATCATCTTCTGGAACATCATCATAACAATCCAATTCCTGAATTTCCTGGTGAATTTCTTATGACTCCATTTCTTTCAGAATCAGTGGACCAACTCTCATGTTTAGCAATAGCTCAGTCTTTAAATGAGTACTTCTTGTCAAGGTAGCCTGCTCGCAGAGCATTTGCAATGCAACTGTCAGTGATTTTCTCCCATGAATTCTTCACCCAAGTCACAACTTCTTGCAGTTTAGATTTCACAAAGTTTCCACACTGATTTCTCTCCATTCTATTTTCAATGTAGTCATTAATTTCTATGTGCAAATTGTCTTTGAATGGCTTGTTTATTGCAATATCAAGAGTCTGGAGATGGTAGTCATTCCTGTGGGAATCATTATCTGATCTATTTTTCTTTTGTGAAGAAATGTCTTCATGTCTTTAGTGCAGTGAGTGCTGGCTGCATCCCAGACTAGCAGACCTCTTTGGCTCCCTTGCATAACAAGCGGTAGCATTAAATCGACCCACTTCCTTATAACTGCTTGTGTGGCCCAGGCTTTTTTTTTTTTTTTTTTTTTTATCACTGCAACTTTTTTTTTTTTTTTAATATATATTTTATTGATTTTACACAGAGGAATTGAGAGGGATAGAGAGTTAGAAACATCGATGAGAGAGAAACATCGACCAGCTGCCTCCTGCGCACCCCCTACTGGGGATGTGCCCGCAACCAAGGTACATGCCCTTGACCGGAATCGAACCCGGGACCTTTCAGTCTGCAGGCCGATGCTCTATCCACTGAGCCAAACCGGTCTCGGCAAGGCTTTTTCAGTTTCAAGAATAAAAACGCCCAAAACACGTTCAATCTTTTTTTTCTTGCCCCTAGAAATGATTAAAGGTGGGATTTTAGTGCCATCCAGAAGAATTGGCAAAATGCAGGAAACACATGCACTTTCGTAAGTAGTGGAGGGAATGTACACTAAGGAGGCACCCTGCTGTTCAATGTTGTTTGAGATGATTGGCCTATAAACACTGCAGTTTCATCCTTACGATCATGTTGGAAAGATTGTATTTAGAGAAGTCAGCATCATCAATAAAGGACTTGAATGCAAGTGCTCGCTTAATAACTTGAGTATCTTCCAACCTAAACAATGTTGTAGATCTTAAAGACAGTTCACTTCGCTGAAGGAAATTATCCAGCCAGTGTTGTGATGCTTTGAAGTCTTCTGGGGCTATGTCAAACTGTGGTGCCATTGCAAGGGCAAATTCTTGAATCTGAGCCCTATTCACAACCAAAGCCTCTGCTCTCCTGTCAACAATCCATTCACAGATCAGGTCTTCCAGCTCGGAAAATAATGGTTGCCGACCTGATCCACACTTGGGCTTTTTAGCATTTCCCTTGTCCACTTGTTCAATGAGGTTACCATACTCTGCTCACCATTTTCAGACCAATTGGATAGTCAGCATCTTCTCTTTGCAGAAAGCAGTAAGATTTTGGCCCCAAGAGTCTTCCACAATTCCTTTCTTGTACTCCACGGAGTAGCTTTTTCTTTTTGCGCTCATTTCTAGGGGTAAAAAAGAAAGAATTGGGGTATCAAGGTGGGGGGAGGGGGATCTCTTAAAATGACACAGGGAGTATCAGAGGGGGGAATCAAAATGGCACAGGAGAATCAGAGGGGGATTACCATTTTAGTAACCCCTTTTGATCCTCCTGTGTCATTTTGATTGCCCCCTCTGATTCTCCTGTGTCATTTTAAGTGATCCCCCTTCCCCCACCCCTGTGCCACTGAGCATCTTCACCAGACATCTCCCCTACCCTTTATCAGACATTTACCTCCTGTGGCCTGCCTGGGGACTGTCACTGGGCTTGCTGGGGCCTGGTTTTGGGCTGGAGCAGGGTCTGCCACTGACTGAGAACCTTCAGTCATCATGAGGGCGGTCATGAGCATCAGGTAGTGTCACCAGAGACAGACCAGCACTTACCACCTTTGCCACGTCCTGTCTGCTCTAATCGTCCTGTTCTTCTACATGCATCTGCGAAAGTCTTCTCCTCTCTCCCGCCCCGTGCTCACCACTCACTTCGGAATCCCCCCCCCCCACACCCCCACAGCAGTGACGTCAGGACTCCGCTTAATGTCACTGGTTGCTAGACGCCAGTTGGGGCGGCCCTAGCGACCAGTTTACGGTAAATTAATTTTCATTCTGAGACAGAGCCTAGGTAAGGCCTTATTTTCGGGGAGGATGCCTTATATTTCACTCAGAAGGAAACCTGTAAGTAGGTCTTATTTTCGGAGGATGTTTTATTTTCGGGGAAACACGGTAAGTATCCTTCCCATTGTCTGATGGTGGCTATGATGCACATGGACCACCAGAGGGCAGGAGCTATGGTGATGCACATTTGCCATTTACAGAGAAATGGCAGCATGGACCTGGCTGACAAAGTAACAGTTGGCTTTCCTCAAATGGGACACAGGCCCTGGAACCACCCTGGAGCCATAGCCCACTAAATCGCAGCCGATGCTGCCAAAGACCCCATGGTGCAAAATGGAGCCCATAGCCCAACCCACCCTGGAGATGGTGCCTATGGGTGCTGGGTAATGATGTCACGTAGCAGTGCCTGGCTTCCTCTCCCTAGTGACTAGCCTGCTTACAGCTTCTTCAGCTCAAGAATACGACTTGCTTTATAACCAGGTAGAAACATTTTACACTTTAACCAAATGTCTATGAACATTTTTCCTGTGCCTCATCTCATTTGATCCTCACAGAAGCCCTAGAGTAGGTAGATAGGAGAGTTGGTGGAATCCTATATATTTTTTTTTCATTAGCTGGAAAATGGAGATTTAGAAAGTTTAGAAACTTGACCCAACTGAAAAGAAGTAAGAAATGGTGGAACTTGGAAATTACTTCAGGTTTTGTCACTGCACAGAATGTAGTCAAACACGGCTGCAGTTAAATATTTCACCCTTTGTTCTCCCTGTGTGATCTACAATAATAATGTGCTTCATGTTGATATTTACTGCTGTATTATTGACAGTTTGCTGAAAGAAAAGTTGGGATGCTTCACTGGGCTGGAAAAAGTTTAGCTAAATAAAAAAACAGGTCTAATTAAGCAAGTTTATATCTATGTACTAGAGGCTCAGGGCATGAATTTGTGCATGGGTTGGGTTCCTTGGCCTGGCCAGCATTTGAGGCCAATTGGGGCATCTCACCCAGTCCCAATTGGCCTGGCCAGCTAGTGGGGAGAGGAAGGGGCTATGGGAAGTTGGCTGGCTGGCTGGCCAGGGGGAAGGGCTGCGGGAGGGTGGCTGGCTGCAGGAGGTTGGCTGTGGGAGTCCACTGACCACCGGGGGAAGCTCTTGTGTTGAGTGTCAGCCCCGTTGTGGTTAATATGTGTCATAGTGTCTGGTCCACTGGTCATTCCAGTTGTTCGGTCATAATGGTTGCTCAGGCGTTTATACTGTATATCCTACTAGAGACCAGGTGCATGAAATCTGTGCACTCAGGGACGAGGGTATCTCAGCCTGCTTGCACCCTCTCGCAGTATGGGAGCCCTGGGGGGATGTCTGACTGATGGCTTAGGCCCTTTCCCCATGGGAAGTGGGCCTAAGCCGGCAGACGGACAACCTTAGGGCTGCCTTGGAGGTAGGAAAGGCTTATATCACCGCTGCTGTGATTCCAGCCATGAGCCTGCCTTCTGATTGATAGGTGCTCCCCCTGTTGAAACACACTGACCACCAGGGGGCAGCTCTTGCATTGAGCATTATAGTGATAAGCAGGCCATGGCTGCACCCTTATCAGGGACCCAGGTGATCAGTGTGTGTCATAGCGACTGGTCATTCTGCTGTTGGGTCGATTTGCATATTAGCCTTTTATTATATACTAGAGGCCTGGTGCATGTAATTTGTGCACGGGGGTGGAGGGAGTCCCTCAGCTCAGCCTGCACCCTCTCCAATCTGGGACCCCTCGGGGGATGTCTGGCTAAACTGGCAGCTGGACATCCCTCGCACAATCCGGGACATCTGGCTCCTAACTGCTTGCCTGCTTGATTGCCCCTAAACGCTTCTGCCTGCCAGCCTGATAGTCCCCTAACTGCTCCCCTGCTGGCCTAATTGATGCCTAACTGCTCCCTTCCTGGTCCGATTGGCCCCCCCCTCCCCTGCCAGCCCGATCACCCACAATTGCCCTCCCCTGCCATGACCCGCCTCCTCCTCCAGAACTCACCTCCTCCACGTGAGGTGATGGAGACTATGGGACTCGCCTCCTCCATGTTGCACGGAGCCGTGGAACCCTCAGGCCTCACCAAGTGGAGCTGCTGCAGGGTCCCACCTCCACTGTGCACGTGGCCATCTTGTGATGGTCATCTTGTGATGATGTTTTGTATGAGGGCCATGTAAGCTTTTATTAGTATAGAGGATATAATAAAAACATAGTATTCAAATTGTCCCCTTGACCAGGAGTTGTCCAGTTCGACCAGGGGGTGGGGCTAGCCAAGGGAAGGGAGTGAAGCCCTGATGGTGGCAGGCAGCCAGGGGAAGAGAGAGAGTACTGGCCAGCAACCGCTAGGGACCCTTCCAGTGCATGAATTTGTGCACCGGGCCTCTAGTATAGATATAAAGCTCTCGCTGGTGCCAATTGCATGTGTGTGTTTCCATCTGTCATTGTCGATCATGAATTTGGTTGACATTTCTATTGTAGAGAAAGGGTGAATAGTGACATTAAATTTTTCTAATTAGTTTTCTTTCAATGTGCACGAATTTGCAGTGGGCCTCTAGTTGTATATAAAACAAAATGACAATGGTCTAACCAAGACAGAAATTTATTTCTCTCTCTCACACACATGACCCCAGTGATAAGCAGGCCATGGCTGCACTCTTATCAGAGATCCAGGTTCCTTCTCCCTTTTTGCTCCACCTTGGCTGCTCCTGTTCCAGCCATTATGTCCCAGTAAACAGGAAAGAAGGGGTGAGAATGGATACCCTGTCTTTTTAAAAAGACTTAATGGAAGTTACACACAAGAATTCTGCTTTTAGGTTCTTGCCCAGAACTTAATCACAGTATCATATATAGTTGCAAGGGAATTTATGAAATGTCTTTATTTCACATGGCCTTCTTGTTCTTAGCTAAAAATCATATTTTATTACTGTTAAAGGGGAAGTCTAACTGCTGGATTAGGTAGCCAGCAACTTTACCAGTTCTGAAGTGTTCCCTAAAAATGATTCTTAGAGAAGTTCCCAGACACCAGGATGATACCTCTAGATCAAACATGTCAAACTCGTGGCCTGTGGGCCGTATGTGGCCCACAATGAATATTTTTGTGGCCCAGCCAATATAATGGAATGTAAGAATTGTTTTAATAAAAATTTTGTAACTTAATTTTTACAATTTTCTGTTATACATAATTATTAATAACTAGAGCCCCGGAGCATGAAATTCGTGCACAGAGAGGGTGGTGATGTTCCTCAGCCCAGCCTACATACTCTCTCCAATCTGGGATCCCTCTCACAATTCAAGACTGCTGGTTCCCAACTGTTCGCCTGCCTGCCTTCCTTCCTGATTGCCCCTTACCACTTCTGCCTGCCAGCCTGATCACCCCCTAATCACTCCCATGCCAGCTTGATTGATGTCTAACTGCTCCCCTACAAGCCTGTTTCACCCAAACTTCCCTTCTCTGCCAGCCTGGCTACCCCTAACTGCCCTCCCCTACAGGGTTGATCGCCTCCAACTGCCTTCCCTTGCAGACCTGGTCCCTTTCAAAAGCCCTCTTTTGCAGGCCTGGTGCCTTCCAACTGCCCTCCCCTGCTGGCCATCTTGTGGTGGCCATCTTGTGTCCACATGGAGGCAGGATCTTTGACCACATAGAGGCAGCTATCTTGATCTTGTGTGTTGGAGTAATGGTCAATCTGCATATTACTCTTATTAGATAGAATAGAGGCCTGGTGCACAGGTGAAGGCAGGCTGGTTTTCCCTGAAGGGTGTCCCAGATCAGGGTGGGGGTTCCCTTGGGGCATGGGGCGGCCTGAGGGAGGAGCCTGTGGTGGTTTGCAGGCCAGCCACGTCCTCTGGCGACCCAAGCCAAGGCCCTGGTATCTGGAATTTATTTACCTTCTATGATACAATTGAAACTTTGTAGCCTGGAGCAGAGCCAAGCCTACTGTTCTATCTGAGGCTGTCTCCATTTCTATAATTGAAACTTTGTATCCTTGAGTGGAGGCCTGGGCTGGCCAGGGTGTGTGGAAAGCTTGGCTTCCTCTGTTGCCAGGGAAACCCAAGACTCCCTCTGGTAGCCATCTTGGTTGGATTTATTTGCATACTTGCTCTGATTTGCTCGTGGGCATGGCTGGTGAGTATAGCAGAGTGATGATTAATTTGCATATTACTTTTTTATTGTAGGATGAATTACAACATTCACAAATGACTGATTATTATAATTGTGTTGAATTCATTTTCCTTAAGTGCCTTATGCACAGGTGGACCATTTCCACTAATACCAGCAGCAAATATTTTAGCAGCTGATTTTTTGTTGTTATTGTTTTGTTTTTTTAAAATATATTTTATTGATTTTGTACAGAGAGGAAGGGAGAGAGACAGAGAGCCAGAAACTCGATGAGAGAGAGTCATCGATCAGCTGCCTCTTGCACACCCCCTTCTGGGGATATGCCCACAACCAAGGCACATGCCCTTGATTGGAATTGATCCCGGGACCTTTCAGTCTCAAGCCAACGCTCTATCCATTGAGTCAAACTGGTTTCGGCTGTTGTTGTTTTTTAATGTCAAACTTTAAAAATAAACTTTGGAATATTTATTTATTTATCATTTATTTATTTATTTATTAAATTTAATCTTTATTGTTCAGATTATTACAATTGTTCTTCTTCCCCCCCCCCCCATAACTCCCCTCCATCTGGTTCTCATCCCACTCTCTGTCCTTACCCCCCCCCCCCCATATGTCCTCATCCATAGGTGTGCCATTTTTGTCCAGTCTCTTCTGCACCCCCTATACCCCCTTCCCCCGGAGAATTGTCAGTCCACTCCCTTTCTATGCCCCTGATTCTATTATATTCACCAGTTTATTCTGTTCATCACATTTTTTTATTCACTTAATTTTTAGATTCACTTATTGATAGATATATATTTGTTCATAATTTTTTAAAATAAATCTTTATTGTTCAGAAATGTTCCCCTTTCTCTCCCCCCAAATTGCTCTCCTCCACCAGGTTCCCACCTCACTCTCTGCCTTATCCCCACCCCCCCATTGTCCTCATCCATATGTGCACAGTTTATGGTCAGTATCTTCCCGCACTCCCCACTCCCCTTTTCCCTGAGAATTGTCAGTCCACTCCTCTTCCGCACCTCTGATTCTGTTATATTCAACAGTTAATATTGTTCATCAGATTTTTTTAATTCCCTTGGTTTTTAGTTTCACTTGTTGATAGTTATGTAATTGTTGATCATAATTTTTATCTTTATCTTCTTCCTCTTCCTAAAGAATCCCCTTCAGCAACTCCTATAATTCTGGTTTGGCGGTGATGAACTCCTTTAGTTTTTTTTTTATTTGTGAAGCTCTTTATCTGGCCTTCGATTCTGAGTGATAGCTTTGCTGGGTAGAGTATTTTTGGCTGTAGGTTCTTGCTATTCATCACCTTGAATACTTCTTGCCATTCCTGTCTGGCCTGCATGGTTTCTGTTGAGAAATCAGCTAACAACGGTATGGGTGCTCCTTTATAGGTAACTATCTGCTTTTCTCTTGCTGCTTTTACCGTGTTTCCCTGAAAATAAGACATCCTCCGAAAATAAGACCTACTTACAGGTTTCCTTCTGAGTGAAATATAAGTCATCCCCCGAAAATAAGCCCCCTCTCCCCCTAGGCTAAACATGAGAGATTTGGTCCACTGATTCTGAAAGAAATGGAGTCACAAGAAATTCACCAGGAAATTCAGGAATTGGATTGTTATGATGATGTTCCAGAAGATGGTGACATGATTGTCATTGAATAAATGAGTAAATTCTTGATACTGTAGGATTCAGTTTGTCTGGTTTGTGTTGACAACTACTGTACTACCATATTGTATACAGGTAATAAATTTCCTTTATTTTCATTTAACAATAAATGTGTACCGTATTCTTCTTCATGGAAAAATAAGACATCCCCTGAAAATAAGACCTAGCACATCTTTGGGAGCAAAAATAACATAAGACACTGTCTTACTTTTGGGGAAACAGGGTAATTGTCTCTGTCTTTTGCTCTTGGCATTTTAATTATGATGTGTCTTGATGTGTTCCTCTTTGGATTCCTTTTGTTTGGGGTTCTGTGCGCTTCCTGGACTTTTAAGTCTATTTCTTTCACCAGGTGGGGGAAGTTTTCTGTCACTATTTCTTCAAATAGGTTTTCGGTATCTTGCACTCTCTCTTCTTCTGGGACGCCTATAATTCTGATATTGGTTCGTTTGAAATTGTCCCAGAGGTTTCTTACACTATCTTCAACTTTCTGGATTTTCTTATCTTCTTGCTTCTGTGGAAGAGTATCCTCTGGCTCTTTGTGTTCCAAATCTTTGACTTGTTTCTTGCGATCTTCCATTCTGTTTTTAGGACTCTGTATAATTTTTTTTTTATTTCAGACAATGTATTCTTTATTTTTAGTTGATCCCTTTTCACATCCTCATAGATCTCATTTACTTTATCGGCCTTTTCCAGGAAATTCTTGAAAAACCTTATAACCGTGGTTTTGAACTCTATATCCAGTCGCTTCTTGTCCTCCATTTCTTTTGTTTGCGATCTGTTTCCTTGTCTCGGCATTTTCACAGCTTCCCTGAGTTGGTAGGATGGCTTTGTGTGCTAAGGTGTCCTATATGGTTCAGTGGGTCAGCCTCCCAGTTACCAGACGTGGACAGTCTTGGTGTAGCCCTTTGTGGGCTGTGTGTGCAGTCTTGTTGTTAAGCCTTGCTTGTTGTTGGTGTCACTGGGAAGTGTTGATCTCCAAGCCAATTGGCTATGAGGATCAGAAGTGTCTCAGCTAGGAGGGTTTCTGTATTCTGCTTGGATGGGGTGGAGTATCGGGGTGGCACAGACAAGCCTTGGGGAATCCTCCAAGATTGGTTGCAGGCATGCGTACTTCTTTGGTATAGGTGCAGACCAGCTTTGGATTCCTGTCTGTCCCTCCCTAGGAGAGTCCTATTCGCGGCGAACGAGAAAGCTAGCCACTGGACTGGGAGGGGCTTCTGTGCTCTGCTTGGATGGGGCGGAGTCTCAGGGTGGTACAGACAAGCTTTGGTCAGCCCCTCCCTACGAGGATCTGGTTTCTGAGTCCCACAGTAATGGCCACTGGCTTCACACACCTCTGCCCATTTCCTGATAGTCTGGCCTCTTCCTGACTGGGGCTGTCTAAGAGCAATAGGGTGGTTCTGTTTTCCTCCTGAACAAGAAAGCTAGCTGCCGTGCATTAGCTGTCCACCTTCTCTGAGTGCAGGGAGTAAGCCAGTAGCGAACTCGGCCCGTCCTCTCCGTGCTCCGCAAGCAAGCCAGCAGCAAAGTCTGGCAGCCGCCTTTTCGCGTGCACAGTTCACTGCACCTTCACAGTTCCTGAAGTTCAGCGTGCCTTCTCTCTCTTTCCCAGATGGTAGAGTCTCCTCTCAGCCAGCCGTCCAGTGCTTCAGGGCGATGTTTTTCCTGTTTTCCAGTTCTAAATTCAAATTTGTTGTGGTAGGCTGCATTCGGGTGTCTACCTTATGCCGCCATCTTGGTTTCTCTCCTATTGTTCATAATTTTTATCTCCTCCTCCTCCCCTCCTCCTCCTCCTTCTCCTCCTCCTCCTCCTCCTCCTCCTCCTCCTTCTCTTTCAGCATTTCATAAAATACTGGTTTGGTGGTGATGAACTTTAGTTTTTTCTTATCTGTGGAGCTCTTTATCTGCCCTTTAATTCTGAATGATAGCTTTTTTGAGTAGAGTAATCTTGGTTGTAAGTTCTTGCTATTCATCACTTTGAATATATGGAATCTATTCAGTACCTCTGCCTTCCGAAGTTCCCCAGAGTCTCAGTGTGCTTTTATCTTTCCTGACAGTCTAATTTCACCCCGTATGAGTCTGGGTTCCCAGAGTCTCACCTGGAACTGGAGTTCAGTGTAGTCAGGAGCTTTCGTCTCCCTCTCGCTTGAGAAAGCTAGCCGCGCATTCAGTTGCCAGTCCTCTCTGCGTGTGCGTCTCAATACCTCTGCCTCCTGCAGCTCCCCTGAGTCTCAGTGTGTTTTTCTCTTTCCTTCTATTTGTAGAATTTTCATTCAGCCAGCCTTCCTGTGGTTCTGAACGATGTCCATTTTGTCTTTTAGTTGTAGTTTTGAAATTGGTGTATGAGGCAGCAGTTAGATGTTTACCTATGCTGCCATCTTGGTTTCTCCACATGTCATTAGTCTTGTACTAACTTGTTTGGTGTGTGCAACAGGAAGTATTTAACTCTTGGAAAACAAGCAAAGTAGGTTTATTTGTGTTACGCTTATTAATTTGTGCAGTTATTCAGTGACTGGTAAGTTAATCTTCAAGAAAAAATATTAATTTTTATTAAAATGTTTTATTTTATGTTAATGATTATTCATTTATTTCAGCCCTTTGTATTCAGCATGTCTCTATCGAAATATACCTATGTTTCTATGAAAATTGAAGCTTTTATTTTTTATTTTATTTTATTTCTTAAAATATACTTTATTGATTTTTTTTACAGAGAGAAAGGGAGAGGGATAGAGAGTTAGAAACATCAATGAGAGAGGGATAGAGAGTTAGAAACATTAATCAGCTGTCTCCCGCACACCCCTTACTGGGGATGTGCCTGCAACTAAGGTACATGCCCTTGACTGGAATCGAATCTGGGACCTTTCAGTCTGCAGGCCAACGCTCTATCCACTGAGCCAAACTGGCTTCAGCGAAGCTTTTATTTTTTTTTGTGGCCCCCATAAACCTAAACCTTATTTATTTGGCTTGTGCTATCCTTTGAATTTGACATGCTTGCTCTAGATGATGCCCATTTTGAGTCTTTGATGTATTATACAAATATTTATTGAGTTTTGTACAGGCACTATTCTGGGAGTTTGGAAGATAGTAATGAGCAAAACAAGTGAAGAGAAATTATAAACAGGAATGTATAATGAGTCAGAAAGAGATAGCAGGTGTGGGCAAAAAATAAAGGAGGATGCATGGAGAGTTCATAAGCACATGGTACTATTTTAGACAGAGTGGTCAAGGAAGGCCTCTTTTGTGAGATAACATTGGAGTAGAAGTGAGGGAAGGGAGTGAAGTATCTGGGGGAAGAGCATTTGGGGCAAAACTTGAGGGTCTTCAGAGTGGTCAGCACGGGTTCAGAGGGGTGAGTGAAGGAGAAGGTTGTGGGAAATGAGAGCAGAGAGATGACAGGCAGATCATGTGGGGCCTTGTGTGCTTTACCCAGAGTGACATGGAGCCATGGGAAGATGTGATTTGATCATTAGCTGTCTTCTCAGAGTCAACCTGTGTCTTTTTTTTTTTTTGACACTGTAGTTTTTATTTTATTTTTAAAATCTTTATTGTTGAAAGTATTAGATATGTACATATGTCTCTCCCTTTTTTCCCCATTGACCCCTTCTAGCTCACCCCTGCCTCAGGCCTTCACCACCCTATTGTCTGTACCCTTAGGTTATGCATATATGCTTACAAGTTTACCCTGTGTCTTTAAAGCATCCAGACATTTTTTTGAAAAATTAAGTAGCTTCAACTCACTAGAAGCCCAAGGCACAAAGATTTGTGCAAGAATTGGCCTTCCTTCCCCTGACTGCCGGCACCGCCTTTGCTCTGGCCAGAGCTGCCTTTCCGCCTTCCCACGCTACCCAGAGGCCTGGAGTGGCTGGGGTGGTGCAGACCGCCTCATCCTGTCCTCTCTCACACTAAACCGCCATCTTTGTTGGATTAATTTGCATACTCCTGATTGGCTGGTGGGCATCTCAAAGGTACAGTCAATTAGCATGTTACTCTTTTATTAGGCAGATGACCACTCTGATTTTATATACACATAGCCATCATCATGCACCCCCCACTGGCTTATTTTCTAACTAAATAGTTCAGTGTATATCTATGCAAGATAAGGATTTTTTAAGGACATAAATGACAATATTATTATAATTAAAAGTAGTTGCTTGACATCATCTAGTATCCAGTCAGCTTTATGAGAAATAATTTTTTGTCAGATTGGTAAAAAGTACAATATATTTTTTGTAGAATGTTAACAATTAGTTTAGGTGTGCCATGAGATAAAAAAGTAAATTGCTGGCCTAGACCCATGATCTCATATGGTGTTTGCAAAAATTGTGACATTGTAATTCTCTCCTCCTCTGTACTTATTAGCTGGAATATTCCTCTAGAGAAAAACCTACCTCATCTATTATTCAGTTATCCTGAAGGTGTACTGACTCTTTTGAACTTTTATTTGCATTAGAAATTTGTATTGAACAATTAAGCTGGTGATTTCTAATTGGCTGATTTTTGCTGCCTTTGTTTTTATGTTCATTCATTCTATACTTACTGTTCACTGTTACTGCCCACACCCCATCTTGGACTTGGGAATAAATGGTGAATGAATCACCTGTGTGGGCACAGCTGCTTCAGGCCTTACCTTTGACCAGGTGGAGCCCTGTGTGTCTATTTGTCAGTCAGTGTAACCAGGGAGAGATGATCCTGTTATACTTCCTTTATTTCCCTACCTCTCTTTTTCTAATCATATATTTTCAACCTCTCAGCTCTGAAGAGTACTTGCTTGGTGCCAGGGGATTAAACCTTTATGCCTGGGGCAAGAGCATTGGTATTTTTTCTGATCTGAAACTTCATTCCTAGACAAAAGAACAAAAAGAGCTTTGCTGCACTGGAGAGACTAGTCCTAGTAGCCTGGCCTGGAGTGAGCTCTACCCCCAGCTACTGTTGTCTGAGTCATAAATTCTTTAGAGCACCAGCATGCTTGACATCATTTCCATGTCTTGGGATCAGTTACTCATTATATTGTATAACCCCTAAGGGCTTTCTTTTCTTCTGGAGATGATGACACATTTATTCCCTAGGCGGCGGGGGTGCTGGGGTGGCATTTGATGTGGAATGGTATAGATTCATTAATTCATTCAATCATGGACTTGTTTGTTTGGCAGGTATTTATTTTTTAGTTGATAGATATTTATTGAGCATCATATGTATTCCAAATGCTGGGGTCAAAGCCTAAGAAGGTCCATTTTGGAGTTCATGTTCAGGTTGAAATATACAGGTGATAAGGTAGTAAATTAATAAGATAGTTTCAGGGGGTTGATAATGCTGTGGCATCATTAAAGCAGAATGGTGAGAGAGACACACCAGCTAGAAGGTGGATGGGGCTATGGGAGTCTGGATAACTGGTGCTGGAAGAGAGCTTCGCTGGGGTAGTGACACATCAACTGACTGGAATGTCACAAAGGTGGCAGTTCTTTGAAAGACCTAGGAGAAGAGTCTTCCTGGAGGAAGGAACAGCAAGTGCAGAGGTGCTGAGGCAGGAGAGTTTCCAGAGCAGCTGGAGCATTGTAGAAGGAGGTTAGAGGGTAGGCAGGGCTGAGCATCCGATAGAGGGTTTGGGATTTATTCCTAGTGCCTTCTCTTTCATTCCTTCTGGCTACTGTAAGGAGCATAAATGGAAGAGGAGGGAGTGGATGGAAGTGGGGTAGTGAGGGATGCAGCCTGTACTGGAGTGAGGAGAGGGATGTGGTGCCAGACCTGAGTGGTGGCCAAGTCACTTGAGAGAAGTGTCTGGTCCAACAGCTTCCAAGAGATTGTTTCATAGTGGGTGCTGGGTATGGTGAAAGATTTTCCAAAGCTTTCTGGCTTTGGTCTGCAGGTTTGGGTGGTAGAAATAACAATCCCAAGACTCCTTTAATATGAGCTGAGGGTCCTGCTCACACATGTCTCGTTTAATCCTCATTACAGTGGACTCTTATTCCCCATTTTAAAAATGGGGAAACGTAGGCCCAGAGAAGTGTAGCCTTAGGTCAGCTAGTTGGGGCTGGGATTGGAACCTGTGGAGCCTGGCCCACAGTTTGATCTTGTGCACTTTTCTCACTCCACCACAGCTGTTAATTCATGATGTTGACACAGCCTGTGCCCAATAGAAGCAGAATGTCAGTGTCCTACATTTATGAAATCATTAGGGGATCAAGTTTTCATCGATGACTCTTCCACCATCCTCACCAACCTAGATACCAACTCACCTTTTGTTATAGTATCACAGGTCAGAAAGTAGGGACTTTCTGGTAACACGTACGTAACTTGACACTTGGGCCAGATAAGGTGTATATAGGCCCAGGACTTTGAGTGCCTGAACCTGCTTAACTGATTGGGCTGAAAGTCTTTTCACTATCAAATCCTTCTCATCACCTCTTCTAGCGCTCCACATGTAAAGGGAGCTCACTTCCCATTGGGCATGTGTCCTATGTGATACTTCAGCCAGCCACATGGATTTTTACCTGGTATCCTCTAGGAGAGAGGTGTGACACCCCCTCCCTATTGGCTCGTGTGAAAGGTGGTACATTGAGTTTGGTACTACTTCAGCTTACCACTCACCCTTTGGTGGCACTGAGAGATGCTGATCATGTCTTGCTTCTATTTGCATTTGGGTCATGTGGCAAAATTTTATATTAATTGATTTTTTAAGTTCTGTTTTAAAATATCTTTATTGATTCAAAACTTACAGAAAAGACATGGTGGTTATAAAACAGTTCAAACAACAGATGAATACATAAAGTAAAGCATGCAAGTTTCATGTTCCAACATAACCCTGGCACCTGCCATCCCCAAGACTCACTTGTCTGAGGGACATTAGTGTGCCCTTCCTTACCCTGTTTCCCCGAAAATAAGACAGTGTCTTATATTAATTTTTTCTCCCAAAGTTGCGCTAGGTCTTATTTTCAAGGGATGTCTTATCTTTCCATGCACTAGGTCTTATTTTTGGAGGATGTCTTATTTTCGGGGAAACACGGTATTGTGTGTGCAGTGGATTATGTTTGTTAAGAGCCTGGGCTTGGGAGGCCCCAGTGCTTAGGCTCAAATCCCGATTTTGTCATGTACTGACTTAGGCCCTTACTTAATACGCTATGTGCCTCAGTTTCCCCACCTGTAAAATGGTGGTGATGGTCCTAATCTCTAGGTGTGTAAGGATTTATTCTGTTAATGTATGTAAAAGTTAGGGTGGCATCTGGCATGTGATAAGCACTCCTATGTTATTTTTATTGCTCACATATATGTACATGGTTGTTTGTTTTGCAGTTATACTCTACATATATTGTTCTGTATATAGCACTTTGCTTTAATAATCTATCTTATAGTGTTCCATCCTGTCAAGGCCTTGTTTTTATTTATTTATTTTATTTATTTATTTATTTTAAAAATATTTTATTTTATTTTATTTTTTTAATATATTTTATTGATTTTTTAAGGCCTTGTTTTTATTTTATTTTATTTTATTTTATTTTTTCTTTTGAGAGCTGAATTTTTTTTTAATTTTTAATTTTTTTAATTTTATTTTTTTATAAGTTTTTATTGTTCATATTATTACAAATGTTCCTTCCCCCCCCCCCCCCCTCCACCATTGCTCTCCTCCACCAGGTTCCCACCCCACCCTCTGCCCTTTCCCCTCTCCCCATTGTCCTCATCCATAGGTGCACAGTTTATGTTCAGTCTCTTCCCACGCCCCCCTCTCCCCTTTTCCCCAAGAATCGTCAGTTCACTCCCCTTCCATACCTCTGATTCTATTATATTCAATAGTTAATATTGTTCATAAGATTTTTTTAATTTCCTTGGTTTTTAGATTCACTTGTTGATAGTTACGTATTTGTTGTTCATAATTTTTATCTTTGTTTACTTTCTCTTCTAAAAGAACCCCCTTCAGCAATTCATATAATTCTGGTTTGGCGGTGATGAACTCCTTTAGCTTTTTTTTATTAGTGAAGCTCTTTATCTGGCCTTCGATTCTGAGTGATAGCTTTGCTGGGTAGATTATTTTTGGCTGTAGGTTCTTGCTATTCATCACCTTGAATATTTCTTGCCATTCCCTTCTGGCCTGCATGGTTTCTGTTGAGAAATCAGCTGACAATCGTATAGGTGCTCCTTTATAGATTACTACCTTCTTTGCTCTTGCTTCTTTTAATATTCTCTCTTTGTCTTTTGCTCTTGGAATTTTAATAATGATGTGTCTCGGTGTGGTCCTCTTTGGATTCCTTTTGTTTGGAGTTCTGTGCGCTTCCTGGACTTGTAAGTCTAATTCTTTCACCAGGTGGGGGAAGTTTTCTGTCACTATTTCTTTCAGTATGTTTTCGATATCTTGCTCTCTCTCATCTTCTGGGACCCCCATAATTCTGATGTTGGTTCGCTTGAAGTTGTCCCAGAGGTTTCTTACATTATCTTCAATTTTCTGGATTCTCTTGCCTTCTAGCTTCTGTGGAGGAGTGTCTTCTGGCTCTTTATGTTCCAAATCTTTGACTTGATTCTTGTGATCTTCCCTTCTGTTTTTAGGACTCTGTAAAATATTTTTTATTTCAGACAATGTATTCTTTATTTCTTGTTGACCCCTTATCATTTCTCGATGACTCCTTATTAATTCTAGTTGATCTCTTTTCATATCCTTATAGGCCTTATCCATCTTTTCTAGGAAATTCTTGAAAAACCTTATAAGCGTAGATTTGAACTCTATATCCAGACGCTTTTTGTCCTCCATTTCTTTCGTTTGTGATCTATTTTGTTGTCGCATTTCGCAGTTACAGATGGGATGGGGTTTCAGGGTGGAGCCTGCAGCTTTGGCTTCTGTCAGCCCCGCCCTATGTGGGTCCTTCAGTGCTCGCTGCCGGCGCCTCTGAGAGAAAGGTGCCCTCGATTTTTGCCTGCTGCCAAACAGTCTATGCTCTCCCACAATGAGCCCGGTATTGGGTTCAGTTCAGTTGGAAGTGGAGTTGGAGGTGGCGTTCAGAGCAGTCTGGAGCCCCAGTCTCCTTCCCGTCAGGGCAATCCCGCGGCACAGCCGACCGTCCCTTCTCTGCGCGCAGTGTGCGCGCCTCCGGGACTTCCTTTCGCCACTTCCCCGGGGTTCCGCCTGACAGCCCGGCTCCCTATGGCTGAGCCTGAGTCCCCGGGTCTGGCTTAAAACTGGGGATCAGAGCAGTCGGGGGCCCAGCACAGTCGGAGTTTTATCTCCTTTCCGCTAGGGAACGCCCGCCAGGCACTCGGCCTCCCTCCTCTCCGGCTCCGTCCTCTCCACGCACCGCGTCTCTGTACCTTGGCTTTTCCAGCTCCTCCGCACCTCCTTCTGGTTTTCTCCTTGCTTCTCACTGTAGAATTTCCAGTCAGTCAACCTTCCTGTAGTTCTGGGTAATGTCCGTTTAATATTTTAGTTGTATTTTATTGAAATTGTTGTGTGCGGCTGCAGCTAGGTGTTCACCTGGGGGCAGCCATCTTGGATCTCAAGGCCTTGTTTTTAGACATACTGATTGTTTCCAACTTCCATTATTATAACTCTGAACACCTTACACACAAAAAAGCTTTTGTTTGCTTCTTAGATTTTTCTTAGGACTAAGTCCAGAAGGTATAGTTACTGAAACAAACTGTATAAATATTTTTAAAGACTTGTGATACTTACTGTTGACGTGTTTTCTGGGATCTGTTTATAAGCATATTAGAAACCTAGTGCACCAAATTTGTGCATTGCAAGGGGTATCCCTTAGCCCAGCCTACACCCTCTCCAATCTAGGACATCCCTCTCACAATCTGGGACTTCTGGCTCCCAACCGCTTGCCTGTTTGCCTGCATGTCTGCATGCCTGCCTAATTGCCCCTAACTGCTTTGTCTGCCAGCCTGATCACCCCCTAACCACTCCCCTGCCAGCCTGATCGACACCTAACTGCTCCCCTGCTGGCCCGGTTGCCCCTAATTGCCCTTTCCTGCAGGACTGGTTGTCTCCAACTGCCCTCCCCTGGCGGCCTGGTTACCCCTAACTGCTCTCCCCTGCTAGCCTCGTTGTCTCTAATTGCCCTCCCCTGCAGGCCTGGTCATCCCCAACTTTCCTCCCCTGCAGGCCCTCTTCTGCAGGCCTGGTCTCCCCCAACTGTCCTCCCCTGTTTGCCTAGTTGCCCCTAGCTGCCATCCCCTGCTGTCCTGGTTCCCCCTAACTGCCCTCCTCTGCTGGCCTGATTGCCCACAGCTGCCCTCCCCTGCTGACCATCTTGTGGCGGCCATCTTGTGACCACATGGGGGCAGCCATCTTTTGCGAAGGCCTGGCGATCAATTTGCATACCACCTGTTAATCTAAAGGATTTAGTTCCCTGTTAGTTTGTTTTTCTAGTGGGGTAGTTTTTTATGTGTTTATTTCTTGTTGTTTTACAGGGATTTACAAATCTTTTATTTACCTATTGCAGATTTATATTTTTAGTTTGTTTTTTTTAAATGATTTTAAACACCATACTAAGACTTTTTGTTTTGCTCTTGTGCTTTGGCTTTGCATTTAAGATGAGATAAATACTATATCTTCCTCCAAGTTATTTTATGGCTTCATTTTTTTACATCCAAATTCTGGAGTTTTTGGCATCTGGTGTCAGATAAAGATCTTAAAACCAACCCTCATCCACCTCTGCCAATAATTTAACCAAGTGTCCCAGTAGGGTTGATTGAATAGTCTAATCCTTTCCCACTAACTTAAAAAGCTTCATATGAGCCAGGCCCCAGTATAAGTGTTTTATTTAATGTTTACCTTCCAGTTCCCGACCATAACTTAGGGAAGCAAGGTTGATAATACAGGCAGTCCTCGGGTTACGTCTGACTTGATGTATATCATGTTGTGGTTATGTTGCCATCTCCCATTTATTTATCTATAAAAAATAAAAGTTGTTATTTCAGTGTATGTATATATGTGTTTTATGTTTTTTATTATTTACCACAAGAAAAGGTCAGGAATTGTTATCTTTCTTTTAAATTTTCTTTACTCTTTCACTTTGTTAATGCTATGTATGTGCTCCATATGAATGATGTAGGTGATTATGTAGGTGGGTTCTGACTTAACAGTGAATATCGTGTTATGTCGGGCCATAGAAATGGATCTCTGATGTAACCTGAGGACCTACTGTTCCCATTCACAGTGAGGAAACTGAAGCCTAAAGAGGTGACCTTACTTGCTCACTGTCTCACAACTTTGATGAGGCAGAGTCTGGTTTGAAATATTGTAGATTTACTCAATAGCCAGTCTCTTTATCTATATATATCTTATATAATAAAAGGGCAATATGCAAATTGACCAAACGGTGGAATGACCAGTTGGTATGAGGCACACTCTCCACCAGGGGGCAGATGCTCAATGCAGGAGCTGCCCTCTGGTGGTCATTGTGCTCCCACAGGGGGAGCGCCAGTCAGCCAGAAGCCCTGAGCCTGACTCATGGCTGATGAGCACAGTGGTGACAGGAATCTCTTCTGCCTCTGCGGCAGGTCTAAGGAGCAGTGAGCCGAGTGGTAAGGAGCCTGCTGCTAAGGAGTGAGTAAGCGGGAGGTAAGAAGCAAGGGATCCTGGATTGTGAGAGGGATGTCTGCCTGCCAGCTTAACTGGCAGTCGGAATCTCCCGAGGGGTCCCGGACTGTGAGAAGGCACAGGCTGGGCTGAGGGACACCTTCCTCACTTGCGCTCAGTGCACAAATTTTGTGCACCAGGCCTCTAGGCCTATATAGCAAAAGAGTAATATGCAAATTGACCATACATTCGCTACACCCACAGGCCACACCCACAAGCCAATCAGGAGTGAATATGCAAATAAACCCAACCAAGATGGCTGAGGCCATGGACAGCAGGAGGGAGGCTTGGGTTTGCCTGGCGATGGAGGAAGCCAAGCTTTCTGCCTGCCCTTGCTGGTCTAGGCCTCCACTTAAGGCTACAGAGTTTCAATTATAGAAGGTAAATAAATCCCAACAGAAATGGCTGTGGCCATGGAGCAAGCAGAAGGCTTGGCTCCGCTCCAGGCTACAAAGTTTGAATTGTAGAAGATAAATGAATTCCAGATACCAGGGCCTGCACTTGGGTTACTGGGGGGCGTGGCCAGCCTGCAAACCACCACAGACCCCTTGTCCTGGCTGTCCCCCACCCCAAGGGAACCCCCATCCTGATCTGGGACACCCTTCAGGGCAAACCAGCTAGCCCCCACCCATGCACCAGGACCCTATCCTATCTAATAAAAGAGTAATATGTATATTGACCATTACTCCAACACATAAGATGGCTGCCCCATGTGGTCAAAGATGGCCAGCAGGGTAGGGATAGTTGAGAGGGATCAGGCCTGCAAGGGAGAGAAGTTGGGGGCAATCAGGTCTGCAGGGAAGGGAAGTTGAGGGGGGGCAGGCCTGCAGGGGAGAGCAGTTGGGGGGACCAGGCCTACAGGGAAGGGCAGTTAGGGGTGAACAGGCCTGCAAGGGAGGGCAGTTAGGGGCAAATAGGCTGTCAGGGGAGCAGTTAGGCATCAATCAGGCTGGCAGGGGAGTGGTTAGGGGGTGATCAGGCTGGCAGGCAGAAGCAGTTAGGGGCAATCAGGAAGGCGGGCAGGTGAGCAGTTGGGAGCCAGTAGTCCTTAATTGTGAGAGGAATCCCAGATTGGAGAGGGTGCAGGCTCCCCCCTAACCCCCCCCCTCGCTCCATGCACAAACTTTGTGCACCGGGCCTGTAGGCATATATATGCCTAATATGAAAGTATCCCCTTGGGAGTTCAACCAACCGGGAGTTCGTTCGCTCGCTATGACATGTGCTGACCACCAGGGGGCGGCACAGAATGAAGGAAGGTCCTGGCTGGCAGCTGGGAAAGAGAGTCCCAGCTGGCAAATGATAGGGACCCTACCTGTGCACAAATTTCTTGCACTGGGCCTCTAGTTTTGAACATTTTTAGCAGAATTTCCTGCTTTCTTGGCAAAACTTCCTTTTGTTGATTAGTAACAGTTATTTGAAGTGTTCTATGCCATAGTTGTATCTTTTAGACTTATTCCCTGCCCTGTTGCCCTGGCCTGATTTAATCTGATGTTTTTTCAATAATGTGCTATATAAGGTTGTAGCCTAGGAACAACAGGCTCTACATACAGCCTAGGTGTGTTAGTAAGCTGTACCATGTAGATATGTGTAAGTACGCTCTCATGCTCACACAACCACAAAATTGCCTAATGATGCATTTCTCAGAATGTATCCCTGTTATTATGCAGCATATGGCTGTGAATGTTGGTCATTGTTTCTTTCTCTGTTTCAGTGTTTGCTCTTTCTCTGTTTCTGAGGGTAGGGACAAAGATTGCAGGAGATGTACAGATATCACTAAGGTATTTCCTGAACACCTATGACATGGCACAAAAGTAATAAAGCCACAGTAGGGCTCAGGATAGACACGGTTCCTTCTCTTGGAACTCATATTCTAGAGAGTAGGTGTACCATAAAGAAACATAAATAATATAATGTTAAGTAGTGAGTTGTGCTTTGAAGCATGCATATGAGCATAACCAATGGACACGGACAGTAGGGGGGATGAGGCACATGCTGGGGGATAGGTGTGTCTAGGGAGAGGTCAATGGGGTGGGAGGAGACTCATGTAATATTTTAAACAAATAATTTTAATTAAAGAAGAAAAAAAGAAAATAGGGGAAAGGCTAGAGAATGATAGAGGCTATTATTTTAGCAGAGGTGATCAGAACAGACTTCTGAAGAGGTGACTTTTCTTCAAAACCTGAAAGATAAGGAGCCAGCATGGAAACATTTGGGAAAGGACATTCCAGACAGCCCAGCAAATGCAAAGGCCCTGAGGTAGGAGCTTGCAAGAATGTTTTAAGAAGTACAAAGAGGCCAATGTGGCCTGAGGGCTGTGAGAGAAAAGGTGAGAGTAGCAGGAGATGAGATGGCATAATGAACCAGGTGGCAAGTTCTTAGCCTAAGTTCTTATAGTTGAAAGTAACACAGACCTGTGTCAGATCCACATAAGCCTAGAAGAATTCTGAGATGCCTTCTAGAGCCTGGGACAAGTACTGTGTGCTGAAGTCATGATCAATAGACTTATTCTAGGCACTGGAGATATGGCAGTGAATTAGCCCTGCCCTAGAAAATGGAGTGACATAACAGTACAGTCACACATTGCTTAACTACAGATTCATTGTGTGAAATGCATCATCAGGCCATTTTGTTGTACTATGAGCATCATAGCATGCACTTACACACACCTAGATGGTACAGCCTAATACACACCTGAGCTGTATGGTATAGCCTATTGTGTCTAGGTTACAAGCCTGTATAACATGTTACTGTATTGAATACTCTAGGTCCATGGTCAGCAAACTGTGGCTCGCAAGCCACATGCGGCTCTTTGGCTCCTTGAGTGTGGCTCTTCCACAAAATTTGGCTCACAAGAGAAATTTCAATCATTGTACTGTTGATATTTGGCTCTGATGACTAATGAGTTTGCCAACCACTGCTCTAGGTAATTATAGCACAATTAGTGGCCCAGTGCATGGATTTGTGCTCATTGAAAGGAAATTAATTAGTAGAAATATTTTAATATGGCTATTTGCCCTTTCTGTATAATAGAAGTGTTATAGGTGAAAAAAATTAGTAAGATCACATGAAAATAATATATAAATTGATTAATAAATAAACAATAACAAAATGATATAACAAAGACCTGATATGAAAACAAAAGCATGATATAAAAACAACAAAAAGTTGATAATAAAAACCACAAAAACATGATGTAAAACAACATTGATACAAACAATGACTGATAAATTGATTGAACTTATTCTAATATCTTCCTGTATACCACATTAAGAGTAGAAATAGCTGAAACCGGTTTGGCTCAGTGGATAGAGTGTCAACCTACGGACTCAAGGGTCCAGGGTTCGATTCTGGTCAAGGGCATGTACCTTGGTTGCAGGCACATCCCCAGTGGGGGGTGTGCAGGAGGCAGCTAGTCGATGTTTCTCTCTCATTGATATTTCTGGCTCTCTATCCCTCTCTCTTCCTCTCTGTAAAAAATCAATAAAATATATATATTTTTAAAAAGAGTAGAAACACTTTCAGAATGCTTGACTAATCTCCTTTGTGATAAAAGTATTTACAGTTTTACGGCACACTCTCTCTTCAAACTCGAGAGAAAGCAACATATAACTGACCATGTGTGAAAACAGGTTCAGTTAGGAATATTCCTACTCTGTTTACGGTTTGTCCTTGTGATTTATTAATAGTCATCGCAAATGCTGGTATCATGGGAAACTGTCTTTAAATTAATTTAAATGGGAGGCCATTGTCAGATGGGGACAAATCAGTTCTTGGGATCAGAACATCTGCTCCTTCCGCAGTTCTTGTTAATACTTCAGCCTCGATTATGTTAGTTTGCAATCTTGTGATCAGAAATCTGGCACCATTACAAAGACCCCAATTACTATTAAGATTTCTCAATAGCATGATGATTGCACCTATTTGCCAAATAAATAGAATTTACATGTATCATTTAAAAGAGTATTCAGCTTAATATTTAAAAACCCTGGCTACGAAGTCAGGTCTGTTTATAATATCTGTCCATTTTGGGTTGCATATCATGGTTATGAATAAATCGGGCTTGTCTTACTTCATTACAATTGCCAGAGCATCCTGATATCACTGCTGCATATTTCTGGGACTACCCTCCAAAGACAATGCAAGTATTATCATTTTACCAGTCGGCATATTGCCATTTCCAGATCTAGATGTGAGATAATTCATCAAACCACTATATTTTTCAACTCTCAGATTGGTTTACTTTAATGAAATTTATCCAATTGGTTTCCATTTTTGAATATGAATTGACAATATATGGTTGAGTTAATTTTCCTGCATTTAAAATAAGATTGAACATGTCCTGGATGTAGAGTTGAAATCCATAATACTGCATTTGTGTGACTTGCTTCCTTACATTTTGTCTAGTATTATTGTCGATTACACTGTTGTCTCTGAATCTTAATGCAATATCTGTTCTCTGGCCTTTTTCACTATGTGGAAAAAGAATAGAATATATCAGTGCATCTAATGTAGGAAACAGGATACTGATTTGCTTCATTTTAGTGGCATTCGGATTATTGGGATCTGGTTTACAATGAATGAACAAGTCTCTTTCAAAAGGAGGTTCTCCATCTTTATTTTTTAATATGACAGCAACTTCGGTTACATGGGGATAATAATATCTACCTGGGTCACTGTTATGATCATATTTAATCGCCATTGTTACTTCCATGGGAGCAATACCTTTTGCTGCTGCTTCACAATGAGCTTCCTTTTCTACTTCATGTAGCATCTTGTATGATTTTGTTAATTTATTTCATTCATGAGGTTGCTGATATTGATCATGAGTCTTTCTGAGCAAACTTGGTTTTCTGGCATTGCTAATCTTTTACTCATCACTTTGGCTGTATTATATCTGAAATACAGACTTGAGCAAACTTCTGCAAAACACCATCCAAAGGATGTAAAGTTCCAGTCCAGTAATAAACTTGACCGTGTATTCTAAAACAGTATGGCACACATCCTGAAGGTGATGCAATATTTGCACCCATTGAAGTTAAAGAACTATTTATAGAATGAATATTTTCCATGAAATTTTTACTGTCAGAATTGTTTATTGTTAATTGTTTTAAATATGCCAGGTATTCTGGAAAATTTATATCATTTGGAAAAACTTTGCCTTTGCTACAGCATCAAGTAAATTTTCCATCAGATGGTTTTCATTGGAGAAATTTAGGATAGGCAAAATTCCACCACAATTGTGTTCGATAATTGCATCCTTATTTACCTGATTTTCACTATGAAGACAGTTCCTACCAGTATTGGTAGTACCTGTTGATGACTTACTTCAGACATATTCTGTCAACAGCATTGCTTTTCTTTCGGCTTTAGAGGTACATTGTGCCAATAGTTGTTCTTCAGACATACTGTGTCGATGATGTCACTTTTTTTCAGCTTCAGAGGTATGTTGTGCCAATAGTTGTCTTTAGACATAGTGTTCTGTTGACAATTTTGGCTTCAGAAAGTCAACAAAAATGTGATGTCATTACCCAGCGCCTGCAGCCACCATTTGCAGACTGGGCTTGACTAGGCTGTGGGCTGCATTTTGTGCCATGGCAGCATCAGCTGCAGTTTGGTGGGCTGTAGCTCTGGGGAGGTATTGGGGCCTGTGCTCCACTTGGGGGAAGCTGAGTGTTGCTTTGTCAGTGCCAGATCTGCAGTGCCTTTTCTCTGTACGCGTCACGGCAGCTCCTGTGTTGAGCGTTTGCCTCTGGTGGTCAGTGTGTGTCATAGCAACCGGTTGGACAGTGGGAAGGACACGTAGCATACCGTGTTTCCCCAAAAACAAGATATCCTTCGAAAATAAGACCTAGCGCATGGAAAGATAAGATATCCCCTGAAAATAAGACATGGCGAAACTTCAGGAGAAAAAATATAAGACACTGTCTTATTTTCAGGGAAACAGGGTACTAGGCTTTTATATATATAGACTAGAGGCCTAATGCACAAAATTTGTGCAAGGGACTTAGCCCTTGCAGCAGTGGCGGCTTACCTTGGCCCTCGCAGCCCCAGCTTCATCAGGAAGGTCATTTGGCTGCCTGGTCTAATTAGCATATTATGCCTTTATTATTATATACTAGAGGTCCAGTGCACAAATTTGTGCATGGGTGGGGTCTAGCTGGCCTGGCCCCAAGTGGTGGATTGGGGCAGGGCAGGAGGAGAAAACGATGGGAGGTTGGCCAGTTGGCCCACCTCAATTGGGACCGAATCAGGGCCAGGCCAACTGCGGGGAGAGACTGCAGGCAATTGGCTGGCGGGCTCTGCTCCTTATTGGTATGGTGGGGGCCCATCAGGGGTAGGGCTGGCTAAGGGAAGTGGCTGCAGGAGGTTGGCCACTGCCCCCCCCCCCCAGGGTGGGAGAGGCTGATCAGGGACAGGGCTGGCTGAAATGAGGGGCCATGGGAGATTGGTCAGCTGGCCCTATCCCCCAATTGGGCCAGTTGCTGGCTTTTTAAGTATATGTAGATAGTATTTATGTATCTATATCTAAACATAGGAAGGTACAGTAAGAATCTATAATAAAAGCAGTCCTGACCTATTTAGCTCAGTGGATAGAGCATCGGCCTGTGGACTGAAGGGTCGATTTCAGTCAAGGACATGTACCTTGGTTACTGGCACATTCCTAGTAAGGGGTGTGCAGGAGGCAGCTGATAGATGTTTCAAACTCTCTATCCCTCTCCCTTCCTCTCTGTAAAAAATAAATAAAAGATATTAAAAAAAATAAAAGCATAATATGCTAATTAGACCACGCATCCTTTTGGATGACCTTCTGGGTGAAGCTGGGGCTGCAAAGGAAGGCCGGGTCCCGAGTGCCTGCTGGCAGCCAGAGGGAAGCCTGGGTCCAGATTCTGGGTGCCTGCTGGTACCGGAGGGAAGCCTAGGTACCATAGGGAAGCCCGGGTCTTGGGTGCTAGAAGGAAGCCGGTGCCGGCAGCCAGGGGAAGGAAGGCCTACTCTTGCATGAATTCTGTGCATCAGGCCTCAAGTAGGGCATAAAAAGATAAAATTGGCTCACCTATATAGGGCACTTACTGTGAATGGAACTTGCAGAACTGGAAGTTGCTCTGGGTGAGTCAGTAAGTGAGAGGTGAGTGAATATGAAGACCTAGGACAGTGGTCGGAAAACTCAGTCAACAGAGCCAAATATCAACAGTACAACGATTGAAATTTCCTTTGAGAGCCAAATTTTTTAAACTTAAACTTCTTCTAATGCCACTTCTTCAAAATAGACTTGCCCAGGCGTGGTATTTTGTGGAACAGCCAGCCACACTCAAGGAGAAACATTAATTGAACCCATAACCTGGGTTTGTGTCCTGAACGGGAATTGAACCTGTCACCTTTGGTGTATGGGCTGGCACTCCAACCAACTGAGCTATACCAGTCAGAGCAACTTGTTTTTGTTTGTTTGTTTGTTTGTTTTTAATCATTTGCTTATAAGCAGATAATACATCACAAGCATTTTTCTCTATTCATGAAAACCTTTCAGTATTGGGGCCCATGTTTTGCTTGTTAAGGTCTGCAGAAGCTGCTTCTTTCTTCTGACTTCTCCTCCTCTCCTATCTCTCTCCCCCTCCCCCTAAGGATATTTTTCCTATTGATTTTTAGACATAGTAGAAGGGAGGGGAAGAGACAGAGAGAAAGAGACATAGATGTGAGAGAAACACATTCATTGGTTTCCTCCTGCATGTGCCCCAACCTTGGGCCAGGGGTCAATCCTGCAGCCAAGGTATATGCCCTTGACTGGAATTAAACCTGGGACCCTTCAGTCTGTGGGCCAGTGCTCCAACCACTGAGCAAATGGGCTTACTGTGAATATATATATCTTTTGGAGCGGTTGATTTTCTTTTTATTTTTTCCTATAGTTTCCTTTTCTCTTGCCAGTTCTTCAGACATGAGTTCCTGTTCTAGTTCCAACAACTCCTCAATCATTTCCTCAGGAGCTATCTCAATATCATTCTCATCCACACCCATGGTAAAATTGTTTGTCATCTCAATTACAGCCTTGTGTAATGTTACCACTTTTATCCCATTGCAGTTGAAAAAATGTTAGTCAAACCATTGTAATTCTGGGTTTGTTTAATATAATAGTTTTAGTGGGTCCTAGAATTTGTATCTTCAGATTTCCCACAAATGATTAAAGATGAGTATGAATCAGATGTTTGAGAACCACTTTGCTAGACTTATTCTGAGTGCTGATTTTCAGACTTAAGTGAGCAGTAGACATGTTGGGGAGTTTGTTAAAATATAGAGGTTCTGCTCCAAACTGCTAGAGATTGTGATTTGGGGCCTGACTTCTTGAGTTTTGAGTGGTGTCCTGGGCGATTGGATGCACATCTAATAAAGAAAGAATCATGTGCAGGCTAAGGCCTTACCCATGGAGGGGGCCCAGGTTCTTTCTCAAATGAATGAAAATAGAATTTGAGTCTAGATCTTCTTTGGAAAATCATTCCTTTCATACCTGTTTCCTAGCCATGCACACTGCATTTTATTTTAGGATAAATTTGATTAGATATGTGAGCTTTATTAGTATAATGATTTAACCATGTGTAGCCCCTCAGTGAGTACATTTGGAAAGAGCTAAATATAGTTCATAATGCAGAGTTGCTTAAGATTCAGAATAAAGTTTGTTCTTGAAGAATTTTTATAGTAGTAGAAATGTTCAAGAGGGTAATTATTCACTGATTTAGTTTGAAGTAATTTATGGTGAATGCTTTGCGCGCGCGTGTGTGTGTGTGTGTGTGTGTATGTGTGTGTGTGTGTACACATATGTACCCATAGTTACTTGGAGGTGAAGGAAGGGCCATGGCCTTTTTACTAGGGTGAAAGGGAATTTTTGAATTGACCTATTGGGCTAGATAATCCCTTTTGAAATACTGTCTTGTAGCAGTTTTGCTTTTGAAGCCCCTGAGCTGGAGGGCTACAAATGGTTAAACCATTATACTAATAAAGCTCACATATTTAACCAAATTTCTCCTAAAATAAGATGCAGTGTGCATGGCTGGGAAACAGGTCTTGCAAAACATTTTATTTAAGCAAATCAGGGTCACTAATCTATATTGCTTTGCCTGTTCTGAATTTAGAGGAGCCCAATATGAACCCAGAACATCTTATTTTTAAAGCTTACGATTAAATCAAACAGAAAGATGTATGTCAGTAAGGACAGGAAAGTCTAGGGGCTTAAGGAGCTTTATTATTCCTTAAAGACTGCTTCCCTGAGACCATATTTTGAAGTGTCCTTTTAAAAAAAAATATTTATTTATTTATTTATTTATTTATTTATTTATTTATTTATTTTTAGTTCCAGAGGTTTACACCCTCCCTGAGCAGTGCTCCTTAGGAAGAGGTGGGTGGTCATACAGTGGGGAGTGGAGAGTTGTGAAGGCAGGCTGAGTCACAGTCAGATCAGTTTTAGGAAGGGAAATTTGTGGACGTTGAAGATCTTCACAAGCTTCCCTTAAACACATTTGTGTTCTTGTATTCATTGAACTTCTGGAATGGGATAAGCACATCCAAGCCTGAAGACTATCAGCTTCAAGAATCTGGCTGTTTCTTATCTTATAGAGTGGGAAGTCCAGAGATAGATTAGGTTACAGGATGGTTGACTGATTCACCACCACAACTATCATTGCAGGGTTAAAATCTGCAGTCCTAAGATGCAAATTTATAGCATTACAGACCTACCTCAAGAAACAAGATAAAGAATTAAGTAAAGAACCTAACCTTACACTTAAAAGAACTTAAAAAAGAATAGCAAACAAAGCCAAAAGTGAGTGGAAGTAAGGAAACAATAAAGATTAGAGTAGAAATAAACAAAATAGAGTCTAAAAAGTTGATACAAAAGGATCAATGAAACCAATAGCTGGTTCTTTGAAAAGATAAAGTTGACAAACCTTTAACCAGACGCATTAAGAAAAAAAGATAACTCAAATAAGTAAATGAAAGAGAAGTAAAAACTGACTCCACAGAAACACAAGGGATTGTAAAAAAAAAATTCTATGCAAAAAAAATTGGACAATCTAGATGAAAATGACAAATTCCTAGAAACATACAATCTTCCAAAACTGAATCAGGAAAAACTAGAGAATCTAAATAGACAAATTAAAACTAGAAGAATTAGAACAGTAATAAAAATGCAAAACTATCAAACAAAAGTTGTGGATTAGATGACCTCACAGGTGAATTTTACCAAACATTCAAAGAAAAACTGATACCTATCCTTCTTAAGCTATTCCAAAAAATTCAAGAGAAGGGAAGACATCCAGCTCATTTTATAAGGCCAGCATTATCCTAATTTCAAACTGAGATAAATACACTACAAAGAAAGAAAATTATATTTCTGATGAACATAGATGCTAAAGTCATCAACAAAATGATTATAGAAAACCGGATGCAGCAATCCATTAAAAAATCATACACCATTACCAAGTAGGATTTATTCCAGGAATGCAAGGATGGTACAATATCCACAAATCAATAAATGTGATAAATCACATAAACAAATTGAGAGTGAAAAATCACAGTTATATCAATTGATGTAGAAAAAGCATTTGACAAAATCTGACACCCTTTCTTGATAAAATCTCTCAACAAGGTGGGAATAGAAGGATCATATCTCAACATAATAAAAAGCCATATATGATAAACCCACAGCTACCATCATACTCAATGAGCAAAAACTAAAACCATTTCCCCTAAGAACAGAAACAAGACAGGGATGCCCACTCTCACCACTCCTGTTTGACATAGTACTGGAAGTATTAGCCATTGTGATCAGACAAGAAGAAGAAATAAAAGGCATCCAAATTGGAAAAGAAGTAAAGCTGTCCTTATTTTCAGATGACATGATATTGTACATAAAAAATCTGAAAGACTTCATAAAAAAACTAATAGACTTAATAAATGAATTCGGTAATGTAGCAGGATACAAAGTCAACGCCAAGAAATCTATGGCATTTCTATACACCAATAGTGAACTCACAGAAAGAGAGACTAAAAAAGCAATCCCGCTGAAACCGGTTTGGCTCAGTGGTAGAGCGTCGGTCTGCGGACTGAAAGGTCCCGGGTTCGATTACGGTCAAGGGCATATACATTGGTTGCGGGCACATCCCTGGTAGGGGGTGTGCAAGAGGCAGCTGGTCGATGTTTCTCTCTCATCAACGTTTCTAGCTCTCTATCCTTCTCTCCTCCTCTCTGTAAAAAATCAATAAAAAATATATAAAAAATTTTTAAAAAAAGCAATCCCATTTACCATCACACCAAAAAAATTAAGATACCTAGGAATAAACTTAACTAATGAGATAAAAGACCTATATGCGGAAAACTACAGGACACTAAAAAAAGAGATCGAGGAAGATGTAAACTGATGGAAAAACACACCAAGTTCATGGATTGGTAGAATCAACATAATTAAAATGTCCATACTGCTGTAGCTGGTTTGGCTCAGTGGATAGAACATTGGCTTGCAGACTGAAGGGTCCCAGGTTCGATTCCGGTCAGGGGCATGTGCCTTGGTTGCAGGCTTATTCCTGGTGGGGGGTGTGCAGGAGGTAGTTGATCGGTATTTCTCATCAATGTTTCTGGCTCTCTATCTCTCTCCATTCCTCTCTGTAAAAAAAGAATAAAATATATTTTAAAAAATTAAAAAATAAATTGTCCATACTACCCAAAGCAATCTATATATTCAATGCAACCCCCATTAAAATACTAATGGCATATTTTACAGACCTAGAAAGAACTCTCCAAAAATTCATATGGAATAAAAAAAGACTCCAAATAGCCACAGGAATCTTGAGAAAGAAGAACAAAGTAGGATTGATCTCAATACCAGATTGCAAGCTGTACTACAAAGCCACTGTTCTCAAAACAGCCTGGTACTGGCACAAGAACAGACATATAGACCAATGGAATAGAATAGAGAATCCAGATATCAACTCAAACCACTGTGTTGAATTAATATTTGACAGAGGAGGCATGAACATACAATGGAGTCAAGACAGTGTCTTTAATAAATGGCATGGTGAAAACTGGACAGATACATGCAAAATAAATAAATAAAATAAAATGAGTCTAGACCACCAACTTACCCATACACAAAAATTAACCCAAAATGGATACAGGACTTAAACATAAGACGGGAAACCATAAAAATACTAGAGGAATCCACAGGCAGAGAAATCTCAGACATATGCCGAAGCAATTTCTTTTTCTTTTTTTTCCCGAAGCAATTTCTTCATGGATACTGTTCCTAGGGCAGTGGAACTAAAGAGAAAAGAAATAAATGGGACTACATCAAAATAAGCTTTCACAGCAAAAGAAACCATCAACAAAACAAGAAGAAACCCCACTGCATGGGAGAACATATTTTCAAATGTTATCACTGATAAAGGTTTAATCTCCAACATTTACAGGGAACTTATAAAACTTAATAAAATAAAGATAAATGATTTAATAAAAAAAAATGGGCAATGGACCTAAATAGAATCTTTTCAAAAGAAGACAGAAGACCAAGAGACATATGAAAACATGCTCAAAGTCACTAATTATCTGAGAGATGCAAATCAAAACAACAATGTGATACCATCTCAAACCTGTCAGAATGGCAACCATCAACAAATCAACAAACGACAAGTGCTGGTGAGGATGTGGAGAAAAAGGAACCTTTGTGCACTGCTGGTGGGAATGCAAACTGGTGCAACCACTGTGGAGAACAGTATGGAGTTTCCTCAAAAAACTAAAAATGGAGCTCCCATTTGACCCAGTAATCCCACTCCTAGGAAACACCAATCAGAAAGGATATATGCACCCCTGTGTTCATAGCAGCACAATTCACCATAGCTAAGGTTTGGAAACAGCCTAAATGCCTATCAGCAGATGAGTGGATTAGAAAACTATGGTACATCTACACAATGGAATATTATGCTGCTATAAAAAAGAAGGAATTTACAGCAGCACCGATAGAACTGGAGAGCATTATGCTAAGTGAAATAAGCCAAGCAATGAAAGAAAACACCACATGATCTCACTCATTTATGGAAAATGAAGAACATTATAACCCAATGAATAAAATGATAAATATAGTGGCAGTAAAGCATTGAACAGACTGTCTGGGGAGGGATGGAAATAGATCAACCAAAGGACTTGTATGCATGCATATAAGCACACAAATTGACACAACACTGGAGGGGTGAGATGAGGGCATGCGGCAGGGATTAGGGGAGGTTGGGGGAAGGGTCAAAGGGGGGGGGGAAGATATATGTACTAATATATGTAATATTTTAAACAATGGGGGGAAAAGGTCATGCACCATGAACAAGTCAGATTTGTTCCTGGCATACAAGGTTGCTACAATATTCACAAGTGAATAAATGTGATATACCACATAAACAAAATGAAAGATAAAAGACACATGATCATATTACTAGATGCAGAAAAAGCATTTGATAAAATCTAGCACCCATTTATCATTTTCAGAAAACTTTTTAGCAAAGTGGGAATAGAGGGAACATACCTCAAAACAATAAAGGCCATATGTGACAAACCCACAACCAACACCATACTTAGTGGGCAAAAACTAAAAGCATTTCTGTTAAGATCAGGATCAAGAAAATGATTTTGCTTTCACCACTCTTAATCAAGATAGTAATGCAAGTCCTAGACACAGTGATTAGACAAGAAAAGACATATAGACCAATGTAAAAATAAAGGCATCCAAATTGGAAAGGAAGAACTAAAACTGTCGTCATTTGCAGATGACATGATACTACATATAGAGTACTCTAAAGATTCCACCCCAAAACTGCTATTGTAGAAATGATAAATGAATTCAATAAAGTAGTAGGATACAAAAAGAAATATCCAGAAATCAGTTGCATTTCTATACACCAACTAGAGGCCCAGTGCATTTGTGCACTGGGTGGGGGTGGGGGACCCAGCCTGACCTGCGCCCTCTAGCAATCTGGGAGCCCATGGGGGATGTCTGACTAATAGCTTAGGCCCACTCCCCACGGGCCTAAGCCACAGTCAAACATTCTTAGGCTTGTGGCTGAGCAGTGCCCTTTCTTCACCCACCTCTCCCCCTTTATGGGAGCACACTGACCACCAGGGGGCAACTCCTGCATTGAGTGTCTGCCCCTTGGTGGTCAGTGCATGTCATAGTGATTAGTCGTTCCACCGTTCAGTTGATTTGCATGTTAGCCTTTCATTATATATGATAATGAACTATCGGGGAGTAAAAAAACAATCCCATTTATAATTGCATAAAAAAACAACAACAGGGGAATAAATTTAACCAAGGATGTAAAAGACCTTTATTTGGAAAAGTATAAGACATTGAAGAAAGGATTTGAAGGTACAAATGAGCAGAACATATATAGTGTTTATGGATAGGAAGAATTAACATCATTAAAATATCCATACTACCCAAAGCAATCTTTGTATTGAATGCAATTCCTATATAGATACAAATGGCATATATCATAGAACTATAATAGAACAAATATTCTAAAAATGTATAAGGAACTACAAAGACCCTGTATATCCACAGCACTCTTTTAAAAATATATATATTTTATTAAATTTTTAATAAGAGGAAGGGAGAGGGATAGAGAGTTAGAAACATCAATGAGAGAGAAACATCCATCAGCTGCCTCCTGCACACCCCTTACTGGGGATGTGCTCGCAACCAAGGTACATGCCCTTGACTGGAATTGAACCTGGGACCCTTCATTCCACAGGCTGAAGCTCTATCCACTGAGCCAAACCAATCAGAGCAACCTCAGCAATCCTGATAAAGAAGAGTAAAGCTGGAGAAATCAAGCTACCTGATATAAAACTATTCTACAAGGCCATAGTAATCAAAATAGCATGGTACTGGCATAAAAGCAGATATATAGTACAATGGAATATAATCGAGAACCTGAATTTATTCCATTCAATAAACCCATTCAATTATGATCAATTAACATATGACAAAGGAGGCAAGAACATACAATGGGGTAATGATAGTCTAGTCAATAAATGGTGTTGGGAAAATTGGACACATACATGTGAAAAATGAAACTAGACCACCATCCTACACTAAACACAAGAATAAACTCAAAATGGATTAAAGGCCTAAATGTTAGACTTGGAAGTATAAAAATTTTAGAACAAAATGTAGACAGTAAAGTCTTGGACGTTTCTTGTAGCAATATTTTTTATGCTATATCAACTTGGAACAGAAACAAAATAAAAAAAAAAATTGAAGTACATCAAACTACAAGTTTTTTGCACAGCAAAGGAAACCATCAGAATGAAAAGACACCGCTGAATGATACATCTGATAAGGGATTAATATCTAAAAATGTTAAAGAGCTTATAAAAGTCAACAACAAAAAATTCAAAGTCCAATTGAAAAGTGGACAAAGAAGCCCCAGCTGGGTGGCTCAGTTGGTTGGAGCCTCATCCTGTACACCAAACGGTTGTGTGTTTCATTCCCAGTTAAGGCACATTCCTAGGTTGTAGGATCAATCCCCAGTCTAGAGGTGTATGGAAGGCAGCCAGTTGATGTTTTCTTTCATGTTGCTGTTTCTCTTCCTCTCCCTTCCTTTCTCTAAAAAATATCAATGAACTTATCCTGAAGTGAAAATTGGAAAAAAAAAAAAAAAAAAGACAAAGAAACTAAATAGACACTTCTCCAAAGAGGACATACAGAAGGCCAATCCTATCTAATGAGGAAATATGCTAATTGACCCTCATGCTATTGCAAAGATGGCAGCACCTACAGCCAATAAGAAGGGAATATACTAATTGACTGCTCCACCCTCAAAGATGGCAGTGCCCAGCCCTAACCAGTTTGGCTCAGTGGATAGTGTCAGCCTGTGGAATGAAGGGTCCCAGGTTTGATTCTGGTAAAGGGCATGTCCCTTGGTTGCGGGCACACCCCCAGTAGGAAATATGCAGGAGGCAACTGATCGATGTTTCTCATTGATGTTTCTAATTCTCTATCCCTCCCCCTCTCCTCCCTTCCTCTGTGTAAAAAAAAAAAAAAAAAAAAAAAAAAAAAAAAAAAAAAAAAATCAATACAATATATTTAAAGAAAAGATTGTGGTACCCACCGTCAATAAAGAGGGAATATGCTAATTGACCTTCCCACCATTGCAAAGATGGCAGCACGCATGCCAATAAGGAGGGAATATACTAATTGACTACCCCGCCCTCAAAGATAGTGGTGTCCACAGCCACTAGGAGGGAATATGCTAATTGACTGTCACACCCTCAATGATGTGGCACTCAGTCCTCTCAGTTCTGCCAGAGTGGCAGGCACACGACAAGGCTGGCCCACCCCCAGGCGGGCTCGCCTGCTCTGTATACCTGCCTATTGAGTCCCCCAATCCCCTTAGTCCCCTAGCCCCCCAGGGCCAGCCCAACTCGCAAGCAAGCCTTGGATGACAGCTGCTCAGCCACCCAGGGCCGCCCGAAGCTCAGATAACCAGGGTCGCTTGAGGCTTGTGCTGCCGGCAATGGCAGTAGCAGAGGTGTGATGGCATCACCTTCCCTTCATTGCCAGGTCGCCTCCTGCCCCTGATGGTTCCCAGACAGAGAAAGGAGGTAGGCCAGGCATGTATTTATCCCAGACTGTGAGAGGGGACCCCACTTCATTGCATGTATTTTCATGCTCCAGGCCACTAGTAGACGTATAAAAAGCTGATCCACCTCACTAATCAGAGAAATGCAAATTAAAACCACAATGAGATATCAACTCACAACTGCCATAATGGCCATCATCAATAAATTAACAAATGTTGGTGAGGATGTGAAGAAAAGAGAACCCTCATGCACTGTTGGTGGGAATGCAAATTGGTGAAGCCACTGTGGAAAGCAGCATGGAGTTAACTCAAAAAATTATAACTAGCCAAAACTGGTTTGGCTCAGTGGATAGAGCATCAGCCTGTGGACTCAAGGGTCCCAGGTTTGATTCAGGTCAAGGGGATGCGTGTTGGTTGCGGGCACATCCCTAGTAAGGGGTGTGCAGGAGGTAGCTGATGGATTTTTCTCTCTCATTGATGTTTCTAACTCTTTATCCCTCTCCCTTCCTCTCTGTAAAAAAAATCAATAATATATATATTTTTTAAAAAAATTAAAACTAGAACTGCCTTAGTACCCAGTAATTCCACTTCTGGGAATATATCTGAAGAAATACAAAACAATAATGTGAAATAATTTATGCACCACTATGTTCATTGCAGAGTTATTTACAATAGCCAAGATTTGGAAGTAGCCCCAGTGCCCATCAGTACAATAAGTGGATGAAAAAGCTGTGAAACATTTTCACAATGGAAAACTACTCAGCTGTAAAAAGGAAGGAAATCTTAAAACTTGTGAAAGCATGGATGAACCTGGAGAGTATTATGCTAAGTGAAACATGCCAGTCAGAGAAAGACAAATACCATATGATTTCACTTATATGTGAACTCTTATGAACCAAATAAGCAAAATAGAAACAATTAAAGATATAAAGAATAGACTGACAGTTTTCAGAGCAAGGCTTGGTGAAAAAGATTAAGAGATTAAACAAAAAATAAATAAATAAAACTCATAGACAGCAGTATGGTGATTACCAGGGGTAAAAGTTGGGAATGGGGGAGGTAGGAAAGGGCAAAGTGTGAATAAATGGTGATAGGAGGAAACTGGACTTGGGGTGGTGAACACACAATACAATATACACATCATGTTTTATAGAGTTGTATGCCTGAAACCTATATAATTTTATTAAGTAGTGTCAGCTCATTACATTTAATTTTTTTTAAAAGAATATAAAATGACAAACCCATTGAATGGGAGAAGCTATTTATAAATCATATGTCTCATAAGGGATATGTATTAGGAATATATAAAGAACTCTTGCAACTTGACAATGTAAAAACAAATAGATTGATTTAAAAATGGGTGAAGACCAGCATCACTCAGTGGTTGAGCGTCAGCCTATGAAACAGGAGGTCACACTTCCATTCCCAGTCAGTGCACATGCCCAGGTTGCAGGCTGGATCCCTAGGAGTGCGCATTCAGGAAGCAGCCAATCAATGATTCTCTTCCTATCTAGCTCTAGCTTTCTCTTCCTTCCTCTCTGAAATCAATAAAAATATGTTTATATATATAATAAAACAAAATTAAAAAAATAAAAATGAACAAAAGACTTGAATGCATATTTCTCCAAGAAAGATATACAAATGGACTGTAGGCATGTAAATATATGCTTAATATCATTAGTCATCAGAGCAATACTAGTCAAAATTACAATGAGATTTTACTTCACACTAACTAGGATAGCTCTTATGGGGAATTTGGAATCGTCTTCATACATGGCTGGAGGAATTGGTGAGTCTGCGTTGGAAAACAGTTACTTTTTTTTAACCCAGTAATTCCACTCCTAGGTATATACCCAAAAGAGATACAAATGTATGCACATATAATAACTTGTACACAAATATTCACAGCAGCATTATTCATAATCATTAGAAGGTGACAACAACCCAAAGGTTTATCAACTGACAAATGGTTAAACAAAATACAGCATATTTACACAACAGTACATTATTCTGTCATAGAAAGCAACGAAGTACTGATATATACAACAATATGGAAGAACCTTCAAAATATTATGCTAAATAAAAGAAACCAGACACAAAAGACCACATAGTGTCTGACTGTTTATATGAAACTAGAGGCCTAGTGCATGAATTCGTGCACCAGTAGGGTCCCTTGGCCAGGACTGCAGGATCGGGCCAAACCCAGATCTCCAAACCCCTCTAGGAGTTCTGGATTGCAAGAGGGTGCAGGCCAGGTCGAGGGACCCCACTGGTGCACGATCGGGTTGGGGAGGGACGTGGGAGGTTGGTCAGCTGGGAGACACCGTGGACATGCCCAGCCTGTCTCCCTCAGTCCCAATTGGCCAGATCCCAGCAGCAAGCTAACCTACTGGTCTGCCCCCTGGTGGTCAGTGCACATCGTAGTGAATGATTGAGCAGCCTTAGCATATCATTAGCGTATTATGCTTTGGTTGAGTGGATGACCGAACACTTAGCTTATTAGACAGACTTTTATTATATAGGAAGGAGGATGTTCATATAAGCAAATCTGTAGATAGAAGATAGACTAGCATTTGCCTACAGCAGGGGAAGCATGAGGGGGAAAAGGTAAGTAATTGTTTCAATTGATTTATTTTTGAGTTGATGAAAACTTTCTAATCTTAGGTGTGGTAGAATGATGGTACAACTTTGTGAATATACTTAAAATTGTACTCTTTATAAGATTGAATGTAATTTATTCACATTTAATATGATTATTGGTATGTTTGGATTAACATCTGCCATTTTGCTATTTATTTTCTATATGTCTCTGTCTTTTTCTTCTGTTCCTCCTTTATAACCTTCTTTCTGTTAAGTATGTTATTTTCTAGTGTTTTAATTCCTTTGAATTTTTAAAACTTTGTTATTTTAGTGGGGCTCTAGGGATTATAGTATGTATGTTTTCATTTATCACCATTTACTTCAGATTAACACTAAAACTTAGTTCCAGTTAAATATAGAAATTTTGCTCTACAATAGCTTCATTTTCTTATCCTTCTTTTGATATTATTGTCAACTATATTGGTCTATGTTACAGACCACACAGTACAATTTTATAGGTGTTTTATGAAATCTTATATTTTTAAATCAGGAGAAAAGACACCATGAATCTTTTTTATTTACCGTTGTATTTACCTTCTCTGCTGTTCTTTATTTCTTCTTGTCAGTTGGAGTTACCATATGGTAGGGATGGGGGATGTCTGTCCTACAGGCTATATAAGGCCTACAAAATCATTTGGTCAGGCCCTACCAATACTACAGGTGAGATAATTAAATGTTTGACCAAATATAACAGACTAATTTTTAAAAAATATTGATTTGTAGAAGAAGGGAAAGGGATAGAAAGATAGAAACATGGATGAGAGAGAAACATCAATTGGTTGCCTCTTGCATGCACTCCTACTTGGGATTGAACCCGCAACCCAGGCATGTGCTCTGATTGTTAATTAAACTGCAGCCTCTTGGTTCCTGGGTCAGTGCTCAGCTGCTAATTTGAAAGTTGATAATTTTTTATGGCCTGTGAATGATGTTATACATATTCAAATGACCCTTGACAGAAAAAGGTTCCCCACCCCTACCTTATGGTGACATTTAGGAATCATCAATGCCATAGGTTCTTTCAGCTTACTTCCTATAATATTTCTTGCAAGTCACATCTGGTAACAGTGAATTCTCTCATTCTTCTTCTGAGAATGCTTTTATTTCACCTCAATTTTTTTAAGGATAGTTTTGCTGGATATAGAATTCTTGATTGATAGGATTTTTTCCCCCCTTTTAGCATTTGGAACATGTTATCTTGATGCTTTCTGGTCTCCATTTGTTTTTGATAGGAAAAGAGCTGTTGATTGCATTGATGCTCCCTGTGCCTAATGAGCTGTTTTTCTTTTCATACTTTAAATATTTTCTTTTTGTCTTTCATCAACTTGACTATGTTGTATCTAGGTGTGGATCTCTTTTTTTATTTTTGTGGAGTTTGTTGGACTTACTGGACTTGTAGACTAATCTTTTTAATCAAATCTCAGATTTTTTAGTTATGTATTTAGATTTCTTTTTCTGTTCTTTCTCTTTTTTTTTTTTTTTTTTTTAATAAGTTTTTATTGTTCATTTTATTACAAATGTTCCTTTCCCCCCCCCCCCCCCCACCATTGCTCTCCTCCACCAGGTTCCCACCCCACCCTCTGCCCTTTCCCCTCTCCCCATTGTCCTCATCCATAGGTGCACAGTTTATGTTCAGTCTCTTCCCACGCCCCCTCTCCCCTTTTCCCCAAGAATCGTCAGTTCACTCCCCTTCCATACCTCTGATTCTATTATATTCAACAGTTAATATTGTTCATCAGATTTTTTTTTAATTTCCTTGGTTTTTAGATTCACTTGTTGATAGTTACGTATTTGTTGTTCATAATTTTTATCTTTGTTTACCTTCTCTTCTGAAAGAACCCCCTTCAGCAATTCATATAATTCTGGTTTGGCAGTGATGAACTCCATTAGCTTTTTTTTATTAGTGAAGCTCTTTATCTGGCCTTCGATTCTGAGTGATAGCTTTGCTGGGTAGATTATTTTTGGCTGTAGGTTCTCGCTATTCATCACCTTGAATATTTCTTGCCATTCCCTTCTGGCCTGCATGGTTTCTGTTGAGAAGTCAGCTGACAATCGTATAGGTGCTCCTTTATAGGTTACTACCTTCTTTGCTCTTGCTTCTTTTAATATTCTCTCTTTGTCTTTTGCTCTTGGAATTTTAATAATGATGTGTCTCGGTGTGGTCCTCTTTGGATTCTTTTTGTTTGGAGTTCTGTGCGCTTCCTGGACTTGTAAGTCTAATTCTTTCACCAGATGGGGGAAGTTTTCTATCACTATTTCTTTCAGTATGTTTTCGATATCTTGCTCTCTCTCATCTTCTGGGACCCCCATAATTCTGATGTTGGTTCGCTTGAAGTTGTCCCAGAGGTTTCTTACATTATCTTCAATTTTCTGGATTCTCTTGCCTTCTAGCTTCTGTGGAGGAGTGTCTTCTGGCTCTTTATGTTCCAAATCTTTGACTTGATTCTTGAGATCTTCCCTTCTGTTTTTAGGACTCTGTAAAATATTTTTTATTTCAGACAATGTATTCTTTATTTCTTGTTGATCCCTTATCATTTCTTGTTGACTCCTTATTAATTCTAGTTGATCTCTTTTCATATCCTCATAGGCCTTATCCATCTTTTCTAGGAAATTCTTGAAAAACCTTGTAAGCGTAGATTTGAACTCTATATCCAGACGCTTTTTGTCCTCCATTTCTTTCATTTGTGATCTATTTTGTTGTCGCATTTCGCAGTTACAGATGGGGCGGGGTTTCAGGGTGGAGCCTACAGCCTTGGCTTCTGTCAGCCCCGCCCTATGCGGGTCCTTCAGTGCTCGCTGCCGGCGCCTCTGAGAGAAAGGTGCCCTCGATTTTCGCCTGCTGCCAAACAGTCTATGCTCTCCCCCAATGAGCCCGGAACTGGGGTTCAGTTCAGTTGGAAGTGGAGTTGGAGGTGGCGTTCAGAGCAGTCTGGAGCCCCAGTCTCCTTCCCGTCAGGGCAATCCCGCGGCACAGCCGACCGTCCTTTCTCTGTGCGCAGTGTGCGCGCCTCCGGGACCTCCTTTCACTGCTCCCCGGGGTTCTGCCTTACAGCCCGGCTCCCTATGGCTGAGCCTGAGTCCCCGGGGTCTGGCTTAAAACTGGGGATCAGAGCAGTCGGGGGCCCAGCACAGTCGGAGTTTTATCTCCTTTCCGCTAGGGAACGCCCGCCAGGCACTCGGCCTCCCTCCTCTCCGGCTCCGTCCTCTCTGCGCGCCGCGTCTCCGCGTCTCCGTACCTTGGCTTTTCCAGCTCCTCCGCACCTCCTTCTGGTTTTCTCCTTGCTTCTCGCTGTAGAATTTCCAGTCAGTCAACCTTCCTGTAGTTCTGGGCAATGTCCGTTTTATATTTTAGTTGTATTTTATTGAAATTGTTGTGTGCGGCTGCGGCTAGGTGTTCACCTGGGCGCAGCCATCTTGGATCTCTGTTCTTTCTCTTCTTCTGAGACTTCCACTAAGCTTATATTGATATCCTACATGTCTTTAAGAGTCTGTTTATTTTTATTCTATTTTCCATTTCAGATTGGATAAATTTTATTGACCTAACTTTATGCTCACAGGTTTTATTTTTCCTGACATTTCAAATCTGATGTACCACCCTCTTTCTCCCTCCCCCCATGAATGTGGTTTTTCCCCCCAGTTATTATAATTTTCTTTTTTTAAAAAATACATTTTTAATTGATTTTAGAGAGAAAAGGAGAGGGAAAGAGAGAGAGAAACATCAATGATGAGAGAATCATTGATTAGCTGCCTCCTGCATTCGCCACACTGGGGATTGAGCCTGCAACCCGGGCATATGCCCTGACCAGGAATCAAACCGTGACCTCCTGGCTCATGGGTTGACACTCAACCACACAGCCATATTGTTATAATTTTCACTTTAAGAATTTCTTTAAAAATATTTTTCTATCTCTTTATGGTGTCTAATTCATTAAACTGGATTTCCTTTAGATTGTAAACATATATTTTTAAATATATTTTATTGATTTTTTTTACAGAGAGGAAGGGAGAGAGAGAGTTAGAAACATCAATGAGAGAGAAACATCTATCAGCTGCCTCCTGCACTCTCCCCACTGGGGATGTGCCCACAATCAAGGTACATGCCCTTGACCAGAATCAAACCTGGGACCCTTCAGTCTGCAGCTGGATGCTCTATCCACTGAGCCAAACCGGTTTTTGCTAGATTGTGAACATGTTTGTAGAGCTATTTGAAGTATTTGTCTACTAAGTTCAACTTCTGAGCCATCTCAAGGATAATTTCTATTAACCACTTCCTTTCCTGAGTATGGGTCACACTTTACTATTTCTTTGTATCACAGTTTTTGTTGTTGAAAACTGCACATTCTAGATCATATATTGTAACTACTCTGGATTCTTAATCTTCCTCCTCAGTTACTGAAAACTGCACATTCTAGATCATATGTTGTATTAACTCTGGATTTTGATTCCTCAATACTCCCCTTTTTGCCATTTTAAAAGTTGTTTTGAATTGTTTGTTTAATGACTTGAGTGGACAACTTCTTTGGTATGGAACCAATGTCTCTGCTCTTACTTTTTTTTTTTTTTTAATCTTGTCTTAATTTTAAGTGTGAATTACTAGGGGATGCCTTTGGTTCAGTATGGTTTATTGCTCACCTGATGCCTGATCAGAGGTTGTGCAGAAAATCTGAGCCAATAAGGCTTTTATTTTTTGCTATTGGATCTGTGTGTGGACTATGTAATATTTTCAAATTTGAAGCAGTTTATTAATCTGCTGCAGCTATTGCCTTCTGCCTGACCATCTGGAATCTTCCTTGTACACTCCTGAGGCCTCATGTTTATCCAGGGATGTGTGGATAGCTAGGGCCCTTTCCAAACTCTCTGGATCTTGCATGCAACCTTTATGTCAGTTTTATTGCTGATTGTTGGGAGGAATAATTTTTTTAGTTCCTCATTCCTCCATTGACAGTTTTTACTTTTGATTTTCTCTTTAGCATAAGACATACCCAGAATTACCACTATTTACAAATTTAAAATATGTAACCTTGGCTGCACCATGGCGAACTTTAAAAGTTGGTTTTGTGTCTTTTCTTATTTTATTACATTTTACTTTTTATTATGGACAAATTATAAGCATATAGAAATAGAGCATATATTATTATCTATCATGACCAATCTTGTTTCATTTATTGTCTGACTTTACCTGCCCCCTGCCTATTATTTTGCAGCAAGTATTATACATTGTATTGTTTCATCCACAAATATTGCATTATGATATTCTAAAAGGAGATCTCTTTATCTTTAATTTTTATTAAAACAATTTTATTGAGATATAATTGACATATATTAGTTTTAGGTGTACAATACAGTGATTTGATATTTGTTTACATTGTGATGTGATTGCTGCAATAAGCATAGTTGAAATCTATCACCATACGTAAATTTTTTTTCTTGTGATGAGAATTTTTTAATAGATATTATTTATTTATTTTTAATTACTTTATTGGTTAAGGTATCACATATTTGTCCTCATCTCCCCCATTCCATCCCAAACCCCTCCCCATGCATGCTCCCACCCCCCTGTTGTCCATGATCACTGGTTAGGCTCATATGCATGTACACAAGTCCTTTGGTTGATCTCTCTCCCTTATCCCCACCCTCCCATACCTTCCCTCTGAGATCCGATAGTCTGATTAATGCTGTTCTTGTTCATTAGTCTGTGTTGTTCATTATTATTTTTTTGTGTGTGTTGTTCATTATTTCCCCTAGATGAGTGAGCTCATGTGATACTAGAAATACACTTATAAGAACTGAAATTGAGACAAGCAATAATGATTATGCTGAGAGGTAAGTGAAATAGTCTATTGTGAGTTTTTTTCTGTGTCAACAGTTCTTTTGAGTCCCAATTTTTATGTCAAACAGTTCCTTATGTGTTCATGTCAGCAGTGATATTTCAGTTCTGGATGGTGGACAAATAGTGGCAATGCAGGTCCGACCGTCACTGGTTTGGTCCTGGGCAATCTGCAGTGATGCACAGCTGCTGTCTGCTAGTATGGCAAGGCATTGTCAGCATCTTCCATCTCTGGACTGTTTCTCTTCTGTCTTCATGGCTGGAGCACTCCTGTCAATTCCGCTCTGTTGTAGAAATCCACATAGTCTCAGAGTTGTTTTCTGAAAATATACAAACATATTCACAACCAAAAGTTAATAAAGGAATTCTTTTCTATAAATTTGACTTGCGATCCTTTTGCAGTTTTTGCCCAAATGATTTTCCTTTGGCTTGTTTTAATATCATGTATGTTTTACATGGGTGTTTTGCTGTTAGCATTACAAATGAAAGTCAATTTTCTAAAGTAAAAATTTTCTAGATGTAATTTACTTACAGGATATTTTTTCTTACATGATATTCTACTATCCTCCTTCTTTATTTAAATATTAGGAGGCTTTTAGGAAAATTTAAAATGTAATCTTGATAGCTTTTAAATTTTAATTGTTTGCACTAAAATGTGACTGCTTTAGGTTCATTACATGTTACACAATTTTACAAAGAGATGAACTACCAATAAAAATTTTAGTTAAGACTTTCAGAATAGCTGTACAATTGATTTTTCTAGAATATTCGCTTATTAGTCAATTTAAATTAGTCGGAAAACTTGACTACTATTTTACTGTGAAATTTAATACTCTAACAACCATCTTATTTTACCCTGTAAATATTAGTGGAAAGGATTATTTGCCTTCTTGAGTAAGCCCTGAGGATTCCTGGTACTAGGCTGGGTTTAAATATCAAAAACCCACATCATGGGTACAAGACATCTCAAACAAGTCTTGTTGCAGTGAGAGGGCAGCAGCTATAGGCCAAGTCTCTGTCTATTATCTGGGTCCTGATTTGAGCTGGGCATGGGAAGCGAAGCAGCTATGGGGGCAGGAGACCTCCCTCAGCAGGGGTGAGGGTTCAGGCCCCTGCAAAGTTGGGGCGGGTGAAGGTCTGTGCCCCACCTCTGTTGACCCCAACTTCTTTCCTGATGTCCCCACTGTGACTGTGCATGTCTTAGGTTGTTCCTTCCTTGAGGAATCTTACCTGTGTCTGGCTAACCAACCATCCTCCGGGGCCAAGCAGGGTGATGTGAGGTTCAGTTCTGTCTCCTTGATAGCCTACACCCCGGTGACCTCCACGCCCAGCACCTGCCTTGGGATCCCCTTGCCTGCTAGCATGGCCCCAGCACTGATCACATATCTTGTGAAACCCAGGTGTCCTCACTGGGCGAGAGACAGATGTGTGGTACCAGCCATCACGAGACTTCAGCCTCGGCATGAACAGAAATCTCAGGCAACAGCTGTGGACAATTGGATTGTGAGAAGAGGGTCCCTCCTGGCCAAAAGGGCAAGAGGGGCCAATATATTGTACAATGATCAGGTGCCTTCCCAGCAGGCCCTCTACACAGTGGAAGGGATTAAATCCTTTCATGTCCTTTTTAAATTGCTGCCAGATATTCAAAGAATTAGTTTATAAGTTTGTTTGGGAAAATTGTACATTATGCTGTTATAATTCTAAAATATCTGGAGATGTATTACCTTTGTTTCCAAGCACCAAAAAGATGTGTTGTTTTTTTTTATTGATACCAAAAGGTGTGATGTACTATTATTGGTAATGGGGATAACAAAAATTATAATAACATTGTAGAATAGTATTATGTAAGGATATTCTTTGCTCTAGTCTAGGCCATGGCAATTATATTTCAAACTGGCTGCCAGTTTCTTTTTATATAGACAAGGTCTTAGTTACATTTTCTATACCTCTCCCAGGAGCAAGTAGTGATAGTCCCTTTCTTTGGTGTCTACACAAGCCAAAAATCTCTTTAATTTTACATACAAAGGAGCAATGGTTTGATTTTGTGTCATACAAAAGGGAAGCTGGGTGGAGACCCCTCTGTAATTATACTTCCTTGTCCCACCCATGGTCCTCCTGGATGACCAAGGTGTTTGGTATTATTGGTGACTACATTAGGAGGGGGATCAGCCCATGTAAGGGCTCTTACCCATGAAGGGTCAGGAACATAAGTCCAAAATACTTCCCCATTTGCCCCAGGAAATATTACCAAACAGCTGATGACTGCTAGCATGGCAAGAAAGATGTTCTCAGGCACCCTTGGGGTTCTGGTTACCTCACAATTTTTAATTTTTTAAAATTTTATTATTATTATTATTATTATTATTATTGTATTTTTATTCCCGCATTACCCCCCCCATCTCCTATTCGTGCCCCATCACCCTGTTGTCTGTGTCCATTGATTAGGCTCATTGCATATACACAAGTCCCTTGTTTGACCTCTCCCCCTTTTTCTCACTGACCCTCTCCTTCCCTGAGGTATGAGGTTCTGATTGATGTTTCTCAATCTCTGGATCTGTTGTTGTTCATCAGTCTATGCCATTTATTATATTCCACAAATGAGTGAGATCTTGTGATATTTATCTTTTCTGCTTGGTTTATTTCACTTAGCATAATGCTCTTTATCTCCATCCATATTGTTGCAAATGGTAGGATCTCCTCCGTGTTTTTTTTTTTTTTTTTTTTTTTTTTTTTACTGCAGCATAGTATTCCATTGTGTAGATATACTACAGGTTTTTAATCCACTCATCTGCTGATGGGCATTTAGGCTATTTCCAAATCTTAGCTATGGTGAATTGTGCTGATATGAACATAGGGGTACATATATCCTTTCTGATTTGTGTTCTAATTACTTGGGATATATTCCTAGAAGTGGGATCACTGGGTCAAATGGGAGCTCCATTTTTTAATTTTTTGAGGAAACTCCATACTGTTCTTCACAGCAGCTGCACCAGTCTTCATTCCCACCAGCAGTGCAAAAGAGTTCCTTTTTCTCCGCATCTGCACCTACACTTGCTGTTTGTTGATTTGTTGATATTAGCCATTCTGACAGGTGTGAGATGGTACCATGTTGTTTTGATTTGCATCTCTCAAACAATTAGTGACTTTGAGCATGTATTCATATGTCTCTTGGCCTTCCTTCTGTCTTCTTTGGAAAAGTCTCTATTTAGATCAGTTGCCCATTTTTTGATTGGGTTGTTTATCTTCTTTTTGTTAAGTTGTATGAGTTCTCTGTAAATGTTGGAGATTAAACCCTTATTGTTGATATCATTGGCAAATATGTTCTCCCATGCAGTGGGCTTTCTTGTTGTTTTGTTGATGGTTTCCTTTGCTGTGCAAAAGCTTTTTGTTTGGATGTAGTCCCATTTGTTTATTTTCTCTTTAGCTTTCATTGCCCTAGGAGCAGTATCAGTGAAGAAGTTCTTTTGGCATATGTCTGGGATTTTGCTGCCTCCACTGATTCCTTTAGTATTTTTATGGTTTCCAGTCTTATGTTTAAGTTCTTCATCCATTTTAAGTTTATTTTTGTGTATTCTGAAAGTTGGTGATCTAGTATCATTTTTTTTGCATGTATCTATTCAATTTTCCCAATACCATTTGTTGAAGAGACTGTCTCTTCACTCCATTGTATGTTCATGCCTCTTTTGTCAAATATTGATTGAGCATAGTGGTTTGAGTCGATTTCTGTGTTCTCTATTCTATTACATTGATCTATGTGTTTGTTCTTCTGCCAGTACCATGCTGTTTTAAGAACAGTGGCTTTCTAATACAGTGTGAAATCTGGTATTGAGATCCCACCTACTTTGTTTTTCCTTCTCAAGATTGCTACAGCTATTTGGGGTCTTTTTTTTTATTCCAGATGAATTTTTTTGAGCGTTCGTTATTGGTCTGTGAAATATGCCATTGGTATTTTAATGGGAAGTGCATTGAATTTATAGACTGCTTTGGGTAATATGGACATTTTGATTATATTTTTTTCTACCAATCCATGAACATGGTATGTTCTTCCATCTGTTTGTGTTTTCCTCTATTTTTTTTTCAGTGTCGTGTAGTTTTCAACATATAGGTCTTTTACTTCACTTTCTTAGTTGAGTTTATTCCTAGGTATCTCAATTTTTTTGGTACGATAGTAAATGGGATTGCTTTTTTAGTCTCTCTTTCTGTAAGTTCATTTTTGGTGTATAAAAATGCCATAGATTTTTGGCATTGATTTTGTATCCTGCTACAATGCTAAATTCATTTATTAAGTCTAATAATTTTTTTATGGAGTCTCTAGGGTTTTCTATATACAGTAGCATGTCATCTGCGAATAAGTTTAACTTCTTTTCCAGTTTGGATGCCTTTTATTTCTTCTTGTCTGATCGCAATGGGCTAGTACTTCCAGCATTATGTTGAACAGGAGTGGTGAGAGTGGGCATTCCTGTCTTGTTCCTGTTCTTAGTGGAAATGGTTTTAGTTTTTGCCCATTGAGTATGATGTTGGCAATGGGTTTGTCATATATGGCTTTTATTATGTTGAGGTATGATTCTTCTATTCCAAGTTTGCTGAGAGTTTTTATAAAGAAAGGGTGTTGGATTTTGTCAAATGCTTTTTCTGCATTAATTGATATTAGTATGTGGTTTTTATCTCTCAATTTGTTTATGTGATGTATCATGTTTGTTGATTTGTGGATATTATACTATCCTCACATTCCTGGGATAAATCCTACTTGGTCATGGTGGACAATCTTTTTTATGTACTGCTGGATCCGATTTGTTAGAATTTTGTTGAGGATTTTTGGCATCTATGTTCATTAGGGATATTGGCCTGTAATTCTCTTTCATTATGTTGTCTTTATGTGGTTTTGGTATTAGGGTGATGCTGGCTTCATAGAAAGAGCTTGGAAGTGCCTCTTCCTCTTGAATTTTTTGGAATAGTCTGAGGAGGATAGGTTTTAGGTTTTCCCTGAATGTTTTGTAAAGTTCCCCTGTGAAGCTTTCTGATCCTGGGCTTTTGTTTGCTGGAAGGTTTTTAATGACTGCTTCAATTTCTTCCATAGTTATCAGCCTATTGAGATTTTTAGAATTTCATGAGTAAATTCTGGAAGGTTGTATTTTTTTTAGGAATGTGTCCATTTTCTCCAGGTTGTCTACTTTGTTAGAATAGAGTTGTTCATAGTATTTTTTAATCTTTTGTATTTTGGTGGGGTCTGTTGTTATTTCATCTCTTTAATTTTTGATTTTGTTTATTTGGGTCCGCTCTCTTTGCTTCTTGGTGAGCCTGGCTAGAGGTTCATCAATCTTGTTTATCCTTTCAAAGAACCAGCTCTTTGTTTTGTTGATCTTTTGTATTTTTTTTTTGTCTCTATGTTATTCATTTCTGTCTTGTTCTTTATTATTTTTTCTTCTGCTCACTGTGGGCTTTTCTTGTTGTTCTCTTCCTAATTCTTTCAGTTATTGAGTTAGATGGTTTATTACCATTTTTCTTTTTCTTTTTCTTTTTCTTTTTCTTTTTCTTTTTCTTTTTCTTTTTCTTTTTCTTTTCCTTTTTTGAGGTAGGCCTGTAGGAGTATAAACTTCCCTCTCAGGACTGCTTTCATTGTATCTCATAGGATTTGCAATGTTGTGTTATTATTATTATTATCAGTCTGTAGGATGTTTTTAATTTCTTCTTTGTTCTCATTGATAACCCAATCATTGTTTAGTAGTATGTATTCAGCTTCCAAGTGTTTCGTTTTTTGTTTTGTTTTTTGGAATGTTTTTATTGTATTTTATTTATAATATGCCATTGTGGTCTAAGAAAATGCTTGATAGGATTTCAGTCTTTTTGAATTTTGAGAGACTTTGCTTGTGGCCCATATGTGGTTTGTTTTTGAAAATGTCCCCTGTGCACTTGAGAAGAACATTTATTCCATGGCTTTGGGGTGAAATGCTCTGAAGATGTCAGTTAGGTCCATCTGATCTATTGTGTCATTTAGAATCGCTGTTTCTTTGCTGATTTTTTTGTCTACATGATTTTTCCAGTGATGTCAGTGGTGTATTAAAGTCCCCATACTATGGTTGTATTGTTGTCGATGTCTTCCTTGATATCTTCCAGGAGATTTTCTGTGTATTTAGGTGCTCCTGCATTGGGTGCATATATGTTTACCTGAGTTATATCTTCTTGTTGAATTGCTCTCTTTAGTATTATGTAGTCTCCTTCCTTGTCTCTTATTATGGTCTTTACTTTGAGGTCTATTTTATCAGTAATAATTATTGCAACCCCAGCTTTTTTTTCTTTTTTTTTTTTTTTTTCATTTCCATTTGCCTGAAAAATGTTTTTCCATCATTTCACTCTCAGTCTGTGTGAATCCTTTGCTCTGAGGTGGGTCTCTTGTAGACAGCAAATATATGGGTCATGTTTTCTTATCTATTCAGCTAGGCTATATCTTTTGATTGGTGCATTTAAGCCTCTTACATTTAATGTTATTATTGACATGCACATGTTTGTTGTCATATTTTTCTTTAGTGTTTGTTTTTCTTCTTGCCCTTCTCTTTCTTCTTTTTACAGCAGTCCCTTTAGCATTTCTTGCATTGCTGGCTTGGTAGTGATAAACTCTCTTAGCCTTTTTTTGCCTGTGAAGCTCCTGATTCCACCTTCAATTTTAAATGATAGCCTTGCTGGGTATAGTATTCTTGAATTCATCAGACTTGCTTTGCATCACTTTGTATATTTCATTTCATTCCTTTCTAGTCTGGTGTGTTTTTGTTGAGAAGTCAATTGATATTGTAATAGGAGGTCCCATGTAAGTAATTTCTGTCTCTCTCTGGCAGCCTTTAAGATTCTTACTTTGTCTTTGGTGTTCGCCAATTTAATTATGATGTGTCTTGGTGTCAGTCTTTTGGGTTTCAACTTGTTTGGGACTCTGTACTTCTTGGACTTGCATGGGTTTTTTTCTTGCCAATTTCAAGAAAGTGTTCTGTCATTATTTCTTCAAACAGGTTTTCTATTCCTTGCTTTTCTTCCTCTCCTTCTGGCATTCCTATTAAACGGAGATTGTTTTGTTTTGTTTTATCCCAAAGCTCCCTTAGGCTTTCCGTTTGCTTTTTAATTCTTCTTTCCAGTTACTTCTGTGTTTGTGAGTTTTTTCCTACTTTGTCTTCTAATTTGCTGATACAGTCCTCACCCTCTTCTACTGTTTAAGCCTTCCATCGTATTCTTTATTTCAGCTTTGTCGTTCTTCATCTCCTCTTGGTTCTTTTTCATGCTGGCGACATTCTCATTCAGTTCCTTATAATTCTGATTGAGTTGTGTGTTTTTGTCATCCATCCATTGAAACATTCTTATATCCATTGCTCTGAATTCTTTCTCTGATAAGCTGCTAGCCTCAATTTTATTTAACTCCCTTTCTGAAGATTCCTCTTTTTCTTTCCTTTGGGGATTGCTTTTTTTTTCTTCCCATATTTTCCTGTAATGTTTGTTGTAGATCTGCTTGCTTTGCTACTGAGGTTCTTTTGGAGATGGCACTTTTGGTGTAATCTCTCAGTTCTCCTGGCCTTGGTAATCTAGTATAGCTCCCTAACTTGAGCTATTTGGGTTCTCCTGAACAGTCCCTTTAGCATTTGAGAAGCACAACTGCAGTGTCTAGAAGTCAGCAGCTATAGAAGGGAGTATCCCAATTTTTGCTGTCTTACACCCTTAGTTGAAATCATGCATGTCTTGCAGGGACTCACAGTGGCACCCGGGAACCGTCTGTTGGGAGAGCTCCCAGTGACTCCCACTAGGCCTGTGTGTAGATGTGCTCAGGGTTGCCGACTGTTGGAAATTCTCATGTGGAGGTGTGTTTGCAGGCTCAGAGCTTTGATGCGCTCTGTAGGGTCCTGACACTGAGGTTGAATAGCTAGGGTTAATGTGGGCAGTTATTCAGGAAGTGGGTTTTCAGAATTTCTGCTGCAGGGCAGTGCATCCTTGTCTGTACAGAATTATACCTAGTAGGGGCTCAAAGCAGCTCCCCAGAGGTCCCTGTGGATATATGGGCTCATGATGCCTGCCATTTTAAAATGTGCACATCTGTGGTGGTGAGATTGCTGGCACTGAGCTCTGACACACTTTGAGGGGTCCTGGCACTAAAGTTACCCTGTTTCTGTGTCTGTGCAGGTGTCCAGGATAAGTGGATTCAGAATTTCTACGGCCAGGGGCAGTGTGTCCCTGTTTTTCCAAGATCGCATCCAGCCAGTACGCACAGTAGCTCCCACAAGTGCCCTGTAGATATTCCAATAGATGGGCTTTGGAAGTGCATATGCGAACTGGTGGTGCATTTGCCTGTACAGAGCTCTGACATGCTTTGAGTGGCCATGTCTCTGAAGTTAAACAGCTAGGGTGTATGTGGGAAGTTGTTCAGGAGAAAGGAGTTCAGAATTTCTGCTGTGGGGCAGTGTATCCTTGTCTCTATAGAATTTCACCCTGCAGGGGCTCAAAGCAGCTCCCCAGAGGACCTGCTGTGAGTTTGTCTGTGGCTGTGTGAATGAAATAGGGACAGTTAGACCCTGCAGTTCTTCCCTTGTCTGTGGCTGTGAGTTTGCCAGTTTTGGAAGTGCACGTGTGAACTTTGGAAGTGCCTGCTCTTTGGAAGTGTGCACGTGGACTGGTGGTGTGTTTGCCTGTGCAGAGCTCTTGTCAGAGGGGCCCTGGCACTGAAGTTGCAGAACTGGGGTGACTGTGGGGCAGATATTTAGGAAGAGGGAGATCAGAATTTCTACCACAGGGCCACGCACCTTGTCTGTGCAGAATCACAACCTCGGGAGATCTCATTGGCTCTCAAGCACTGCTGTGGTAGTTGAGTACCTGGCTGCCTAGGGGGCGGGGAACGCAGTGAATCCTGAGTTCTGGCGCTGGGGAGCGGGAGGCTGTACTTACTACTGTCAGGCAGCACACCTTTGGAGGTAGTGGTCCTAGGGTCTGCAGGTCTGCAGCTAAGGTGGCAGGTCTTCTACCAGGGCAGCTGTAGTGTCCTGGTTTGCTTCCAAGACCAGACTGGGTGGTGGCGAGGCTAGGATTCTAGTCTCAAGCAATTCTGTTCTCATGATGGCATGGTCTCTGTGCCCTGGTGTCCTCCCTGGAGTGTTTGCAGCAGACATGGGGTTTTGCCATGTAAGACTGCCCAAATTGGAATCCCCCTGGAAGAACTGCAGGGTCTAACTGTCCCTATTTCATTCACACACACCCACACACATCCACACACACTTATATCACTCCCTCACTCAATCATACACTCTCACTCTCTACCTTCCTGCCGGTTGACATTTTCCCCCCCGCCCCCAAGAACTTTTAAGATCTGTATTATTTACAGTAGACAAGATACAGAAACAACCTAAGTGTCTAAATCAGCAGATGAATGAATAAATAATGTACATTCATAATATATACAATGGAATATTACTCAGCCATAAAAAGTGGAATCTTGCCATTTGCAGCAATATAGATGGAGTTCAAGGTTATTATAGTAAGTGAAATAAGACAAAGACAAAGACAAATATCATATGATCTCACTATGTGTGGAATCTTTTTAAAAAACTGAATTCATAGAATCAAAGAAAAACTAAACTCATAGGTAAAAAGAACAAAATGATGGTTTCCAGAGGCTAGGATGTGGGGTTGGCAAATGGGTAAAGGGACTCAAAAGGTACAAACTTGCAGTTACAAAACACATAAGTGATAGTAATGTAACGTACAGAAAGGTGACTATTGTTAATACTGTATTACATATTTGAAAGTTACTAAATCAGTAGATCTTAAAGAGAAGGTCTCCTTTTAAAGACATGACCACAATATAATTATAGCTAAAACAATAGTGATTCCTTAATATCATCACATAGACTTAGGGAGTTGTGAAAAATAAGGTTCCCAGTGTAATCAAATCAGACTTTCTGGGGTGAGGTCTGGACATCAGGATATATTAAATTTCCCAAGTAATTGCAACATGCAGAACAGATTGAAAACCATTGAGTTAGATTTCTTGTTATCCTTTTCCAAAATTGTTCTTCTTGTTTAAATGTATTGGAGTCAGAGTAGTGTGATAGAAAAGGTTTTCTTTTGGAGCTTTGGGATTTTCCTTTTTTCCCTCCTAAGATAGGATCTGTTTCTATGAATGTTCAATGGATTTTTATATAGATTGTTTTCTTATAAAAGAGTTGTATATTATAGACCTTGAAAACCAGGTTGCTGGTTTGTTTTAATCAAATGTTCTCTATCCCTACTTTTGGCTAACTTTATGTTACCCTCTTAAAAGGAGAGAGAAACTGTGTGTGTCTCCCACAATGATTATGATAATATCAGTTCTTATAGTTCTTCTGTTTTTTTTTAAACATTTAGATTTCTATTTCATAATTTCAGCCATGAAAAGCTGAGGAAAACAACAGACTGTCTTCTCTCCTCACCTCTCAGTTTCTGCATTTCTGAATCCTTGTAGTTGCAAAGTGTTCTGATGTCAGTGTCATCACAGTGTGTGTTGACATTAAATGCTATTTCAATCTATAATATAATAATAAAAGCATAATATGCTAATTAGACTGGAAAGTCAAACAACCTTCCGTACAAAGCCAGGGTTGTAAGGGCTGAGGCAGCCACCGCAGTTGCAAGGGCCAAGCCCTTGCACGAATTTTGTGCACCAGGCCTCTAGTCCTTTTATAATAGTCCCTGTCTCTCCACAGGTCATGTTAGGGGCCCAGCCTTCAACTTGGCCTTCAGCATGTCTGGATATTGCTACTTCCTGCCCACTTGGAAAGCATCTGCTGCATTTTTCTTTCAGTGTGGGCACTTTAGGAAAATATGTACATTACAAGCAGCAAGCTGTGATCTATGACCTGATTTTCACATGGTCAGGTGTGTGTTGGGCTATCTCCCCATCCCCTCTGTTAATATTTGGTTTATACACAAAATCCCACTTCCCTACTGTGATCCATAGCTCACTGCTTTTCCCGAAATAAGTGCTAATTGGTTTTCAGTTCCACTTGGATTTTAATGCTGTCCACTGCAGCCTTGATCCAGAAACACTGATGTATTTGAAATAATATTTCTCAGGAGGAGAAATCAGCATTGTGGGGAGCTGGCTGGCTCTGCCCTTCCCAGATTGCCACAGTGGCTGTGAGTCTCTGCCAGCCACATGCAACACTTTGCTCAGGCTCAGTGAGTGATGCTTTGTAGAGACTTGCTCATTATGGCAAGGACAAGTTATTACAGATCTCCCTTTCTTCCATTAGTGGAGAGCGACAGGACGTTGGTTCATGGGGGCTAGAGGAATGTCATTTGATCAACTTGGTTGGTCATGGACTCCTGTTCTGGGACCCAGGAGTGGCCCTATGTCTTCTGGACAATTCCTGCCAGAGGCCCACCTCCCTCTGCGTTACCCATCTGAGGGAGAGGCTGGATCATGTGATGCCATCTGGGCTGGGGAGGTGATTTCTATCTGCCTCCACCCTCCTCCAGTGTTTTTTTCTGCTCACAGTACTCTCTAGGATTGTCCCACTCCAGATCTGCCTCAAAGGCCTGCACCTCCCTGGCTGCTTTTTTTCACTCCCTTCATCCGCCTAGGCATTGAGGCAAAGGGGGATAGATGTCAGTCCTGCAGATGGACAACAGAGGCACATGGATGGCTCAGGACTTTTTTAGACCACAGGGTGGAGGGGAGTAGTTCCCACAGGCCAGAGAAACAGTATAGTTGTTAGAAAAATGCCCTCCCACCCAGCTAGTGTTGCTCAGTGGTTGATTATTAACTTATGAACCAGGTAGTCAGGATTCGATTCCTGGTCAGGACACATGCCTGGGTTCCATCCCCAATGTGGGGTGTGCAGGAGGCAGCCGACCAATGATTCTTTCTCATCATTGATGTTTCTATCTCTCCCCCCTCTCCCTTCCTTTCTGGAAAAAAAAAAAAAATATATATATATATATATATATATATATATATATATATACACACACACACACACACACACACACACACACAAACACACACACACACACACACACATACACATACACACACACACACACACACACACACACCCTCCCAAAGTGGAAAGACCAGTACATCCTATTGGTTACCGCTGTGGTTGGCAAAGTGTGGCTCATGAGCCACATGTGGCTGTTTGGCCCCTTGAGTGTGGCTGGCTCTTCCACAAAATAACAGGGCCTGGGCGAGCCTATTTTGAAGAAGTGGCGTTAGAAGAAGTTTAAGTTTAAAAAATTTGGCTCTGTGTTGTACTGTTGATATTTGGTTCTGTTTGCCGACCATTGGATTAGGGAATTGGTGCAGATGACCCACAACTGCCTCTGGGCCTGTTTCCTCTTCACTGTATTTGTTTGCTTGGGCTATCATAACAAAGTGTACTACAAACTGGGTGGCTTAAACAACAGAATATATTTTCCCACAGTTCTGGAAGCCGGAAGTGTCTGCAAGGTTGGTTCCTTCTGAGGCCCAAGAAACTAATCTGTTTCATTTCTGTCTCCCAGGTTCTGGTGGTTTGCTGTCAATCTGGGACTTCTTGGCTTCTGCTGATTCACCTCTATCTCTGTTTCATATTCACTCGGTGTTTTCCCTGTGTCGAAATGTCCCCTTGTAAGCATACCAGTCATATTTGGATTAGGGGCTCACCCTATTCCATTATAAGCTCAATTTAACTTCAGTAATTACATCTGCAACAACCCTATCTTCAAGTAAGGTCACATCCTGAAGGTTAGGACTTTACCACATGAACTTTAGGGAGACATGACCCATAACTGAAAAATATAGTATTGATAATATTGTCCATGTACCAGAGTTATTAGATTATTAATTCATGTAAGTAAAGCACTTAGATTAGTAACTATGACATAGTAAGTGCTCAGTGAATGTTAGTCTTATTAATGGGCTCTTATGATCTCATCTCTCACTGGAACTATTGCCTTCTCATGGGCTCATTGCTTCTATTCTTGTCCTCTTCATTTTGTTGTTTATAAATAGAAAAGAAGTCATGTTATACTCCATATGTACACCCCTCAGTGTATTTCTAGCTGTTAAGAAGTTAGGGTTGTGCCTAGATGGTGTGGCTCAGTGTCAACTCATGAACTAGGAGGTCACAGTTCAATTCCCAATCCTGGTACATGCACAGATTGTGGGCTCAGTCCCCACAGGGAGCTTGCAGGAGGCAGCCAATTAATGATTCTCTGTCATCATTAATGTTTCTATCTTTCCCTAACCCTTCTTCTCTGAAATCAATAAAAATATTTTTTAAAGCAGGGGTCTTCAAACTACGGCCCGCGGGCCATATGCGGCCCGCAGAGGAGTCTGATCCAGCCCGCCAGGTTTTTTGGGCAGTGAGCACAGCCGAGGTGTTACAGTAGGAATTAGTAGTTCATATAGTCCGGCCCTCCAGCTCTCTGAGGGACCGTGATCTGGCCCCCACTTTAAAAAGTTTGAGGACGCCTGTAAAGAAAAAGAAATTAGGGTTGCATGTGACAGAAAATCTACCTTAAAGAAATTGAGAAATTATTGGCTTAATATAATTGAAGTCTAAGGGTAATCTGCTGTAGGTACAGCTTGATCCAGAGCTCAGATAATATTTTTATCAATATTGAGTTTTACCCCTGACCTCTCAGTTGCTCTTTTTTTTTTTTTTAAATAAATCTTTATTGTTCAGATTATTACAAATGTGATTCTCTTCCCCCCCTCAATTGCTCCCCTTCACCAGGTTCCCACCCCACCCTCTGTCCTTTCCCCATCCCCCATTGTCCTCATCCATAGGTGCACAGTTTTTGTTCAGTCTCTTCCCGCACCCCCACTCCCCTTTTTCCTGAGAATTGTCAGTCCACTCCCCTTCCATACCTCTGATTCTATTATATTCACCAGTTAATATTGTTCATCAGATTTTTAAATTCCTTTGGTTTTTAGATTCACTTGTTGATAGCTACGTATTTGTTGATCATAATTTTTATCTTTATCTTCTTCCTCTTCCTAAATAACCTCCTTCAGCAATTCATATAATTCTGGTTTGGTGGTGATGAACTCTTTTAGCTTTTTTTTATTTGTGAAGCTCTTTATCTGTCCTTTGATTCTGGGTGATAGCTTTGCTGGGTAGATTATTTTTGGCTGTAGGTTCTTGTTATTCATCACCTTGAATATTTCTTGCCATTCCCGTCTGGCCTGCATGGTTTCTGTTGAGAAATCAGCTGACAATCTTATGGGTGCTCCTTTATAGGTCACTACCTGCTTTTCTCTTGCTGCTTTTAATATTCTCTCTTTGTCTTTTGCTCTTGGAATTTTAATTATGATATGTCTTGGTGTGGTCCTCCTTGGATTCCTTTTGTTTGGGGTTCTGCGGGCTTCCTGGACTTGTAAGTCTATTTCTTTCCCCAGGTGGGGGAAGTTTTCTGTCACTATTTCTTCTAGTACTCTTTCGGTATCTTGCTCTCTCTCTTCTGGAATCCCCATAATTCTGATGTTGGTTCGCTTGAAATTGTCCCAGAGGTTTCTTACACTATCTTCAACTTTCTGGATTCTCTTATCTTCTCCCTTCTGCAGAGGAGTGTCCTTTGGCTCTTTGTGTTCTAAATCTTTGTCTTGATTCTTGCGATCTTCCAGTCTGTTTTTAGGACTTTGTATAATATTTTTTATTTCAGACAATGTTTTCTTAATTTCTTGTTGATCCCTTATTATTTCTAGTTGCTCCCTTTTCATATCCTCATAGGTCTCATTTATTTTATCGGCCTTTTTTAGGATATTGTTGAATAACCTTATAACTGTAGTTTTGAACTCAATGTCCAATCTTTTCTTTTCTTCCATCTCCTTCCTTTGCGTCCTTCTTGTCTGCATTTTAGTTGTTTCCCTGATTTGATGGAATAGCTTTGTGTGCTAGGTGTTCTGGTAGAGCCCAGTAGCACAGCCTTCCCAGTTACCTGCAGTGGACAGTCTTGGTGTAGCCCTTTGTGGGCTGTGTGTGCAGTCTTGTTGTTAAGCCTTGCTTATTGTTGGTATCACTGGGAAGTGTTGATCTCCAAGCCAATTGGCTGTGAGGATCAGCAGTGTCTCAGCTAGGAGGGTTTCCATACTCTGCTTGAATAGGGCGGGGTCTCGGGGTGGCGCAGACAATCTTTGGTTCCCTGTCAGTCTCGCCTTAGAAAAGTCCTGTTCGTGGAGAGTTTTGGAAGATTGGTTGCAGGCGCACGCGCGCACCTCTTTGGTAAAGGCGCAGACAAGCTTTGGATTCCTGCAAGTCCCTCCTTAGAGAAAGCCAGCCTCTGGGAGAGCTTCAGTGCTCAGCCACAGGTAGGGCGGTGCAGACAAACTTTGTTTTCCCTTCGGCTCCTCCCCAAGTCCCGCGATAATGGCCTCTGGCTTCACACACCTCCAAGAGATCTCTGCCCACTGCCTGACAGTCTGGCCTCTCCCTGTCTGGAGCCGTTTATCAGAGCAATAGGGTGATTCTGTTTTCCTCTCGGACAAGAAAGCCAGACAAGAAAGCCAGCCGCGTTAGCTGTTCGCCCTCTCCGCGCCAGGAGTAAGCCAGTAGCGAACTCAGCCCGGCCCGCCCTCTCTGTGTGCAGGGAGAAGCCAGCAGCAATCTCGGTCCGGCCCTTCCTCTCCACACCGGGATTAAGCCAGCGCCTTTTCGCGCACACAGTTCTCCGTACCTTCACAGTTCCTGAGGTTCAGCGTGCCTTCTCTCTCCTTCCCAGATGGCAGAGCCTCCTCTCAGCCAGCCGTCTGGCGCTTCAGGGCAATGCCTCCCCTGTTTTTCAGTTCTAAATTCAAATTTGTTGTGGTAGGCTGCATTCGGGTGTCTACCCTATGCCGCCATCTTGGTTTCTCCTCAGTTGCTCTTTTTTGAGCTGTTTTTACTAATACCAATGCTGACACACATTCTTCAGTTTTGGACACTAACTGAATGTCTTATAATTCAGTTCAATTCTGAAACTACTAGAGTTAGCTAATCCCACAAGTTAAGGATTTAGTTCCATAATACTGCCCCCCCCCCTCCCCAACACACACACACTTCAGACACCAGTCACCACCTGTACTTCTCATCAACTGCCTATAAATTGGAGGTTCCAGTTACACCCATCCTCAGGTTTGATAATTGGTTAAAATAACTCAGAAGTCAGGAAAGCACTTTACTGACATTTACCATCCTATCTAATAAAAGAGTAATATGCAAATTAACTATCACTCCACTACACCCACAAGCCATGCCTACCAGCCAATCAGGAGCAAGTATGCAAATCAATACAACCAAGATGGCTGCAGCCACAGAGTAAGCAGGAGGCTTGGGTTTCCCCAGCAATGGAGGAAGCCAAGCTTTCCGCACACCCTGGCCTGCCTAGGCCTTGCTCAAGGCTATAAAGTTTCAATTAAAGAAGATAAATCCCAGATCCCAGGGTCTCTGCTTGGGTTGCCAGGGGGCGTGGCCGGCTTTCAAACAACCACAGGCTCCTTGCCCAGGCCGCTCCACACCCCAAGGGAATCCAGAACACCCTTCAGGGCAAACCAGCTGGCCCCCACCCATGCACCAGGCTTCTATCCTATTTAATAAAAGAGTAATATGCAAATTAACCATCACTCCAACACACTAGATCGCTGCTCCCATGTGGTCAAAGATGGCTGCCCCCATGTGGACATAAGATGGCCAGCAGGAGAGGACAGTTGGGAGCGACCAGGCCTGTAAGGGAGGGCAGTTGTGGGTGATAAGGCCAGCAGGGGAGGACAGTTGGGAGAGACCAGGCCTGCAGGGGAGGGCTGTGACCAGGCCTGCGGAGGAGGGAATTAGGAGCTACTGGACCCACAGGGAAGGGCAGTTGTGGGGGACCCAGGCCTGCAGGGGAGAGTACTTGGGGGGGACCAGGCCTGCAGGGGAGGACAGTTAGGGGTGACCAGGCCTGCAGGGGAAGGCAGTTAGGGCAAATAGGCTGTCAGGGGATCAGTTAGGCATAAATCAGGCTGTCAGGGGAGTGGTTAGAGGGTGATCAAGCTGGCAGGCAAAGGGTTAGTGGCATCAGGAAGGCAGGCAGGTGAGCAGTTGGGAGCCAGCAGTCAGACATCTCTCGAGGGATCCCAGATTGGAGAGGGTGCAGGCTGGGCTGAGGGACACACCCACCCCTGTGGCTACACACACACACACACACACACACACACACATACACATTGAGTGGCCAGATTATTATGTGTTCAGAGATCATAATAATCTGGCCACTCAGTGTATCTATAACTGTTCCAATCACAAATTGTTCTTTGATAGTTACTAGATGATTGTAACAATTGTAGCCTCAAATTATGAAGTTTAAGTTCAATGGAAGAAGAGGGAGAGAGCCCTTTTTTGTATTCGGAATTGTGTGCAAAAGTTCTGAAGTTGACTGTGCACAAGTATTGCTATCATGATTACCAGGGGAGGGCAGGAGGCTTTGATGGGCAGTTAGTCCTAGGTCTGGGCTCGAGCTCCCTTGACATCTCATGGTCTGAAAGTGGGGCTTATTTGGGCTCCAAGTGAAAATTAGCTGCTTTGTAGGAAGAGACAATGGATACCAGTGGGGAACAAATATCAATTATCTACTAATATACTTCTGTACTTAAAATAACATTCAAAAATCCTTACTATGGTCATACGTGGTTTGGCTCAGGGATAGAGCCTCAGCCTGAAGACTAAAGGGTCCTGGATTCTATTCTGGCCAGGAGTATGTGCCTCGGTTGCAGGCCCTGGTGTATGTTGGAAGCAACCAATCAATGTGTCTCTCATGTCATTGTTTCTCTATCTCTCCCATTCCCTTCTACTCTCTCTCTTTTTTTAGAAAAAATATTTTTATTGATTTCAGAGAGGGAGAGAGAGAGATAGGAACATCAGTGATAAGAGAGAATCATTGATTGACTGCCTCCTGCATGCCCCTCACTGGGGATCAAGCCTGCAACCCAGACATGTGCCCTTGACCAGAATCGAACCTGGGACCCTTCAGTCTGAAGGCTGATGCTCTGTCCACCGAGCCAGACCAGCTAGGGCTATGCTCTCTCTTAAAAACAAACAAACAAAAAAACTCACACACTTTACTATGGCCCCATGATGAAGCCCCTGACAGCCAGTTTTTCATTTAGTTTCTCAAACAAACCGAGATTTTTCCTACCTCGAAGTCTTTGTATGTGCTCTTCCTTGTGCTTAAATTGCTTTTCCTAGTCTTAAAATGCTTTTCTCCTAGTCTTCTCATACCTCAGATGCCAGCTTAAATATCAAATCTTTTAAAAGGCCCTCCTGGACCATCCTGAATCTAAACTTGGCCTTGTTATTCTTTCCTGGCAAATCTTCAGAGCAGTTATAAAATTTAATTAAATGTTACAGTTGCCTTGATGTCTTTAATATCTGTCTTCCTCACTGGGCTGTGAGTTCTAGGAGGTCAAGCCCAAGCCTGTTGTTTTTTTCCCTCTCATACTAGATAATAAAATTAAAAATAACAACATGAAAATACACACCTTTATTTAGTAAATGTGATGAAAGTGAAATGGTTCACTCATTTAAAATTATGGTTAGCCTGTCACTGAACTGGAGCAAGGAATAATGACTAACCAGAAGTTTTTAAAGCCTGGCAGTGAAATTTCAAAGAGAAAGTTTTACTGGTAGGTTGAAGGAAATCATGCTTCAACTATATTTTTATGGGCCCTTTGGTATTAATAATGCCAAAGTGATCTTATTTATGGAATCTTGGGGCCAGTTGAGATGGGACATCCAGTAATAAAAACTTTACTATGTTAACTAAAGTACAGCAATTAACATACATTTTTAAAATTAGCCTTTTACTCATTTAAGGAGGCCAAGGAAGTAGGAAGCTTGGCTATTTGAATACTTCCAAGGAACTGTCTATCCCATACTGCTGACACCATCCTGAATCCCTGCTGTCCATCAAGGATCCTACAGTTGGAAGTCTTATTTTGGGTTACTGTCTTTACTCTTTTTTTTTTTTACATTTTTTTTATTAAATTATTATCTGTGTACATATTTTAACATTGCTCCCCTCCTCCCATAGATACTCTCCCTCCATCCCCAGAGTTTTGTGTCCATTGGTTGTACTTATATGCATGTATACAAGTTTTTTGGTTAATCTAATATCTCCCTTAGATCTTCCTACCCTACCTGCTGTAATTTGACAGTCTGCTTGTTGCTTTACTGTCTCTATATCTATCTTTTGGTTCATCAATTTATAATGTTCTTTATTATCCATAAATGAGTGAGGTCATGTGGTGTTTCTCTTTCATTGACTGGCTTATTTCACTCAGCATGATATTCTCCAATTCTTTCCAGGTTGCTGCAAATGATGAGAATTCCTTCTTTTTTATGGCAGCATAGTTTTCCATTGTGTAGATGTACCATAGTTTTTTTGATCCAGTCATATGCTGACGGGCATCTAGGCTGTTTCCAAATTCTAGCTATTGTAGATTGTGCTGCTATGAACATAGGTGTGCATATATCCTTTCTGATTGGTGTTTCTAGTTTCTTGGGATATATCCCTAGGAGTGGGATTACTGGGTCTAACAGGAGTTCCATTTTCAGTTTTTTGAGGAAACTCCACACTGTTCTCCACAGTGGTTGCACCAGTCTGCATTCCCACCAGCAGTGCACAAGGGTTTCTTTTTCTCCGCAACCTCGCCAACACTTGTTGTTTGTTGGTTTGTTGATGTTGGCCATTCTGACAGGTGTGAGATGGTACCACATTGTTGTTTTGTTTTGCATCTCTCGGATAATTAGTGACTTTGAGCATGTTATCATGTGCCTTTTGGCCTTCCTTCTGTCTTCTTTTGAAAATGTTCTATTTAGGTCCATTGCCCATTTTTTAATTGGATCATTCATCTTCCTTTTATTTAGTTGTATAAGCTGTTTGTAGATGTTGGAGATTAAACCTTTATCAGTGGTAACATTTGCAAATATGTTCTCCCACACAGTGGGCTTTCTTGTTTTGTTGATGGTTTCTTTTGCTGTAAAAAAGCTTTTTATTTTGATGTAATCCCATTTGTTTATTTTCTCTTTAGAATTCATTGCCCTAGGAGCAGTATCAGTGAAGTTCTTTTGCCATATGTCTGAGATTTTGCTGCCTATGGATGCTTCTAGTATTTTTATGGTTTCCCGTTTGATGTTTAAATCCTGTATCCATTTTGAGTTTATTTTTGTGTATGGTGTAAGTTGGTGATCTAGTTTCATTCTTTTGCATGTATCTGTCCAATTTTCCCAACACCATTTATTGAAGAGACTGTCTTGACTCCATTGTATATTCGTGCCTCCTTTGTCAAATATTAATTGAGCATAGTGATTTGGGTTGATATCTGGGTTCTCGATTCAATTCCATTGATCTATATGTCTGTTCTTGTGCCAGTACCAGGCTGTTTTAAGAACAGTGGCTTTGGCATACAGCTTGAAGTCTGGTATTGAGATCCCTCCTACTTTACTCTTCTTTCTCAGGATTGCTGTGGTTATTCGGGGTCTTTTATTGTTCCAAATGAACTTTTGGAGAGTTCTTTCTAGGTCAGTGAAATATGCTGTTGGTATTTTAATGGGGAGTGCATTGAACCTATAGATTGCTTTAGGAAGTATGGACATTTTGATGATGTTGATTCTACCAATCCATGAACATGGTATGTTCTTCCATCTGTTTACATCTTTCTCCATCTCTTTTTTCAGTGTCCTGTAGTTTTCCGCATATGGGTTCTTTACTTCCTTAGTTAAATTTATTCCTAGGTATCTTAATTTTTTTGGTGCGATGGTAAATGGAATTGCTTTTTTATTCTCTGTTTCTGTAATTTCACTATTGGAGTATAGAAAAGCCATGAATTTCTTGGCATTAATTTTGTATCCTGCTACTTTGCCAAATTCATTTATTAAGTCAATTAGTTTTTTAATGGAGTGTTTTGAGTTTTTTATGTACATACAATATCATGTCATCTCCAAATAATGATAACTCTACTTCTTTTCCAATTTGGATGCCTTTTATTTTCTCTTCTTATCTTAATTGCAATGGCTAGTACTTCCTGTACTATGTCAAACAAGAGTGGCGAGAGTGGGCATTCCTGTCTTGTTCCTGTTCTTAGAGGAAATGGTTTTAGTTTTTGCCCATTGAGTATGATGTTGGCTGTGGGTTCATCATATAAGCTTTTATTATGTTGAGGTATGATCCTTGTACTCCCACCTTGTTGAGAGTTTTTATCGGGAAAGGGTGTTGGATTTTATCAAATGCTTTTTCTGCATCAATTGATACGACTATATGATTTTTATCTTTCAATTTGTTTATGTGATGTATCATGTTTATTGATTTGTGGATATTGTCCCATCCTTGCATTTCTGGAATAAATCCTACTTGGTCATGGTGTATGATCTTTGTGAAGTTCTGCTGGAGCCGATTTGCTAGAATTTTGTTGAGGATTTTGGCATCTTTGTTCATGAGGGATATTGGCTGTAATCTTTTTCATTGAGTTGTCTTTATCTGGTCTTGGTTTTAGGGTGATGCTGGCTTCATAGACAGAGTTTGGGAGTGTTCTTTCCTCTTGAATTTTTTGGAATAGGCTGAGGAGAATAGGTTTTAGTACTTCCTTGAATGTTTGGTAAAACTCTCCTGTGAAGCCATCTGGCCCTGGGCTTTTGTTTGCTGGAACCTTTTTGATGACTGTTTCAATTTCTTCCCAAGTCACTGGTCTATTGAGATTTTTAGATTCTTCCTGATTGAGTTTTGGAAGATTGTATTTTTCTAGGAATATGTCCATTTCGTCCAGGTTGTTCAGTTTGTTGGAATAGAGTTGTTCACAGTATTTTGTAACAATCCGTTGTATTTTGGAGCAGTCTGTTGTTATTTCACCTCTTTCATTTCTGATTTTGTTTCTTTGAGTCCTCTCTCTTTGTTTCTTGGTTAGCCTGGCTAGAGGTTCATCTACCATTTCTTGTTTATTCTTTCAAAGAACCAGCTCTTGGTTTTGTTGGTCTTATGTATTGTTTCTTTGGTTCTATGTTGTTTATCTCTGCTCTGGTTTTTGTTATTTCCTTCCTTCTGCTTACACTGGGCTTTTCTTGTTGCTCTTTTTCTAACTATTTGGGTTGTAGAGTTAGATAATTTGTTACCATTTTTTCTTGTTTTTTGCAATAGGCTTGTGGAGATATGAACTTTCTTCTCAGAACTGCTTTTGCTGTGTCCCATAGATTTTGGATTGTTGTGTTTTCATTGTCATTTGTTTCCAGGATGTTTTTAATTTCTTCCTTGATTTCTCTGGTAACTCAGTCCTTGTTTAATAACATGCTGTTTAGTCTCCATATGTTTGATTCCTTTTGGTTATTTTTATTATAGTTAACTTCCATTTTTATGCCAGTATGATCTGAGAAGATGCTTGATATGATTTTTATCTTCTTAAACTTGAAGAGACTTTGCCTATGTCCCAAAATGTGGTCTATCTTTGTGAATGTCCCATGTGCACTTGAGAAGAATGTATATTCTGTGGCTTTGGGGTGGAATGTTCTGAAGATGTCGATTAATTCCATCTGGTCTAGTGAGTCATTTAGTATTGATATTTCCTTGCTGATTTTTTGTTTAGATGATTTGTTCAAGGGTGACAGTGGGGTATTAAAATCTCCTACTATGATTGTATTGCTATTAATCTCTCCCTTAATATCCTCCAGGAGTTGTTTTTTTTGTTTTGTTTTGTTTTGTTTTTAATGTATTTGGGTGCTCCCATATTGGGTGCATATATATTTACCAGGGTTATTTCTTCTTGTTGGATTGCTCTCTTTAGTATTATGAAGTGGCCTTCATTTTCTCTTGTTATCTCCTTCACTCTGAGATCTAATTTGTCAGATATAAGTATTGCTACTCCAGCTTTTTTTTCATTTCCATTTGCTTGGAAAACCTTTTTCCATCCCTTCATCCTCAGTCTGTGTGCGTCTTTTTTTCTGAGTTGGGTTTCTTGTAGACAACAGATGTATGGGTCTTGTTTTCTTATCCAATCTGTTACTCTATGTCTTTTGATTGGAGCATTTAATCCATTTACATTTAAAGTTATTACTGATAGGTACTCTGATGCCATTTTTATTCTATACCCCTGTGTTCCTTCTTCGCTTCCTATTTCTTTATTTTTACAGTAGACCCTTTAGCATTTCTTGCATTGCTCATTTGGTGGAGATAAATTCCTTCAGTCTTTTTTTGTCTGTGAATCTCCTGATTTTCCATTCAATTTTGATTGATAGCCTTGCTGGGTACAGTATTCTTGGATTCAGACCCTTCCTTTGCATGACTTTGTATATTTCATCTCATTCCCTTCTGGCCTGATAAGTTTCTGTTGAGAAATCAGTTGCTAGTCTGATGGGGGTTCCTTTGTATGTAACTTTCAGTCTCTCTCTGGCTGCTTTTAAGATTCTTACTTTGTCGTTGTTGTTTGCCAATTTAATCATAATGTGCCTTGGCAACGGTCTTCTGGGAATCATTTTACTTGGGACTCTGTGAGCATCTTGGATTTGTGTGGGTTTTTTCTTCTCTATCTCAGGAAAGTTTTCTGTCATTATTTCTTGAAATACTTTTTGCATGTCTACCTCAGTTTCCTTTCTTCTGGAACCCCTATTATTAGGATTTTGTTTTGTTTTGTATTGTCCCAAAGCTCCCATAGACGACTCCTGCTTTTTAATTTTTTTTCCTAGAAGCTGCTCTAATTGGGTATTTTTTTTCCATCTTGTCTTCTAGCTCACTAATGCGGTCCTCTGCTTCATCTAGTCTACTCTTGATGCTTTCTATTGAGTTCTTCATGGTAGCGATGTCAATTTTTATTTCTTCTTGGTTCATCTTCATTTCCTCTTGGTTCTTCTTCAATTCCTCTTGGTTCTTCTTCAGTTCCTCATAGTTCTTCATTTCTTCTTGGTTATTGTCAAATTTCTCTTCCATTCTTGTTAGCCATCCGATGATAATTACTCTGAATTCTTGTTCTGGTAGGTTGCTTGCCTCTAACTCGTTTATTTCCTTTTCTGGTGATGCCTGCTTTTCTTTCATGTGTGAGCTTTTTCTTTGTCTGCCCATGGTCTCTCTTTTCAGGATGTCTGGTTATGTGGCGTTTCTTCTCCTGCCTTGATTTAAAGGCACAAAATACAACGCTACCAGGTACAACACAAAAGGCACTTAACAGGAATGTATTTGTGAAATTAATAACATCTAATAAAGGTGACCACTAGAGAAAGGCAAATTAGGGGATAGGAGAGAAGGAGGAAAGGTAAAAATAAAATAAACAAAAATTAAAAAAAAAAGGAGGGATAAATAAAGAGATAGCAAAAGAAGAAAAAACAGTAATGACGAAATGAAGTTTGAAAACAGGGGAGGGAGGGAGGGAGGGAGGGAGAGAGAGAGAGAGAGAGAGAGAGAGGGAGGGAGAGAGAGAGGGAGGAGAGAGAGAGAGAGAAGATGACGCAGACTAAGAGAGAAAGGGGAAACAAACTATATATATATTGCGAAAATTCCCATGGAACAACCACTAATCCCAGTCAATGTCTGCAATAATACTTGGAGATTAATACAAACTACAATATCCACTATTATTAAGTAAGGCTATGATATATAGATGTAAAAAACAAAGAAAAACAAAGGTTTTTTTTTTTAAATATATTTTTATTGATTTTGTACATAGAAGAAGGGAGAGAGATAGAGAGTTAGAAACTTCGAAAGTCATCGATCAGCTGCCTCTTTCACACCCCCTACTGGGGATATGCCCGCAACCAAGGTACATGCCCTTGACCGGAATCGAACCCGGGACCCTTCAGTCCCCAAACCGACGCTCTGTCCATTGAGCCAAACTGGTCTCAGCAACAAAGGGGTTTTATAAAATAGAAAGCAACAATAACAACACAAGAATAAGCATGACAATTTCACTAAAAAGCATAAAAATTCACTATAATCAGCATTCACGCAAACAATGACAAAAGGATAGAGAGGAGAACAGTTTTTTTTGTTTTTGTTTTTAATCTAGTTAATATATTGTAGTGAAGAGAGTGGTATTTTACACTTGGATCAGGGGGTTGGAAATTAGGTCTATAAGTAGGGTGAGTGCTTTAGCAGGAAGTATACAGAAAGAATAGGGGAAAAACTAAAGCCAGAAAGGGATAGGATAAACAGGAGACAAAAAGGTTAAAGGTTAGTAAGAGAGTGATGGTGTAAAGGTCAAGTTGAGATAGGGTTGAACGATGCTATAGTAGAGATTAAAATAGAATGAAGACTAATCCCAATGTAAAATAAAGAGAAAATAAAATGGTACTGGAGAAAAAAAAAAAAGAAGAAAAAGTAAAAAAATGCAAAGTAGCAGTAGTAATATTGATTGAGATTAAAAAAAATGTAAGAATTTGCCGAGACCGGTTTGGCTCAATGGATAGAGCGTCGGCTTCAGGACTGAAAGGCCCCAGGTTCGATTCCGTTCAAGGGCATGTACCTTGGTTGCGGGCATATCCCCAGTAGGGAGTGTGCAAGAGGCAGCCAATCGATGACTCTCTCTCATCGATGTTTCTAACTCTCTATCTCTCTCCCTTCATCTCTGTGCAAAATCAATAAAATATATATTTTTTAAAAAATGTAAGAATTAAAAAGGTAAAATCAAGTAAGGAAAGAAGGAAAAAAATCATTTCTTAATTAAAAGATGTAAAAAATGAAAATAAAATAAACAATGTAAGAAATGAAAGTAAAATAAAGAATAGTAAAATTAGCATAAGAAGTCCAGTAATGGTCATTCACTTCCTCTGTTATTGTATTTGGCATGCCTGATTCTCGGACCAGACAGTCTTGCAGTTCCCAGCATTCCACTGCACCTCAGTTTTGTAAGGTAGTCCTTAATTTTAAGTAAGCTATATCTTAGTTATTTGTGTCCATTTATTTTTAATTAATTTTAAAAAAGGCAGTTTGTAATTCAGCCCCTAGGTGGCAGTGTTTCTGGTTTGACCTCCCAGTCTTTTTGGTTGCTCTGGCCTTTTTCTATGGCTCTAGCTGCCAGGGTGCCGGAGGGCTCCCATACTATATCTTCTTGCTCCGATCCCACGTTTCCAGAAAGGCAAATTCCCCCTGCAGTCTTCCAGGATATGCCCAACTGGGCAGTCCTTCCCTAGTATTCAAAAGCAAGGGGGTGAAGGAGGTCAGGTGCCAAGGTGTCCAGATGTTCCGCCCTTGGCAGGACAGCCCTGGTTCTTAACAATCAGTACCGTGTCCCTTGGCGTTTTAAAAAAGTCCCGCTTCTGGGGAAGATTATGCTAAACCCAGCACTGGGTCTTGCAGGGCAGGGTTCTCACTGCAGCGCAGCCTTCTTTTGGTGCAGCTCGGTGCAGGGGCTCCTCGGGTGCGCAGCAGCTGTAGTCGCTGCCAGTGCATCAGGGTCCCAGAACCCTCACGTTTACCCCGCAAACTCTGACCTTTCCGTGAGTGACCAAAGAACTCCCTTGAATCCACATGTTTGTGCTGATTGGGGCGTCACAGCTGCTCGATGGTCTCCTCTGCTGTGAGTTTTCCAGGCCTCAGAGAAGATCCTCCTTTCCTGGTAAGATGGCGCAGCCTTCCCTCTGAGCTGGTAGCTCTGGGAGAGGTCTCCGCTGCCGCAGTGCTGGCTGCTTTGTCAGGAAATCCTGTCCAGCGGACCCTTCCTTACCTTCCTTTAGAGTTCCGCTGCCCCTTAGCTGCCAATCAATATTCCCTGAGCAACTCAGATGCTGCTTTTATCTGTTCTGGGACCAGGGTCAGAACTAGTCCGTCTGTTCGGTCGCCATCTTGTCCCCAAACTATCTACTCTCTTTACTCTTAAAGCCACAGTGAGTCAGAGTAAAGACAAAGAGAGAATCTTTTTAATATTTGTATTGATTTCAGAGAGGAAGGGAGAGGGAGAGAGAAATATCAATGGTGAAGGAGAATCATTAATCGGCTGCCTCCTGCACACCCCCAAGCATGTGCTCTTGACTAGAATCGAACCTGGGACCCTTCAGTCAATAGTAGGCCATTGCTCTACCTACTGAGTCAAACCAGCTAGGGCACAAAGAGAGAATCTTAAAAGCAGTAAGAGAAAAGCAGTTAGTTATCTACAAAGGAGCACCTATATCACTGTCAGTTGATTTCTCAACAGAAAATTTTCAGGGCATGGCAAGAAATATTTGAAATGATGAATAGAAAGGACCTACTACCAAGATTACTCTACCCAGGAAAGCTATCATTTAGAATTGAAGGTCAGATAAAGAGCTTTAGAGATAAGAAAAAGCCAAAGGAGTTTATTACCACCAAACTAGTATTGTATGAAATGTTGAAGGGTATTCTTTAAGAAGGGGGAGGAGAAGAAAAGTATGAACATTAAAATGGCAATAAATACATATCTATTAACAATTGAATCTAAAATCAAAATAAAGAAATCTAATGAACAGAATAAACTAGTGAATAAAATAGAATCAGAGACATGGAAACATGGAACAGACTAACAAATCTCAGAGGAAAGGTGGTAGAGTGGGAAGAGATTAGCCAAAGATCTTAACATGCATATATGCATTACCTATGGACATAGACAATAGGGTATTCTTTCTTTTGACAATTACCTGCCAAAGGAATTGGTTTGCCTTTAGAGGCCATGCTGTATTTAAAAAAAAAAAAAATGTGTCTTGGGACAATAGAACACTACTCAGAGTGGTGAGCTACTCCATGGTGAAGAACTTAGCCTGCCTGAAGGAATACATATGCTTGTTTCTCGTCTCACATTCACACCAAAGCCAATGCTCATGAAGTGGAATGCTGGACATCTGTTCTATTTAAATTACTTGTCCATATTGCAGGGGCCTAAGGGGTTGTGAGATGGTCAGGTGCATTCTTCTTTTTTTTTTTTAATTTTAAATATATTTTGTTGATTTTTTTACAGAGAGGAAGGGAGAAGGATAGAAAGCTAGAAACATTGATGAAAGAGAAACATCGACCAGCTGCCTCCTGCACACCCCCTACCGAGGATGTGCCCACAACCAATATACATGCCCTTGACCAGAATCGAACCTGGGACCTTTCAGTCCACAGACCGATGCTGAACCAAACTATCCACTGAACCAAACCGGTTTAGACATCAGTTGCATTCTTGAGTGTGTGGGAAGGAAACCTCTACAGTTTGATGCAACCTCTTTATACCTTTTTTTGTGTGTGTGTGCTGTAAGATGTGTGGTTGGCATCTCAAATGACTGGACATTGATGTTGGAATGCTTGCTTCTAAGTGTCAGAACTCACTTTAGATTATTAAAGGCAAACAAGGGACTATTTTGTTGGCTCAAAATCCAAGGTCAGCAACAAAGAGAGAGGACAGCTTAGGCATCAGTGGTAGGAAGTATGGCCCACTGGCAAAGTGGCCTCCCCATATCTTGGCTGTAGGGACTGAAGAGCAGTGATGTTGATCATAATAATGGTAACAGCTTGTCTTTATTAAGTGCTTACTATTGTATATGCCTGGCAGTATTCAGGGGTGAACTCATTTTACAACAACATCATGATCTAGATCCTACTGATCCCCATTTCCTGATGCACAGCAGTTAATTAACGTACAAATACACCCAAGATTGTATATAGTTATTCTCAGCAAAGGTGAGATTTGAACACAGATTGTCCTGTTCGCCATTCCCTGTGCTCTTAGTTAGCCTTAGTGTTGTTGGGAGGATATGAGATGAAATGCAGGAGTAGAAATTCTAGGCAGAATAATTAGTGTTTACTTTATTTTTTAAAAAATATATTTTATTGATTTTATACAGAGAGGAAGGGAGAGAGATAGAGAGTTAGAAACATCGATGAGAGAGTCATCAATCAGCTGCCTCTTGCACACCCCCTACCGGGGATATGCCCGCAACCAAGGTACATGCCCTTGACTGGAATCGAACCTGGGACCCTTCAGTCCCCAAGCTGACGCTCTATCCATTGAGCCAAATGGGTCCCGGCAATTAGTGCTTACTTTAATACTCTTGTTTCTCCAGTATTTATTTTTAATGCTAACTTTCAAGTTCCCATGATTGTGCCATCACAGACTCCTTTCCCTCTGTTTTGTCATCCAGTGGTGCATCCCCCTTCCTCAGTTCCACCATTTAAATGCTCAGGTGACTCTGCTAATCTCTTTGTTTCCCTTGATTCTAGGCCAGGCCTTCACCCCTGGTTTCAGTTTTAAGAATCAGGCTTTGCTGTTCTAGTTTTATTTTTATTATTTTTTATTGTTTAAAGTATTACAAATAGTAGTACATATGTCTCCTTTCTCCCCTACCCCCACAATTGACCTTCCCCCAGTCTCCTCTCTCCCTTGGCACATACCCTTATCCCCTGTCAGTGTCTTGCGTTCATTGATTATGCTTATATGCATGCATACAAGTCCTTCGGTTGATCTCTTACCTTCCCAGCCTTCCCGCTGTTGTTTGACAGTCTGTTTGATGCTTCTCTGCCTCTGTATCTATTTTTGTTCATCAGTTTATGTTCATAATTCCATAAATGAGTGAGATCATGTGGTATTTTTCTTTCACTGACTAGCTTATTTAACTTAGCATTATGTTCTCCAGTTCTATCCCTCCTGTTGCAAATGGTAACAATTCCTTATAGCAGTGTAGTATTCAATTGTGTAGATATACCATAGTTTTCTAATCCATTCATCTGCTGATGGGCATTTAGGCTACTTCCAAATCTTAGCTATTATAAATTGTGCTGCTATGTAAATAGGGGTGCATGTATCCTTTCTGGTTGGTATTTGTGTTTTCTTGGGATATATTCCTAGGATTGGAATTACTGGGTCAAATGTCAGTTCCAATTTTAATTTTTTGAGGAAATGCCATGCTGTTCTCCACAGTGGCTGCACCAGTCTCCATTCCCACGAGTGCTGAAGGAGGATTCCTTTTTCTCTGCATCCTCTCCAGCACTTGTCATTTGTTGATTTGTTGATGATAGCCATTCTGACAGGTGTGAGGTGGTACCACATTGTCATTTTGATTTGCATCTCTCGGATGATTAGTGACTTTGAGCATGTTTTCATATGACAGTTGGATTTCTGAATGTCCTCTTTCAAAAAGTGTCTATTTAGGTCATTTGCCCATTTTTCGATTGGGTTGTTTATCTTTCTTTTGATAAGTTGTGTGAGTGCCCTGTAAATTTTGGAGATTAAACCCTTGTTGGAGATAAAGCTCTTACTGGAGATAACATTGGCAATTATGTTCTCCCATGCAGTGGGCTTTCTTGTTGTTTTGTTGGTGGTTTCTTTTGCTGTGCAGAAGCTTTATATTTTGATGTAGTCCCATTTGTTTATTTTCTCCTTAGTTTCCATTGCCCTAGGAGCTGTATTGTTAAATATATTGTTACAAAAAATGTCTGCTATTTTTGCTACCTATGGCTACTTCTCAGATTTCTATGGTTTCCCCTCTTATGTTTAAGTCCTTTATCCAATTTTATTTATTTTTTCTTTAGTTTATTTTTTGTGTATGGTGTAAGTTGGTGGGCAAGTTTCATTTTTTTTTTTTTTTTTTTTTTTTTTAAGTATCTGTCCAGTTTTCCCAGCACCATTTATTGAAGAGACTGTGTTGACTCCATTATTTGGTCTTGCCTCCTTTGTCAAATGTTAATTGAGCATAATGGTTTGTGTCGACTTCTGGGTTCTCTGTTCTGTTCTACTGGTCTATATGTCTGTTCTTGTGCCAGTACCAGGCTGTTTTGAGAACAATAGCTTTGTAGTATTGCTTGATATCTGGTATTCTGATCCCTCCAACATTGTTCTTTTTTCTCTAGGTGCTGTAACTGTTTGGAGTCTTTTTTTTTTTTTTTTTTTTTAATTCCAGATTAATTTTTAGAGAATTTGTTATAGGTTTTTGAAGTATGCTGTAGATATTTTAATGGGGATTGCATTGAATTTATAGATTGCTTTAGGTAGTATGGACATTTTAATGGTTGATTCTACCAATCCATGAACATGATATATTCTTCCATTTGTTCATGTCTTCCTCAATCTCTTTTTCCAGTGTTCTGAAATTTTTTGAGTATAGGTCCTTTATCTCCTCAGTTAAGTTTATTCCTAGGTATCTTAATTTTTTTGTTGAAATGGTAATGGGATTGCTTTTTTAATTTCTCTTTCTGTGAGTTCATTATTGGTCTATAGAAAAATCCATAGACTTCTGGGTGTTAATTTTGTATCCTGCTACATTGCTGAATTCATTTATTAAGTCTAGTAGTTTTTTTTTATGGAATTTTGGGATTTTCTATGTACAATATCATGTCATCTGCAAATAACGACAGTTTAATTTCTTCTTTTCCAATTTTGATGCCTTTTATTTCTTCTTCTTGTCTGATCACAATGGCTAGTACTTCCAGTACTAAGTTGAACAGGAGTGGTGAGAGTGGGCTTATTCCTGTTCTTAGGGAAATGGTTTTAGTTTTTGCCCATTGAGTATGATGTTGGCTATGGGCTTGTCATATATGGCTTTTATTATGTAGAGGTATGATACTTCTATTCCTACCTTGCTGAGGGTTTTTATAAAGAAAGGGTGTTGGCCCCTGATGGGTTTGGCTCAGTGGATAGAGCATCGGCCTGTGGACTCGAGGGTCCCAGATTCGATTCTGGTCAAGGGCATGTACCTTGGTTTTGGACACATCCCCAATAGGGGGTGTGCAGGAGGCAGCTGATTGATGTTTCTCTCTGATCAATATTTCTTTTTGTTTCTTTTTAAAAAATAATAAATCTTTATTGTTCAGATTATTACAATTGTTTCTCCTCCCCCCGCATAGCTCCCCTTCACCCGTTACCCACCCCACCATGTGCCCTTACCTTCCCCCACTGCCTCATCCATAGATGTAAAATTTTTGTCCAGTCCCTTCCCTAACTCACCATACAGACACCCCTTTCCCCCTGAGAATCATCAATCCACTCCCATTCTATGCCCCTGATCTATTATATTCGCCAGTTTATTCTGTTCCTCAGATTTTTAATTCAACTTGACTTTTAGATTCACTTATGGATAGATATGTATTTTTTTTCTTCTTCCTCTTCTTACAGAATACCTTTCAGCATTTCATATAATACCGGTTTGGTGGTAATGAACTCTTTTAGCTTTTTCTTATTTATGAAGCTCTTTTTCTGCCCTTCAATTCTGAATGATAACTTTGCTGGGTAGAGTAATCTTGGTTGTAGGTTCTTGCTATTCTTCACTTTGAGTATTTCTTGCCACTCCCATCTGGCCTGCATAGTTTCAGTCGTATGGGTGCTCCCTTGTAGGCAACTAACTGTTTTCTCTTGCTGCTTTTAAGATTCTCTCTTTTGTCCTTTGCTCTTGGCATTTTAATTATGATGTGTCTTGATCTGGTCCTCTTTGGATTCCTTTTGTTTGGGGTTCTGTGCTCTTCCTGGGCTTGTAAGTCTATTTCTTTCACCAGGTGGGGGAAATTTTCTGACATTATTTCTTCAAATAGGATTTCAGCATCTTTCACTCTCTCTTCTTCTGGCACCCCCATAATTCTGATGTTGGTATGTTTGAAGTTGTCCCAGAGGCTCCATATACTATCTTTAACTTTCTGGATTCTTTTCTCTTGCTTCTCTGGAGGAGTGTCCTTTGCCTTTTTGTATTCCAAATCTTTGACTTGATTCTTGCATTCCTCTAGTCTGCTGTTGGGTCTATGTATAATATATATTTTTTTTTATTTCAGTCAATGTATGTTTAATTTCTAGTTGGTCCTTTTTCATATCCTAGAGGGTCTTGTTAAATTTATCGGCCTTTTCTAGGAAATTCTTGAAAAACCTTATAACCGTGATTTTGAACCCTATATCCAGTCACTTGTTCTCCATTTCTTTCGTTTGTGATCTGTTTCCTTGTCCCCTCATTTTCGCTGCTTCCCTGAGTTGGTAGGGTGGCTTTGTGTGCTAAGGTGTCTTATATGGTTCAGTGGGTCAGCCTCCCAGTTACCTGAGGTGGACACTCTTGGTACATCCCTTTGTAGGCTGTGTGAAGAGTCTTGTTGTAGTTAAGTCTTGACTGTTCGTGTCACTGGGAAGAATTGACCTCCAGGCCAATTGGCTGTGAGGACCTGCTGTGTCTATAATGAAAGAATTGCTGTGCTGGAGACACGTTTATGGGGCTGGACTTGTTTCAGCAGGGCTTTGGTGCTCACTGAGTCTGTCTCTTGAATGTATCCCTTATGAGAGTAGTTGAAATCTAGTGTCATCTCACACAGACCACTAGATACACTAGTTTTTGGATCTCCAATGGGGTGCAGGTCAGCTACTGTCTGAGGCCACCCCGCAGGAGCTACAGTGAGAACTACAATTTTCTCTTTGCTCGGGATTTGGAGGTTTGGGAGCTGTCTGACTGGAACTATAGTTCATTTTGTTAAGCTGCCATAGGCCAGGCCATTTATATGCAAAAGCCGCTGCTTGGAGCTTGGGTGTGTTTGTAGATTGTGTGGGGCAGGTTCTCAGGTATCACTAGGCAAGGGCGTGGCAGATGTCGATGGCTGCCTTCAGCCTTCTCTACCTTTCTGCATTTCCAAGTCCCCGTGTCCCGCGCTCTAGTGCAGTAAACAATGATTGCTGGGCACACCTCTTCAAAATAGTCACCCTCACTTTCTGACCTGATGGCTAACAGTTCAGCTCCTCCCCGTAGGTGTCTGAATCCCCAGCATCTCCCCAGAAACTGGATTTCAGAGGGATCGGGTCTCTGTATAATATTTTTTATTTCAGTCAGTGTATGCTTTTTTTCAAGCATCTGGGGAGATGCTGGGGACTGAGACACCTACGGGGAGGAGCTGGACTGTCAGCCATCAGGTCAGAAAGTGAGGGTGACTATTTTGAAGAGGTGTGCCCAGCAATCATTGTTTACTGCACTAGAGCATGGGACATGGGGAAACAGCATGTTTCCCTTCGGGTTGAAAAAAACCAGCGCACCCAGTCGCCCACCACCAGCCCAATTTGCATTCCTCTGTACCTCATCTTTTCAGTACTTGTGCTCTTTCCTCTTTACTTCTAGTTGTAGAACTTTCTCCCAGCCAGCTTTCCTGTGGTTCTGGGTGATAGACGTTTTGTCTTTTAATTGTAGTTTTCTAATTGTTGTGCGAGGGAGCAGTTTAGGCATTTACCTTTGCCGCCATCTTGGTTTCTCCTCATCAATGTTTGTAACTCTTTGTCCCTCTCCCTTCTTCTCTGTAAAAAAACAATAAAATATATATTTTTTAAAAAAGGGTGTTGGGCCGGGACCAGTTTGGCTCAATGGATAGAGCGTCGGCTTGGGGACTGAAAGGTCTCGGGTTCAGTTCCGGTCAAGGGCATGTATCTTGGTTGCGGGCATATCCCCAGTGGGGGGGGTGCAAGAGGCAGCTGATCGATGACTCTCTCTCATCGATGTTTCTAACTCTCTATCTCTCTCCCTTCCTCTCTGTATAAAATCAATAAAATATATTTAAAAAAAAATAAAAATAAAACTGAAAAAAAAAGGGTGTTGGATTTTATCAGATTCTTTTTTTGCATCAATGGATATGATTATATGGTTTTTATCTCTCAGTTTGTTTATGTGGTGCATCACATTTATTGAATTTCAAATATTGTACCACCCTTGTATACCCAGAATAAATCCCACTTGGTCATGGTGAATGATCTTTACAATTTATTGCCGGAATCGATATGCTAGAATTTTGTTGAGGATTTTGGTGTCTATGTTCATGAGGGATATTGGCCTCTAATCTGTTTTTGGGATTAGGGTAATGTTGGCTACAAAGAGCTTGAAGTCCTCCTTCCTCTTGCATTTTTTGGAATTGTCTGAGGAAGATAGGTTTTATTTCTTCCTTGAATGTTTGATAAAACTCCCCTGCAAATCTGTCTGGTCCAGAGCTTTTGTTTGTTGAAAGATTTCTGATTACTGATTCAATTTCCTCCATAGTTATCGGCCTATTCAAATTTTTTGATTGCTCCTGGCTGAGTTTTGAATTTTTTTTAGGAATATGTCCATTTCTTCTAGGTTGACCAGTTTCTTGGAGTAGAGTTGCTCATAGTATTTTATTACAATTCTTCGTATTTTTGTGGGGTCTGTTGTTATTTCACCTCTTTCGTTTCTGATTTTTTGTGTGTCCTTTCTCTTTGCTTCTTGGTGAGCCTGGCTAGAGGTTCATCAATCTTGTTTATCCTTTCAAAGAACCAGCTCTTGGTTTCATTTTTTTTTGTCTCTATATGCTATTTATTTCTGCTCTGATCTTTATTATTTCCTTCCTTCTGATCACACTGGGATTTTCTTGTTGCTCTGTTTCTAATTCTTCAAGTTGCAATGTTTGATGTTCATTACCAGCTTTTCTTGTTTTTTTGAGATAGGCCTGTAATGCTATGAACTTCCCTCTCAAGGCTGCTTTCACAGTGTCCCAAAGATTTTGGATTGTTGTGTTTTTATTGTCATTTGTTTCCAGGATGTGTTTTATTTCCTCTTTGATCTCTTTGGTAACCCCTCATTGTTTAATAGTGTGCTATTCAGCCTCCAAGTGTTTGAATTTTTGTGATTGTTTTTACTGTAATTGATTTCTGATTTTTCCCATTGTGATCTGAGGAGTTGCTTGATATGATTTCAGTCCTCTTGAATTTGGAGAAACTTTGCCTGTGTCCCAATATGTGGTCTATCTTTGAAAATGTCCTCTTGAGGAAGAATGTATATTCTGTAGTATTGGGGTGGAATGTTCTAAATATGTCGATTAAGTCCTTCTGATCTAGTAAGTCATTTAGGATTGAAGTTTCTTTGCTCATTTTTTTTTTTTTGTCTACAGGATTTATTCAGTGACATTAATGGGGTGTTAAAGTCTCCTGATATGATTTTTTATCTCTCCCCTGATATCGTCCAGGAGTTTTTTTAAAATGTATTTGGGTGCTCCGGCATTGGGTGCATAAATGTTTACCGGAGTTATATCCTCATCAATCCCTTTAGAATTATGAAGTGGCCTTTCTTGTCTCTTGTAATGGACTTCACTTTGAGGTTTATTTTGTCAGATATAGGTGCTACCCACCTTTTTTTTTTTTTTTTTTTTTTTTTTTTTTTTTTTTTCCATTTGCCTGATAGATACTTTTCCATCCCTTCACTTTTAGTCTGTGTGAATCCCTTGTTCTGAGGTGGATTTCCTGTATACAACATACATATATGGATCATGTTTTCTTATCCCTTCATTCACTTGATGTCTTTTGATTGGAACATTTAATCCATTTACACTTAATGTTATTATTGATAGGTACTTGTTTGTAGCCATTTCTGTACTTTATGCCCTGTGTTCCTTCCTCCCTTTCTATTTCTTCTTTTTACAGCATCCTCTTTAGCATTTTTTGCATTGCTGGCTTGGTAGTGATAAACTCCCTTAGCCTTTTTTTTTTTTTTTTTTTTTCTTTAAAGCTCCTGATTTCCCCTTCAATTTTGATTGATAGTCTTGCTGGATAGAGTATTCTTGGATTCAGTACTTTGCTTTGCATCACTTTGTGTATCTCCTTCCATTCCCTTCTAGCTTGATTTGTTTCTTTTGAGAAATAATTTGATAATATGATTCTGGATCCTTTGTAGATCAATCTCTGTCTCTCTCTTGCAGCCTTTAAGAATCTCTCTTTGTCATTAACATTTGCCATTGTAATTCTGACATGTCCTGATATGAGTCTTTTGGTACTCATCTTACTTGGGACTCTCTGTACTTGTGTAACTTTTTTCTTTCCCATATCCATGAAGTTTTCCATCATTATTTCTTCAAACAGATTTTCTAATCCTTATTGCTCCTCTTGTCCTTCTGGCAGCCTTATTATGTGTGCTACTTCATTTTGCATTATCCCAAAGCTCCCTTAGGCTCTTCTGCTTTTTAATGTTTTTTTCCTCCAGTTGCTTTTCAGGTTAGGCTTATTTCTGTACCTTATCTTCTAACTCACTCATTTGGTTCTTAGCTTCTTCTAGTCTACAGTTGAAATCTTCCCTGTGTTTTTGATTGTAAGTATATCACTTTTGATTTCTTCCTGATTTTTGCATAGGTTATTGATTTTCTCATCCATCTGGTGTATGAACTATACAACCATTACTCTGAATTCCTTTTCTGTCATGTTGCATGCTTCCATTTCTAATTTTCTTTCTTGGCGACTCCTCATTTTCTTTTCTCTGGGGATTGTTGCATTATCGCCTCATTCTAACTAACACCAGGAGGTTCAAATGTTGAGTTGCAGGGGCTTGGGCCATGTTCAGTGGGAGCATCGCATCCCCTGAGTGTCATTGAAGAGCTCTGACACTAAGACGTGTGGCTGTCGTGGGTCGGTGGGAGGCACGCTCACCCAGGTTTAGGGTCATAGCGCTTAGTGTGGCCTTGTGTGAGCACCTTGAAACAGAGACCCTGCTGGCATGTGTTGAAAATCAGAGTCCCCTATCATGTGCCAGGAGTCAGAGACCTCCTTCGCCTATGCTGAGAATCGAGTATCACATCTCTGTTGCTTGTGTGACAACATGCAGAGAATCAGTGTCCCTGTGAGCGCATGCACTAATAATTGGAATCACTGGCTCTTAGTGTGAATGCACTGGGATTCGAGGATCTCAGGTGTGTACGATGAGAAACAGAGTCAAGTCACTGGTGCTCAGTGTTGTTCTTGCATGAAGAATCAGGGTCCCTAGTCTGCTTGGTGGACCTGGTTGCACAGTCACACTGTGTCAGCAGGAGGTCCACTCCTGCCTTGCAGAAACCACCTTCCTTGTGCACTTGCCCTGAATCAAGGTCAGGTGGCTCTGCCGTCCTGTATGGGCATGGAATCTGGTCTCGTGGGTGTGCACTGCTGGAAAACAAACTCCCTGTGTTCATGTACCCAGGCTCAAATTCAGCACAGCCTCCCTGCTTGGGCGCAGGGTTTGGTAGCAGGAAACAAACTCCCCAAGATTGTGTGCCCAGGCTCAAATTTATTGCAGTCTCCCTTCATGGGCATGGGGTCTGATCACGGAAAACAAACTTCCCATGTCTGCACACCCAGGGTCAGATTCAGATAGAACCACCGCTACTGTGTGTGTGCAGGAGGCCTGTTTGAGTGGAGAGGGTCTGGCAATTTCTATGCCATTGCCACTGGGGCTGGTGGGTAGGGGGATTGGCTCTGTGACTGACAGAAATCTGCGGCCAGGATGTCTAGGGTCTCAGTGTCCGTGGATCTGCAGCTGGGGTTGCAGGTCTTTTCCCCCAAGTGGCTGTAGGGTCCCGGTTTGCATCTGAGGCCAGATTGGGTAGTGGCGAGGTTAGGATCCTAGTCTCAGGCAGTTCTGTTCTTCAAGATAGCATGGTCTCTATGCCCGCACTGGCTGCTCCCGGAGTGTTTGCAGTGGAATTTTGCTGTCTAAGACTGTCCAGTTTGGCAGCCTCTTGGAAGACCTGCAGGATCTAACTGTCCCTAGCACTCACTCACACACACCATTCATGTCTACACACTCTCCTATCGCTCCCTCCTCTCTCACACACTCTTCCTACCTTCTTACCTGTCGCCATCTTGGGTCTCTAGCTGTTGTAGTTTTAAATGTGAATTTTTAAAATGTAGTTGATTTGTTATTCAGCAAACATTCACAGTGCCCACATGGTGCCAAGTCTGGGCCACCAGACACAAGCACATCATTAAGCAGTGCTCCCTCATGGAGCTGACAGTCTGAAGGAGAGGCAAGAGATACTTGACAAATACCTTCACAAGTGCCGATGAGTTCCTTAAAGGAAAAATACAGGTGTTTAGAGAGCATGTTAATCTGATTCTACTTTCTAAAATGTTTATAAGCTATTTCTGCCCTGTAGTATTTGGAGGCACTGCCAACTTCCGTGTGAAACCAGTAAGTAGTCCTAGTTTATTGATCAGGTTGCTTGGGCTACAAGCGACAGAAACCAGGGTGGCCCCCCTGCAGCAAAAGTAAAACTTAAGAGCAGCTTTCAGGGGCATCTCAAATTGGATGTTCTTAGGGCCCTGCCATTCTGGGGGGGGGGGGGGAGGAGGCAGAGTCCCCCACAGATAGGAGGAATGGATGTCACATAGGAAAAGTGGGCTGCTGTCATCAAAAGTTGGGGCAGAGACACCAGGTAGACCAGATACCAGATGTCCTCCATGCTCAGTAATTTGAACCAATAAATGTTGGATATTTGCTGGCCAAGGTTTGAACTGAGCACAGGGGATGCAGAAGAAATTGTGATTCATTCCTCAGGTTCCTTCCTGGCAGTTTTCAAAGTTCAAAGAATGAGGGTTCCTGTTAAGACCAAGTGCCTAGAACAGTCCTGGGCTTTAGGAGATTAGTAAATATTTGTCAAATGAATAAACACACAGAGAAATACAAGAGGTTTATGGGAATGTACAACCAACACATCTACTCTGTGGTCCCACCAATTATTTTAAAAGAAGCTCATGTTTGTACCTGCAGCCTCCAGAGTGAAGTCCAGAGGGATGTCTCTGCTTGTCCTTATGCACAGTAGGTGTTTAATAATGGCTACTTAATGATCTCACGAGAGCATGGCCCTGCAGTGTGACAATCAGGGATAGACCCAGACTTAGCGAGCAGCTCTGTTGAACAGGATGTGCAGACGTGGCTCCAGGATGCATTTCTGTGGAATGCAGTTGCTAATACAAATGAGCTTCCTCACGTCACAAGGCATCTGTTATGTGGACAGATGGATGACTCTCTGTGGAACTGGGCGGGCTTTCAAGGGGAGTTTCATTGCTGCAGTAATGTTTCAGGTTTCCCTTAGAGAAGTACTTTTTCCCATGAATGACTTAATAAGAAAGATAACAATAGCCAGCACAGTCCAGGTGCCTGACAAAGCACAAAAGGGTTAATCCATGGAATTCTCACAATAGCTCTTGAGGCCAGTACCAATCCCCATTGCTAAGGCTCAGAGAGGTAAAACAACTTGCCTGTTGGATGTACAGCAAGTGAGGAAGAGAGGTGGGATTTTGGTCTCTTATTCCAGTGCCTGGGCTCTTCATACGCAGCCTCCTTTCTCTCTTTAGTACTAACTTTAAAACAATATTTTATTAATTTGCATATGGTACATTATTTAAAAGTAAAAAGTGAACTTCATTCTCATCCCTGAACCCTCCATTTAACCAGCCTGTGACCTGTCTCCTTTTTGAAAGTATCTATATATAGCAAATACATCAACATAGTGCCATGCTTGCCTGTTTTTGTATGGTCCAGGAACTAAGAATAGTGTTTGCATTTTTTAATGGTTAAAAAATTAAAAGAAAAAAAGTATTTCATGGCATGTAAAATTGTATGAACTTTGGGTTTTGGTATCCATGAATAAAGTGTTATTGGGCATAACCATCCATGCTCACTCAGTTATGTATTATCTGTGACTGCTTTCACAGCAGAGTTGAGTGGTTGCAACAGAAACCATATGGCTCCCAAACTTAAAATATTTACTTTCTGACCCTTTACAAAAAAAGTTTGTTGATCCCTGCAGTGAAAACTTTCAGCACCATTCTTAGAGTACTTTTCTTGCACTGGTGGCTGTGTTCCTTTCCTTCCCCCCATTAGTTTTATATCATGGAAACAGAGTCAAGCTGCAAGCTGAGGTACAAGCCTAGGTGGGTTGTTTGGTGCATCCACTCACGTTCGCTTTAAGCATTTCTGTCACTAGCTGCGTGCAGGTATCTGGCTGGCAGCCAGAGCAGGTCTTGGCCTGCCCTCAGGAATCCATAGGCCAGTGGGAGATTTGGACAATATCCTACAGTCCCACTGATGGATGAATTCAGGTCTGCAATCACAAGCCTTCTATTGCCCTCTGCCATATCCCTGCTTTGTTTTTACTTGTGATACTTAAAAAAGGTCATGCATTAATATACTTTAAAAACCAATTCTGTTTGTGCCTGTGCATGCCTGTGTACATGTCTCTCCTGCCCCTTCCCCTGCCCACCTTATTCCTCTTGAGTAATCATTTATATTAGTCTCTGGCATATCCTTCTAAGGTTTTTTTGTTTTGTTTTGTTTTGTTTTTAATACAAATATCTATTTTTATCTTCTCCTTATACAAAATGTAACCTATTCCACACCCTGTCCTGCACTTTTCTTTAAAAAATTTTTATTATTTATTTAATAGCACATCTTGGAGTTCTCTTTTTATCTAGTTGAGTGGTTTCTTCCAGAGTGGAGGGAAGGTCTGTAAGGCGAAAACAAGGGAGGAGGATCTGTTCTGGCTGTGAGGGACCATGGCCTTGATTCTCAGAGCTCTGTTTCCTTCCATGCCCTGCTTTTCTCTGTGGCCAAGTACATATGGTCTTTATCGCATGTGGCCAAGGAGAGGACAAGAATGTCCGTGATTTACTGTGGTTAATAATGAAAGAAAATTTCTCCTGCGACCTGTTTCCATGAGGCATGATCTAGTGAAGGCTTTTTAGTCTCCACAGTTCTTACCAATCATGTGACAAGTCTTGTCACCTGTTACCTTTTCACTGGACATAGTCATGGTACTAAGCACAGGGAGTGTTTGGAGGGTAACACACACACTGGCTGCACTTAGTTCCAGGGTTATCACATAGTAAGTGCTTAATGTGTGGCAGGCATGGCTTTGGTTATTTTCGTAGGATGGCCTGGGCTCATACTTGTAACTATAGCTAACAATGAAGAGTTTCAATTGGAGAGTCTAATCACTTAGGTTCTTATATCCCCTCTGCCTCTTAAAATCCATGTTGGGCAAGGTGCTTACTTTGTGTACTTGACTTCTGTCATTGTAAATGGAGATAATAATACCTGCCTCTTGGTCCCATGCTGAGGAAAAAACGAGTTAACATTTGTATTGTACTTAAAACAGTGCTGAGCAAATAGTGACATGAGTGGATGCCAGCTATTTTTATTTTACTGTGTACCCTTTGCTTTCCATCAGTCTGTCTAGTAGATTCAGGGGAACTCAATGCCCCTGAAGGCCATGCCATCATTAGCAGTAGCACTTCACCTTTTCCAAAGAACACCTTCCTGCAATACCTGGAGCAAAGCATTGTCTATTTAGTCAAGAATTATAATATAATACTAATTAGTCAAGAATTATAATCACTCCCTTTTATGTGTCATTGGCCACATGAAGTCACATGACCATTTTAACTACAAAGAAGGGTGGGAAATCAAGAATTTTCCTAATTGTCTCTCCTAGTGGAACAAAAATATGATCACAGAGGCATGTTCAGTAAATATTTGCAAGTATACAAAACCATTTACCAATCTAGCCATCACAAGGGCTCTCCTCTCAGTATTTGTAGGAAGTGACCCATGGAATGTGGCAAAGCAGCTGGTCGCCAACCTGAAGTGCTGGAAACAAGCTTATGAGGAACACAGTCCTAAAGTCTCTTGAATTGTATTTAATCTGAAACAAACCTAAATCAAAATTTTGAGGCAGTCTCAGGGAACTGGGCCTAGAGCAGCCAGAGAAAGGTTGCAGAACTGGTTTCTTCAGGCTGATTTGTTTATCTGCTTGTCTGCCTATTGAATAATCCCATTGGCAGCTGAGGCCTTCCAGGTCCTCTCCTCTTTTAGACTGGCCTCTTTCTGCTGGTGGCTGGATCCCCTGGGGCCAGAGAGTGCCTACTTTGTGTCAGATGCTGTCCAGGGTGCTGGAAATAAACCATACCTTGGAAATATTTTGGGTTTGGTTTCAGATCACCACAGTAAAGCTAGTTCCTAATAGTGCTAGTGGAGGGTCTTGCCTTCAATTTGTAAGAAAAATAACAACTTCCCGGCCTGTGTGGCCCAGTGGCTGAGTGGTGACTCAGGAACCAGAAGGTTACTGGTTTGATTCCCACTCAGGGCACATGCCCGGGGTTGTGGGCTTGATCCCCAGTAGAGTCATGCAGGAGGCAGCTAATCAATGATGTTTCTTTCTCTCTATCCCTCTAATTTCCTCTCTCTCTAAAAATCAATAAAATAGATATTCAAAAAAAGAAAAGTAACAACTGTGAAATGCAGTAAAGTGAAGCACAATACAACAAGGTATACCTGGCCTCGCCAGTGTTGCTCAGTGGTTATAGTGTAGACTCATGGACCAAAGTGTCATGGGCTTGATTCTGGGTATGTGCGGGAGGCAACCAATCGATGTGTCTCTCGCATGTGGATGTTCCTCCTTCTCTCTCTACCTCTCCCTTCTTCTCTCCCCTCCTCTTTTCCTTTTTCCCTCCCTCCCTGCTTCTTTTTCTCCTTCTTTCCCTTTTCCTCCCTCCCACTCTGTCTGAAAATCAATGGAAAAAAGTGTCCTCTGATGAGGATTAAAAAAGCCAAGATATAACTGTAATATGTAACATTTATTGTACACTCACCATGTGCCAGCTATTACAGGTAGTTGGGGTAACTCATGGAATCCTCTCAGCAGGTCTTGTTAGACCCATTACAGAGTGGGAAGTAGGGAGGGGGAGGTAAGTCAAAATTTTCTCTTATTTTACATAATGTTCAATTTTTAAAAATTAAGAATATTTGTTATCTCAGTATAATATGAAGCTTTTCATTGGTGGCTTATTTTGTTAGCCTGCTTTCTAAAAATAAAAAAAGCAGCTTCAAAGATCCAAGATGGCAGCTTAGGTAAACATACCTAAACTGCTGCCCTGCACAACAATTTCAAAACTACAACTAAAAGACAAAACATCTATCACCCAGAACCATGGGAAAGCTGGCTGAGTGGAAGCTCTACAACTAGATTGTAAGAAAAAGGAGCATTCAGGGCACAAGCATTGAAAAACTGAGGTACAAGGCGTGCGCGTAATATGGGCTGACAGGAGATCCCGGCTGGCAAGGGTGGGCAGTGAGGTGCGGGGGGGGGGGGGGGGGGGGGGGGGGGGGGGGGGCGGGCGTTGCTTTCTTCAACCCGAAGAGAGACAAGCTCCCAATCTCTCTAAAATCTAGTTTCTGGGGAGAGGCTAGACTGTCTGCCATCAGGTCGGAAAGTGAGGGTGGCTTGCTTGCAGAGCTGCGCACAAGAATAATTGTTTGCTGTGCTGGGGCTTGAGGCCCAGGGACTCAGTCAGAGAGGCAGAGAAGGCTCACCAGCAGCCATCACTATTTGCTATGCCCTAGGCTGGTGACACCCTGAGACTCCACCCAGCACAATCTACAAACACACCCAAGCTCCAAGCAGCGGCTTTTGCATATGAATAGCCTTTTCTATTGCAGTTTAACTTAGCAAACTTGCAACCTGGTGCAGACAGCTCCAAAGCCTCCAAGCTCCAAGCAAGAAGGAGAGGGCTGTGGTTCTTGCTGTAGCTCCTGCAGGGTGGCCTCAGACAGTAGCTGACCTGCACCCCATTGGAGATCCAGAAGCCAGTGTACCTAGTGTTCAGTGTGAGACACCTGATTTCAACTCCTCACATCCATAAGTGACATATTTGGGTGGCAGACTCAGTGAGCACCAAAGCCCCACTGATACAAGGCCTGCACCATAAGCGTGTCTCCAGCGCAGCAGTTCTTCCATTATAGACACAGTGGATCCTCACAGCTAATTAGCCTGAAGGTCAGTTCCTCCCAATGTACCAATAGCAATCAAGGCTTAACTATACCAAGACTTTGCATTCAGCCCACTAAGGGGTGTACCAAGAGCTTGGGTGATTGGGGAAGCTGAGCTACTGTCCCCTATAGGTCACCTACCACACAAAGCCACTCTATCAACACAGGGAGACAACCAAAATGCGGACACACAGAAGCATGTCATGAATGGGAGAGATGGAGGAAAGTAAACTACTGGACGACACAGAGTTCAGACTCACATAAGGTTACTCAAGAATCTTCTAAAAACTGCTGAGAAACTTGAAGAGACCTTCAAGGACCTTAATGAGAATACCAAAAAAAAGAAAAAGAAAAAAAAGAAAAAGAAAAAAAAGAAAAAAGGACTAGTCAGAAATTAAACATATACTGCCTGAAATAAAGAATATACGGAAACTCATCTGTAGATCAACATACCCCAAGAGTCAAACCAAAGTCAAACCAAAGATCTGGAATATGAGGAAACAAAAAACACCCAACCAAAGAGGCAGAAAGAAAGAAGAATGCAAAAGTGTGAGGATAGTGTAAGGAGCCTCTAGGATGGCTTTAAGCATACCAACATCCTGATTTTTGGGGTGCCAGAAGAAGAGAGAGAGCAAGATATTGAAGGGAAAATTGAAGGAAAATTATAGAGATTACCCATAATATCCCCACTAATGAACAGCCTCCCCCATTATTTTTTAAAATATTGTTTAAATTATTACATATTTCTCTGTTTTCTTCCCCATTAACCTCTTCTAGCCTGCCCCGCCTCCCCCATTATTAACAACCACTACCACAGTGGTGCATTTATTACAATTGATGAACCTGCATTGACACATAATTATTGCCTGGAGCTTATAGTTTACATTGCAGCTCACTCTTGATGTACATTCTATAAGTCTAGACAAATGTGTACTGCCATGTATCCACCATTATGGTATCATACAGAGTATTTTCACTGCCCTAAAATCCTGTGTGCTCCACGTATTTATCCCTCTTCCCGTCAACTCTTGGCAGCCACCAGTCTCTTACTTTCTCCAGTTTTACCTTTTCAAGAATATGTAAAGATACATTCTGGTTTTTTTAGATTGGCATGTCATTTCATGGCTTGAAAGCTCATTTCTTTTCTTTGTCTGAATGCACCACAGTTTATCCATTTACCTATGAATGACATCTTGGTTGCTTCCAAGTTTTGGCAATTACAAATAAAGCTGCTATAATCGTCTGTGTGCAGGTTTTTGTGTTGACATAGTATTCAACTCATTTAGGTACCTATGAGTTGAATCAAGGATATTTAGACTTGTAAGAAATTGTCAAACTTTCTTCCAAATTTGCTGTATCATTTGGCAGTCCCACCAGCAGTGAATGCAAATTTCAGTTGCTCCACCTCTTCATCAGCATTTGGTATTGTCAGTGTTGTGGATTTGGAGCATTCTAAAAGGTGGGTAGTGGTAGCTCATTAATGTTTTAATTTGCATCTTTTCATATGCCTATTTGCCATCTGTATATCGTCTTTGGGGAGATGTTTGAATGTCTTTGGCCCATTTTTTAATTGGACTATTGTTTTTTCTTCTTGTTGAATTTTAAGAGTTCTTTGGATATTTTGGATAACAGTTCTTTATCAAATGTGTCTTTTGCAAATATTTTCTTCCAGCCTGTGGTTTGTCTTCCCATTCTCTTGACATTGTCTTTGACAGAGTAGTTTTTAATTTTAATGAAGTCTACTTATCAATTCTTTCTTTCATGGATTATGCCTTTGGTTTGTATCTAAAAAGTCATAGCTATGCCAAGGTCATCTAGGTTTTCTCCTATGTTATCATCTAGTTTTTTAGTTTTGCACTTTACATTTAGGACCATGAAACATTTTGAATTAACTTTTGTGGAAGATGTAATATCCATGTCCAGATTCTTTTTTCTTTTTCTTTTTTCACTTACATGTCCACTTGTTCCTACACCATTTGTTGAAAAGATTAGTTTGTTTTATTAGTATTGCCTATGCTCCTCAGCTGAAGAAGAGTTGACCAAATTTATGTGTGTCTGCTTCTGGGCTTTTTATTCTGTTCCATGTTCTATTTGCTCATTCTTTCATTAATACTTGATTACTGTAGCTTTATATTAAGTCTTGAAGTCAGGTATTGTTAGTCCTCTGACTGTCCTTCTTTAATATTGTGTTGACTATTCTGGGTCTTTTGCCTCTTAAAATAACTTGCTGAGTTTCACTGGGATTGCCTTGAATCTGTAGATCAAGTTGGGAAGAACTCATAGTTTGAAAATGTCAAATCTTACTATTTTTGAACATGGAATGTCTTTCCATTTATTTCGTTTTTCTTTGATGTCTTTCATCATAGTTTTATAGTTTTGTTCATATAACCCTTTTAAATTTTTTCTTATTGATTTCAGAGAGGAAGGAAGAGGAAGAGGGAGATAGAAACATCATTAATGAGAGAGAATCATTGATCGGCAGCCTTCTGCATACCCCACAATAGGATCGAGCCTGCAACCCAGGCATATGCCCCTACCAGAAATCTAACCATAACCTCCTGGTTCATAGGTCAACCACTGAACCATACCAGCGAGGTGCTCATATAACTATTGTACATATTTTGTTAAATTTATACCTAAATATTTCATTTTGGAGGGTATTAAGGTACATGGTTTTGTGTTTTTAATGTCAAATTCCACTTATTCATTGTTGGTATACTTTTGATTATTAACCTGTATGTTACAATCTTGCTGTAAGTGCTTATTTTATCTTTATTTATAGATTTTGGGGGCTGAGGAGACAGTAACATCAATTTGTTATTTTAACTTATGCATTCATTGATTGCTTCTGGTATATGCCCTACTGGAGATTAAACCCAGAACCTTGGTATATCGGGACAACTCTGACCAACTGAGCTACCCAGCCAGAGACTATAAGTGCTTATTAGTTGCAAGAGTTTATTGTTTTCAAGTCTTTAGGATTTTCTACATAGTTGATCATGTACATCTGCGAACAAAGACAGCTATGTTTCTTCTCTCCCAATCTGTATACCTTATTTTTCCTTTTCTTTCTTTCCTTCTTTCGTTCGTTCGTTCGTTCGTTTGTTCGTTGTTTTGTCTTACTGAATTAACTAGGACTTCCAATATGATGTTGCAGCGATTTTCAACCATTTGCACTGCCCTCTTTTTCTTAGATTATCAAGTTTAAAAATGACAACAGCCAATGCAATAATAGCTGTCTGGTGTGAGTGAATAAAAATTATACTTTTTTTTTTGTCAGATTGGCATTTTTTTTAATTTTAGTAATTAATTTATATGTGCCATGAGATGAATTTTTTTTTAGAATTTTAGTAATTAATTTATGTGTGCCTTGAATGAAAAAGGTTGAAAATCACTGCAATGTTGAAAAGCAGTAGTGAGAGGGGACATCTTTGCTTGTTCCTGTTCTTAGAGGGAAAGTTTCAAACCTCTCACCATTGCCTTTTTACTCATTAGTTCCCTAAGTCAAACATTTGGAGACCAGGAGCCTTGCATACACTTCCCTCAGCCCAGTTCTGACCATGCAATCGGTTTTTAAAATATGTATGAATGACTCATATGGTACCATAAACAGCTAAATAGACTTACTTGCAATATCTTCTGAGCAGATGTGAAATCAGGGTTAGAGAGGCAGCAGAGGCTAGTGATTAAAAGAAGACTCTGGAGCCACGGGTTGGCAACTCAGCTACTTACTTAATAGGTAAACTTAGGTAAGGGACAGCACCTTTCAAAACCTCAGTTTTCTCATATGGGAAATGGGAATAATAATAGGAGCTATTCTATGAAGTGGTTGTGAGGGTTAAATGAGTTGGAGTTTAAAAAAAAATCTCCATAAAGGAGAAAAAATAAATAAGGAGAGAGAGAAAAAAAAATGAGAAAGAGAGAAGAGAGGAGAGAGGTGGAGAGGGGAGGGGAAGGAAGAAAGGGGAAGTAAGTGTTGGGCACACAGGTACAAGTATAGGAATCCACTGTTGCTCTAAGGTGTGATGTGATAATTTTGACTTGAAGAGTAATTGAACCTTTGCTTCAAATATGAAAAGAGAGAGAGGTTCAATTCAGGGGAGATGAAATTCAACCCCTGATCTAAGAACCAGTGATTTAAATAAAAAATGGCTGCTCAGCACTGATGTGGAATTGTAAAACCAACCCTGATCAGCAAACTTGGATAGTACAGATCTGATTAGAATGAGAACTTTTGGATTTGTGAGGAACTGTGTGTTCTTTTTGGAAAAAGTTGGAATAAAGACACAGCCGGCTGAATCTCCTGAGAACAAGTAGTCACTTTCCCAGATATGTCCTCCTGTTGCAGGCTAATGGAGCACTGCCACAAATCCTTTGCTGGGTGGGGCAGTGCAGGGGTTGAGGGTCCTACACTGTATTGGATCCTTACTAAAGTGCTATAGTTTGACCTTGAGCAAGTGACTTATGCTTTCCCAGCCTTGGCCTTGGTATCCATCTCTGCAAAATGAAGAAAAAAACTAGTTACTACATCAGGCTTGTTCATGAGCTTTGAACGAGTAAAGCATCTTACAAGGTTCCTGGCACTTAATAAATGTGCATTAAATCAGCAGTTGCCAACCTTTTGGATCTCACAAATTGACCACCAGTGGTCCACGGAACACCGATTGGTGACCGCTGCATTAAATATTAGCTGTGCTACTATGTTGTAATTACTATTGTTACAGTTGTGCTTTAGTTTGCTTTGGAAAATTGCTGGTCTGTAACTCCACAAATATCTCTGATGCAGGCAACTCTATAGCAAACTATAGCATGTCATCCTGGTGAACCCTCAAGAAGATAATAGTCATTTCATTAACCTGATTAGAAAGAAAGATTTATGTATTCAATCAGCAAATATTTATAGAGCTTCTATTCTGTGCCAAGCACTGTTATAAGCTCCAAGGACACAGAAGACAAGACAGACCCATCCCTGTCCTCCTTGAGTGCAAAGCCTGGTAGGGGGAGACAGGCTAGAAATAAATAGTATGTATCAAAGTTGATTGGTAGAGCTACAAAGAAACTTAGTAATGCTATGAAGAAGGTCAGGACACTGTGATATGTGTGTGGTGTGAGGGTCTCCTTAATGGGATCAGTAAGGGCTTGTGTGAGGAGGTGACATTGACCTGAGACTTGAAGGATGAAAAGGAGCTAGCCATGCAAATAGTTGTAAAAAACAAGTGCCTGGCAGTGAGAACAGCAAAGTCCTTGGAGTAAGAATGAGTTTGGCAAGTTGGACGAACAGAGACGAACAGAGACGTGATGAACAAAGGTGAGAATATGATGGAAGGGATTTGTAGGCTGAGTTTGCTCCCTGAAACCTCCACTTTCTTGCATCCCTGGGAGTATTTGGAGAGGATGGACTGTGGGGAGCTGACTTTGTCATCTAGAAAGAGGTGTAGGGGCCCAGAGCCTTGGTCCCTGCCTTGCTCTTATCAGCCTTCTCAAGGCCCTTACCCAGGGACTGCAGGTTGTTTAAATACGAGACCCTTCCCTCCATGGCTGGGTTCTCTGACTTCTCAGCCAAGATTGTGGTTTGCATTTTTTGTCCCAAAGGGGGGCCAGTTTTGCTGTCATGCAAAGCTTTGGTGCTCTACTCCCAAAGCCACTTTTTTCTTCCCCAAAATAGGCCATTTGAAAGCTAGCTGCCTGGAGAAGTGCCAAATAGCAGCTCAGCCAAAGCTAATCTTCTTCTTGATGGTGTGAGGCATTAATAACTCTTTTCTTTATGCCTAAGGCCAGGAGCGTGTTAAAGTACCAGGGCTTTGTGGAGTAGAGCAGCAGGTAGGAGCCTAGACTCTGGGTTTTAGCTCTGGCTTCACTACCTACCACCTATGTAACCTTGGACAGATAACTTACCTGTAACTTCTTGCCTTGGCTTTCTCAAGGGATTCTATTGATCTGTAGAATGGGGATAATAATTTCTATGCTTAGAACAGGGAAGTGCTAGCTATTATTATCATCACCTTCCAATTTTAAGTCACAGTAATATGAGTTCCTTTTTCCTCTAGTTTCTCGTCAACAGTTAAGACGCTTGGATTAAATCCTGTTTCTCCACATCAGTTTGTTCTTGCCCAGTAATTTGTTGGTTGTCTGGCAAACAGGCAGGTTTCAAATGCCAAAAAGCAGCCCTGCTTCTGAGGGACAGATTATTCAATCCCAAGAAGCTGAGAGCTGTCAGGATATGTGTTACCAGAGATCGGGGACTGTGTGGAGCCTATGCCATGGTGAGTGCTCTGCCTGCCAGAGAAAAAAAACACTTCCTCCAGGGAAGTTTCTGTGCTCTCAATCCTTGACTGTGTATGAGAACCAGAGGAGATTGTTAAAATCTACAGGCTTCCCCTCTTCCCAAAGGATAAAGATTTTTCAAAACTTCTGAATGGGCCACCAAGATTTCCAGATACTTGATTATGCCTGAGAACCATCTGGAATTCTTACTAATATGCAGATTCTGATTCACTGGGAGAGAGGGGGAGGAGAGGGTCTGCCTTTCTGAGGACTCCCCAGGAAGGGTAGAATACTGTGATAACCTAGGCCACTGGGTACCCTGCTCCCTGGACCACAACTTTGAGGATCAAGGGCCTAGAAGTTGGCTTCTCAGACTGCAGAATTTCAGACCCCACACTCAACCCATCTGCATTTTTAACCACATCCCTTGGTTATTCACTGCCCTTTACAGCTTGAGAACCTAGACCTAGGGTTGGTTGTTTGTTTGTTTGTTTTAACTTCACCACTATTGAACTTTGCGGCTAGATCATACTTTGTTTGGGGACTATCCCGTGCATTGTGGGATGTTTAGCAGTATTCCTGGCCACTACCCATGAGATGCCAGTAAGCAGCCCCCAGCCATGACAGGTCAAAATGTGTGCAAGTGTCCCTGGTGTATAGGTTGCAAAATTACTCCCAGTTGAGAGCCAGCAGCCTAAAGCCCTTAAGCTTAGCCATGACTGGGAATCCCTGAACCAGCTGGGCCCACCTGTCCAGGGTCTACAGCAGAGGTCACAGCTACTGCTTATTGGGATGGTGCATCCAGACTGGGCCTTGGGCTCCTATCCATCCAGTAGGGATAATGGGACCTTACTGAGGTGGCTGGAAGAAGAGAGGATTCCCCAGATGTGTTTGTTGATGTTGCTTATCTAACCTATATAATAAAGAGGTAATATGCAAATTGACCATCACTCCAACACACAAGATGGCCACCCCCATGTGGTCAAAGATGGCCAGCAGGGGAGGGTAATTAGGGGGGACCAGGCCTTCAGGGGAGGGCAGTTGGGGGTGACCAGGCCAGCAGAGGAGGGCAGTTATGGGTGACCAGGCCGGCAGGGGAGAGCAGTTAGGAGCAATCAGGCCAGCAGGGAAGCAGTTAGGCCTCAATCAAGCTGGCAGGAGAGTGGTTTGGGGGTGATCAGGCTGGGAGGTAGAAGCAATTAGGGGCATTCAGGCAGGCTGGCCGGCAAGCAGGCGAGTGGATGGGAGCCAGCAGTCCTGGATTGTGAGGGGGATGTCTGACTGCCTGTTTAGGCTTGATCCCACCAGCATCAGGCTTAAACAAACAGTCAGACATCACTCAAGGAGTCCCAGATTAGAGAGGGTGCAGGCTGGGCTGAGGGACACACCCCCCTCCCCCATGCATGAATTTTGTGCACCAGGCCTCTAGTATATATATAAAAAGCTAATATACTAAGTGTCTCTCCGCCTGTCTGACCAGTCGCTATAACACGCACTGATCACCATGGGGCAGTTGCTCAATGCATGCGCTTCCATGAAACGCACTGGCCACTTACAGAGAAATGGCAGCACGGACCTGGTGCTAGCAAAGCTACACTCAGCTTCCCCCAACCACCCCAGAGGACAGCTTACCAAATTGTTGCTGATGCTGCTGAGACCCCTTGGCCAGCCCGGAAATGGTTGCTGTGGGCACCAGATAATGACATCAGGTAGCAGTGCCTGGCTTTCTCTTTCTAACAACTAGCCTCCCTTACAGCTTCTTCAGCCCAGGAACATAACTTGCTTTATAGCCAGGTGGAAACATCACAATAACCAAATGTCTATGAAGCATATCCCTGTTCCTCATCTCATTTGATCCTCACGGAAGTCCTGGAGTAGGTAGGTAGGAGACTCACTGGAATTCTTTTTTCTTTTAATTAGCTGGAAAATGGAGATTTATTTATTTTTTAATCAATCTTTATTGTTCATATTGTAGGAAAATGGAGATTTAGATAGCTTAGAAACTTGACCCAACTAAAAAGAAGTAAGAAATGGTAGACCTTGAAAATGACTTCAGGTTTTCTCACTGCATATAATATAGTCAAACACTGCTGCAGTTAAATATTTCACCCTTTGTTCTCTCTGTGTAATCTACAATAATAATGTGCTTCTTGTTGATATTTACTGTTGTGTTGCTGACAATTACCTGAAAGAGAAGTTGGAATGCTTCACTGGGCTGGAAAAAGTTTAGCTACATCAGAAAGCAGGTCTAATTAAGCAAGTTTATTCTATCGATATATCTATAAAAGGCTAAGTTGACTTGCACATGCATGATACATATAAAGCTCTCACTGGTAGCAGTTGCACACATGTGTTTCAGTCTGTCATTGTCGGTTGTGAATTTGGTTGACACTTCTATTATAAAGGGCGAATAGCAATATTAAAATATTGCTTCTAATTAATTTCCTTTCAATGTGTGTGAATTCTTGCACCGGGCCACTGGTGTTAACATAAGAAGCATTCAAACCTGTAAACAATTTTTGTGAGTTTATTTAAGCCAAACTACTGTGAACAGCTGCTGGGAAACAGAATCTCAATGGATTGAGATTATTCTCCAGGACAATGGCAGTTTCATATCTTGTTTTGTATATTACAGTCAAAAGAGGAAATAAGTGGGTTACATGAAATCCATTGGTGATAGACTAGATAGATAGGAGAAAGCAAATGGGGTGTGTGTGGGGAGAGAAACCTCTGGGACTGGATAAAAAGTAAAATGATACACATCTTTTACTTAGGTGGGTATAGAATAGTTAACAGTCAACAATTAACTCAGTATCAATGAGGGGATTTGTGGTCAGCAAAGCTTTGAGCGGGTCTGGAAAAAGGGAAATTACTTTGACATTCTTGTGATATATTATCAGAGATGTAAAAAGGCAATAGATAGGTTCAGTTAAGGTAAAAGGTTGACCTTCGCCATGGAAGAAACTGGCCTAGGACATGACTTTCCACCATAAACTGCTTTGTGTTAAATTTTAATTTCAGACCATCCTTTGTGGTTATGTTAGGTCTCTGAATTTGCAAGGCTACCTTGAGCTTGTCAGGCTAGCATGTGGCCCCTTTTCCTCCACACTTAGAAAGGCAGCTTGGTCCTACCTGTTGGCCCTGTCTACTTGTGCAGTGGTCGGCAAACTCATTAGTCAACAGAGCCAAATATCAACAGTACAATTCTTTTGAGAGCCAAATTTTTTAAACTTAAACTTCTTGTAATGCCACTTCTTCAAAATAGACTCGCTCAGGCCATGGTATTTTGTGGAAGAGCCAGCCACACTCAAGGGGCCAAAGAGCCGCATGTGGCTCGCGAGCCACAGTTTGCAGACCTCGCACTTAGTGGATGGTGTCTCAGCCTATGGACTGAAGGGTTACAAGCCAGGTTACATTTTGGCCAAGGGTACAAGCCTGGATTGTAGGCTCAGTCCCCGATAGGGGGTGTGCAGGAGTCAGCCAATCACTGATTCTCATCATTGATGTTTCTATCTGTCTCTCCCTCTTCCTTCCTCTCTGGAATAAATAAAAACATATTTTTAAAAATAAAAGGAAAACAGCCATTTAGACAATCGAAGAATTCTCTTCACAGGACCCTGGTCAAGGGATGAACATTTATTGAGCCCTGGCTTGTGTCAGGTCCCGTGGGTCTGAAACACTGTTCTGGTTAGAGTGAGGACAAAAATTAAACATACAAACAGCTGAAAAAGGCAAATAATTGCTCTTTTACAGTTGGTTAGCAGGAACCAAGAACCCTGTTCCCAACTCTAAACTGATGTGCTCTTGTCACCATTGGGCCAATGGGGTCCTTTTAGATAGTCTGCTTTTATTTGATGTGTGCTAGTGGTTGATTACAGGGCCTTAGAGGCCCAGTGAACATCTCTGCTTATCTAAGGGGTCTGAGTTTAATTGGGCCACTCATAACTGAAAGATCAGTCGGAGGCCAAAATGAGGTGACACAGCTTTATCAGAGGAAAGACCTGCCAGGCTCTCTCACAAAGGGAGAGCAGCAGCCCGTGCAGAAGTTAGAACTCTTTATAAGGAGAATGAGGAAGGCACAAGGGCTTGGGGCACATGGCGAGAGCTGGTTGGTTAGTCAGTGTATATGTCCATACAAGGTGTTCCTTCTGGGTTGGGGCCATATCACATTTACAGTAAGTCATTGCCATTCCAGGGATGGACAGGTTTAGTAGTCACATTCCAGGGAAAGGTGAGTCTATCAATAACACTCTTAGTGTCATGCTGTACTCTAATATTTAAAATAATATATTTTTATTGATTGCAGAGGAAGGGAGATGGAGGGAGATAGAAAAACATCACTGATGAGAAAGAATCATTGATCAGCTGCCTCTTGCAAGCCCCCTACCAGGGTGAGAGCCCACAACTCGGGCATGTGCCCTGACCAAGAATCAGACCTCTACCTCTTGGTTCATAGATCGATGCTCAACATTGGCTGTGCTCTAAATGTTTTTTAAATCCACACAACAACCCTGTAATGTTGGTACTATCACTATCCCCCTTTTCCACATGCACAAAGGGGGTGTAACTTGTCTGAGGTTGCACAGCCAGTAGTGGCAAAACTGGGATTTGAACCCAGATCATATGGCTTAGAATCCTTGTTGTTAAGCACTCTGTGGACACATTGGGTGGTTGGCAGGACCAAGATTGTTCACTGATTGATCTATCTGAGAAAGGCCCTGCCTGTGTCGAAAGAATCAGAGTCCCAATTCCAGACCTTCAGGGAAGAATTACACAGGATAATGTTATGAATGGATTGGATTTAGGAAACTCCATTTTGATCTGCCTGCTCCTCTTTGGGCCATTTATTCCAATAATACCGACAGTATGGGAGAGCAGCAGGTCACCCATGAAAATATGTTCTGCATCCCCCCATAAGCCAGCTGCTTATATGGGGTACAAGGACAAATTTTATATGGGGAAGTGGGCAAAAGTAATAAGAATGTGTATGATTATAGGCAATGTGGGCTGGAGGTTTGCATCGGGGACTCAGTTGTTTCCTTTCTTCAACAAGGTTGTTAATCTTTCCATGATAATAGGCAGTTCCTGGATAGGGAGAATGGATAGCATTTCAGGAGAATTCCCAAGGCCTGGGAACAACTCCCAGCCAGGTTAGAACGTGCTTTCTTTAATCAAAACAAAACAATCATGGTTAATATTTCTTATAACTACTAACGACCCTAGTCTGCTATTTCTGCCCCTAACAACATGCAGGTGATGAAATGTACCAAGTATTTGCTGCTGGCACTCTCTTTCTGCAGTGAGATGTAAAAGCTTGGTAGGGCTTTGAGCAGCTAATTGTGATAATGGTGAAACAGGAATTTTTAGGGTGAAAATAGCAGATTTAGGAAATTTTAGAAATCAAGGGGACCATGGAAGAAGCACAGGGTACAGAGCAGAAGAAGGTATATTTTTATAGAATAGGAAAGCTGAAAAGAGCAGGTCTATATTTACAAAATAAAAGGAAGGAAACCCCTCATTCAGAGGGAGAAGAAGAAAGCCCAAAGGGGACAGGAAAACAATAAGGAAGGAGGGGAGGAAAACCTCACATGTCCCTTGTAAGGTTCAACCTTTGAGCCCAGGAGTTACTATAATGTTGCAGAAGACCAAAGAAATACCAAGCATGCTTCCTAGAGAAAGGGAAGGACCCATTTATTAATACTAGTGGATTCCGGGAATAATTTCCAAATCAGAGTGAAGAAACAAGCAGAGGGCTTCACTTTTTATAACCTTATGGGGTCTTTGTCTTGCAGATATGGTTCCGCTTCCTTTCCTGGGCTTACTGGAAGGCCCCCAAATGTTGGGGGTTCCCAGGCCATATCTGATGAACATAATTGGGGGCCAGTGATAACGACACTCCCCCACCCCCAGGGCAGTACATTGTTCACAGTTTTTATGGCCTGACAGCCTTGCAAGACTAGTTGCCTCCTTAACAGTAACCAGTCTAAGGGGATCCTGACCAATCAGAGGGGATATCAAGGCACCAGGATCTGTGGACTTCATAAGCCATAGGGAAAAGGAACTCCAGTGGAACTCTTCCCCCTCCCCATGTGGGAGTCTTTGCCATGAGTTTCTTTCCCCTTCCCCACGTGGAATCTTGTTCTTAAATAAATTTCCACCTTTGCTATACCACTTTCCGTCCGTGGATTCATTCTTCGAGTCCACCAGACGAGCCCGAGAACAGTCCTTCCCAGGGGAATGCTGCATGATCCAAACCAAAAACCCCATTTCAATGGTAATAATATTTAACCAAATTGAGTGAATTCCAATAATGTGCTAAACATTTTACATGCATAATTGCATTGAACCCTCACTCCATGAGGCAGTCTGTCAGTTGGAACACATCCGCTACAAGTAACAAGATGCCTGGTGAATCTTGGCTGAGTAGTAGAGACAATTCATTCTCTCACTGCAAAGCTCCAGGTTGATGCAGAGGCTCAGGGATGACCTTAAGAACCTGTCACTCTCTATTTCCTAACCTTTAGTGTGCAGGCATGTCATCCTGGTGTTGGTTGTTGCATGGTCATGGGGATGGCTGACCCCACCTTGTTATACACACGATCACATCCTTATACAGCATCCCAAGCAGGTAGAAGGAGCAGGAAAAAAGGCTTTCTTTTCCTGTGCCTTTTCTTTCAGAAGGGGATATGTCCTGTAAACAGCTCTACCCCCAGCAGACTCCTTTTTATCTCTTATTGGCCACGAAGGAAATAGGCCTCTGTAATCCATCTTCAGCATAGTCAACTATTAATGGAAACGATTACTGAATTTCCCCAGGGCAAACAGAATATAGTATTATGCCCAGATTTCGTGATCCCCAAGGACCACAGGGAGCCGAGTCTGATGCAATAGCAGAAAGCCTGTATTCCATGCTATAATGGGCTCTGTCCCACTTACACCAACAGCTGAGTGGCGGAAGAGAGCGAGCCTCAACAGATCAATGGGTTTTATAGGGATGGTGATGTCACTGCTTTCGCTGACCCCGAATGGTTGGGTGAGGGCTTGGGTCCAGGTACAGCCCCACCCTGCCCTTTCAATAGAAAGGAGTGGAGAGGATATAAGAACAAAGAACTGTGTACATGAGCCAGCATTGAGATGGATACTGTTAACCCCACTCTCGCACCAGGGATAAATAAATAGCCTGTGGTCGCTACTTTCATGTGCGCCTGTTCACCAGACATGCGCTCTTTCTTATAAGACTGTATTAAAAGTCTTACTTTTGCCATACTTCTGTCTCCAGGTCTGTTACTTGAATTGTCTCCAGAGATGAGAAAAATCAAGGCTCAGAGAGATGAGGAAATGGCTTGCCAGGATCTCATAGTTTGTGGTGGTTTGTGGTTTGAATCCCCATCTTTCCTTCTCCAGAGCCTCTGGTCTTAATCCCTGTATAGTACTGCCTTCCCAGGAGGGGACACCTAAAAAGCCATAATGCAGGGTGCTGAGTGTTGAGCACCAAAAGCTGTGGGAACACAGAGGAAAGGGAAATTCTGCTCAGACAGTCAGGGAGAGTGAACTGTCAAGAAGACAGGAGTGTGTAGAGCACATATACTGGCCTTTGAAAGGTGAACAGGAGTTCTGCTATGTATCTCATATGAAGACTCTACATAATAATCATTCATTAGAATCCACATAATAAGCATTAACATAATAATAACAAGTATGCAGAAAGAACACCACTTTTCGGACTTGAGATTGCTTCAGTTCAAATATTGGCTCTGGCACTGAAGACCTGTGTAACCTTGGACAAATGACTCTATCTCTCTGTGCCTTGATTTCCATAACTGTACCAGGGAGGAAAATGCTTAGGATACTTTCAGGTATATGATAGACATCCATAAATATTTTTTTTTTTTTTGATGGTTGCATGATGGAAAACTTAAGTCAGAAGATAGGCAGAGGTTGTTAATTCTTTTTGGATTTGTACTGCCATGAAGTCCTCCAGAAAAGCATTACTTCATCAGCTGAGATGACCCATTTCCCTACTCCTTTGTCAATACTGGGTCTTATCTTTTAGGAAAATATTCATTGCTATTTTGTTGTTATTTTTATTCCTCACCTGAGGATATATTTTCCCCATTGATTATTAGAGGGAGTAGAAGGACAGAGAGAAAGAAACATTGGTTGATTGCCTCCCGCACGGCTAGGGATGGAACCTGTAACTGAGGCACATACCCCGTATCAGAATCAAACCCAGGACCCTTCAGTCTGTGGGCTGACACTCTAACCACTGAGCCAAACTGGCTGAGCCTCATTGTTATTTTGATCAGTATGAAACCAGCCTAATATGTACCAATATTATTGGTACATCAGACAGTGTCCATATTTTTAATTTGAAACATGAAATGGTGAAATAACATCATGTCTGGGATTTTCTTTAATTCAGTGAGGAAAAAAAATGGGGGAAAGAAACAAATTAAGAATAGATGAAGCTTATATGGCAGAATCTTGATGATTACCAAATCTAGGTTTAAGTACATGGGAGTTTACTGTACCTGTCTCTCTACTTTTTTAGAATGTTAACAACAGACGGCCCCATTCACCACCCAACACACACACACACACACACACACACACACACACACAGCCTAAAAATTGAATAGCAGCAAAACGTTACTGAGCCCCTGCTGTACACAGGTGGAGTTGGATAAATGGCAGCCTTGCTGCCCTTGGTTTTTCCAGTCTTTCTCTCCAAGGTAGCTGGAAGGATAGTAGCTCTCAGACCCACACCAGCAGTGTTTCATCTCCTTCCTTGAACTGAGTACTGAGTGACATTTTCCTGAAATGGAGGTTTTTCCCTTCCCACCTGTAGGAGAGACAAACTCTTTAGTGATCAATTTCTTGAGAACTCCACCTTCTCCCCCATCCCCTTAGTGCACATGTGTCAAACACAAGGCCCTCGGGCCAAATCCGTCCCGCCAGGCCTTGCAATGTGGCCCGCACCGCGCTGTCATCACTGCACTCCGCTGCGTTTCCATCACAATGACAGTTTATGACTGTTCAGTAAACCATTCGGCCCGCGATTTAGGCTGGATTTTAGATTTTGACCCCTTCTCTGGTTGAGTTCGACACCCCTACCTTAGTGTAAGGTGACCAGACATCCCGCTTTTGGCGAGACAGTCACGATTTTTAACGATTTGTCTTGCGTCCCACAGCATTTTAAAACAGTCCCAATTTTTGTCACCTTACCTTAATGGCTAGTTTGGTTTTGCCATGAGGAGAGAGTCATGTGCAATGATGGCAAAAACATAACTGGCCGATCCCCCACACTGACCAAATACTGACTCCAACCTCATGAATCAAGTAAATACACAAGAGAAGTCCCAGTCAAACTGCCTGCAACCATTACCCTTTCTGCAGATTCATGTAAATAGGTAGTGGACTATGAGTTTTCCAGTTTTTTCTCCATCCTCCTACATGGTAAAGTTAAGGAGGAGCCTTCACATCCCATTTGGAGCTGGATGGGGTCTCGGTGAGTGAAGGGTGATCTACCCAGGAACTGACCCCTAACCCCTCGAAATGTTTCTTGGAAAGTCCATTAGGGGACCCAGCTATAGCTTCTGATTATCTCACTTCTGAATTCCAGCAATTTCTCATTTCCTTTAGGAAATAAAAATGAGTCTGGAGAGAAGTATGAATAATCATGACAAACTTGGCAATAGGAACATTAGGAACTTTGCCCTGAAGCTCAAAGTTGGTGTCACTGTTGCTAGGGTCTTGAGCTTTTGTGGACCAGGGAAAACAGGACATTTGGGGCCAGATGGCCTGGGTTCAAATCCCAGCGCCACCTTAGTGGCCCTGTGACCTTATGAAAGTCACTTAATATCCCTGCCCCAGTTTCCTTATTTGTAAAATGATGATAGGATTGGAAGTATAAAATTAAGTACTCTTTATAAAATATTTAAAACCACTTCTTCTATAGTAGTTGCTCAATTAATACTAGCTATGCAATTATTATATCCTGTTGTGATGCTCAGGCACAATTAGGGTTGAAAACCACTGTTTTATAATATTAATAGTAGTTCTGTGAGAACAAAGATTGAAAGAGAGGAAGAGAGAAGCCTCCTCCTCTCTAGAGTCTGTAGTTTGGGGAAATAGGCTTAAATTTGTTATTAAAAATATTAATTTTCATTTGATGTTTAAAGTCCCTTAGAAAAGCACAAATGAAACATTTTAAAGAAGAGATTTTCTCCTTTATTCATATACTGGTCATACTAGAAGAAGAAAAAAAAAAGACTGGAAGGAAATGCACCCCATTCCTTTTTTGTTGTTGTTAATCCTTACCAGAGGACATTCCCCCCTCCCTTTTTTTTTTTAGAGAGAGTAGAACATGGGGGAGAGAGAGAAACATCAATGTGAGAGAGACATACTGATCAATTGGTTGCCTCCCACACTGGGGCCCAGGATCAAACCTGTAACCCAGGATGTGCCCTTGACTGGGAATTGAATCCGAGAGACTTTGGTGCATAGGCCGACGATAACCATTGAACAACACTAGCCAGGGTGAATCAACTTCTATTATAGTGGTTATCTTTTGGTGGGGAGATATGGGTAACTTTGTATTGTTCTTTATACCTTTATTTTATAAGTTTTTACATGTATATATAAGCATATACCTCTTTTAAAAACAGGAAAAATTTTGAAAAGGTAAGAAATAATGTGAGCTGTGACTTCCAGGGCAGTTTGGTGGAAATTTCTCAGAGTGCAGCCGTCTGTTTAACATTTGTGTACCTCAAGCAGCCTGTTTCCAGCCTTTCTTGCAGAGGTATACTTCAGCCCTCTAAAATTTCTACTCAGAAAGTTCTTAAAAATCAAAGCAGGTGCCGAGACCGGTTTGGCTCAATGGATAGAGCGTCGGCTTGGGGACTGAGGGACCCGGGTTCGATTCCGGTCAAAGGCATGTACCTTGGCTGCAGGCATATCCCCAGTAGGGGGTGTGCAAGAGGCGGCTGATCGATGACTCTCTCTCATCGATGTTTCTAGCTCTCTATCTCTCTCCCTTCCTCTCTGTACAAAATCAATAAAATATATTTTAAAAAAAAAATCAAAGCAGGTACCTCAACACCCATTGCCCCACATGCCTAGGCTTGCTCTAGGTATTCACACTCTCTCCCATCCTTATCTAGAAATGAAAAGAACTCCATTTCTTCTGTGGCTCTGGCCTTGAGGAGAAACCCCAGTTTTTATTGCATTACAGTAATACGTGCACAGCTCAGCTCACTACCTATACTTATGGGTGCTTACATGTTAGCTAAAGTAATGAATAACAATAAAATTGGGAACAGAATAGTTGATTGATTTATTCAATAAACACTGATTGTAGACCTGTTCTGGGCCAGGTACCAATTAGCAAAGCAGACACAGACCCTGCCCGTGAAGCCCACAGACAGCAGGAAAATATGGTTACACGGATAGGTCCTGTATTCTGAATGTTCAGAAGGATTTTTATTTTGAACCACAGAACAAGGCCTACCCAGAGGCTCCCCAAAGAAGTGAAGTTTAAGTAACACATTCCGGTGCAAGTGGAAAAAATGAATTTGGTGTGCATCTCTAGATAAACTTTGCTTCTGAATGTTTCCAGTTGTGGGCAGGGATCTCCAGATCCGAGTTGCTATGGAAGCGTCTTTCAGTTCTCGCTTCCTAGCAGAGTTGCCTATCCCCATGCCAGTTCCCAGCTGTAAATACAGACGTGGCAGGGTCCCTTCTTCCTGCTGCCTCATAGCTGTGCAGAGCAGATGTGGCTGCAAGCCAGCCTGGGATCCTCCTCTCAACAGTTAGTTGTGGAACCTGCTGTGTCGCAATTTCTTTTCCATCTGGGCTCTCTCCTTTATCCTCTCCTGGGACTGTGTCCAAGCCTGTGTTTTGAAACTTTAGACCCCAGCTTGCATTTGATGGAGAAATGCACTCACGAAGGAAACCCTCTACCACCCAGCTACCAGATAAGTTGAGTGGAATCTCTTTTACTCAGATCACCTGTTGAGATGAGTTTGCCACCTTCTTGACTGAAACTGTGCTGGCTATTCTTTGGGACTGTTTGTGAAGAATGGACTTGCTGACCTGAACAAAGGAACAGCAACAAAATGGGGGTGGGGTGTAGCTAATTGCTTTTTGAGATTGAAGCCTTTCACCTATCCTTTAGTACTTTAGAATAATCATTGCTAATGTGTTTAATCCTTTTAAATCCCAAGGAAGTGTTTGTTATTCCCATTTCATAGCTGGGAAAACTGGCTGGGCAAGTTAAGTCCTTGGCCAAATTGCTGTACTGCTTTCAGAGCACCCGAGGCAAGGGAGGATTTAACTAGAGGGTGCTGGGCGGCCCAGAGAAACAAAACAAGGCCTCTGTGTACCAGTCAGTTACTTAGTTGCACAGAAAAAAACACACTGACTCAAACAGGCATAAACCCCAGGGGACAGGATTGGCTCACATGACTAGAAAGCTCAGAGGTGGGGTAAGATTCTGGGCTAGTTGATCCAGGACTAAGGGTCATCATCAATGACCCACTTTCTTTCTGTCCTTCCATTCTTCCCTCTGATGCCCATGTCATCCTCAAACCTGGCTTCCCTGGAGGACTGGCTACCAGCACTGATCCAGGTTTATTTCTCCTCAGCTCTGGCCTGAGAGAGAGGATATCTGTCCCCCAATCATAGTGCAAAGCTCCAGAGCTCCTCTTGGATTGGACTAGCGCAGGAAATGTGACTTCCCCTGAACCAATCACTGGCAAGGTTATGGGATGACTAAGGAGCTACAAAAGCAGAACCGGTGCTGGGAAGCAGCCAGCCTATGGATTGGAATCACAACACAAATGCCACTATCAGGATTCTCTTCCTTACTGCTTTTCCCCTATATCTGCTATATTAATTTTCTCTTATTCATAGCCTCTCTTTCTGCCTTTCCCTTAACTTGGTGGAGAAACCTGGCCATCCACAGACCTTGCAGTTCCGACTGTCAAAGAGAATAGCTCTGTTTTCCCAGCCCCAGCCCAAAACAACACAAGGAAGGAAAGATGTCTTCCTTTGGATTCATTATGAAGGGCCAGGGAAGGGGTTCTCAAGATGGTCCAGCAGAGGTTGGGTATTCTCCCTGGGCCAATCAACTGTAGGCAGGCAGTGGGGTCATTGTTCTCTCTGTTTCTTCCTAGATGCCTACTGTATCCTCTTCCTGGTACCTCTAGCTAAAAGCTCAGGAATGAAATGAAGTTTTAGTGTCACTTTGGATGGGACTTTGAAAATATCTATCAAGGGGACCCTTGGACACAATTATCATTTGCCCCAGCAGTTCCACTTCTGGGAGCTTTTGCCTACAGATGTTCTCAAGTGTGAGAATAATCTATGTCTGAGTGACTCATTGGGGCATTGTTTGTCAGAGTAAAAAATGGGAACTATCCTTTGTGTTCAGCAGGGAACTGGCTCAGTCAGTCAGGTTGTCTGTCCAGTGGAACACTGTGCAGCAATGAAGGGGGAATAAGGTCCTGATAAAGAGTGCCTTCTAGGTCTGTGGTACACTGCCAAGTAGAAAAAAGGAACGCCCTTTGTTAGTACCGTGTTTCCTCGAAAATAAGACATCCTCCGAAAATAAGACCTACTTACAGGTTTCCTTCTGAGTGAAATATAAGGCATCCCCCCAAAAATAAGGCCCCCCTAGGCTAAACATGAGAGATTTGGTCCACTGATTCTGAAAGAAATGGAGTCACAAGAAATTCACCAGGAAATTCAGGAATTGGATTGTTATGATGATGTTCCAGAAGATGATGACATGATTGTCATTGAATAAATGAGTAAATTCTTGATACTGTAGGATTCACAGTTTGTCTGGTTTGTGTTGACAACTACTGTACTACCATACCGTATACAGGTAATAAATTTCCTTTATTTTCTTTTAACAATAAATGTGTACCATATTCTTCTTCATGGAAAAATAAGACATCCCTTGAAAATAAGACCTAGCGCATCTTTGGGAGCAAAAATTAATGTAAGACACTGTCTTATTTTTGGGGAAACAGGTACTTCTCAGCCACGGAGGGCATATTGGAATCTGGGAAGACTCCAATCCCTGGCAGCCCAAGAGCATTCTTACCTATCAAACTAGAGCACTTTATATTTCCATAGCAGCACTGTGTTCTTGGCTATATGTGTGTATATATTCTATATAATAAAAAGTAATATGCTAATTAGACTGAACAGCAGAACAACAGTCTGGGATGACCTTCCAGATGAAACCGAGGCTGTGAGGGTCAGCCAAGGCAGCTGGGGCTGTGAAGGCTGAGCCCCTTGCATGAATTTCGTGCCTCTAAAATTGTATATAAAGACATATCCACAATTATATATGTATGTGTTTATATGTAATTTTGCTATGTTATTCAAGTCTGCTTGCATGGTAGAGAAACTACCTCAAAGAGATCTCCCTAAGCACCATGTCTAAAAGGGCCCTTTCTGTGCTTGCTTTGGCTGCACATATATTACAAATGGAACAATGCATATTAGCATGGCGCTGCAAAGGATGACATGAAAATTCCTGAAGCGTTCCATATTTAAAAATAATAAAAATAAAATAAAATGGCCCTTTCATTTTGCTCCCTGCATCATTAATATTATTATTATTATTATCATCATCATCATCGGGTCTAGTAATAATTAATGTCGTTTTTAACATTCGTTTAAAATCTTGCTTGGTGTTGACTTGTATTGATATAACCTTCAAACACGTGGTATCTACAGAACGTGTGAAGTGCAATTAACAAGTTTTGCTTGAAAAAGTTTGTGTTTGGTTTGGTTTTTGTTGCAAAACTAGGGCTAAGAAGATGGCGGATGAAGAGCATATTCGGCACTGCATGCTTTACGAGTTCCAATTAGGAAGAAAAGCAAGTGAGGCTGCAAAAAACATCTGTAGTGCTCTTGGTCAAGATGCAGTTAGCGCCAGAAAATGCCAGCGTTGGTTTGAGAAATTTCGCGAGGGAAATTTTTCGTTAGATGACAAGAGTGGTCGAGGCTGTGTGTCCAATTTTGATCAAGAAGCTCTTCAAGCTCTTTTGGTGCAAAATCCTCAAATTACCCAACAAGAGCTTGCGACAACTTGAAATTGTTCACAAAAAACAATTTCCAATCAATTGCGTGCACTTGGCAAAGTCCAAAAGTTTGGAAAATGGGTTCCTCATGAGTTGACCGACAACAACCGTAATCAAAGAGTCACAATTTGCAGTTTGCTCCTCTCTCGTCAAAACCGTTTGCCATTTTTAGAGTAAATTGTTACCGGAGATGAAAAATGGGTGCTGTATGTTAATTTGAAAAGGCGGCCTCAATGGTTGGACAAAAATGAGGCTCCGCAGCCCACGCCAAAACCTGACTTGCATGCGAAAAAAGTGATGTTGTGTGTTTGGTGGAATTTTAAAGGAATTCTTCATTATGAACTTTTACCATCTAACCAAACCATTACAAGTGCAGTGTATAGTGCCCAATTGGAAAGGTTAGCCCAAGCTTTAAGAGAAAAAGAACCCGCGCTGATTAATCGGAAGGGCGTAATTCTTCACCACGATAACGCACGACTGCATACTGCAAGAATCACTGCTGAAAAACTGCGCCAGTTGGAATGGGAAGTTCTCCCTCAACCTGCATATTCTCCTGATATTGCCCCTTCCGATTACCGTTTGTTTCGTTCTTTGAAAAACTTTCTTCTTGGAAAAAAATTTAATAATGAAGAATGCCTCAAAAATGCATTGACCCAATTTTTTGCATCAAAATCACAAGAATTTTACAACAGAGGGATTAAAATGCTTCCTGAGGGTTGGGCACAAGTAGTAGAAAACAACGGCAACTATATTGTTGATTAAATTTTGTTGTATTGTTTAAATAAATTAGATTTTAAAAAGTATTAGAAAACGACATTAATTATTACTAGACCTAATATTTATAGCACTTGTAATTCTCTAATGTTATACCAGATGTACCAGTTAATAATGCAGACTTTGGAATCAAAGAAAACATTATAATTTCAAGAGAAACATCAAAAGTGCTTTATTCAAAGTAATGTCCATCACTAGCTACACATTCCCCCCATCTTTCAGGTAATTTGTGGATACCATCACAATAGAACTTTACTTCTTTTGAAGCAAACCATTCAGAGACTCAATTTACCACTTCTTCATATGCTTTGAAGTGCTGCTCAGAAAGTGCATGTGCCATCGTTCGGAACAAGTGGTAATCTGAAGGAGCAAGGTCTGGTGAATACAGCGGGTGGTTAATACTTCCCAGGCAAGATCTTTTAACATGTCTTTAACTGGTTCTGAAGTGTGTGATTCTGGTCATTTTACAATCAAAGCATGGTTCAAATTGATTATTTGTTATTGGTAGCAGAAAGTATTAGTGGTTTCATCTGGTTTTAGAAGCTCATAATACAACACACCTTCTTAATCCCACCGAATGCAGAGCATTGTCTTCTTTCCAGTTTGGCTTTGCAGTCAATGTTGATGGTTGACCTGGACCAACCCCTGATTTTGTGCATTTGGGATTCTCAAAATAAATCCACTTTTATTGCCAGTCATAATTCAATGCAAAAAAGACTTTCTTTCATGCCATTGAAGCAACATTTTACTGCTGACTTCGGTTTTCTATTTGTCTTTCATTCAGTTGATATGCACCCATTTTCCTTCCTTTAAAATCTTTCTGATTGCTTGTAAATGATCGGAAATTGTTTGCTGAGCAATGTTTAATCTTTCTGCAAGTTGTTTTTGAGTTTGACACACATCTTCATCCAATAATACTTGCAATTGTTGGTCTTCAAACTTATTTGGTTGATCTGGACATTCTTTGTCTTTCACATCGAAATCATCACTTTTAAAGCATTTAAACCAGCGTTCACAAGTATCTTCAGAAGGAGCATGTTCACCATAAACTTCTCAAAGTATATGATTACTTTCAGCAGCACTTTTCTTCAAAATAAAATAATAAATTAAAACTTCCCCCAAATGCTTTTGTTTTTTGGCACAGAATTCGACTTTTTATTTTATTTTATTTTATTTTATTTTATTTTATTTTATTTTATTTTATTTTATTTTATTGATTATGGTATCACATAGTTGTCCTCATCCCCCCATTCCCATCGCAAACTCCTCCCTACATATGCCCCCACCTCCCTGTTGTCCATGGCCACTGGCTAGGCCCATATGCATGCACATAAGTCCTTTGGTTGATCTCTCTCCTTTCCCCCACCCTGCCCTACTTTCTCTCAGGTTTGAGAGTCTGATCGCTGCTTCTCTTGCTCTGGGTCTGTTTTTGTTCATCAGTTTATGTTCATTATTTCCTCTAGATGTGTGAGATCATGTGATCCACGAAATACCCTTGTAATAACCTAAAGTGGGACAAGCCATAATGGTTATGCTGAAAGGCAAATGAATCAGTCTGTAGTGAGTTCCTTTCTGGGCCAACAGTTCTTTTGAGTCCCAATTTCAATGTCAAATAGTTCTTTATGTGTACATGTCAGCCATGATATTTCAGATCTGGTTGGTGGACAAATGGTGGTGATGCAGGTCCAACCATCTCTGGTTTGGTCCTGTGCATCCTTCAGCAAAATGCAGCTGCTGTCTGCTAGTATGGTGAGGCATCGTCAGCTCGACATTTTTAAGCGTAAAAATATCTGTGATGTTATCACCTTCAGAAAATTTGGCATATGAAGTTTTGAAGCTTGTTGTCAATACAACAAAATAGCATACATATCAGATTGTATATACATCAACATATGTATAACTCCATCTGTTGAAAAAAATCTGCATTATTAACTGGTACACCTAGTATGTTTGCTTCCTCTTCAGCATGTGAGCAGTGAGGGTGAAGATTTGTTTCATTTCTTCCTATATCAGCATGAGAGCCTTAGTTGTTGCTTAATAAGTATTTGTTGAATGAGTGTGAACAAGCCTTAATAATGAATATAATCCCCATGTTCCATTTGTGGACTTGACTCCCCCAGAGACCTTACCTTCCTTGCTTGGAGCAAACTGAAGGACTCACTGCTGTTCTGAAGGGGGAAGAGACAAGAAATTTTCCCAGACTGCCTTTTATGCTGTTAAAACTCTTCCTTTTCTCACATTTCCTTGAGAGAGATGGATACAGGCTGGGGCCTCTTCTCTGGGGGCTTGTGCCTGTGATGGGCTTAGACAGTGGTTGCCAAACCACTGCTGGAGAGCCACTTGCGGCTCTTTGGCCCCTTGAGTGTGGCTCTTCCACAAAATACCACGTGCGGGCACGCATGTACAGTGAGATTGAAACTTCGGACCCCATGTGCAGAAGTTGGTTTTCGGCTCTCAAAAGACATTTCAATTGTTGTACTGTTGATATTTGGCTCTGTTGACTAATGAGTTTGCCGGCTACTGGGCTGAGACATGTGTCCATACCTTGTATATTTGATGCTAATTCCTCCAGATGTCTGTGGGCATCCTTTCTCTGGCATGGATGAAGCTGTCCTGGTCAGTTATTACATGAAGAGGTAGAGGGAGAAAAAAATTTACATTCTGAAGGCCTTTCTCCTCTGGAGGACCCTTCACTTCAGTCCCATGCTTAGTATCAGAGTCCAGTTTGCCCAAGGAACATCCTTAGGCTTGAGAAGTTAAAATAATGTCACTATTATTTCTTTAGTATTTCAGTTATAAAAAACACCTTTGCTAACATCTTTTAGGGCTCTCTGTGCCCATCACCTTGCCAGTCACTTGATCCTTGTTACCTAATTTAACTCCCCCAACAAGCTTATCAAGAGTGGAAATTACTATCCCCCGCCCCTCTTCCACTTTACTGATAAGGAAGCGTGGGACCCAGAAAAGTCTAGTAATGAATCATAGTTCACACAGCTGCTAAGAGGCAGAGTTGGAATTTGATTTTGGTTCTAGCTAACCACCAAAATGGCGCTTTCCTGGCATATGGCCTTAGACTGCTTCCCAATCAGCTTCGGGAATTCTCCTAGTGGCCAGTGGAGGAGGGTCTGGTGTCTGTAATGTGATGTGGATTGCTAATCAGCTTGCAAAGTCCTGCTGGCCATCATGAGGCCTTGATGGGTTGGAAGAAGTGGGTGAAGAGCCTTCTGCTTATTTATTTTTCATAGACATTTGCCACACAAGTTACCAAATGTCTGTTTCTTGTCAAGATTGATTTCCATCTTGGGTAGGGAAGAGGGTTGGACAGGGCCAGAAGAATACTGTTAATCACCCAAGCAGATCCATCACTCTGCTGAGAACCTTCTCATGGTTCCATCTTACCCTGAGTGAAAGCCAAAGTCCTTACTGTGGCCGACTAGGCCCCACACAATCCATTCCCATTACCTGTGACTTCTCTTCAATTACTCTGTTCCAGTCACATGGGCCTCCTCAGAGCTCCACAGACACTCAGTATGTGCCTGTTCTCAGGGCCCTTGCACTAGCTCTTTCTGCTGCAAGGCAAGCTTTTCTCTCATACCCACATGGTTCCCTCACATCCTTCAAGCCTTTGTTCATATATTGCATTTGCAGGGATATCCTAATCTCCCTTCTTTATTTTTCTCTGTGGCTATCTACTTATATTTTTTACTTATTTTGTTCGTTTGTCTTCCCCACTAGTATCAGCTCCAATGTTTTGTTCACCTGGATCCCTAGTGCCTAAAACAATTCCTGGCACTTAGTAAACATTTATTGAAAGAATGAATGTGCTCCTAAGTGTAGAATGGCCCAATACTGTTATTATTTTGCTGGAGGAGGAAATGTGCTATCTGGTGGCGGTCCACTCATCAAGACTCAGTGACCCCTTTCCATGCACCAGGCTCCAGCTCTGGGCTTCAAAACACCAAGGTACATAACTCCTGATTCTCTAAGCTGATTTAAGCCATGAAGGGGGAGGGTGCATTTGCTGAGTGGAGCCCAAATCCTGCATCAAAAGCTTAGCTATAAGGAATTGTGAGAGCCAGTTCATGGATTTTTGTAATATTTTACTATTACAAAGTGGTGGAGAATGGCCTTCCACCTAGGCTCATAGATGGAAAATTTCCAATCATAGGAAGGATTATGGGCAGCCAAAATGTTTCCATTCTGTAAATATTATATGAAACATTATCATAACATCTGGAAATGGTCCAAGGGTACATCACATATTAAGTGTGTAGCTAGATGAGCTTGTACTAGCTGAATACACTCATATAATGAGCTCTGAAAACATTATTTGCAGTCCACAGAAGTTCCTTTCCTACTCCCTCCCAGTTACTCTGCTTTTCCCAGCAAAACCACTCTCTCAGTCTCTCATACCTGACTTTGAACTTTATGTAAATGTTCCGTTGTGTATGGCCTTTCTGTTGAACATTGTGTGAATAGAACACATTATGTGAGATGTCCATCTCATTGTGTTTCATGCCTACTCACTATTGTATACAGTCAGGGCAACCTGACTGGCAGGAAGAAGCCAGCCTTGAGAATAGCTAGAAAAAGTATTCAAAGGCCCTGGGGTAGGAATAAACTTAGAGGGGAAAGGAGGACAGTGGAGTGGGAGCATTTGGGCGATGGGTAAAGTGGAAAAAGATGAGGTTTGAGTTGTATTGAGAGAATTTAAACAGTAATCTGATGTGATCCCTGTTTAATTTGACCTGTCTAACTGTGTGTGAAGAATATAATCTAGGAAGGTACGGGGGCCTGATGAGGTGGGGATCTCCCTTTTCTGCATCCCGCAGAACAAATCAGTTTTAAGTGGAGGCAGCCAGAAATTGAGAAATAATAGAAATAAAGAGAGAAGACACAGAGATAGATTTTAAGCTGGGAGCTGGGTAGGCCACCATTCTGTCTGCTGGAGAGGCAGGAAGACAAGGACAAAGACCCCTCCCAGCGCATTTATTTTATACCTCCAGTACCAGGAAGTTATCACCAACTTATTTGCATTCTTAAGTAGGCCCTAGCATGCCTGGATTTACATATCTAGTCCCGCCCCTGCCGACACCTGGACTAATATGAAGGCCAAGCTGACATGTCCACCGTCTTGGGGGAACATGTTCTCGAGGCGTGGCTCTGCCAACGCCTTGAGTTCAGCTGACTATAATTAAGGAAAATTGCCCATGTGCCTTCCCAAGTGGCCCTCTACAGTAGGGGTGTCGAACTCAATCAGAGAAGGGGCCAAAATCTAAAATCCAGCCTAAATCGCAGGCCGAATGGTTTACTGAACAGTCATAAACTGTCATTGTGATGGAAACGCAGCGGAGTGCAGTGATGACAGCATGGTACGGGCCACATTGCAAGGCCTGGCGGGACAGATTTGGCCCGCGGGCCTTGTGTTTGACACATGTGCTCTACAGGAAAGGAAAAGTGGACTCGGGAGATGAGTGGAGGATCTGATTGAGTTGTTCAGGTGAAAGATGATGGTGGTAGTTTTGCCTAGGAAGGAGGGGGAAAGAAATGGAATCAGGATATGTTTTAGAGATAGTAGCAACAGAACTGGCTAATAGACTTGGAGAATAGAAAAGGAGAGGCATATTCTGTGTGTGTCTGTATCATAATTTTTCAGCCCATCTCTGCTGGTAGACACTCAGGTTGTCTCCCTTTTGCCTTACTCACAGAGGCTGCGGGAAGTACCCAATGGCACATATCTTTGCTGAGCTGAGTCTTAAAGGATCAAGGGCAAGGCATTCCAAGGAACCAATTGAGCTAAGGCTGTGGCTTCCCCTGTACTGAGCTCATGTTGGAGTAAGGACTTGTTGCCAGTTTTGAGATGGCTTATAGTCTCCCATCTCGTACCTTTCACCAGCTGATTTCTCATCTGACCATGTTTAGACCCCTCCTCTCTGTAGTTAGCCCAGAGCTAACTGGTAGTGATAGGTGCATTGTTGGAGTTGCTGATCCACTCAGGGCCATTGTTGACTGTGTTCTGTGTCAGCTTTGTTTTCCCTTTGTGAGAATCACAATAGGGTTTTAAAGCAGTGGCCGAAGAGAGGCCTTTGGTTCTTAGCCAGGCAAAGAGGATGACTGGCATATAGGAAGTAAATAAAAAAGACTTCATGTTTGTATGAGCCTGATTCTTCCGTATTCTTTGTCCCCTGGTCCCTCCTATTTCTTGTCTTTAAGGTTGTTCCTGAGAAGTCAGGGTCTTTCTGACAGGCTTTTGCATTTGGGGGACTCTAGGCCACTTAGTTACTGATGGCAGATCAGCCAATATAAGTTTAAAACAGGCTGTGCTGTAAGCATATGGGGAGAGAGAAACCCTGCTCCTGTCTCTTTTGACCATCTGGGCCTTCAGGTCTCTGGGGAAGACCTGACTCCCACCCTGGCTTGAATTTCTCTCTCGTGCTGCTGAGAGGTACCGGCCAAGATGACTTGTCTAAATTAGCAAATCTGGGAGTTGCCTTCCACCTGCCCAAGGGCTATAGAATAAGAATAATTATGGATTATGGATAATGGATCATGAGCAAATAAAACTTGTCATGTTTCAGCTCGTAATAGGTCCAAAAAAAGAGAGAGAGAAAGGGATGGGGGAGGGATGGCCTTAACAGAGAAAAATGTAGGACATAACTAAGTACTCTCCCAAATTGCTGGAGGACATGTGAATCATTGCAAACTTTTTAGGAGATGGCCTGGAATCTGTACTTTGATCTTAGACACTATTCTGTACTATAACTTTGTAATATTCCCTAAGTAGTTTTTGCTACAGCAGTGGCATTTCTAGAATCTACCCTACAAAATAATAATAATAGCCCCAATATTTATTTATTGCAGCATTGTTTGCATTTTGCAGGGGCAAGACAAAAACCAAATCCTGAAAATAAAATGAGTGCCCACTTTTCTAGGAATGATAAATATGGTACATCTATTCTATGAAATACCACCTGCTAAAAAGAATAAGAGCATGGCTAGCTGATTTGGAAGCATTTCTGTGCAATATTTATAAGAAAAAGCAGGATTCAGAAAAGTAAATGTGATATCCTATTTGGGTAAAATACAGTTGCAAAAATCTTTGCCTATGTTGTCATCAAATGATGGATATCCATGGACCTCTGTCAGACTAGAAAGGCTAGCATGGTACCAAGTGCTATTGTGAGAAGTAACTTCTGAGTGACCACCCCAAGCCGTTTGACCTCCTTCCCTCATATGGTAGGATGAAATAATTAGAGTTCAGGCATTTCTAGAATCTACCCTACAAAATAATAATAATAATAGCCCCAATATTTATTTATTGCAGCATTGTTTAATAAATAAATATTATTTATTAAACAATGAATAATAAATAAATTCATTGTTTAATAAATAAATAAATAATGAATTTATTTATTATTCATTGTTTAATAATGAATAATAAATAAATTCAGTCCCTTTTGAGAGTAACAGAGGAATTACAGAAACACTGAAGTAAAGGTATGTTCCAGGCAGCACAGTCAACAACTTACCTTGCATCCACCCTAAACGCAGCACACACAGACATCCAATGGAACATTTCTCAAGCCCAAGACTGAGAATCTATCCTACAGAAAAAATGGCCCTAATATTTACTAGGGGCCCAGTAAATTCGTGTACCTTGAAAGGAACTGTGGGCCTTGAGGTTGTGGTGGGCACAGGGACAGGTCTTGGCCCATCCTCTGTGCCTCTGCCCAGCCCCTCCCATCATAGCCCCTAGTACCTGACTGCCGGCTGCCACTGCTCCCCTGGCTGCCACTGCTCCCATGGTGCTGATTCCCCTGAGCGATTGGGGCCAGTGCCAGAGCAATTGGACTGGCAGCTGTTGCTCACACCCGCTGATCACACCAAGCAATCGGGACTGGCGTTGGGCTCCAGCAGCAGGTTCGAGCAGTGGCTCCAGCGCCAGCAGTGAGTGCAAGTGCCCTGAGGGAGGAAAGCATTTTTAGTAACCACCAGAGGCTTGCCCCATGACAGCAATGGCACCCCACCATGGTCTGGTGTTCCTGCTCACTTGCTCTGCCATCATGCCACGGTTGATGCCCGCCATGTTCCCCAAGTGCCTTCTGGTGGTCAGCACATGTCATAGTGACTGGTTGTTCTGCCGTTCAGTCAATTTGCACATTAGGATTTTATATATATAGATTGTAGCATTGTTTTCAGGGGCAAGACAATGGTCTGTAACCATGCTGACCCTCTCCTGGTTGTAGGATAAGGACACAGTCTTCTAGGGTTCTGGTGTTCCCCACAGAATAAATGTGGCTGTTGGGGTGGGTTGGGGCTCATGGCTCCTTTGGGGTTACAACTTGTCTCTTGCTGGGCTTCAGTCCAAGTAGATGTTCTTGAAGGGAATGGCACAGGGTCATATTTACACCCCTCTCCCTACTGCCACTAGGCCACTGTTATCCATAGTACTCTCCCCGCTCTGGACTATCCCACATTTCTTCCCACCCCCACCAAAAAGAAAGATTATAATACTTCCTGTCTCTGGAGTAGCATCTCTTCCTCTCTTTTTAAAGGTTCGTCAGATGTGAGAGCTTACTTCGCACTGGCTTATCTGTTTCTTTGACACCCTAAGAGAAGGAAGGTCCTGGTTGTTACTGATTCAGTAGCTCTATCTTGCTTATGGTGTGTGTGTGTGTGTGTGTGTGTGTGTATGAATACTCCCCCCCCCCCCCCCAAAAAAAAATAACTCTTAGGTTTCTGGTTTGAATAGATGTTTAGTTTATGGAATGTAGTAGACTAGTAACTACCAGTGCATGGTAAAAGAACAGATATAGGTAAGGATATAATGTTTCTATATATAGATATATATGTGTATATACTGTATATGTATATATATATATCTAAGAGAAAGAGAGAATTTACATCTTTAGTGAAAATACAAAAATGTTCCCTACCAAAAAAAATGGGCAGTGACTTTGTTCACTTTTTCAACTCATTTAACAGTGAGCTGCTCTTACTGTGTTGTGCACAATTTGAATCTGGCAGAAAACCACTTTGAAAATACTCATAAGACTATGTGAAGATCATTCTTGAATCTCTCTTTTCTGCTTCATTCCCCCAAGACCAATCCATTAACAAAGCCTATTTATCCTTGATCTGAAACAAATCTTTACCTGCCTCCTCCTTTCCATTCCACAGCCCTCACCCTGTCCCGGCCACCACACTCTCTTCTGCCACATCTCACAGCATGCCTTTCTGGCTGCAGCCATCTGTCACATGGGCCTCCTGTGACTTTCATCAGGCTTGTACATTCTCCCCTATCCCAGTTTTTTTTTGTTGTTCGTTTTTTTCTTTTTAACTTTCATTAGAAATTTTATTACCAATCTAGTAATTCAATTTGGGTTGCCCTTTGAGTGTCTTTTAATCCTAAATAATAAAAGCATAGTATGCAAATTGTTCTCTCAGCCAGAGTTGTCCTGGAGTTCAAACGAGGGAGCAGCGTCGGGTGACCAGGGTTAGGGAGGGAGTACCTGGACAGTAGCTGCTAGGGACCCTACCAGTGCATGAATTTCATGCCCTGGTCCACTAGTTTATATATAATTTTTTAAAAAATATATATATATTATTGATTTTGTACAGAGAGGAAGGGAGAGAGATAGAGAGCTAGAAACATCGATGAGAGAGAGTCATCGATCAGCTGCCTCTTGCACACCCCCTACTGGGGATATGCCCGCAACCAAGGTACATGCCCCTGACCGGAATCGAACCCGGGACCTTTCAGTCCCCAAGCTGACGCTCTATCCATTGAGCCAAACCGGTTTCGGCTATATATAATTCATATGACTTAAAATTCACTCCTTCAAAGTGTACAGTTCATGGGTTTTGGTGTAATTACAAGTTTGTACAACTATCACTGGTCTCTAACTCCAGTGCATTTTCATTGGCTTAAAAAGAAACCCTATAGAGATCCAAAATGGTGACATAGGTCAACACCTAAACTGCTTCCTTGCACAATAATTTCAAAACTACAATTAAAAGACAAAACATCTATCACCCAGAACCTTGGGAAAGCTGGCTGAGTGGAAGTTCTACAACTAGACTGAAAGAGAAAAGAGCATTTAGGGCACAAGCGCTGAAAAACTGAGATAATGGAAGTGTGCGCGATCTGGACTGGCAGTGGATCCCAGTTGGCAGCAGTCATTGCTTTCTTCAACCCGAAGGGAGACAAGCTCTAGATTACTCTGAAATACAGTTTCTGGGGAGATGCAAGGGACCCAAACTCCTATGGGGAGAAACTGGACTGTTGCTATCAGGTAGGAAAGTGAGGGTGGCTTCCTTGCAGAACTGCGTGCAGGAATAATTGCTTGCTGTGCTGGGGCGAGGGACACAGGGACATGGTCAGAAGCCATCGGTGTTTGTCACATCGTAATCTGGTGATGCTGAGAGACGCTGCCCTGCACAACCTGCAAACCCACCCAAGCTCCAAGCAGCAACTTTTGCATATGAATGGCCTTCCCCATTGCAGCTTAACCTAACAAACTTGCAACCCAGTTCAGACAGCTCCAAAGCCTCCAAGCTCCAAGCAGGAAGGAGAGGGCTGTGGTTCTCGCTGTAGCTCCTGCAGGGTGGCCTCAGACAGTAGCTGACCTGCACCCCATTGGAGATCCAGAAGCCAGTGTACCTAGTGTTCAGTGTGAGACACCAGATTTCAACTCCTCACATCCATAAGTGACACAATGGGGAGGCAGACTCAGTGAGCACCAAAGCCCCACTGATACAAGGCCTGCACCATAAGCTGTGTCTCCAGCGCAGCAGTTCTTCCATTATAGACACAGTGGATCCTCACAGCTAATTAGCCTGAAGGTCAGTTCCTCCCAATGTACCAATAGCAATCAAGGCTTAACTATACCAAGACTTTGCATTCAGCCCACTAAGGGGTGTACCAAGAGCTTGGGTGATTGGGGAAGCTGAGCTACTGTCCCCTATAGGTCACCTACCACACAAAGCCACTCTATCAACACAGGGAGACAACCAAAATGCACACACACAGAAGCATGTCATGAATGGGAGGGATGGAGGAAAGTAAACTACTGGACAACACAGAATTCATACTCACATAAGGTTACTCAAGAATCTTCTAAAAACTGCTGAGAAACTTGAAGAGACTTTCAAGGACCTTAATGAAAATTTAAATAAATAAATAAATAAATAAATAAGGAAAAGGACCAGTCAGAAATTAAACATATACTGTCTGAAATAAAGAATATACAGAAACTCAACTGTAGATCAATGTACCCCAAGAATGAAACCAAAGATCTGAAATGTGAGGAAACAAAAAACACCCAACCAAAAAAACAAAGAGGAAAAAAATAATCCAAAAATATGAAGATAGTGTAAGGAGCCTCTAGGACAACTTTAAGCGTCCCAACATCTGGATTTTTGGGGTGCCAGAAGAAGAGAGAGCAAAATATTGAAAACCTATTAGAAGAAATAATGACAGAAAACTTTCCCTACCTGGTGAAAGAAATAGGCTTACAAGCTCAGGAAGCACACAGAACCCCAAACAAGAGGAATCCAAAGAGGACCACACCAAGACACATCATAATTAAAATGCCAAGGGCAAAAGACAAAGAGAGAATCTTACAAGCAGCAAGAGAAAAACAGCTAGTTACCTACAAGGGAGTACCCATACGACTGTCAGCTGATTTCTCAACAGAAACTATGCAAGCCAGAAGAGAGTGGAAAGAAATATTCAAAGTGATCAATAGGAAGAATCTACAACCAAGATTACTCTACCCAGCAAAGCTATCATTCAGAATTAAAGGTCAGACAAAGAGTTTCACAGATAAGAAAAAGCTAAAGGAGTTCATCACCACCTAACCAGGATTACATGAAATGTTGAAGGGTATTCTTTAAGAAGAGGAAGAAGAAAAAGGTAAAGTTAAAAATTACGAACAACAAAAAGTCATCAAATACATACCTACCAACAAGTGAATCTAAAAATCAAGTGAATAAAAAATCTGAAGAACAGAGAATCCAAGATGGCTGCTCGGGTAGGCAACTAGCCGCAGCCGCACACAACAATTTCAACAAAATACAACTAAAATATAAAATGGACATTACCCAGAACTACAGGAAAGTCGACTGACTGGAAATTCTACAACAAGAAGCAAGGAGAAAACCAGAAGGAAGCGTGGAGGAGCTGTAAAAGCCCAAGGTACGGAGACACGCGGCGCGCGCGGAGAGGACAGAGCCGGAGAGGAGGGAGGCTGAGTGCCTGGCTGGCGGTCCCAAGCGGGAAGGAGAAAAAAGCTCCGACTGTGCTGGGTCCAGCTCCAACTGCTCTGAACCCCAATTCTAGGCCAGACCCCGGGGACCCAGGCTCACCCATAGGGAGCCGGGCTGTAAGGCAGGACTCCAGGGAAGTGGCAAAGGAGGTCCCAGAGGTGCGCACACTGCGCGCAGAGAAGGGCTGGCCGGTTGTGCCGCGGGATTGCCCTGACGGGAAGGAGACAGGGGCTCCAGACTGCTCTGAATGCCACCTCCAATCCCACTACCAACTGAACTGAACCCCAATACCGGACTCATTGGGGGAGAGCATAGATAGTTTGGCAGCAGGCGAAAATCGAGGGCACCTTTCTTTCAGAGGCGCTCTCAACAAGTACTGAAGGACCCTGAGTCTCAGGAGTCGCATAGGGTGGGGCTGACGGAAGCCAAGGCTGTAGGCTCCACCCAGAAACCCCGCCCCATCAGGAAAGCTGCCTGCGAAAATGCCTAAACCAAATAGATCACAAACGAAAGAAATGGAGGACAAAAAGCGACTGGATATAGAGTTCAAAACCACACTTATAAGATTGTTCAAGAATCTCCTAGAAAAGGCCGATAAAATAAACAAGACCTATGAGGATATGAAAAGGGATCAACTAGAAATAATAAGGGATCAACAAGAAATAAAGAATACATTGTCTGAAATAAAAAATATTATACAGAGTCCTAAAAACAGAATGGAAGATCGCAAGAATCAAGTCAAAGATTTGGAACATAAAGAGCCAGAAGACACTCCTCTGCAGAAGCTAGAAGGCAAGAGAATCCAGAAAATTGAAGATGATGTAAGAAACCTCTGGGACAACTTCAAACGATCCAACATCAGAATTATGGGGGTCCCAGAAGATGAGAGAGAGCAAGATATCGAAAACATACTGAAAGAAATAGTGACAGAAAACTTCCCCCACTTGGTGAAAGAATTGGACTTACAAGTCCAGGAAACACACAGAACTCCAAAAAAAAAGGAATCCAAAGAGGACCACACCAAGACAAATCATAATTAAGATTCCAAGAGCAAAAGACAAAGAGAGAATATTAAAAGAAGCAAGAGCAAAGCAAGCTCCTATAAAGGAGCACCTATACGATTGTCAGCTGATTTCTCAACAGAAACCATGCAGGCCAGACGGGAATGGCAAGAAATATTCAAGGTCATGAATAGCAACAACCTACAGCCAAAGATAATCTATCCAGCAAAGCTATCACTCAGATTCGAAGGTCAGATAAAGAGCTTCACTAATAAAAAAAAGCTAAAGGAGTTCATCACCACCAAACCAGAATTATATGAATCGCTGAAGGGGGTTCTTTCAGAAGAGAAAGTAAATAAAGATAAAAATTATGAACAACAAATACGTAACTATCAACAAGTGAATCTAAAAACCGAGGAAACTAAAAAAAAAAAATCTGAGGAACAATATTAACTGTTGAATATAATAGAATCAGAGGTATGGAAGGGGAGTGAACTGTTTATTCTTGGGGAAAAGGGGAGAGGGGGATGTGGGAAGAGACTGAACATAAACTGTGCACCTATGGATGAGGACAAGAGGGGGTGGGGAAAGGGCAGGGGGGGGGGGAAGGAACATTTGTAATAATATGAACAATAAAAATTTATTTAAAAAATAAATAAATAAATAAATAAATAAATAAAAATCTGAAGAACAGAATGGACTAGTGACTATAATAGAATCAGGGACATAGAAAGGGAGTGGACTGACAATACTCATGGAAAGGGGGTATGAGGGGTGCAGAAAGAGATTGGACAAAAATCTTACACCTATGGATGAAGACAGTGGCGAGGGGTAAAGGCATGGGGTGGAGTGGGGAATCAGGTGTAGGGGAGCTATGGGGTCGGTGGGAGAGGAACACTTATAATAATCTGAACAATAAAGATTTATTTAAAAAAAAGAAAAAAAAAAGAAAGAAACCCTATAACCATTAACAGTTTCTCTCCACCCATTTCTACCACCTTCTAGCCCCTAACAATCATTGATCTACTTTCTATCTCTGGAATTGCCTATTTTGGACACTTTCCCTACATGGAATCATATAATATGTGGTTTTGGATGACTGGCTTCTTTCATTCAGCAAAATGTTCTCAGTGCTCATACATGTTGTACTTGAATCAATGCTTTATTCTTTTTATGGTTGCATGATATTTCATTGTATGGATTGTACCATATTTTTTGTTTATCCATTCTTCAGATGATGGACATTCTGGGATATTTCCATTCCCACTATTCACATGGGTTCCTTCTCCTTTCTATTTACTTCTGGGCTAAACTCACTCTGATTTCCAATGTGCACTTCTCACCATTTGTACTGTATTTGTTTGCCTATTTGTTTTCTGTCCCCTGTTCTGGACTGGAAGCTTTGTAAGAGCAGTGGCTACATTTGCTTTTGTTCACCAGATTTAGCTCCCTACCTTGCAGAGTCCCCAGCATAGAGTAGTACTTAATAATTGCTGAATAAATGGCTCAGTATATCTCATAGTTCTCATTTTACCTCCATCTAAGGCAAAATTATTGTAACCCCATTCTGTGGGACAGTCTGTATCTACCTTTCTATGTGGTATTGAGAAAGCAAGGGTTCTAAAGCATGAGGACACTTTAAATGTTGGTAGATTACTAGAAGGATTTCTCTGACATAAAACACTGTCCCTTTTGGTCATCTGCTATGTAAAACTACAGTGTTATTTGAAAGTGCATTTGGCTACACAGATGATAATTTTTTTTAAAATTTAAAAAATTAAAAAAAAAAATGAAAGTGCATTTGGCTTTCACACCTGGACCTCAGAACTAACAATGGTGCAAACTCAGTGGAAGGTGTTTTCTCTCATGAGTAAGATGTCAGAGATTTGTAATCCTGGTTTGTGGCAGCTCCACAGTCAACAGGAAGAGCAGGCTTCTTCTCTCTGCTTCTCCATCCCTAGTCCAAGATGTAAAGTGGCTTTATGGTCCAATGTGACTACTGGCATCAAGCCAGTGAGTCTGTAGTACAGGTGGGATTCTGGGTGTGTGTGTGTGTGTGTGTGTGGAGGGGAGAAGGGAGGGCACGAGGAGGTGAGTGGGGAGGGGGGGGGGCACAAAAGTGAAGTCCAGCAGGTGTTTCTGGTAAGGAATTTCCCTGAAGTCCCATAACAACTAGTTATCTCAAGTTGATCACCCCTTGTCTTAAAGAAGATTGGGGGATATAGTCTTAGCTGAGCATCCTTAGAAGAAAGACAAGATTGGCTAGCTGGTGGGCAGTTAGCACCCAGTAGGTCCATTTTCTGCCTGCAGTATCCTGGGTCAGGCAGCCAGTTTCTGCTCATTGGCCTGGACCTTCAAATTTCCCTAATTGGCCAGAATCAGAGCAGTGCCTGTCTCCACAGGGTTTACCAGAGGATAGATTTTGAAACATCTCAAGGACCTTCAGTCCTCAGAAATAAAAATATTGGTAGTTCACTTTTATTGAACATTTACTATATGTTAGGTCCTGCTCTAAACATTTGTTATGGTGTGATTTCCTAACCCTCACAATACCCCTATTATTATCCTTATTTTATAGTGAGAAAATTGAGGCCCAGCGAGGTTAAGTAACCATAGATGTTCTTGCTGGTAATAATGTGGTGGTTGTTTTTTTGTTTTGTTTTGTTTTTCATTCTTCCCTCTCAATATATTATGAATAAGAGGATTAAAATATAAAGCCTGACCTATTTTGTTAGATTGACTCTTTCATCTGATTAGCTGGGATCTGGAGAGTTCTTTGTGGAAAAGCACCAGCATTCGAAACCACATTGACAAGTTGTTTTTATGGGAGTGCATGAAGAGGTTTAATTGTTGGCACATCCAGCAAATGCCTGGTGACACAGAGGAAAGATCCGCAGGCTATGCAGGATTTCCCAGGCAGTGAGCCCTGGGCCAGCAGACCATAATGCAGCTGTGCTGGTGCCCTGGGCTTGGCCATTATTATTATTATTATTATTATTATTATTATCATTATTATTATTATTGGGTTGGGGGAGCGGAAGGCTTGGCCATTAAAATCAGTCTCCTGACTAGAAATCTTTAGTGAGAAAGAAGGCTGTTCCCACTTCAGGTCCTCTAGATGCCTCTGATCAGCCATGCTTGGTAGAAATCTTTCCTAAAGATTGCCAAAAGTTCATTTCTGAGCTGTCCTTCTGGGACACGTTTAAATCCATGTTAGTGACTGCAAGCTCTCTGGGGTGAGTATAGCAGGTGTTCAGTCAGAAATGCTCTGGACTGCAAGCATTGTACCAGAATACACAAGAGGCAATGTACTTCAACACCTAGGAGGTTGTTTGGATTCTATAACATCTGGATGTAGAAGATGTGGCTCAGTGGTGTGGCAGAATCAGCACCAGTGCTGCTGTGACTCTCTGGTTACAAAGTGGTTGCTGCACCCACCTTTCTCAGGAGGCTAGGGCTTCGAGAGTTCAGCCCTTCTGTTTTGTTAGAGTAGTGTTTTGGGAACAAGAGGGATACCCTCAAATGTAGATATCACGTTCACATTCCACACTGGAAAAAAGGCAGACTGGAGAAGGGACACAGGACTGTGTGGATGTCTGACCCTTTTTGCGAGGATACTTTTTCAGAATCCCTGAGTGAGAAACCTTCACTCATATTTTTCCTTTTGTATTTGTGACTCTGATCCATTAAAATTGATGTCTGAAAGTGGAATCACATAGATTTCTTTCTTTTTTTATTATTATTTTTATTTTATTTATTTTTTATTAAATTATTATCTGTGTACATATTTTAACATTGCCCCCCCTGCCATACATACCCTCCCTCCCCAGAGTTTTGTGTCCATTGGTTGTACTTATATGCATGTATACAAGTCCTTCGGTTGATCTCTTATCTCCCCCAGATCTCCCTACTCCCTGCTGTAATTTTATAGTCTGCTTGTTGCTTTACTGTCTTTATATCTATCTTTTGGTTTGTCACTTTATAATGTTCTTTAATATCCATAAAAGAGTGAGACCATGTGGTATTTCTCTTTCATTGACTGGCTTATTTCACTCAGTATGATGTTCTCTAGTTCTATCCAGGTTGCTGCAAATGATGAGAATGCCTTCTTTTTTATGGCAGCATAGTATTCCATTGTGTAGATGTACCATAGTTTTTTGATCCAATCATCTGCTGACGGGCACCTAGGCTGTTTCCAGATTCTAGCTATTGTAGATTGTGCTGCTATGAACATAGGGGTGCATATATCCTTTCGGATTGGTGTTTCTAGTTTCTTGGGATATATTCCTAGAAGTGGGATTACTGGGTCAAATGGGAGTTCCATTTTCAATTTTTTGAGGAAACTCCATACTGTTCTCCACAGTGGTTGCACCAGTCTGCATTCCCACCAGCAGTGCATGAGGGTTCCTTTTTCTCTGCAACCTCGCCAACACTTGTCCTTTGTTGATTTGTTGATATTGGCCATTCTGACAGGTGTGAGATGGTACCACATTGTTGTTTTGATTTGCATCTCTCGGATAATTAGTGACTTTGAGCATGTTTTCATGTGCCTTTTGACCTTCCTTCTGTCTTCTTTTGAAAATATTCTATTTAGGTCCATTGCCCATTTTTTAATTGGATCATTCATCTTCCCTTTATTTAGTTGTATAAGCTGTCTGTAGATGTTGGAGATTAGACCTTTATCAGTGGTAACATTTGCAAATATGTTCTCCCACACAGTGGGCTTTCTTGTTTTGTTGATGGTTTCTTTTGCTGTAAAAAAGCTTTTTATTTTGATGTAGTCCCATTTGTTTATTTTCTCTTTAGAATTCATTGCCCTAGGAGCAGTATCAGTGAAGTTCTTTTGCCATATGTCTGAGATTTTGCTGCCTGTGGATGCTTCTATAATAGTATTTTTATGGTTTCCCGTTTGATGTTTAAATCCTGTATCCATTTTGAGTTTATTTTTGTGTATGGTGTAAGTTGGTGATCTAGTTTCGTTCTTTTGCATGTATCTGTCCAATTTTCCCAACACCATTTATTGAAGAGACTGTCTTGACTCCATTGTATATTCGTGCCTCCTTTGTCAAATATTAATTGAGCATACGGAATCACATAGATTTCAACGCTGAGCCCATATTCTGTTTATAGGTGGCATTGTGGCAGTTCTGGATCCAGACACACTAGGTTTAAATCTTTCCTGGCTGTGCCACCTACATGCTGTGTGATCTTGGCCAAGTTACCTCTCTGTGCTTCTGGTCGGTTAAAAGTGGGATGCTAGTAGTTCATTTGAGAGTTAAATGAGTTGATAGTTAAAGAACTAAAATCAATGCTTGGCATGTAGTAAAATCAAAGTAAAAATCTCAAGCTTTAAGCCAAAATGAGAATTTATTTGCAAATCCACATCGTTCTGGGATCTGGGCAGGGAATCCCAGAGCCTAGTCAGTGGGGCGGTGAAACATGTCTCTGAGGTTACTATTTCTTCTTCCATAGAAATTGGCAGCTGTGTTCTCACATCTGTTTCAGGGTGCATTCCCAACGCAGTGACACTTCTCCTGACGCCACAAGTGCCATATGTATAAGTGGTCAAGGGCCTAACTTTTCCCAAGGCAAAGTCCTTTCTTCACATGGCAGCTTTTCTTCATTGGCAAGTGGGTAGAGGTGGTTGAATGAACAGATATTTTTCTGAGTTAGTATTTCAGAGACTGGATAGGGGTGGGTATAATGTAAGGTGACCGGATGTCCTGCTTTTGGCGGGACAGTCCCGATTTTTAACAATTCGTCCCTCATCCCAAGGCGTTTTTAAAAAATCCCTATTTTTGGAAAGATAATCGGGACTTTTTTAAAATGACACGGGACAATTTGTTAAAAATCGGGACTGTCTCGCCAAAAGCTGGATGTCTAAGTCACCTTAGTATAATGGGAATCTTCTCTAAATGAAGAAGGATTGAACCACTGTATTAGTGGGTAATTCCCTGATATCTCAATGTGAGGCTCTGATAAAGTCTAGAAAAGAGAATGCCCCTTATGGCAGAATGTCCCAGTGGGGCTTGGTTCTCCTTCACCGCAACCTCAAAGCCTAGATAAGCCATGTACATATCCTGTTACACAGAGGAGAGAGGCCTGGCTGCTCCTGTCAGCACTTGGTCAGGAGGGTGCATGTGGCCAGGCCATCTTAGAAGTTGGGTGAACATTGCCCAAGCTGTGTGTTCTCCAAGGCAGAAAGCAAAAGGGAGCCTGCTGCCATCTCTGGACACCAGGAGAGCTTGTGGTCCTGGTCCTAGCCTTTGAGGCTAATAACCTGCCCACCAGAAAAGCAGGTGCCAGCAACAGTCATAATCTCTGACCAATCAGATTAGCCACATGTTTGTATGGGTTTTTGTTTGTTTGGTTGGTTGGTTGGTTCTTTGTTTGTGGGTTGGTTTTCTTGTTTGTTTGTTTTTTGGTCTTTGGAGAGGACCAAGTGAAAGGTAGTAAAGAAGTATGAGTGGATGAGCCCCTTCCTTCCTTCCTTCCTTCCTTCCTTCCTTCCTTCCTTCCTTCCGAGAGAGAGAGAGAAAGGGAGAGAGAAGCATCAATTTGTTTTCCACTTATTTATGTATTCATTGGTTGATTATTATAAGTATCCTGACTGTGGATTGAACCCACAACCTTGGGGTATTGGGACGACACTTTAGCCAACAGAGTTACTAATCCAGGGTCTGGATGAGCCTTTCCATGTAAGTTGGAATGAAATACAAGGGGAGACTAGAAATGTCAGGTCCAGAAACACAGGAAGAGAAAGGCTTAGGCACACTGGCTGCCTTGGGATCAGGGGAGCAGCACCCCCGCTGGCCAGCCTCACAGAAGTATCTCACATGGAGCCATTGCACTATCAAATCCTCACAGTATTTTTGTATTCCCCACTGCGGTTTCCTGAACTTAGATCCCCAACCAAAAATGGAAAACTGTTTTGATCCTCAGTGAAGTTGAATTCACAGATGTGAAGGGCTGACTGTACAATCACAAGTTATACAAAGAATTTTGACTATGTTCAAGAGCCCTGTACTTTGAAACACGATATAAGAGATTGGTGTTCAGTATGTTGATTGTGGAATGATGGAACGTGGTCAGACACTTCCCTGAAAGCCCATTTTATAAAACAGAACAAGGTGAAGCTGTTGTAGGTAAATGGGGGTGGACAGGCCTGGAGCTTCATCCACTCCTCCCCTTACCCTCTGCAGTCTCCTCTGAGGACCATACTCAGAGGGGCTAAGGGTAGCACCTCCTGGGCTCTAGTGAGGCCTGGCTCTGCCTTCAGCTGGCCCTGGCTCTAGGCAACTCACTGGAGCATTCTGAACCTCCCTTTCCGTCAAGTGGACAGATCAGACTAGATCCAAGGGTTCTTCGCCCAGTTTCTGTGGACAGCTTCAGAGGTCTTCAACATCTTTGAGATATGCAGTATTTTGTGGGTTTTATTTTTTTCTGGAGAGACATGATATTGTTTTGTCAGCTTTTTAGAAGGATCGTGTTCACCGAAACATGAAGGAGTGCTGTATTGATTTCTGAGATCCCTTACAGTTCAATCAGTCAGTTATTTCTGTTGTATATGATAGAATCTCCCATATTCAAACTGGCTTAAACTGCAAAGGCAACTTAATGGCTCTATTTCCTGAGAAAATCCCAGAGCTGGTCTGACCAGAATCAGTATTCAGTTATTATTCTCAAAATTCCACCCTTCTCCACTTCTGGGCTTGCCTCTCTCAGCTTTTACTTCATTCACAGGTGTCCCACCCCTACTTCAAGGGAGCAAAGTAGCCCTCCAACAACCCCTGCCTTACTTCCCATCCTTTGCCCCAGTAATTCCAGCAAAATTTCCAGGGCCAACTCTGATTAGCCCTGCTTAGGTCATGTGTTTCTCCCAGAACCCAACACTGTGGGTAAGGGGAGGGGCCACTCAGGCTAGGAGTTAGGCCAGGTGCCTCTCACCCCCAGGTTCTTTCATCTGAGTTTCTGTTTCTTGCTATAATCCCAGGGAAGCTTTGTACTTGACCTGTGAGTGTAACATATGGGACAGGTTGGACAGAGTTATTGCTGAAGTGAGTATGCTGGGACATCTGGGGTCCTGGGTAAATTCCTGCCCCTATAGCCCATCTTTGTTGTCATTTTACAACCTCTTGGCACCTGCCTCTCTGCTGTGGCTCCCCCATGTATGAGGGATCCCAAACCAATGGACTTCACAGCTTCCTCCATTTGGCAGGAAAAAGATTCCCAGCTCAGACAAATGAGTCTGTCAATGCTGATGAGTCTTTCAAGAGCCCTATGCATCACTCTAGAGAAGGAAAAGGGGGAAATTAGAGCAGCATAAAAGCAAATTTTAAGAGGAAGCTATTAAAATTTTATAGGAGCTTTATTGCAGGGACTTTCTGACCATCCCAGGAATTTTTAAAATGGGAAGTCTGATGATAAAGGAAAATGTATGGAGACTTGTTGTTCCCTCCTGCCTCCCAAGCATCTTGAAAACTAGAACCGTTAGGGACTTGTAGACCAGTTTAGGGATAGTGCCTACCCAACAGGCTATTTCTGAGTTTTTTTAAAGTATGTATTTTTCTGTATTTGCTGTTTCTATATATAGTAACTGTTTTAAATTTTATTTTGTGCTTTCCTAAGTGACTTGGTAATGAGTTGTGGGAATCATTAAGAACTACAGTTGTCTCTTCCCTTCCATGTTAGTTGAAAGTCATTTAGTTGTGTGAACAAATACTAATGCAGGTCAGCCTGCTTCAATATAAAAGGAAATGTATGGACTCATTGTCTATGATGATGTACGTGTGATGGCTTCAGGCATGGCTGGATCCAGGGCCTCTCCTAAGGTTTCCAGGACCTAATTTGCTTTCAGCTCCCACCTCTGTATTTCTCTGTGTTGATTTTAACCTCAGGTAGCCTCTGGGCAGTTCCCCGTGAATATCAACCACTTTTAGCAGCTCTAAGGGAAATAATCTCTTTCTCTGTAGTCCTAGGACATGTCCTAAGGCTGACATTTATTGGACCTAATCAGCCTGGCTTCAATGCCAGGGCCACCCTGAGCCATCTGAGGCCAGGGGCAGGGAAGAGGAGATACAGTAGCTTTATTAGTCAAGCTAGGATCATATGACCACCACCCCCACCCCACCCCTTCCTATGTGTAGAGTCATTCCCACAGGAGTTGTGTGGGAAAGGTGAGGTTCAGGGAGCTGAGATGCAGTGTGAACCAAAACAGCCAATGCTCAGTACTGATTCTACCCCCACCCCAAATTATTATATTTCCTGGGAACACGCTTCACCTTTCCCTGATCTCAGGTGTAGCTTAGGGGTTCTTAATCTCAGGACCATGACCCTTAAAGGATCCTTGAATGGAATTTAGAGGATTGTGAACTTGGCTGGGAGAAATTTACATCTTTATTTTATCTACCATCTTGAAATTTAGCATTTTCTTTTCTTCTGAATGAGAAACACAGGCCACAACTGTATTAACTAGTGACTGTCACTGCTAGGAATCATAAATATTTCCTTATCACATTATATAATAATAATATAAAAAAATACCATGTAGACTCATCTATTTCTAAATAACTGGAGTCATTGGATCCACCACTGAGATTTCGTAATTTAAAGCATTTATAAAGAAGCATATGTATTACTATATCTCAAATTTGGTTGTATTTTACAGATATTTTGATACCTGGATATAATTGGTTTCCTTTGTAATCTTGTGTGTTTTATACATTTAAAAATATGATTCTAAGAAGAAATTTACATCCTTCTTTATCAGGCTACCAACAGGAGTCCCTAGCATGAGAAAGATTAAGAATCTCTTTTTTTACCAGAAGCGTACGGGCAAGATTATTGAATCTGTTCTGATTTCTGTACCCTGGAAAGTTGATTTGTTGGGGTTTCCTTCCTTGGGGGGGGGGGGGGGCTTCCTGGAGGAGCTGGCTAGTGTTTGAGCATGGCCTTGGTATGGGGGCAGCATTTTGGCCATAACAGAATTGGGGAGGAGGGTCATGGAGGCATTGTCAACCTGTGGCTAGCCCTCTCTTCATTGACTGCCATGACTATCACCTGGCCAAGTAGTCTGGAGCAAGACTGTCTGGGTTCATCCCAGCAATAGTGTACTTTTGACTGGCTGGATGCCTCATCTAGTGGGTTCCTTATCCACTCCATGCCTCAGTTTCCTCATCTGTAGCATGGACACAATAATAGTATCTATTTTTAGGGTTATTGGGAGAGTGAAATGAGTAGGCACATGTCTGCTAGGACAGAAGGTTCTAGGTTGTCCTCTCAGATCTCATCTCCCTGACTTAGTAAACTTTCTGGCTTAAACTGAAATGGGATAGTGAACAATATAGACAGTAGCTTCTCATTCTGAAGACATTCATTCATCCATGAAATATCCATTTAAATATGAACAACTACACTAAATATTCAAAAGCATAAATTAATAATATAAAATTTCATGTGAGGATAAGTGCTGTTTCTCTGCCACTCTCACAAGTGTCTCAAGGAAACGTGCTCAGAATGGCCTGCTATCTGCCCCAATCACCTCCCTGTCCTCCTCTCCCACCCCTCGGCCCCTCACTCACCCTGCACGAGGCACATGGACCTCCTGTTGCTACTCAAATGCTCCCCCTACATATGCCTGCCTCAGATCCTCTCCCATTCTAGTGACCTGGAAGTTTCTTTCTAAGCTAGTCACATAGTTCTCAGTCTCTTATATTCATATCTTTGTCCTCTCCTCAAACCTCTGACCACTCTGTGAAATAGGAGCTGCATCACTCTCTTCAGCCTGCTCCCTGACTTCATATGTGTGTTTATTGTCTTCCTCATCTACTGGAATGTCTGCTCCCTGAGGATAACAATTTTGTCTCAATCACTGGTGTCCCTTGGTGTCTGGCACAGAGTAGGTGCTCAGTAAATGTTTGTTGAGGGAGTAAATTTGTAAACAACAGAAGACAGTTAGCAGAAAGACTCCAGTTGGCCAAAAATATAGCCTTATTCTTTTCTGTTTCTGTAGAAACACATTTTTTGACATCAGTTCTCCTGGAACCCTCAAGGAACACTAGAGTCCAGAACGTACTAAGGGTGAGTACACTATGGTCGTCTATTTGTTTGCTTAAATTTTACAACTAGTTTATCTAAGCCTCTTTATTTAAAAAAAAAAAAAAATGAATTTGAGTATCAAGGGAAAAATGGAAGTCTCCTTCATTGCCACTCTATACCAAAAGTCTAGCCCCTTTAAAAGTAATTACTGCCAGAAGTTAGGTGAGTGTCCAGCCAGACCTCTTCCCATCCATGAACATATATGTATCCTATATAATAAAGAGGTAATATGCAAATTAACCCTCACACAAGATGGCCGCCCCATGTGGTCAAAGATAGCTGCCACAAGATGGCTGGCAGGGGAGGTTAGTTGGGGGCGACTGGAACTGCAGGGGAGGGAGAGCAGATGGGGCGGACCAGGCCTGAAGGGGAGGGCAGTTAGGGGTGATCAGGCCTGCAAAGGAGGGCATTTACGGGCAGCCAGGTTAGCGGGGGGGGGGCAATTGGGGGCGATTGGACTGGCAGGTGAGTAGTTAGGGATGATTAGGTGGGCAGGCAGAAGAGCGTTGGGAGCCAGCAGTGCTGGATTGTGAGAGGAATGTACGACTGCCATTAGTCAGACATCCCCCGAGGGGTCCCAGATTGGAGAGGGTGCAGGCTGGGCTTAAGGCCCACCACCCCACCCCACCCCCAGTGCATGAATTTTGTCCACTGGGCCTCTAGTGTGTGTGTGTGTGTGTGTGTGTGTGTGTGTGTGTGTGTGCGCGCGCGCGCGCGCGCGCGTGTGCTTTTGTGTATGTATTGTATATATGTGTTTACCGTATTTTTCGGACCATAAGACGCACTTTTTTCCCCCCCAGAAGTGGGGGGGAAAAGTCCCTGCATCTTATGGTCCAAATATAGCCTACACATATACTTTAAAAAAAAAGTTTTTTTACTTGCCCAGCTCTGTGTGGTCTCTTGTGTGCTTGCCCGGCTCTAAAATGGTTCTAAATGCTGCTGTTTACTTTACAGGGTTGATTACATGTGTTTATGACTGTGATGTTGGGTTTTAATGCACATAAAATATTTTAGGACACTATTTGTTTCAGAATCTTTTTTTCTTCATTTCCCTTCTCTAAAAACTGGTGCGTCTTATGGTCCGGAGCGTCTTATGGTCCGAAAAATACGGTAGTTAGTTTGCCAACTACCTAATAAAAGAGAACTATGCAAATTGACCATACCGCTATGCCACCCACCAGCCAATCAGGAGTCATTATGCAAAATAATACAATAAAGATGGTAGGTTAATTTGTATACGCAGGCATGGAGTGGCCAGGCGAGGCTGGATGCCTACTATGAGGGCAAGGGGGAGGGGCGGAGGAAGCTACAGAAGCGGTGCTTTGGCTGGGAGTGAAGATTTTCAGGCTCCCGGGTGACTAGGAGCGAAGACTTACAGGTTCCTGGATGGCTGGGGGTGAAGCCAGGGGAAGGAATGCCTATTCTTGCACGAATCTTCATGCAATGGGCCTCTAATTTAAAGAAAAAGCCATTTTTTGTGACTGTTGCCTCCATAGCAGCTTCCCACTGTCCACAACAGTAAAATGCCTTGGAAATCTTTGTTCATAGCATGCATCAGTATGTCATTCTTTTTTTTTTCTTTCTTTTTTTTTTTAACTTTTTAAACTCAGTTTTTTAAATTTACAGAAAGTAAAATTTAATCTTTGGTATAAAGTTTCTGAGTTCAGGCAATGCAGTCAGTTGTGTAACTGTCACCAGAATCATGATAGAAAATGGCCCCATAACCCATCCGTGTGGATGTGCTGTTTCTCCATAGGCAAAAAATATCCCGTATTTTCCAGCATATAAGACAACCCCCTAATTTTACAGTTAAAACATAGGTTTAGGCCTATATTCGCTGTATAAGACTACCCCCCACTTCAAAGAAAAGACTTACTTTGCTGTCAAGATCTGCAGGTAATTTTTGTGCAATTTTGGTCTTTTGCCCCCGATTTTCTTTTGACTTTTTTTCGTTTCGAAAGTCGTCTTATACGCCGGAAAATACGGTAGTGTAGGTGTCCTATTTAATAAAGAGGTAATATGCAAATTGACCCTCATGACCTCTTATATTTCTATGGTTTCAGTTGTTATTTATCCACTTTCATTTCTGATTTTATTTATCCAGGGTTCTCTCTCTTTGTTTCTTGATGAATCTGCCTAATGGTTCAACAATCTTATTTAACCTTTCAAAGAACCAGCTCTTGGTTTCATTGATTTTCTTGTATTTTTTTAAAGTCTCTATGTTATTTATTTCTGCTCCAATCCTTATTATTTCCTTCCTTCTACTTACTCTGGACTTTGTTCTCTTATTAGTTCTTTATGTTGTAGAATTAAATAGTTTATTATTAATTTTTCTTGTTTTCTTGAGGTATGCTTGTAGTGTTATGAACTTCCCTCTTAGGACTGCTTTTCCTGTGTTCCAGAGATTTGGGGTTGTTGTATGTTTATTTTAAATTGTTTCCAGGGCCTTTTTTATTTTGTACTTGATCTCATTGGTAACTCATTCATTGTTTAATAACATGCTATTTACCCTCCATATGTGTGAATGTTTGGGGGCATTTTTACTGTAATTGATTACTAATTTCATTCCACTGTGATCTGAGAAGATGCTTGATATGATTTCAGTCTTGAACTTGTATAGATTTGTTTTGTGTCCTAACATGAGATCTATCATTGTGAGTGATCCATGTGTACTTGAGAAGAATGCATATTCAGCTTTGGGGTGAAATGTCCAATTAATGTCAGTTAAATCCATTGGATTCAGTGTGTCCTTTAAAGTCACTGTTTCCTTGTTAAGGTTTTATCTGGAAGATCTCTCCAGTGAAGTCAGCAGGGTGTTAAAATCCCCTAATGTGATTCTATTATTGTTGATTTCTCCCTTAAAGTCCTCTAGACCCATATATTGGGTCATGTATGTTTATCAAGGTTATATCCTTGCATCAATTCCTGTAGTATTATGGAGTGACCTTTGTTGTCTCTTGTGATGACCTTCATTTTGAAGTGTATTTTGTCAGATATGAGTATTGCTACTCCAGCTTTTTTTCTTTTCCATGTAATTTTTTTTCCTACCCCTTCACTCTCATCCTGTGAGTGTCTTTTGTTGTGAGGTGGGTCTCTTATAGACAACATATAGTTGGGTCATGTTTTTATATCCATTCAGCTACCCTAGGTCTTTTTATGGGAGCATTTAATCCAGTTTCATTTAAGGTTATCATTGATAGGAACTTACTTATTGTCATTTTAATTCTGTATGCCTAGGTTTCTCTCTCTATTTTTCTTATTACAGCAGGCCCTTTAGCATTTTTTGAATGCTGGCTTGGTGGTGATGTACTCCTTTCACCTTTTATGTCTGGAAAGTTCTTTATTTGGCCATCTGTTTTGAATGATAGCCTTGCTCAATATAGTAATCTTGAGGCCTGTACTGTTTCTGATGAGAATCAGGTGTCAGCCTTATAGGAACTCCTTTGTAAGTAACAGTTTGCTTTTCTCTTGCTGCCTTTAAGATTCTCTCTTAGTCTTTAATTTTTGGCATTTTAATTATGATGTGTCTGGGCATGGGCCTGTTAAGATTCTTCTTGCCTAGGACTCTCTGTGCCTCCTGAATTTGTGTGGCTTTTTCCTGTACCATGTTAGGGAAGTTTTTTGCCATTATTTCTTCAAACACATCTTCTATCCCTTTTTCCCTTTCTGCTTCTTCTGGCATTCTTGCTCTTCAAATATTGTTACATTTCATGGGTCCCATGGTCCCCTTAAGCTGTCCTCCTGGTTCTCGGTTTGAGTGATTTTTTTCATTTCTGTCTCTAATTCACTGATCTGACTCTCAGCTTCCCCCAATCTGCTGTGTATTCCTTTCAATGAATTCTTTATTTGCTATATCATTCTTTATTTCTGTTTTCATAGTTGGTAACTGTGTCTTTTCTCATGATGTTGATTATCTTTACCATCATTATTCTGAACTCTATTTCAGATAAATTTCTTATTTAACATTTCATTTATCTCTTCTGGAGAGTTCTCTTGTTCTTCCATTTGAGGGTTGTTTTTTGTCTCCTCATTTTGGCTGACTGTTTGGATTTGTGATTATGTATTAGGTAGATCTGCTACGCATCTCAATCTCTAGTGCAGGACAGTGTCAACCACTGTTTCTGACTAATTAGATCAGGTAAAGACTCAAAGCCTTCAGAGACGGCCTCTGGCTACAGACTGATTTCATCTTGAATAGCCCTTAGGCAATTATCCACAGCCAAGGTGAGAGTTTTTCAACTGGGTAGGGCAATTGCTCCTACCTGGAGGGTAGTTGTTATTCTCAGTTTCTTTTCAGGCCTCAGACACTATGCACCATGGCAAAGGGTTTTCCAATAGAGTGGGTTAACTTTCTTCCCCCAGGCAAAACTGCCTGTCTAGTAACTGTCTACATGAGAAAGATGATCTCCATAGCCTGAGAGAATGACTCAGCACAGGAAAGCAGAATGTCTGCCTTCTTAGCTTTAACCCTAGATTCCCCAACCCTGGCTTCTGCTGACACAGCTGCAGTTCCACTCTGCTCTCCTTCTGTTGGAGCACATGGTGAGTGTCTCCACAGGGAATTTTGTGCATTGTCCCTTTAGAGTGCCTGCATTTCTAGCCATCTCTCCCTAACACATGTGTCAAACACAAGGCCCGCGGGCCAAATCCGTCCCGCCAGGCCTTGCAATGTGGCCCGCACCGCGCTGTCATCACTGCACTCCGCTGCGTTTCCATCACAATGACAGTTTATGACTGTTCAGTAAACCATTCGGCCCACGATTTAGGCTGGATTTTAGATTTTGGCCCCTTTTCTGATTGAGTTCGACACCCCTACCCTAGCAGACAGCAACCTTACTGCTTTTCACAGCCATGTGGGTACCCTTCTCAGTTCTGGTGCTCTCTACTGTGGGGCCCAGCTTGGGATTAGACCGGAGAGTTCTCAGTGGCAACCACCCCACAGTTGAAATATCTCTCTGGACCTTCAGTTACTGTCTATGGAAGCCTGACCAGCATTTTCACACCTCCTACCAGTCTTCACTTTCCATCCTTGATTATCTCAGTCCTCTCCAGTGTGTCTTCCATTGATTATTCAGGAAATTTTTCTGTATTTTAGTTGTAATTCCAGTTTGGTCCTAGAAGTATGTCCATGCAGCATCCACTTATTTGCCACCATTTTTAACCTCCTGATTTCTCTACTCTAAAGTGACTGTTTTTCCCTTTGTAATTGATACATATCTTGGGAGAGGTACTTTGAAACTGCATATTTCTCCTCAGACTTCCTTCCACTAATTTTGGCATGCAACTTGCCTGCAACATTTATTACTATGATAGTTTCCTAATGGTGATTTTTGTATGTCCCTTATTTCTTCTACATTTATTAATTGTTCATATAATTAATTCTGAAAGGAAGGCCTGTTCTCATTAATTTCAGTTTTTGGTTAAAATGTTTCTATGTGGTCTCAAATATTCATTTTATTCTAACCTATTCATGGTTAATGTGGTGAAAGGTCCCAATTCTGAGTGAATTTATGGTATTGCCTCTCAGACTTCAGAAGAATTGGCAATTTTCCACAAGGTAAGCCTTCAGGCCATAGGGAACTGGAAAGTAGAAGATGGGGTTTCATTTGCTCATGCATTTGCTTCTTTCCTTTATTGAAAAAATAAGCATTGAGCACCTACTAGTATGTTCCAGGCACAGGGATTTAGGAATGAACAAAATAGATAAAATTCTTCCTCTGACATTCTACTGGGTATAAAAATAAATAAACAAGTGAACACAAGGTAAGTTGTATGAGGACAAGTAACTACAGAAACCAGTAAAGCAGAGAGATCCAAGATGGCTGCGCCCAGGTGAACACCTAGCCGCAGCCGCACACAACAATTTCAATAAAATACAACTAAAATATAAAACGGACATTGCCCAGAACTACAGGAAGGTTGACTGACTGGAAATTCTACAGTGAGAAGCAAGGAGAAAATCAGAAGGAGGTGCGGAGGAGCTGGAAAAGCCAAGGTACGGAGACACGGCGCACAGAGAGGACGGAGCCGGAGAGGAGGGAGGCCAAGTGCCTGGCGGGCGTTCCCTAGCGGAAAGGAGATAAAACTCCGACTGTGCTGGGCCCCCGACTGCTCTGATCCCCAGTTTTAAGCCAGACCCCTGGGACTCAGGCTCAGCCATAGGGAGCCGGGCTATAAGGCGGAACCCCGGGGAAGTGGCGAAAGGAGGTCCCAGTGGTGCGCACACTGTGCACAGAGAAGGGACATTCAGCTGTGCCGCGGGATTGCCCTGCCTGGAAGGAGACTGGGGCTCCAGACTGCTCTGAACGCCACCTCCAACTCCACTTCCAACTGAACTGAACCCCAATACCGGGCTCATTGGGGGAGAACATAGACTGTTTGGCAGCAGGCGAAAATCGAGGGCACCTTTCTCTCAGAGGCGCCGGCAGCGAGCACTGAAGGACCCGCATAGGGCGGGGCTGACGGAAGCCAAAGCTGCAGGCTCCACCCTGAAACCCCATCCCATCTGTAACTGAGAAATGCGACAACAAAATAGATCACAAACGAAAGAAATGGAGGACAAAAAGCATCTGGATATAGAGTTCAAATCTACGCTTATAAGGTTTTTCAAGAATTTCCTAGAAAAGATGGATAAGGCCTATGAGGATATGAAAAGAGATCAACTAGAATTAATAAGGAGTCATCGAGAAATGATAAGGGGTCAACAAGAAATAAAGAATACATTGTCTGAAATAAAAAATATTTTACAGAGTCCTAAAAACAGAAGGGAAGATCACAAGAATCAAGTCAAAGATTTGGAACATAAAGAGCCAGAAGACACTCCTCCACAGAAGCTAGAAGGCAAGAGAATCCAGAAAATTGAAGATAATGTAAGAAACCTCTGGGACAACTTCAAGCGAACCAACATCAGAATTATTGGGGTCCCAGAAGATGAGAGAGAGCAAGATATTGAAAACATACTGAAAGAAATAGTGACAGAAAACTTCCCCCACCTGGTGAAAGAATTAGACTTACAAGTCCAGGAAGCGCACAGAACTCCAAACAAAAGGAATCCAAAGAGGACCACACCGAGACACATCATTATTAAAATTCCAAGAGCAAAAGACAAAGAGAGAATATTAAAAGAAGCAAGAGCAAAGAAGGTAGTAATCTATAAAGGAGCACCTATACGATTGTCAGCTGACTTCTCAACAGAAACCATGCAGGCCAGAAGGGAATGGCAAGAAATATTCAAGGTGATGAATAGCAACAACCTACAGCCAAAAATAATCTACCCAGCAAAGCTATCACTCAGAATCGAAGGCCAGATAAAGAGCTTCACTAATAAAAAAAAGCTAAAGGAGTTCATCACCGCTAAACCAGAATTATATGAATTGCTGAAGGGGGTTCTTTTAGAAGAGAAAGTAAACAAAGATAAAAATTATGAACAACAAATACGTAACTATTAACAAGTGAATCTAAAAACCAAGGAAATTAAAAAAATCTGATGAACAATATTAACTATTGAATATAATAGAATCAGAGGTATGGAAGGGGAGTGAACTGACGATTCTTGGGGAAAAGGGGAGAGGGGGGCGTGGGAAGAGACTGAACATAAACTGTGCACCTATGGATGAGGACAATGGGGAGAGGGGAAAGAGCAGAGGGTGGGGTGGGAACCTGGTGGAGGAGAGCAATGGTGGGGGGGGGGGGGGGGAACATTTGTAATAATATGAACAATAAAAACTTAAAAAAAAAAAAAAAAAAGAAATCAGTAAAGCAAAAAGGAGACTAACTGGGCATTACCAGGGTGATTTTAGACAAGATGATCTGGAAAGGTCTCTTTTAGAAGGCTCTCAATAATGAAGGGAGTAAGGCAGGTGTCCAACCTAATTTTTCCACCACCCAGTGGGAAATCAAAGCAAATTATCTCACTTTGGATCAGGGTTCCAGGATTCATAGCAAACTGAAAAATGTGTCTCCTCTCTGACCAGTAGCTCCTACTTACCTATAGCTCACTATTTCACTGTGGAAATGCCTAGTATTGCCAAATCTTCTGATAGTTTTTCCCCAGTAGAAGGCAAAAATTAGGAATTCTTGCGAGTTTATTGCACTCAAATTATGATGTATCAGATAATTTTTAGTGGTATGTGGATGAATATATTTTGTTTATATTGTATTTATTTATTGAGTTACTTTTGTAGTAAAGGACTCCTATTTTGCATTTTAGTGGTAATGCAGATTTCTTTTTAAATATGTTAATTTTCTTTAAATCAACTTATTTTTACAGCTAAATATACATATATATAATTTATATTTGTACATATATGAATATTTAACTGGTAAAAGTAAGTTGATTTAAAGAAAATCCTATATAATAAAAGGCTAATATGGAAATTGACTGAACCGTGGAACAACCAATGACTATGATGTGCACTGACCACCAGGGGCAGACACTCAATGCAGGAGCTGCCCCCTGGTGGTCAGTGCGCTCCCACAGGAGAGTTGCTGCTCAGCCAGGCACCGTGCTCATGACTGGTGAGTACAGTGCAGGTGGCAGGAGTCTCTCCCACCTCCCCAGCAGCTCTAAGAATCCCCAAGGGATCCTGGACTGTGAGAGGGTACAAGCTGGGCTGAGGGGCCCTCCCCACCCCTCTCAGTGCACAAATGTTATGCACCGGGCCTCTAGTATTGAATAAATACAATACATAGATGGGGCAGATGTAGCTGAAAAGGAAGGATTGAACACAGTAACTGAGCTTTTTGGTAAACACTATTCTGGCTCAGTCTTTTACTCTTTCTCCTCTAGATCTGGGTTTGTCAACCAGGAAACTGAACTGAGTTTGACAAATGATTACCAGGGACGCGTGCTCCGAGCTATTTGTGTCATGGTGGGTGCATCAGCCAGGAATGCTTTCAGTTGCACAGACAGCTTAGCTCACATCAGCTTAAACAAATGAGGATTGATTTCTCTCCCATCACAATAAACCTGGAGGTAACTTGGCTACCATTAGTTGAGAGGCTAGGCTGAGTGATGTTCAGGCTGGAACCTCTGATTTGCTTGGCCTTCCCCTCATGGTTACAAGATTGCTGCTGCCGCTCCAGCAAGAACAAAGAGAGGGAGGCTCAACTCCAGCAACATGTGTTTTTCAGTTCTGGACTGCTTAAGCACTCCCAGATTCTCCACAGATGATTCCACTTCCATCTCATTGGCCAGAAATGGGTTGCACGGCCTCCCCTAACTCCACGGAGGGCAGGAAATTTTATTTAGCTTCTCAGCCTCTCCTGAGGAGGAAGCCAAAGAAAGAGTGAATTGAGGGTTTGCAGCCAGCAGTGCCCGGCTCTAGGGGGGAAGGAAAACAATAATAATTATCATTGGTGTGTGTAGATTGTGCCAAGCCCTGCTGTAAGCACTTTTGTACATGATCTCATTCAGTCCTTCCTTACACCCAGCTTGTTAAGTTGCTGCTATGATCTCCCATAGGAATGGCTTGGAAACTGAGGCACAGAGTGGTGAAGTCATTTGCCAAGCAGAGGAGCCAGGGGGGGAACCTTTGCAGTTTTTCTCCACAGCCCTGACTCTTGGTTGCTATGCTTTGTTGCCTTCACAGAAGACATATATCCCCAGACAGCTAGTTCTCTGACCTCAGTTTAAATTCTTCAGTGAGGGAGGAAGAGAGCAGCATGTTTTACATTGGAGAAGTTTTGATAATTAAAAACTTTTCTTGTCAGTCATATCTCCTCTGTGTAACTACTTCTCACTAGTTCTGGTCCAGTCTGGTGAGCAGCACCAGTGACTTGTCTTCCTGGCTGCTCTTCAAGACTTGCAAATGGCTGAGAAGACTTCTCTTGGCCTCCCTTTCCCCAAACAAATTGTAACTGTACTTTTCATTATTCTTCCCAGAATGAGTTGTCTGGCCATGAGGTTTTCCCTCTCTTTGGGTACTGCTGGTTGACTCAACATTTAGCATGTGCCTCATCTGTGCCTGTCTCTGTAGTGTTGAGGTGTGGATGAGACAGTTTCATGCCTGGGTGGTCCTGCACTCACTGGGCTCTTCATTATGACTATACTAGACATTTTTAAAAAATATATTTTATTGATTTTGTACAGAGAGGAAAGGAGAGAGATAAAGAGTTAGAAACATCCATGAGAGAGAGTCATTGATCAGCTGCCTCTTGCACACCCTCACTGGGGATATGCCTGCAACCAAGGTACATGCCCTTGACCAGAATCGAACCTGGGACCTTTCAGTCCCCAAGCCGACGCTCTATCCATTGAGCCAAACCGGTTTCGGCTACTAGACATTTTTTTAAAGTACTTGAGAATTGTAATAACATTTTAATTCTCCAGATAACCTTAGGAGAAACAGAAGCTCTCAGGGTATCATCTTTCCAGAAGGTTTTCCCTGTAAGCCTAATGCCTAGCACAGGACCAGAAATGGGTTATGCTATCAATGTTTGTTGAAGGGAGGCAGCCCTCAGTGGCAGTTCATAGTGGTCAGGGTTGTATGGGGAGCCAGGGGACAGTGGGAGTCCAGAGGAGCTTGGGTTTCTGGGAGGACTCCTGGAAACATCTTTGGATCTTAGAGGAGGAATAGATATGCATCAAAGAACAGTTTTCCTTTCTGAATCTCCACTCCCTTCCTTTATATAAAGGATTTGGACTTGGGTTTCCATCCATCCATTTAACAAACATTGATAGCATATCCCATTTCTGGTCCTGTGCTAGGCATTAGGCTTACAGGGAAAACCTTCTGGAAAGATGATAGATTGAGAGCTTCTGTTTCTCCTAAGGTTATCTGGAGAATTAAAATGTTATTACAATTCTCAAGTACAGGTACTTAAAAAAAAAATGTCTAGTACAGAGTAGTCATAATAGATGAGCTGGTGGTGATGACCGTGCTTACATTCATTAGCCCCTACTATGTCAGAGGTTAGGCAGCTTAGTCACCAGCCCATAAGATAATAAACTTTAGCTGGTGCTGTTGTGATTGTTCATTCACTACATATGAGTATTTACCTTATATCCAGCCCCAAGCTTGCATAGTGCCTGGATATGATAGAACTATGCTCTGGGAACAGAGCTTGTGGAGTTGAGTCCTGGGCCAGAAATTTCATGGCAGAAGACAGGAGTTTCTTTGGTCTATTTGGAAACCTGCAGCTGTCATCAGCTCACCTCTTTCCATCTAGTTCCCAGGCCTCTCAGCACTGGCTTCTAACACATGGGCTGCTCCTGACCTCTGTGGCCAGAATGCATAGATGCTCTGCTCAGTCCATCAGTTGAGTCCCAAATTAGACCTGACAGTATGGTTTATTCTCTGGGATGGAGCTGGGATAGCAGAGAAAAGCTGTCAGCCTGAATTAGTTCAGGCCCTTTATGCAGCCTTGCTGGTTCAGCTTCCTCCAGCTAATAGAGTTTTCCAGGATATTTGGGCTTCTGAGCATCTTCCTCCCACCCCCAGGGATTGAGATTTAGCTGTGATTCCTAAGGAGTGTATTTGATGAGGACCTGCAAGGCAAGCTCTGTCTGAAGGAAGCCAGGGTCCTTTCATCTACTGCATCAGGAAGTGAAAGTGGCGATTCCCAGGGAGTATGGATCAGCCCGACTTACGATGTTTTGACTTAGAATTTTTTTACTTACAGTGATGCAAAAGCAATATGCATTCAGTAGAAACCATACTCCAATTTTTTTAATAAATCTTTATTATTCAGATTATTACAAATGTTCCTCTTTTTCCCCCTCCATTGCTCACCTCCACCAGGTTCCCACCCACCCTCTACCCTTTCCCCACCCCCAATTGTCCTCATCCATAGGTGTACAATTTTTGTTCAGTCTCTTCCCACACCCGCAATTCCCCTTTTCCCCGAGAATCGTCAGTCCACTCCCCTTCCATACCTCTGATTCTATTATATTCACCAGTTAATATTGTTCATCAGATTTTTTAATTCCCTTGGTTTTTAGATTCACTTGTTGATAGTTACGTATTTGTTGTTCATAATTTTTATCTTTATCTTCTTCCTCTTCCTAAAGAACTCCCTTCAGTGATTCATATAATTCTGGTTTGGTGGTGACGAACTCCTTTAGCTTTTTTTTATTTGTGAAGCTCTTTATCTGGCCTTCGATTCTGAGTGATAGCTTTGCTGGGTAGAGTAATTTTGGCTATAGGTTCTTGCTATTCATCACCTTGAATATTTCTTGCCATTCCCGTTTGGCCTGCATGGTTTCTGTTGAGAAATCAGCTGACAATCGTATGGGTGCTTCTTTATAGGTAACTACCTGCTTTTCTCTTGCTGCTTTTAATATTCTCTCTTTGTCTTTTGCTCTTGGAATTTTAATTATGATGTGTCTTGGTGTGTTCTCTTTGGATTCCTTTTGTTTGGGTTTCTGTGCACTTCCTGGACTTGTAAGTCTAATTCTTTCACCAGGTGGGGGAAGTTTTCTGTCACTATTTCTTTCAGTATGTTTTCAGTATCTTGCTCTCTCTCTTCTTCTGGGACCCCCATAATTCTGATGTTGGTTCACTTGAAGTTGTCCCAGAGGTTTCTAACACTATCTTCAACTTTCTGGATTCTCTTATCTTCTTGCTTCTGCGGAGAAGTGTCCTCTGGCTCTTTATGTTCCAAATCTTTGACTTGATTCTTGCGATCTTCCATTCTGTTTTTAGGACTCTGTATAATATTTTTTTCATTTCAGACAATGTATTCTTTATTTCTAGTTGATCCCTTCTCATATCCTCAAAGGTCTCATTTATTTTATCAGCCTTTAATAGAAAATTCTTGAAAAACATTATAACTGTGGTTTTGAACTCAAATGTCCATTCTTTTACTTTCCTCCATTTCCTTCCTCTTTGTCCTGCCTCTTCTCTGCATTTTAACTGCTTCCCTGATTTGATGGAATAGTTTTGTGTGTTAGTTGTCCTGGCAGAGCCCAGTAGCACAGCCTTCCCAGTTACCTGAGGTAGACAGTTTTGGTGCAGCCCTTTGTGGGCTGTGTGTGCAGCCTTGCTTGTTGTTGGTATCACTAGGAAGCATTTATCTCCAAGCTGATTGTCTGTGAGGATCAACAGTGTCTCAGCAAAGAGGGCTTCTGTGCTCAGCTTAGATGGGGCAGAGTCTCAGGGTGGCGCAGACAAGCTTTGGTTCACCATCAGTCCCGCCTTAAGAAAGTCCTATTCCTGGCAAGTCTCACAAGATTGGCTGTAGACCTCTTGGGGAAATGCTGTTCTCGAGTTTTGTCTGCTTCCTGACAGCCAGTTTTTTCCCAGCTCAGAGTTGTCTCTCATTGCAGTTGGGAGTTGTTTTTCCTCCTGAACGAGAAAGCTAGCCACTGGAAGGACTCCTGTGTTCCTCTTGGATGGGACAGAGTCTCGGGGTGGTGCAGACAAGCTTTGGTTTCCCGTCAGCCCCTCCCTAAGTTTGTCCCGCAGTTATGGCTGCTGGATACATGCACCTCTGAGAGAGCTTTTCCCACTGCCTGACAGTCCGGCCTCTCCCTGACTGGGGCTGTCTATCAAAGCAATAGGGCAGTTCTATTTTCCTCCCGAACAAGAAAGCCAGCCGCTCGTTAGCTGTCCGCCCTCTCCTTGAGCCATGAGTAAGCCAGCAGCGAACTCAGAGGCTGCCTCTTCTGAGCGTATAGAACTACGCACCTCCACAGTTCCTGAGGCTCAACATCCCTTCTCTTCCCATCCTAGATTCTAGAGCTTTCTCTCAGCCAGCTGTCTGGTGTTTCAGGGTGATATTTCCTCTGTTTTCCAGTTGTAAATTTAAAATTGTTGTGGTAGGCTGCATTTAGGTGTTTACCCTATGCCATCATCTTGGTTTTCTCCCCGTACTCCAAATTTTGAATTTTTGTCATTTCCAGGTCTGGCAATGTGTGGTATAAGATACTCTCATTATGCCAGGCAGTGGCCATGAGATGATTTTGCCCAACTGTTGACTAATATAGTGTGGGTGAGGTTGAGATATAGTGTTTAGTACATTAGGTGTATTAAATGTATTTTTGACTGAACATATTTAAGCTGAATTTATTGAGATATGACCCCATCATAAGTCAAAGAATATCTGTAGCTGTTCTATATCACCCTCACCTTTTTTGAAATTATTATTATATTTTTTATTTCAAAGATGAAGGAAGAGAGAGAAAGAGAGGAACAAATAGAAAGATCAATAAGGAGAGAGTATCATTGATCAGCTGCCTTCTGCACACCACTGGGGATCAAACTGTGGCTTTCTCATTCATAAGTCATAGGCCACTGAATCATTCTGGTCAGTCTCACCCTCATCCTTTCACTGAAGTTCATTACTGGCAACTGGAGACCACTGGCTTGCTCCTCACTTCCCAGTCTATGATCACAATTGCCTCTGCCTCGAGCTGCTTTCATTTATTCCCAGGATTGCCAATGATATGCAGGATTCTATTGTAGTAATAAATCAAATCTGAAATCTTGGAGGTTGGGACACAACAGATGTCAATTTCTTTCTTCTTTTTTTCAATATATATTTTTATTGATTTCAGAGAGGAAGGAAGAGGGAAAGAGAGGGGGGGGGACAAAACATAAATGATGAGAGAGAATAATTGATTGGCTGCCTTCTGCATGGCCCCTACTGGGATGTCAAGCCTGCAACCAGGGCATGTGACCTTGACCAGAATTGAACCCAGGACCCTTCAGTCCACAGGCTGATACTCTATCTGTTGAGCCCAACTGGCCAGGGCCAGATATTAATTTCTTACTTAGGACATAAAGTAGATCAGGGTGGGGCTTCACTTTATACATCAGGGCCTCAGACTAACAGGCTCCCTGTCTTAAAGCCTCATGACTGGATCACAGCCTCCAGGGTCACCACTGTACAAAGGACCTGGAAGGTCACACAACAGAACTTAAGAGTGACACAGTTCATTTCAGCTCACCCCTGGAATTAGTTGTGTGACCCTGCCCAACTACAAGGGGCTGGAAATGTGGGGGGTTATTCAGTGAGCAGTAAATATCCTGAACACAGAAATAGGTGTGGGTTTTATTTAAGCATCTAATATGTGCCAGGTTTTCTAAGGGCTCTGGAAACACAAAGGAATTCCTGACTTCCTGAAGCTCATAGAGTCCAGTGGAGGAAACAAAATCTAAGAATGTAATTATGGAAGCAGCTCTATAATTACATCTGTGCTAAGTACCTTGATGGAGGAGTGGTAAAAGTCTATCCAAGGGCAGCCTAGCATGTTTGGATTGGTTGGGAAATGTCTGTCATGAGGACTGGCCATTTGAGAGGAGGCCTGAAGGATGAGTAGATTTTAATGAAATGGGAGGAGCATTCCCAGTAGAGGGAACAGAATTAGCAGAGTCCTGGACATAGGGAGGAGCTTGACTCTGCAAATGAACTGGAAGACAGACAACCTTAACTGTAGGATGGGTGAGGTGGTCGGGGGCAGACCATGCAAGGTTTACATGGCTGTGGTGAGGAGTTTGGTATTCGTAACACTTGCCATTTGGAACTGTTGAAAGAATTAAATGAGCTCCATTATTCTTTCAAGGAATGCTGAGTTTCTGCTCTTGGCAGGCAGTGTTTCAGGTACTAGGGACATAGTAGTGAACAAGACAGACAAACATCTCTGCTCTCATGGAGCTGGCATTCTACAAGAAAAACAAATAGCCCTAACCATTTGGTTCAGTGGATAGAGCGTCAGTCTGTGGACTGAAAGGTCCCAGGTTCGATTCTGGTCAAGGGCATGTACCTTGGTTGCGGGCACATCCCCAGTGGGAGGTGTGCAGGAGGAAGCTGACCAATTTTCTAACTCTCTGTCCTCCCTTTCTCTCTGTAAAAAAATCAATACAATTTATTTAAAAAAAGAAAAATAATTAAGGCCACCTTACTTGGTAAGAAACTATGACCATCCTACCTGATTTGGCTCAGTGGATAGAACGTTGGCCTGCGGACTGAAGGGTTCTGGGTTTGATTATCAGTCAGGACACATGCCTGGATTGTGAACTCGATCCCCAGTGTGGGGCATGCAGGAGGCAGCCGATCAGTGATTCTCTCTCATCATGTTTCTGTCTCCCTTTCCCTTACTCTCTAAATCAATAAAAATATTTTTAAAAACACTTAAGACCAATAAATAGAGTAATTTAAGAGAGCATATAGTTTGGCTGCTGTGGGCTTAACCATAACAGAAAACCCCATTTGAATTGGCTTAAACCATCAGGAAACCAACTCCAAGTATAAGGGTTATTTGGGCCTCTTTCTAGGCTGGTAACATAACAGCTCAACAATGGCATCAAGATCCCAGTGTTATGCTGCTAACAACTCTGCTGTCTGTGAAACTTATTGCCTTCACCTTAAAGCAGGTCCTTTCCACGGTCAAAAGGGGGAAGTTGGTATCACTGCAGGAAGTTTTAGATAGGAACAGAAGTTTTTCAAACTTTGTATACCTCAAGGATCTGCTAGCCCAACCTTGTGGGCAACGAATTATATAGCCAGTGGGAGGACAGGAAGGAGGCAGTCACCATAGTCTAGATGGGAGAGCAGGGAGGACAAGACCAGGCCAGGGAAAGTGGGGGGTTGTGGAAGGGCCATTAGAAGATAGATTGACAGGGCTTGCTAAGAGCATGGCTGCTTGAAAGAAGGAACACTCAGCACACATACACAGATGTCCACTATGTACTATATCTTCTGCTTGTAAAAGTCACGGGCACATTTGCATTTTACAGGCTCTGAGAAATCTTACAGAAAAGAAACCTGCTTCTTTGACTATAGAATCATTTATTTTTTATTTTTTAAAACACGCTTACTAATATGTTCTGTAGACAATTTTGAAAAATGTTGCTTTGATACCTATTCTCATTGTTGCTGCATAGTAGTCACATGGGAGCTTTAAGAAATTCCCAGGCCTGGGTACCACCCAATTCATTAGACTCATTGAGGGTAGAACCAGGTGCATGCTGTTTTTTTTAAAGCTCTCCAGATGTTTCCAGGGTGGGGCAAAGAATGAGGACTGCTACTTTATCATGTCTCTTGGGTGAGTTGCCCATTATAAAGCTCCCATTGTTTGCTTGCATATCTGATTATCCAAGTCATACTTGGTTGTTGTTTAAAAAAAAAAAAAAAAAAAGTTAGCGCAGCTGGTGTGGCTCAGTGATTGAGCATCGATCTAGGAACCAGGAGGTCAGTTTGATTCCAGTCAGGGCACATGCCTGGATTGCAGGCTCAATCTCCAGTAGGGAGAATGCCAGGGCCAGCCAATCAGGGATTCTCTCTCCTTTCTACTAACAGCTCTACTATCTGTGATACTTACTGCCTTCACCTTAAAGCATTTAAGGTGATGTTTCTATCTATCCCTTCCTCTCTCTGAAATCCTATCTAATAAAGAGTGAATATGCAAATTGACCCTCATGCCATAACAAAAATGGCTGTGCCCACAGTTGAGGCAGGGATTCCATAACACTAGATGGCTACCCCCACAGTGGAGGCCAAGTTCCCATAATGAGTCTTAACAAGCAATCAGCAGCTATCTGAAGCTGCATGGCGCTGGGCCGGGCAGGGGACCTGAGGCTGTGCACCTGCCTGGTGGGGCTTGACAGAGGACCTCAGGCTGGGGGACCTCAGGCTGTGCCCCCCACTGCAGGACTTGACAGGGGACCTCAAGGCATGCCTGCTGCCACGGCCCGGGCTGCAGGGCCTCAGGCCACACACCCTGCCCCAGTGCCAGGCAGGGGGACCTGAGGCTGCGCCCCCCATCTGGCGGGGCTTGATGGGGCCGTGCCACCAGGCCAGAGACCTCAAGGTGCACCCCCTGGCCCAGGCTGGAAGACCTCAGGCCGTGCCCCCCACCTGGTGGGGCTTGATGGGGATGGGGCTGGCTGGGTCTGGATCTAGCCCAATGGGGCCAGCTGGGTCTGTGATTTCAAGGCACAGGTGGGTGGGCAGGGACTTGATTCTGGTCCCCATGGCATGCCCCAGACTCTGACAGGAGGAAGATTTTCATATACATTTTACTAATTTTTTTTCATCTCTGACACTTCTATTATAGAGAAAGGGCAAATAGCAATATTAAAATATTTTCTCTAATTAATTCCCTTTTAATATGCATGAATTTCAAATTTCGTGCACCGGGTCACTAGTGTATATATATTATCCTACCTAATAACCGAAGGACTTGTATACATGCATATAAGTACAACCAATGGACACAAAACTCTGGGGATGGAGGGTAAGTATGGGGGGGGCAATGTTAAAATATGTACACAGATAATAATTTAATCAAATAAAGGGGGGAAAAATTTTAAAAAATAAAAAAATAAAAAAATAAAATAAAAGAGTAATATGCAAATTAATCAGTACTCTGCTCAAGACACGCCCACTAGCCAATCAGAGCGAGTATGCAAATTAACCCCAACCAAGATGGCTGCAGCCACAGAGAGCAATTGAGAGGCTTTGGTTTCCCCAGCAACGGAATCCAAGCTTTCTGCCTGCCCTAGCTGCCCTAGGCCTCCACTCAAGGATACAAAGTTTCAATTAAAGAAGATAAATCCCAAGAAAAATGGCAGCAGCCACAGAGATGGAGAGAGCAGGCTAGGGTTGCCCTCGGCAACAGAGGAAGCAAAGCTTTCCACATGACCTAGCTGGCCTCAAGGCTACAAAGTTCAATTATAGAAGATACATAAAACTAAACAGAAATGACGGCAGCCAGAGTGAGCAGTGGGCTTGACTCCACTTCAGGCTACAAAGTTTCAATTGTAGAAGGTAAATAAATTCCAGATACCAGGGCCTCTGCTTGGGTTGTCAGGGGGCATGGCTGACCTGCAAACCACCACAAGCCCCTCTCCCAGGCCACTCCACACCCCAAGGGAACCCTCAACCTGATCTAGAACACCCTTCAGGGCAAACCAGCTGGCCCCCATCCATGCACCAGGACTCTATCCTATCTAATAAATAAGTAATATGCAGATTGACCATCACTCCAACACACAAGATGGCTGCCCCCATGTGGTTAAAGATTCTGCCCCCATGTGGACACAAGATGGCCACCACAAGATGGCCAGCAGGGGAGGGCAGTTGGGAGTCACCAGGCCTGCAAGGGAGGGCAGTTGGAGGCGATCAACCCTGTAGGGTAGGGCAGTTAGGAGAGGCCAGGCAAACAGAGAAGGGAAGTTGGGGGCAAACAGGCTTGCAGGGGAGCAGTTAGACATCAATCAGGCTGGCATGGGAGTGGTTAGGGGGTGATCAGCCTAGCAGACAGAAGCGGTTAGGGGCAATCAGGAAGGCAGGCAGGCAAGCAGTTGGGAGCCAGCAGTCCTGGGTTGTGAGAGGGATGTCCAGCTGCCCATTTAGACCCGATCCTACTGGGCAGTTTAACATCCCTCAAGGGGTCCCAGATTGGAGAGGGTGCAAGCTGGGCTGAGGGACACCCCACACCTCGTGCATGAATTTCGTGCACCAGGTCTCTAGTATCTAATAAAGAGGGAATATGCAAATTGTGTGTGCCTGCAGACTGAAGGGTCCTAGGTTTGACTGTCTACACTGGAAGATCTGTTGCGCAGGAGACACCCTTATGTGGCCTGAGACACATGTCAGTTTACTTTCTTCCCGTGGCACATATATTTGTTGTTGCTGTTAAGGATATTTTCCCCGTTGATCTTTAGAGAGTGGAAGGGAAGGGGAGAGATAGAAAGAGAGAAACATAGATATGAGACAGACATCAACTGCTTGCCTCCTGCACAGCCCCCAAACCAGTCCTGGGGATCAAGCCTGCAAATCAAGGAACTGCTCTTTACCAGACTGGAACTTGAAACTCTTCAGTTTGTGGGCTAACACTCTATCTGCTGAGCCAAACCAGCTAGGTCAATAAAAATATTTTTTTATAAAATGACCTGTGTTGTAATCACTGTCCCTTTCTACCTCTCTGAGTGTGGCCAAGGCACATGCCTTAGTTTCCTCATTTATAAAATAGAGTAGTTGTGGAGATTCAGGGATTTAACAGATCCACAATCCTAGGTGGAACATGATCCAAACAAACAGATTATCTTCACTGCAGAAATATCCGTGTGCAGATACTTCCCCAGACCTGCCAGAGTATAGGCTGTATATTGCCTTTCTAGAATCCTAATTGTCCAGCCCTAGCCAGTTTGGCTCAGTGGGTCCTGGGTTCGATTCCAGTCAAAGGCCCCTCTCCAGCCCCAGTACGGGTGAGTGCAGGAGGCAAACAACTGATGTGTTTCTCTCAGATCGATATTTCTCTCTGTCTTTCCTTCTCCCTAAAAATCAATGGGAGAATATCCTCAGGTGAGGATTAACAACAACAAAGAAATTAAATAAAATAAGCCTCATGCGAAAAAGATACATACTGTGTTTCCCCAAAAATAAGACCTACTTACAGGTTTCCTTCTGAGTGAAATGTAAGGCATCCCCCAAAAATAAGTCCTTCCCCCCCAGGCTAAACATGAGAGATTTGGTCCACTGATTCTGAAAGAAATGGAGTCACAAGAAATTCACCAGGAAATTCAGGAATTGGATTGTTATGATGATGTTCCAGAAGATGATGACATGATTGTCATTGAATAAATGAGTAAATTCTTGATACTGAGGATTCACAGTTTGTCTGATTTGTGTTGACAACTACCGTACTACCGTACCGTATACAGGTAATAAATTTCCTTTATTTTCATTTAACAATAAATGTTTATCATATTTTTCTTCATGGAAAAATAAGACATCCCCTGAAAATAAGACCTATCGCATCTTTGGGAGCAAAATTTATATAAGACACTGTCTTATTTTCGAGGAAACAGGATGGATAGATAGATAGGTAGATAGATAAGGACTTAATATCCAACATTTATAAAGAATTCATACAACTCAAGACGAAAATAAATAAAAAATAAAACAACCCAATTTAAAAATGGGCAAAGGACCTGAATAGACACTTCCAAAGAATACATACAGATAGCCAATGTACATATGAAAAGATGCTCCAGGTCACTAATATCAGAGAAATGCAGATTAAAACCCCATGAAATATAACCTCATACCTGTCAGAATGGCTACCTTCAATAAACCAAAAATTAGTGTTGGTGAGGAAGTGGAGACAAGGGAATCCTTGTGCACTGTTGGTGGGAATGCAGTCTGCTGCAGCCACTTTGGAAAGGCTGCATTTTTGTTTGTTTTGTTGTTTGTAAATCCTCCCCCAAGGGTATGTTTTCATTGTTTTTTTTTGTTGTTTTTTTTTTTTTTTTTTTTTTTTTTTTTTTTTTGAGAGAAGAAGAAGAAAGAGAAACATTGATGTGAGAGAGAAGCATCGATTTGTTGACTGTTGTACACAACCCCAGCTAGGGATCGAACAGCATCTATATGTGCTCTGACCAGAAATCGAACCCTCAACCTTTTGGTGTATGAGATGACACTCCAACAAAGTAAGCCACCAAGGCAGGGCAAAGGTTGCATTCTTTACATGTGTTAATTTTTTTTCTTCTCAACAGTTCTGTGAGATGGACCCTTCTGTTCATATTCTATAGATGAAGCAACTCAAGTCGTATCACTGGTCCAACGTCATAGGGCTAAATCCAGGCAGGTTCCTGTGACCTCCCAGTAGTCTCACTCGGGCCTTCGCCTTGATTTTGATGGTGTGATGATGCCCTCTGGCCACTGTGGCCTCCTCACGGAGGTCCTTGTGTGCCATTTCAGACAGCCCAGCTGCAGTCAGATCTTTGGGTAGCTCAGATCCAGAGAGCCCAGCTTTGATTCAGGAACAGAGCCACCGTAGGAGGGCCAGGCTGGGCTTCCTTGCCCTAGCTCTCATCCTCAGCTCCAGCCAGCTGGAAATTAACCTCCTGCCATCGTCAGGAGAATTAGAACATAGGAAAACTGCCTGCAGTTTCTTGTGATGAATGAGAGAAATGAAGTAACCTCCTGTGGAAGGTTTCCTGCGTTCTTGTGTGCAAAGGATACTTCAAGTGACTGTTTCTGTGGATCACATGTGAAGGGCTGTAAACATCCTCCATGCATTGGGATTCGTCATCCCTTCCTATTTCAGATGCCCCATTTCCCTCCTGCAGAGATTCTTCCCTTGTTAAACATTTGAAAATGGCTGCCTAGTTTATTGGTCAGTTAGGATTCTTTTAGTTGCAAGCAACATAATGCTAACATCATCTGGCCAAATGGCAAAGACATTTGGTATATCTTAGATTGTAGAAGTGGGTGGGCATCAGGTGGGGTAGATTCAGCAGCTCAAATGTCTGTCATCAGGGACTCAAGTTTTCAGGTTTTCAACTTGAGCTTCGTCCTGGGGCCTATGTGTTTTCAGGCTGGGGCAGTAGGTTTACAGTTGTGAGTACATAAAACAATTTTGTCTTTATTATTTCCTAAAGGCCCGGTGCAGGGATTCATGCACCAGTGGGGCCCCTTGGCCTGGCCTGCAGGGATCAGGCCAATACCTGCTCTCTGACATCCCCTGAGAGGTCCCAGATTGCGAGAGGGCGGTTCTCGGGTGACATACCCTGGAATTTGGCTCCCTCCTGGGTGTGTTACCTGAAAACTGCAGCTGCCAAATCACCACAGCTCAGAGCTCCTGCATTGAACATCTGCCCCCTGGTGGTCAGTGCGCCTCATAGCTACCAGTCAGATGGTTGCTTAGGCATATATATATATATATATATATATATATATATAGAGAGAGAGAGAGAGAGAGAGAGAGAGAGAGAGAGAGAGAGAGAGAGGGAGAGAGAGAGGGAGAGAGAGCGCAAGCGCCATTGCACAAAGAGATTCATGCAATAAGCCTTCCTTCCCCTGGCTTCTAGCACATGTTTTCTTCCGGCACCTGGGACCCAGGCCTTTGCTCCGGCCAGAGTCTGCCATCTTTGTCTTTGCTGCAGACTCCGGGGTCTGCAGTCTTGTCTTCGCTGTGGCTCTCCACTCCTATAGATCCCTTAACACCCCCCCCTCCCCCCATAGCAGTTGTCCTGCCCTGCCTGGCCACTCTGCACCGCCATCTTTGGCCTTTTAATTTGCATTAGATTGGCTGTGGTTGGCTGTGGGCATAGTGGAGGTACAGTCATTTTACTTGTTTGTCTATTATTAGGTAAGATTGTATTGTTTTTCCTATGAGAAACTGTAAGCAGACTTTTGCCCACCCTGTATTTGCCTCTTGGTCCCAAGATGGCTACCAGTGGCAATCAGGGCCACTGGCTTTCTTGTCTACAAACATCAGGAGAGAGAAAAAACAGCTCTATTTCTTATGGTTATAAATACTTCCCTGTAGTCTGTGATTGATCCAGTTTAGGTCATGTGCTTTCCTTACCAGGCCAATAAGATCCCCAGAATAGTGCCTTGGAGTCCACTTGTCAGGGAAGAGGGAAGTGAGTATTGAGTAGACAACCAAATGCCTGCTCCATCTGGAAAAGGCCTCCAAATTCAGTTCCTAACTGAGGCTCACTAAGTTAGCAATAGATTGTGTCAGGCACAACACATGTGGCACTTTAGGACAAAGAAGTGTGGCTTCCTTTTGAAGAAGTGTAGTGATTTAGCAGGAATGGCACCAAGTATTAGACTGGTTAGGTCAGAATGAACCTGGGTTCAGCAACCTCGGTACTTGAGTTCTAGCTAGGAAAGAATTCAGAGCCAAGACTCAAACTAAAAGAGAACATTTATTTGGAAAAATCACAGATAGAAGAAATAATATGTAGAAGAAATGGGTTGAGGAAACAAGTTATAGAGGTAAAGGAAGAGCCCTTGGAGCTTAGAAGTGAGGAAGGTAAAGGTAACATGCTTGGGGGATTGGGGAAGGGAAGATGAAAGGGAAAAGTACAGGCATGCTCCTGGGAGGCAGAGCATGCTGGGTCCTCCATCCTAAGGGTTTTAAGGGTAGAGATTTTAAAGGAGTTCCTTTTCGGATTTAGGATTCCACTGATTGATTGGTCAAAGCAGGGGGTCATTATCCAATGCAGCTGGTCTAAAGTCAGCCTTGAGATCACTTGTCTGGTTTTGCTGCTTTTCTGGGCCTGGAGCTGAAATATAACTGAGAGCTAGATGTTATCTCTAGGGAGGATAAGTCAAGGTGTCTAAACTGCATGTCTGCGATATTCTAGGAGAGGAACAGTCACCCCGGGGACAGCGTCCCACCCTACAATTGACCTTTGCTAGGTACCTAGGGCTTTCTGTCCTGGTGACCTGTACCAGGGCTCTCCATCTTTCTCTGCTTGTGTCTAGCTAACTGCCTACCACATGCCTGGTTTCTGCCTTCTGCCTCTTTTCCCACCCTCATGTAAACCCACAAATCAAGACAAGTAGAGTCTGGTTCCCACTTATTGGCTGTTGTTGGAAACAATTGTGTGTCACCTCCCTTGTCACTGGGAACGTAATTTTTTCCTCCTTCATCCTCTATTCACATATCCTCTGTATTATTTTCCTTCTTCCATTCCCTCTCTCACTCTGAGCTGTCTGGTATGTCTGTAGCTATGTACATATCCTTGCAAAATATATATATTGAAGTTTGAGTAAAGTGTCTGTTTCCAGAAATTATTTTGGGCTTCATTTATCATTATTTTTCTTCTGGTTTTCACCAAATAGCATGTTTTTTAGATGAAACACATTGCTCGTGTGCTCCATTGTGTTGCATCTGTCCTCTGAATAATCATATGTGATGTGCATCCATCACTCCTCATGTTTCTGGTTCCCTGATGTTGGGCGTTCAAGTCACCCCCAGCTTCATTCCATCCAGACAGCACTCAATGAGTACTCATATATCTATGTCCTGAAGCCCTAAGGTTTATATCCAGGGGTCACATTGTGGCAGGAGGCAGGTATTCTCTCTTCTCCACACACCCGCCCTTCCATGGGGAGGTTGCTCTTCATGAGGATGCTCTGGAGCATGCTCTCTCCAGAGTGCAGGAGATCCAGCTTTCCCATTGGCTCATCACCACTTGCTGTTATCCTGCTTCCTAATTTGTGTCATGTTGATGAAGTGGGGTCTGGATTTTAATACTCGAATTACTTGTCTGACCAAGCACATCTTCATGCCTCTTTCTGCACCTGCTACCCTGATTCAGGCTTCCCTTTCCAAGAGTAGCTCATTCAGCAGTGAATTAATGCCAGGGGACTTAGGATGTCATGAGGGGCAAATTCTGGAGTTGGTTGGTCTGTTTGAATCCTGATCCTGCTGTCATACCCAAGTTACTTAACCTCTCTGAGCATCAGAGCTTCCTTAAATAGAAAATGGGAATGATAATAGTATCTATATCTTAAGATATTTTGAGGATTTAATGGTATGTAAAGCATTTAGGACAATATTGAGCATATATGTGATAAGAAAATATCAGTTATTTATTATTACTATCATCATAATTATTGATGAGAGTTTTAAAGTTTCTAAAAATTCAAATATTTTATACTTTCTTTTCCTTTCATTCACATCAGTATATTAGGCTGTGATAGCATTTCTGGGTTCTTCCTGGTGGTTCCTTAAGAACTACAAAAGACAAGTTTCCCATCACACTTGATAGAAATACATTCATTTCCATGTGTGATTTCATTTTTAATTTTTTTAAATGTGATGTATGAGCCCTAGCTGGTTTGGCTCAGTGGATAGAGTGTCGGCCTGCAGATGAAAGGTTCTGGGTTTGGTTCCAGTCAAGGGCACATGCCCTCATTGTGGGCCTAATCCCCAGTAGGGGGTGTGAGGAGGCAGCCGATCGATGATTTTATGTCATCGATGTTTTTATCTCTCTATCTCTCTCCTTTCCTGTCTGAAATCAACAAAAATATTTATTTTTAAATGTGATGTATGAATTTTTAAAAATTTAATTATAAAAGTACTAGTGGCCCAGAGTACGAAATTCATACACATAGGGAGGGGGTTCCCTAAGCTCAGTCTGCACCCTCTCCCAATCTGGGACCACTGGCTTCTAACCGCTCACCTGCCTGCCTATCTGATCTCCCCTAACTGCCTTTGCCTGCCTGCCTGATTGCCCCTAACCACTCTGCCTGCCTGATCACTCCTCACCGCCTCTGCCTTGGCCCCTGCTGCTGTCGCTTTGTCTGGAAGGTTGTATTGCTGTCCAGTCTAATTAGCATATTATGCTTTTATTATTATATACACAAGGTAAAAAATTGAAAATCTTACTTCTTTCTCTACACCCACCCCAACCTCACTTTCCAGAGATAAAATAACAATTGTAAACAATTTGCTGTCTTGGTCACATTGATAAGAGTATGAACTCTGGACCCAGATGACCTGTGCACTTAAATTCTGGTTCTAGCATTTATTGGCTCTGTGACCTAGTGTAGTAGTTTGTATTACTGCCATACATAGCAAAGAACCACAGACTAGGTGATTTAAACAACAGAATTTATTTTCTCCATTTATGGAAGCTGAAAGTTCAAGGTCAAGGTGCTGATAGGGTGGGTTTCTTCTGAGGCCTCTCTCATTGGCTTGCAGGCACCACTTATTGCTGCCTCTTCATGTGGTCATCCTTCTGTGCTCACATGCTCACAGGTATCTCTCTATGTCAAGGACACTAGTCAGCCTGGCCCACGTTGAGTGTCAACTCACGAACCCAGGAGGTCACAGTTTGATTCTGGTCATGGACATGCCTGAGTTGCAATCTCAATTCCCAGTAGCAGGCATGCAGAAGGCAGCCAATCAATGATTCTCTCTTAGCATTGATATTTCTTTCTTTCTTTTTTTTTTAACATATTTTTATTGATTTCAAGAAGAAGAGAGAGGAAGAGATAGAAATATCAATGATGAGAGAGGATCATTGATTGGCTGCCTCCTGCACACACCCCACTGGGGATTGAGCCCACAACCAGGGCACGTGCCCTTACCGGAATCGAACCCAGAACCCTTCAGTCTGCAGGCTATATCCACTGAGCCAAATTGGTTAGGGATTATTATTGATATTTCTATCTCTTTCTCCCTCTTCCTTCTCTCTCTTAAGGACACTAGTCAGATTGGATTAGAGTATACCCTAATGGTCTATTTTTTATTTAATTACTTCTTTAAAGGCCTAATCTCCAAATACAGTCACATTTTGAGGTATTGGAGGTTAGGACTTCAACATGTGAGTTTGACATTTCTGACCCTCAGTTTTCGGATCTGTAAAATGGAGACAGTAACTGTATCTACTTGTAGGGTTTCCTGAATATCTTACCTAATAATAGACAAACATGTAAAATGACTATATCTCTCCTATGCCCACAGCCAATCAGTGAGTACGCAAATTAGAAGGCCGAAGATGGCCAACCAGGCACAGAGTGGCCAGACAGGGCAGGATGCCTGCTATGAAAGAGCGGGCAGGGGGGCCAAGAGATATACAGGAGCGGAGTGCCACAGTGAAGACAAAGATGGCAGACTCTAGTCCTCTATCCAGAGCGAAGGCCTGGGTCCCTGGTGCTGGAAGCCAAGGGAAGGAAGGCCTATATGGCATGAATCTTTTCATGCAACGGGCCTCTAGTATCATATATAACATGCAAAGTGCTGGCCCATGATAAGTACGATATTTATATTTGTAGATATTGTCATTATTTCTGTTTACCAGACTTTTTCCTCTGGATATCACTTTTTTTTTTTTTTAAATGTGACACAATAATATTGTTTCTCCACAGCTTTGTTTTGTCATTTATGAATGTCTCTTGGGTATTTTACCTTGTCGGCATGTTAGATGTGTTTTCATTTTTTTTAATGTTACCTGAGGTTGCATTATAAGGATGTATCAAAATGCATTTCATTGGTTCTTTCATAATGCACTTTCTGGTTGTCTTCATTTTCTTCTAGCTCAAGCAGTGGGGAGCATTGTCCAGGCAGCTTTGGATTCTTGGGCCAGCACTTCTATTAATTTTCTAATCACATGGATATACATGGTTTTAATTTAATTAACTTACCACTTGCCTTCAAAGAAGGTTCTACACATTTATATCCCCACTAAAAGAATAGAGACCTATTTTCTCATACACATTAGTTTTGTTTTAATAATGGAAAATTTCAAACATTTACAGAAGTAGAAAGAAGAGCATACAGGGCCCATAGGCACATGCCTGTCATCAGATTCCACAGGTTTTAGCACATGGCCAAACTTGCTTTATACATCCCCCTGCCATTAAATTATTTTAAAGCAAATCTCAAATATGATATAATTTTGTTTGGATTTTAAACACCACACCCACAATGTGCCTGCATGTAATGGAAGACAAGACAATGTGTCCATAAAACACTCCTTGGCTTGTGTAGTGCTTTTCGCTTTCCAAATGCATCTTCTCCCTTTATTTTTAGATAGATTTGGCGAGGGGGATGGGCACGGAGAGAAAGAAACATTGATTTGTCCCACTTGTTTATGCATTCATTGATTGATTCTTGTATGTGCTTTGACCTGGGATCAAACCCCAACCTTGACGTAGCAAGATGACACTCTAACCTATTAAGCTATCCAACCAGGGCTCCCTTCATTTTTAGGTACCCCTAAAAAGGAAAATAGTGAACTCTATTTTCCTTACATCTGTAAGGAAAATAGAGTCCACTCTTGAGTGAGGAAGGAACAAAGAAACCAAACGGTCAAGGAGGCAACCAGTACTATAGGGACACAAGGGGTGGGGGGTGATATGACCAGTGCCCAGGGCATTGTTGGGGAGGAGGGGCAGAGAAGCATCCCCTACCCTACTCAAGATGCTGTTCAAGGTGGAGAAAGAAAGGGAGGACCACCCTGGCTTCTTTTTCACCATCTCTACCTTTCAGGCCTTTGCCACTGTCCCCATTGATTGAACTTAACCAGTAATCCTGGGAAATGTAGTTCCTTATGGGTCAGGGCAGCACAGGCAGAGGACAGAAACTAGGCAGCCAGCCAAGACAGTGGTACCACTCTTATAGGAAGCTTTCCCTTCCTCCTAGCAGACTTCTCAGCTGGAAAAATGTGTCTGGCTTTTTTAGCCTGATATTAACAGGTAGGCAAATAGAAAGGGGCAGAATGTCACAAGAGTATTTGCTCTGGCTTAAGAAGTAAGCTCTGCCTTCCACTCAAGCTTGGCCCCAGGCATCTCTCTTCATGCCATGGACATTTGTACATTTATTCATGCAATAAGTATGAACTTTAGAGTCAGTCTGCAATATTTGAACCCAGGTTTGCCATTTACCAACAATGTGACCTTCGACAAGTTACTTCATTCTGTGGCTTACTTTCCTCGTGTGTAAAATGGGGTTATAGTAGTACCTTTCTCAAAAGATTGCTGTGTGGATCAAGTGAGTTAATATACCTAAAGTGCTCAGAACAGTTTCTGGGCATATAATATGTTAGTGTGATTTCATTCTCCCATTCATCAGATGTACTTGAGCAACTCTTGGAGGTCCAGCAGTCCTGTGGAGGCAGGTGTGTAGATGGGGTGCCTGCCCACAGGAACTGGTAGTGGTGGAGTAGGGGTGGCCAGGTAGATGCATGTATGTGAATGCCAGGTAGACACCCTTTCACACATTCAGCAGGAGAGGTCCTAAGGGCTTCCCAGAAGTGCCATGCCAGATGGAGGTAGGGCAATCAGGAAAGGTCTCACCCAGGAGGTGGCTTGGGAAGTAGGCCTAAGGAAGGGGAAGGAGTAGTATACAAAGAGCATGGCAGGCGCTCTGGTCAGTAGCTCAGTTGGTCAGAGTGTCGTCCCATATGTGAAGGTTGTGGGTTCAATCCCTGGTGAGGACACATACAAAAATCAACCAATGGCCGAAACCGGTTTGGCTCAGTGGATAGAGCGTCAGCCTGTGGACTGAAAGGTCCCAGGTTCAATTCCGGTCAAGGGCATGTACCTTGGTTGCGGGCACATCCCCAGTAGGGGGTGTGCAAGAGGCAGCTGATCGATGACTTTCTCCCATCAATGTTTCTAACTCTCAATCCCTCTCTCTTCCTCTCTGCAAAAAAAAAAAATCAATAAAATATATATTTTTTTAAATCAACCAATGAATGCCTGAATAAGTGAAACGACAAATTTTCTCCCTCCCTCCTTTCTCCTCCCTTTCTCTAAAACCAATGAATAAATCTTGAAGAAAAGAAAAAAGAACAAAGAGTTTGGCCTGGCAGTTCCTAGAGGGAGAGCGCAAGACCATGGCCGAGGCAGGAGGCAACTCTAGTTACTGAAAATTTGGGGATTAGTTAGGAATCCTGGGGAGTGTTTGACCTGTGAGTTATAGCTAGTTTGTGAAGAGAAAACACCTTTAAATCCAAGGGAATGGGTTTTTTTGTTTGTCTTTTTTAAATATATTTTTATTGATTTCAGAGAGGAAAGAAGGTGAGAGATAAAAACATCACTGATGAGAATCACTGATCAGCTGCCTCCTGCATGTCCTACACCAGGGATCAAGCCCACAACCAGGCATGTGCCCTGACCAGGAATCAAACTGTGACCTCCTGATTCATAGGTCAGTGCTCAACCACTGAGCAACACCAACCAGGCTGAATCCAATTGGTTGTTTTTTGTAGGTTTAAAAAAAAAAAAAAAAAAAGAAAGAAAGAAAAGAAAAAAGATCATCCTTTTGGTTATGCAGAGAGATCTTTGGAAGAGGAGCTTACAGCCTCTGTGATGGTAATAATGGATGCAATAGTTGAGCACTTATAGGACATCATGCCCTATGCTTTATCTTTCTTCCTCGTTGAACCCTCATAGCCTCCTGTGAAGCCATTGGTGATGGTCCCGTTTTCCAGAAGAGTTATTTGACCTTCCCAGGCATTGTCATTACTCCTTGAGGAGGGAGGTGCTGACCACCTGCCAAGAGCCCTGTGCTGTTGTAGGTAATTTAGAATGGGCAGCAAAAGTGTCGACATTTTGTGGAGTTCATGCTTCTGCTGTGGGGGATGGACAAGCAAACTTCTAATTGGAGAAGTGAATTAAAGCCAAGGTTTCTTCAAAACCAGTACTCTTAACTAAGGTTCAAGGTGCTGTTTTGAAGTAGTTAGGAACACAGGTTCACATTCCAGCTTTATCGCTTCCTGGCTGTATGTGACTGCAGGCTAGTGACCTCCTCTCTCAGAGCTTTAGTTTCCTTATCTTTAAATGAAAATCTGGGTACTACCTCTTGTTAGTTAAGATTGTACTCTTCTACCAGTAACAGAAAACTAGTAAACTGAGGCTTAAAAAAAGATAACAGTTTCTCTTTTGTGTGTAGGAAGGAAAGGTGTGTGGGTAGACTGGGGCAGGGCCACTGTTAGGAGAGTGGGTTTCTTCTGACTCCTTGCCCTGCCATCATCAGCATATGGTTTTTCCAAGCTCAGGATCACAAGATGACTGCCACATCTACATTTCTAGAAGGAGAAAGGGTAGAAGGGACTGAGGCCAATATTTTTTCCATTGATTTTTTTTTTTTTTTTTTTTAGATAGTGGAAGGGACAGGAAGAGACAGGGAGAGAAACACTGATGTGAGAGAGACACACTGATTGGTTGCCTCTCACAAGCACCCTAACAGGGTAGGGCCAGGGATAGAGCCTGCAACCAAGGCAGGTGCCCTTGACCTGAATCCAACCTGGGACTCTTCAGTCTGAGGGCCGATGTTCTATCCACTGAGCCAAACAGGCTAGGGCAATGTCTTCTTATTGGAAAGTGTAGCTTTACCAGGATGCCCCTTCACACACACCCCCAGCCAATATTCACTTAATCTCTCATTGACCAGAATGGGACACATAATTATCATAGCTGCAAGGGATCCTGGGAAAACACACTTTTTGGTTGATTGTCCTCTCCCCAAATGGATTTGGACCTCTTTGAGAAAGAAGAGGAGAGCTGTGTGGCCTCAAATATGAAGCACTCAGCCTGGTATCCGGCATGGTAGCAGTCCGCAGAGAAAGGTGATAGTGTTCTCAGATTGAGAGGCAAAGTTCTTGTTGTCAAGGACTGCCACCAGTTTGTGTGTAGTTTCCTTATCTGCCCATTGGGAGTGATGTTCCTTGCCTTCAGATGTCCTGAGGAGCATTTGTGAGTCTGTGAAACTGAATGGCAAGGACTTTGAGATACATCCCAACCTGTAGGAAGCTGAGGCTGGCTTTTGTTTAGAAAATTGCCACATTTTCTTAACGTTGAATCCATCCCTACCAACTGACTGTCCACCCAAACACACTGTCCTGAAATGGCTCATTTTTTCATCTCTGTCACCCTGTAGTGAGAGAACAGGAGTAGTGATCTGTATCTCCGTGACCAGGTCTGACACAGCACTGGCCACCTGGTACTCAGTGGGGACTGAATTCTTTTAGGCTCCCCCTCTTATGAGGAACCCGCAAACCCCTGCATCAGCACCATTCCTGCCCCCATGTGGACAGCTATTATAGCTTCCAATGGGACCATCTACCTCTCATCGTGTTCATTATCCATGTGGCAGCCAGATCACGCACTGTCCTCCTGTATCTGCAGTGAAAGTCAGCTCCAGAATCCTAAACACTCGGGGTCTTTGTACCTGCTGTTCATTTGTCCTCCTCACCTACCATCACCCTTTCCTTGGCCACCTCTGCATTCTTCAGGGTTTAGCTTAGACACTGTCCCTTCATGAAGCCTTCCTTGACTACCCACTCTGCAGCACCCTGCTCCTTCCCTTTATCGATCCTTCCCTCCTGCTTTATTTTGGCATGTACTTGGTCAGTGCACTCAGACACATGTGTCTCCCCTTCTAGCCAGAGTGCAGAGAGGGCTCTTCTTCATCCACTGCTTCATTACATAGTAAGACCACAGGAAATGTTCATCTGCTACATGAAAATCAGTTAAGTAAATGAAGACTTACTGGTTTTTCCTTATTTTGAAAACACAGGCATTTTAAAGGTAATTAGAATAAATATAAAAAGGTATAAAGAAAATACATTTCCAAAAATGACTGGTAGTCCCAGCACCAAGAGATAACCTCAGATAACATTTTAGCATAATTTTTCTAGTCTTTTTTCTATGACTGCATCTGCGTGTATATAAATGTTTAATATCATAGGACATGCAGTAATTTCTTTAGCCATTGTCCTATTTTTGGACATTGAGGTTGACTTTGTGTGTGTGTGTGTGTGTGTGTGTGTGTGTGTGTGCTTTATGACCAATGCCATGGACTTTTTATTATTATTATTATTATTATTATTATTCATCTGTGTGATTTATTTGGGATCAATTCCCAGAAGTAGCATCACTGGTTCAGAGGATAAGAACATTTTAGAAAGCTACTGCCAGATTTCCTTTAGAAAGGTTCCAGCTGTGAACATTAAACAAAAAAAAAAAAAAAGTTTATGGTTCTGGGAGTGGCTGACTTCCTAGTGTCCTGGGCCCCCTGAGAGCCATTACCCTACTTCGTCTCCTGAGGACCAAGTGCCCACTTCCAGCCTGTCTTCCTCTGCCTTGGCCTTGGCCTGGGTACTCATCCTCCATGCAGTCCTGGGGCTGGATGTTTGATTGTAGTCTTGTGCAAATAGAGCTGCAAGCTCTCGCCGTCTGTCAGCCAGTCCATGGGCCCAAGAAGAGGCTTTGCACCCAGTCGAAGGTCAAAACTGGAGCCTCTGGTGTCATTGCAGGGGTATGGCTAGAATGCACTCCTATCAGCATCTGGCCCCTCAGTCCCTGTGCCCTGAAGCCCTCCTGAACTTTCAGGTGTGTGTGGATCCCTTCCCCTCTGTCCCCAGCTGTCAATGTGGTGAGTTGTCCAAAACTGCTGCTATGTGTAGCCTTGCTCTCCTTCCCTCCCCCTGGCCAGGAGGAAGTGCACATTTCTACAGCTTGCCCAGGTTGTTTGTGTGCAAACAGATGAAGTGGCCCTACCCTTCTGGGAAGTGGATACCTTTTCTAGGAGAAAAAGCGAATTTTGAGTCAGGGGAGCAAGAGTGACTGGTATGTGTGTGTTTATATACACTGCACACAAAGTCTTGAAACTAATCTTTAGGTCTTCAGAGAGGGTCTTAAATGTAAAATAGCTATGACTTTTAAAAAATATTTATTTTTATTGATTTCAGAGGGAAAATAAGAGGGGGAGAGAGAGAGAAAAAAAATCAATGATGAGAGAGAATCATTGATCTGATGTCTCCTGCATGCCATGTACTAGGGTGATTGAACCTGCAACCCTGACCAGGTATCCACCATGGGACCCTTCTGTCTGCAGACCAGCACTCTATTCATTGAGCCAAACCAGTTAGGGCAAGACTTTTAAATATATATATATGTATATGTGTGTGTGTGTATATATATATATATATATATATATATGTGTGTGTGTGTGTGTGTGTGTGTGTGTGTATATGTGTATATATATGTATATATATATATATGTATATATATCTTTTTCATAAAATTGTATATGTAATACAACAGTACAGTCTTAAAAAGAATTCACAAATGCAAAAGACTTTAAAACTGTTATTATGAAATGTAACGAAGGCTCTGAGAAGTGCGTAAAATGTAAATAGACAATTCAGCAAGCACTTATGTTAACCTGAGATCAGCAAGGAGATCCTGGCAGCATCCCAAAAGCTTCTCCCACCTTCTGGAGGCTCTGCTTCTTAGACTTCCATGGTCACCATTTCTTGCTTTTTGAAAGTTTGCTCACCCATGTGAACAACTCTGATTTGCCATGGTTCTGTTTTACCTAATTTTGAACTTCTATAAACAAATCATAACTCTACATGTTGTTCTGTGTCTGGCTTTTTGGCTCAAAGTCATGTCTGAGAGTCACATCCTGGTTTTGATGTCAGCACATTTCTGGTACTAAAGCTCATTTTAGCTGATATGCAGACAAGCTTTATGAATTTTTATATTTGTGCATTTTGTTTAATGAGTATTAGAAAAAATATGATTTCAGTCTAAGTATCATTAAGTCTTTAATGAGTCAGTTGGTGGAAAGGACCCTCTTGAGTCAAAAATAGTACAGGTGGTCTGTGATTGTGCCAAAGAGGAGACAAGTGACTGGGAAGTTTGGGAGCTTCAGGGTTCAGGACAGGAGCATTACACACATGCATACACTGCCACTCCCCTCCCTGGGGTGACCACTTGCAGCTGGAGGTCAGCCTTCCAGGTCTTCTGTTCTGCACTTAACATATGTAGATATAGATACTAGTAAATATAAAATAATTTGGAGTGTGGGTACTATTTTTAAGTACTTTTTTTTTTTTAATTGTAAAGAGAGAGTATGCCATTCTTCCTCATTACTTCTTGGGGTTTCTGAGCTATTTGGTTAAAGTAGCCAATTTCCTTATAAGATTCCACTACAGGGTGGAGTGATACTGGCAGTGGTGACTCCTGCCTGGAATATAAGAAATTAGGGGCCTGAATAATGCCACACATGAGTGATTCTTTTATTTAACAGATGGTTTGGTATCAGCCTCCCCATTTTATTTTATTATGTCAGTAATCTTGGCAATTCCGTAACTTCTCTCCTTTCCTGCACATGTTGGGAACTTGGAATCTGGAAAGGGGTTAACAGGGGGACCAGGCAGAGGCTTGGGATATCCTTAGTACTGAGTTAACACAGGATTGTGACTCAGGAGCCACAAATGTTCAGGGCTGTGCGTGCACAAGTGTGAGAGAGACACACAAACAGTGGGACATGGAGAGACTACGTAGAATAGGAACTCAGGTAGCAGAGATGCAAACATGGCACAGAGATGCAGAGAGATGGGGTAGAGATGTAGATAGAAAGAGACAGGGACACAGAAACATGAGACTATTTGGCTGTTTGGCTTGCTAATTGGTTGGTTAACAGGGTGGGTGGTTAGTTGATTATCTGCTTGAGTTGGCTGATTGGTTGCCTGGTTGGTTTTAGTTTTTCTTTTCATTTTGAAGCACTCAAAATACTTATGGAGGACTCACCCTGATCACAGTGCTGGTTTTGTTTGTTTGTTTGTTTGTTTGTTTTTAATATATTTTATTGATTTTTCACAGAGAGTTAGAGAGCTAGAAACATCGATGAGAGAGACATCGACCAGCTGCCTCCTGCACACCGCCCACCGGGTGTGCCCTTGACCAGTCGAACCTGGGACCTTCCAGTCCCCAGGCCGACGCTCTATCCACTGAGCCAAACCGATTTCGGCCACAGTGCTGTTTTGAATCTGGGAATAAAGCACTGAACAGTTGCTGCAGGCATTTGGTTGTTTCCTCACAGCTCCCCACTATGAGTGTAGCCACTTTGTCGTCGTTATTGTTTTTAAATGAAGATGTAAGAGGATTATCTCATGCTCCTCCAGTCGTCAGAGGAGGTGGCAGTGCTCTCTTTCTGGTACGAGTTGGGGCCCGGATTTGATCCTAGGCCATCTGACTCCAGAATGTGAGCCTGATTTTTGCCTTAAAATCACTCAGAGGTGGAGGGAAGACATTTATTGAGCCACTGTGTTCACAGCTCTGTCCCTGGGTTTTAGAGATGAAAGTGGTTATGAAGACCTGGCTTTGAACCCAACCTCTGCCTTTTCCCTCTCGGGGTGGTCTTGAATAGGTAACTTGCCACTCTGAGCCCCAGTGCTCCCTTCTGTGGAACTGTAGGACCTCCTGCCTAGGGATGCTACATGGATTGAGTAGGGCCAGGTGTGAGGCCAGTGTCATATGTAGCTTAGGGAATTTGCCCAGTGGAGCAGACCTGGGCTCCTGACTTCATATGTACCAGTCTTTGTTCTTATATAGAATGAGTGGTCACAGGGCAGACTCTGGGGTCAGCCAGACCCAGGTTCAGAGCTCAGCTCCTCCTCTCATTCTCTTTGTGACTTTGGGCAAATAATATCTCCTCTCAGAACCTTGGTTTCCTAATTTTGTTTTGTATAATAAGTACTCTGCACGGGGCCTGGCTCTTGGCAGCCCTGAATCAGGAGTCAGTTAGGGTGATTACTGATGGCAGCTGGGCACCAAACACCCAGGATAACACAGCCCAGCTATATGTGTCTAGCTCCCTCACTCCTCTCCCACCACAAGGAGCCTTCCTTTCCGCAGAGTTCCTAGTGGGCTTCACACACACACACACACACACACACACACTCCAAAGCTATTCCAGGTGAAAACAAGCAGAGCCAGAGATGCTCCTGGCTGGCTCCCTCAGAATGGGATGCAAAGAGCAGAACATGAACAGATGCTCTTTGACGAGGATTCCCTGGTTCTATTTAATCAGGATTGTCAAATATTGATTTAATCTCCGGGCCCAACAGATGTGATCATAGCAGGTTTCAGTGGCAATTAGCCAGGATTAGTTTGCAAGTCAGGCTCCATGTTGACAAACCATTTTCTAAAGGTGTCTTCGCCTGGCCACAAGCGTGAACCCTGTGGGGGAACATGTAAATATTTAACCACCAGTCCATCCTGACGGCAGCAGCCATGAAAACAGACAGAAGGTTGCCTCACACAGTGATTGGGAGTACTCGTGGTTCCAGGCAGCGGCATCTACCAAAATGTTTCAGTATTGAAATAAATGGCATGGCCACACCATACATATGGCTTGGCAGTGGGCTGGCTAGAACCAGTGAGACCCCCTAGAATGTCAGGCCTCCTGGAACAATGGTTGTGCCCTTGATGAAGTCTCCCCAGAAGGGCTTCCCCAGAGGCCCTCATTTGACCTTTTAGGTTCCTCGTCCGGCTCTGTCACATCATTCCCACTGCACAAGCATGGCTGCACTCCTGCAGCTCCTGGGTGGGCCCATTCTTCAGGAAACATCCTTTTGTGATTTTGTATTTCAAAGTCTCATTCGAAGTAAGTGGGACTGCACCCAGAATTAGAAAAAGAAGCTCTCAATTCACATGTGCTTTCGGGGAGATAACAACCCCATAATCTAATCCATCCAACCCCACAGGGTCTTGGAGGGGACACCTCCCCATGGCCCTGGCTCTGGGCTACCAGGATAGGGTGATGACTGATGTTAGCTGGGTAACAGCTCCCCCATTTGCCACCTGACTTCTGATCCCAGAGGACCCAGGGTTCACTCCAGGGAGCATTTGGTACCATTTGTTTGCTTGAGATTTCTTTTTATTGGGTCTAGTAATAATTAATGTCGTTTTTAAACATTCGTTTAAAATCTTGCTTGGTGTTGACTTGTATTGACATAACCTTCAAACACGTGGTATCTACAGAACGTGTGAAGTGCAATTAACAAGTTTTGCTTGAAAAAGTTTGTGTTTGGTTTGGTTTTTGTTGCAAAACTAGGGCTAAGAAGATGGCGGATGAAGAGCATATTCGGCACTGCATGCTTTACGAGTTCCAATTAGGAAGAAAAGCAAGTGAGGCTGCAAAAAACATCTGTAGTGCTCTTGGTCAAGATGCAGTTAGCGCCAGAAAATGCCAGCGTTGGTTTGAGAAATTTCGCGAGGGAAATTTTTCGTTAGATGACAAGAGTGGTCGAGGCTGTGTGTCCAATTTTGATCAAGAAGCTCTTCAAGCTCTTTTGGTGCAAAATCCTCTTACCCAACAAGAGCTTGCGACAACTTGAAATTGTTCACAAAAAACAATTTCCAATCAATTGCGTGCACTTGGCAAAGTCCAAAAGTTTGGAAAATGGGTTCCTCATAAGTTGACCGACAACAACCGTAATCAAAGAGTCACAATTTGCAGTTTGCTCCTCTCTCGTCAAAACCGTTTGCTGTTTTTAGAGCAAATTATTACCGGAGATGAACAATGGGTGCTGTATGTTAATTTGAAAAGGTGGCCTCAATGGTTGGACAAAAATGAGGCTCCGCAGCCCACGCCAAAACCTGACTTGCATGCGAAAAAAGTGATGTTGTGTGTTTGGTGGAATTTTAAAGGAATTCTTCATTATGAACTTTTACCATCTAACCAAACCATTACAAGTGCAGTGTATAGTGCCCAATTGGAAAGGTTAGCCCAAGCTTTAAGAGAAAAAGAACCCGCGCTGATTAATCGGAAGGGCGTAATTCTTCACCAGGATAACGCACGACTGCATACTGCAAGAATCACTGCTGAAAAACTGCGCCAGTTGGAATGGGAAGTTCTCCCTCAACCTGCATATTCTCCTGATATTGCCCCTTCCGATTACCATTTGTTTCGTTCTTTGCAAAACTTTCTTCTTGGAAAAAAATTTAATAATGAAGAATGCCTCAAAAATGCATTGACCCAATTTTTTGCATCAAAATCACAAGAATTTTACAACAGAGGGATTAAAATGCTTCCTGAGCGTTGGGCACAAGTAGTAGAAAACAACGGCAACTATATTGTTGATTAAATTTTGTTGTATTGTTTAAATAAATTAGATTTTAAAAAATATTAGAAAACGACATTAATTATTACTAGACCTAATAGTACTACACTAGTGGTCCAGTGCATGAAATTTGTACGGGGAGGGGGAGATGTTGCTCAGCCCGGCCTGCACCCTCTCCAATCTGGGATTCCTCGAACGATGTCCTACTGCCGTTTTACAGGGATCGGGCCTAAACTGGCAGTCAGACATTCCTCTCACAATCTGGGACTGCTGGTTCTAGCCACTCAACTGCCTGCCTGATTGCCCCTAACCACTCTGCCTGCCGGCCTGCTCACCACCAGCTGCCACCTGCCACTGGCCTGCTCGCCCCCAAATGCTCCCCCCTGCAGGTCTGATCAACCCCAAAAGCCCCCCCTTGCTGGCCTGCTCACCCCCATCTTCCCTCCCCACTGGCCTGCCCATCTGCAACTGCCCCCCTGCTTGCCTGCTCACTCCAACTGCCTCCGCCGCCCCCTCTTTCCCCCCCCCCCCCACTGTCCTAATCACCTCCAACTGACCCCCACTAACGGCCTGCTCACCCCCAACTGGCCCTGCTACTGGTCTGCTTACCCCCAGCGGCCCCTGCTGTCCCATCCTGGCCTGATCACCCCTACCACCATCCTTCCCCCCCCCCCCCCCGACCCCGCAACCCAAGGTCCTAGCCCCTCCTTTTTTTTTTTTCAGTGCCTCCTTAAGTGGAGGCTAGGCTGGAAGCAAGTGTCTAGGGTTTATTTATCTTCTATAATTGAAACTTGGTAGCCTTGAACAGAGGCCAGGGCCGGCCAGGGCAGGCGGGAAGCTTGGCTTCCTACATTGCTGGGGCATCCCAAGTCTCCTGCTTTACTCCAGCTCCATGGCCAGCCACCATCTTGGTTGGGTTAATTTGCATAGTCGCTCCTGATTGGCTGGTGGGCTTGGCGTAGCACAGTGATGATTAATTTGCATGTTTCTCTTTTATTAGTGTAGATGAGTAAAAATAATACAGCCAATACTTGTATATCACTGTATGCCATAGCCTAGGAGTTATGCTCAATTATTATTATCTCCAATTTATAGATGGGAAAACTGAGGTGAAGAGAAGCCAAGTGTCCTGCCAAGGTCTAGCTAGTTAACTAGCAGAGCTGGGACTTGAACCTGGGTAGTTTAACCATTATACTACAGGTACCACATCAGGAAACATCTCCAAGATGGTAATAAGTAAGAAAAGCAACTATGAGAGCATTAATCTGTGTGTTTTTTTAAGTTCATCCCTCTCTTTTTTTTTTTTCTTTTTTTTTTTTTTAATCGTCACCCAAGAATGTGCTGAGAGAGAAAGAGATCAGCTGCCTTCTGTTTGCACCCCAATCAAGGATTGAACCAGCAACATTTTTCTGCAACTAAACCACTCTGGTCAGGCTTTAATTCATCCTTTTATATAAGCATGAAATGATACAAGCATTTAACCTTATGCAACTTGAACTATGCCAGTTAGCAAACTAAAAACAAAGAAGGCACCATGCAATTTAAGCACTTTGGGTGACTGCAGCCTCCCTTTCACCGAGAAGCATGAGAACACAAGATCAGTGGCCCTTTCTTTTGTGGGGCCGGAGGTGAGCATCTTCAGGCCATAGAGGAATCTCCTCTTGGAACGGTGCATAGTTTTCAGACTCCTTGGGCCGTAGAGGCCATGCAGACTTGAGGCCTGGTGCTCTTCTATTCTGACCACCTTCTGTGTGGTCAGCACTTTTCAGGGGTGGCTTTCATTCACTGCCATGTTTCCTCTCGCATGCTCAAGAAGGAAATCTTAAGTTCTGTCTGAGACTCCCCTCCCCTGTTCATTTATGAGCATTTCCTTATAGACTCACAGAGAAAGGTCTGGAAGAATAAAAGCTGTTCACAGAGCCTCTCTCAGGATGTGGATTCAGGGCAGGGCCTCATACTTGCAAAAACTCAAACACATAGATTCCTGAAAGTGGAATTGCTGTATTAAGCTAAAATAGCATGCTCACCTGAAATTTCAGTGGGGGGCAGCCTTGAAGGTCTGCGTTCTTTACCTATGAAGCCTGCACTATAGGTAGGTAGTGTCAGGATTGAGTTATGTGTAGGATACCAGTGGTGTCTGCAGAGAACTGGACAATTTGGTGTCAGAAATGTTGAGAGTACAAAACAGATCATAATGGTATGCAGCCATGGTCAAGTGCCTGCTCATAGTGCTTAAACCCTTTGGAGTCCAGTCCCTGCTGCATTACTCCCTAATGAGGTGTCAGTGTCCCATCCATCCATCTTGTTTCCTGGGGGAGCTCTAGAGTGGTCCCGTTTATACTCCAGTTTCCAATAGAGTGGGGAAACTCATTGGGGGAGAAAACAGATTCTGCACTGACGAGCTGTGGCTGCCTTCCCAGAGATTTGTCTTTATGGATTGATTTTGAAGATACTTGCGTCATTCATGTATTCACAAGACTCTCATCTTTTAACTGCTTTTTATTTAGAATGTAGTGGTGAATGCATGGGAGCATAGTGTCCAGGTTTGAATCCTAGCTGCTCCACCTGTGTGAGACTTGGCCCTGTGGCCTTTGTCTCATCTATAACATGGGCATGCTAAGAAGTTCCTACATTATAGTTATTATCGCACACAAGCTAATGCATGCCAAGTGTGTTGCCTCAAGCCTCACACATTAGGAGCAATCATAGTGTTAGCCTTATTGTTTATTCCTGTCATCACCATATTATCTCTCCCCTGGTTATTGGACTGAAGGAATCAGTTTGCCTGCAGACAAAAAATCCAGTAAGACTCAAACAGGAGCTTGCAGCAAAGAAAGTAGGGTTTCTTTTTAGGAAGTAGTCCATGCCCAGAATCACAGGTGAGCTAAAGCTCAAATATCTGGCTCCTCAATGGCTTCCAGGGGATAGTTCGAGGTGGGGAGGGGCATGCAACCATTAATCATGGTGACCAAGGGAGTTAGGGTCATGGTCTTTATCAATTGGTCAGGGCTAGGTTAGAGGGTAGTTTATCATTGCATCTGTTCCTGATGTTAGCCATGGTGTCTCTCCATCTGGTTTTGCCAATTTTCTGGGTCTGGAGCTGAAACAAAATTGAAGCCTAGATGTTAACTCTAGTTTGATTAAAACTCTGTCCCTGTGTTCAATAGACCCAAGGCTTTGTTCCTAAGATTGTTTGATGCTGAACAGAATCTCATTGTCCTGAACCTTAATGATTGATTAAGGGAGTGGATGTGCAAAGGGGTGGAAAGTAGATGAGTCAGGGTGCGCCTAGGCTGGATAAGGCCTGTTTGGATCCAATGGAAAGAAGAATAAAAGGTCAGATTAAAGAAGTGGTGTTTCTGTGCAGATGCACCTTCTCCTCTGCACGTGTCCAAGAACACATGTCATAGATTCCAATCCACTGCAGACTTGAAGCTGCTTATAGTCTAAGGAGGACAAACGATACTCAGAGGCTTAAAAATCCTGTGTGCTAACTCCTGTAGTCGAGGATGTGTGCAGACCCTCAGAGCACAGCAAAGGGAGAACGTGAGTGATCCTGACGGGGATGTGGAGGGAAGTATGTAGGCCAGCAGCACTGGGGGACAAGAGGTGTGTACAAGGCTCCCTGGAGCAGCAGTCCTGTGAAATACCACCTGTAGTAGTTCTCCAGGACTCTTCAGACCAATAATTGTTATGGTGCATGGCCCCAATCAACAACATTCAACCCTGCAGACCACCTGGTCCCCTTCAGACCACACCCACTACTCAGGCCTCTGCCACACCTACTTGCCTGTCTCTCTGCCTAGGCTTGCTCTGCCTATGTGTTCACTGGCTCTCAGATTTGAAGCCTCTGGGACTTAGTGTCAAACCCTCTTCTCTTTGTTCTCTCTTCCTTCCTCTGTCCTCAGCCCTGGATACATATTAGAAACAGCTGCAGAACTTTTTTTTAAATTTTTAAATTATTTTAATGATTTCAGAGAAGAAGGAAAAGGGGGAGAGAGATAAAAACAATGATGAGGGAGAATCATTGACCAGCCGCCTCCTGCACATCACACACTGGAGATCAAGTCTGAAACCTGGGCATTGAACCATGACCTCCTGGTTCATAGGTCAATACTCCACCAGGAGCCACGCTGGCCAGGCTGCAGAACTTGACCCCACACCAGACCAGCTGATTCATACTCTCTCGGGGTGGGGTGTGAAGCACCTGTATTTTTACAAAGCTCCCTACTGCCTCAAATGGACAGTTGGGGACAACCCCATAAGGCCTTGTCCATCTGCCACTCCCAACTTTCCTGCCCCTGCTGGTCAGCCCCACTTATCAACACACCTGGTACATGACCGGTGCGCTCTCTTCATGCAGATTCCAGGTCGGACAGCACCCCCACAACAAGCCTTCCTGGTCTTCTCCCAACTGTAGATGAGTACCCTCCACCCCACCCTCTCACATTTTTGTTCATTTATACTGCTTACCACGTTTGAAATTACCTTGTTTTCTGTCCTTGTTTACTTATTTCTCTGGCTTCCCTCTACTGCAACTAAGTTCCTGATACAGGAGTGTAGTCTGTCTTGCTCAGGGCTTTATTTTCAGCACATACAACAGTAGTACATTGTAGTAGGTGCTAAGAAACATATTAAATAAACGGATGGGCTTTAAGTACTCAGTGTTTGTGGAATAAATCAATGAGTTATACATGCCTGATAACATATAACAATAAGTTTTTAGTGCTTTCTTAACAATAATTTGGATTGAATGATTTATAAGAATGTGATGTTTATTGTATTGAATGAATGAGTTGTAAGGACTAGTTTTTACTTGACAAATAAATTGCTTATATCTGCCCAGAAACAGTTACCATGTGTATGCCCTGAGGAGCCTCCGAGAGTAGCCCTTAGACACAGCTCTGAGCTATCCAGATCTTTTAGGTCCCACTGAGCCCCCATCACTGTGACTGGATCACATTTCTAAGAAGGAGAAACACCTTCAGCAAATCAGGCAGCCTTGGATACAGAAGGCTACCTGGGAAGGAGGCCTTGGCTCCCTGCCACCCCCATCTAAAGGCCTTCGAATAGGCAATGCCCTCCCTCTCCCTTTCCCCATGTATTACTTTCAGCTTCTTCCCAGGGGCAGATACACCTGGATACCAAGCAAACTTTATTTGCCCTCAAGTCACAGACCCCTACTTGTGCCAGTGCTTCCTGGTTCATCCATTTATTTATTCACCAGCTATTTATAATATTACGGCTTTTTATTTGTCAGGTCTGTGTTTTTTTAATATATATTTTATTGATTTTTTACAGAGAGGAATGGAGAGTTAGAAACATCAATGAGAGAGTCATTGATCAGCTGCCTCTTGCACGCCCCCTACTGGGGATGTACATGCCCTTGACCGGAATCGAACCTGGGACCCTTCAGTCCACAGGCCAACACTCTATCCACTGAGCCAAACTGGTTTCAGCGAATGTTCACCTTGTAATACATGTGGGATACATACGTGGTGATGTTATATAAATACATAGATAGATACCTGACTTTGGTGCTCAGCAGAATGGTTGGATCTGGAGATATTTTAGTGTGTGTCACCAGGGAGGAAATTGAGAATCAGAGAGGTCCAAGACTTTGCCCATAATCATTGGGTCTGCCCAACTTCAGGAATGAAGCACCTGGGTCAATCCCAACTCTGCCATCACATAGCCATATGGCCTTGAACACATTACTTCACCTGTCTATTCCTCAGTTTCCTTGTGTGTAAAATGATGTCTACCTAAATGAATTGTTGTGAGAGTTGAGAAATAACAGATGTAAAGTGCTTAGAAAAGGAACTGAGCTACATAGAAGGATGATAAACATGGTAGCCATGGTAAACCAATATATGTTTTATTGTTATTTTATTATATAACTAAAATGTCCAGTGTGGGGGAGTGGAATAGGGTTGACTTCAGGTACAGCTTGATGCAAATGATGACTGTAGTCCCCAGATTGTCTCTAACTATTGGCCCCTTTCACAGACAGTTCTCCCCTCATAATCACAAGATGGCTGCAGAATTCCATTCCTCACATTCTATCAGAATCAGGGTAAGAGGGAAAAACACTGTCTTCAGCACCTGCATTCCTGGCCAGGACGTCACTGGGCCTCACTGGTTCTGATCTGGTCACATGGTTTGTTCCTGAGCTCCAGAAGGAGCCCCTCTTCTAGCCCATTGTGGCCCCACAAAGCAGGGCCCTTCAGAATCAGGACACCTAGACCATGATCTTTGTCTTTTTCCACTGTTCCAGCCTCTGGGCTCTAGAGGCTTGGTTAGGGAGTATCCCAGTTCCCCAGTTTCTTCAGAAGCAACAGTCTGTGAGCATTTATAGAGATATGGATAGACCCTGACCTTTTGAGGGGCTAGTGTGGCCATCCCCAGGGATAAGTCCTCATGACCCTAGGGCACTCAGGACAGTCACAGATTCTGACTTTCCCAGCTTCTCTGGCGATTGGAGTAGCGAACAAGTGACCACATTCTGGCCAACGAGACATAAAAGGAAGTCTGTTGAGCCAAAACTGGTTTGGCTCGCTGGATAGAGCATCGGCCTGCGGACTGAAGGGTCCCAGGTTCGATTCTGGTCAAGGGCATGTACCCCAGTAGGGGTGTGGAGGAGGCAGCTCATAGATGTTTCTCTCTCATAGATGTTTCTGGCTCTCTGTCCCTCTCCCTTCTTCTCTGTAAAAAATAAATTTAAAAAAAATTTTTAAAGGAAGTCTATTGAGGTAGGGGAAATGCTCTGGCAGATTCTCCTTCCTGATTGGGTCAGATAGGTAGAAAAAACATTCTTACATTAACTCTTTCTTTCCTCCTTGCCCATGGTTCAGTGAGAAGCTTAGCTATGGCCGCCAGCTGCACCACGATGCCACAGTCAATGTTGAGAACCAGCAACACACTGTGCAGGGCTGGCGGGAGAGAAAAAGAAAGTGTCTGACATCATCCACTGTACCAAGCAAGAAACTGTCGTATCTACTTTCTTGTTACATGAGATAATGAAATGTTTTTGTCACCTGAACCACTGTTGGATGATATTCTCCTGCTTGCAGCCAAATGCATCCCATGTGACTGTCCCACTGCTGCTGACTTCTCATTGTGCTGTTGTGTTGGCTCCATTTTTCCCTTTGTCTACCATTCCCAGGTTCTTTCCTTGCACACCATGCCATGTATTAATCAAGGTTCTCAGATGGCAACAGCAGAAGCCACACTTGGCGATCTTGGCTTATAGAATTAACAATACAGAGAATGGGCAGGAGCGCAGGAACACTGGAGGAAGGGAACCAGGGGTTCCCAGCGAAAGCCACGCCACACACAGGGAAAGCCAGGAACACCATCTCCCACCATTACAGGACATTCCCCAGCTTCTATGCTCTTCTGAACCTTGCTCAGATTAAGCAGAGAACATTGGCTTGCTGGCTAAGCCGGAGTCCTGTGCTTACCTTACCCCTGGCTGTGGTGTAATTGTGGGGAGGGGATGGAGCTCTTGCCTAAGATACATGAAGGGGTGATTAATAGTAGCAGTCACTGTGAGATAGGTGGTATTATCCCAATTTATAGATTAAAATTGAGTCAGTTTCAGTAACCAGGCCATGGCACACCATGTTCTGAACCGAGGCTGTATGTCTCATAATGGAAATCCCCATAGGAAAATCAGGGTGCTTTTAGGAAGGTGATGCTCAACAGTGAACAGCTGGAAATGTCCCAATGTGCACTAGTTCTTGAATCCCAGAGAGGCTGTGGGTATCACTCTGCCTCAGAGTGTCACAGGGACATGGCTGCACCTACTCGGAGAGCAGATTTGTGCAGAGACCAGGGCCTTGACAACATCTGTGTGTTTTCGCAGAAGGGAACAAAACGGATTGGGGGTTTCCAACTGAGCTGAAAACAAAGTGCCATCAGCAAAACCCATCTGTCAGGAGGAGCTTGTGTAAACAACTCAGGGTCACATCTCAGTGACTGGTTTTCCCAACTAGACCAAATGTGGCTTCTATTGGTGGTTGTATACAGACTAGTTCTTTGAACTCTGCCAGGCTGGCCCAAGGGTGCAGCTGCCCTGCTTAGTGCAAGCAGTGCCCTTGACTGGCCAGACAACTGAGCCTGGCCTAGGACCCCACGCCCAGTAGGGTGTGGGGCATCATGACCTCAGATATAGACTCACCCTAGTTTTTCTCCATGAATCTGCTTCATGCTTTCCCCTTTCTGTCAAGTCATGCCATACCTCTGGGCACACATGTACACATACACTCACAACACGAGGCTTAGCAGTTCTTCACTTGGAGAGAGAATACCAACACTTGCTGACTAGAGTAGCTATGTCTGGCTCCAAATTCCAAAGGAAAGAAAACTTACTGGTCACCTTGAACCAGATACCCAGCCCAACCAGATACCTAGACTGGTACTCTGAGAAGAATCAGGCAACCAACAGATTCTGCCACAGACCACGACTCACTTTCCCTTTCTTCTGTAGCAGAGAGTTTCATCTTCCAGAAGTTCAAGGTAGAGACGAAGGGAGATGATCCTGCAGAGTACTTCAGGTTGCCATGCAGAAGTACAAACTTGCTTCCCCAGAGGTCTGCAATTCAGGGTACACTTGCATGTCAAGTTAGAAGCTGTCTGTTCACTCATTCATATAATAAATAGTCCTAGACACTGTTCTAGGGACTGGGAATACATGGGTGACCAACACAGACACCCCTGCCATTCTGAAATTGATAATGTGTGGTGAAAAAAGTACGTAAAAAGATAATGAACAAAAATAATTTCAATTGGTGTAAAAACAAAGCAGAGGGGGCTGGTGATAGAAAGAAAGGCTTTGAGGGGACCAGGCTTTTGTGGCTTCATAGCTTGATTTGGGAAGCTTTACTGAAGAGCTGGCCTCATGGGAGGGAAGCCAGCTTGGTGAAGAACCAAGGAAGGCTACCCACATGCCTGAATGGGGTTTGCTGTGTCAAAATAATAGAAAAGAAGAACCGTGTGGTGGGATCTTGGTTGGGAATGGTGAGTGGCATCAGGGAGACTGGTAGGGGTCAGATCCTGTGACATTTGGGGGCCGACAGAAGGAATTTAAACTTTATTCTAACAGGAGCCATTGAGGAGATCTCAGAAATAAGAGATTTACCACCTCAGGTTTCTAGAGACATTCCTCCCCCAGTGCTCATAGTAACATCGGCCCTTCTCATTTTCTTTCCAGTGAGGTAGCTAGTCCGGCAGATTGTAGAACAGGCCAACAACAGTCCAGCCTCTGTATACAACCACCAATAGACAGGACTCAGAGGACAGCAGAGCCTGTTCCATGAGAAAAGTCAGTCAGATCCTGGAAGTGGGAAACTGTGCACAAGTGATCCCATAAATAAACAGCATCAAGTAAAGGGGGTGGCATTATAAAGTATCATAGAAGAGACTTGAGAAATATATTTGCGAAAGCCGAATATGGATCTTGTTTGGATCTTGGTTTGAACAAATCAGCCTCAAAGACACCTTTGAGACAATGGGGGAAATGCAGTACAAATGGAATATTACATGGTATTAAAGACTTCTCGTTAATCTAGATTGGTGTGATGAAGTTATATTTTTAAAAGCCTTATCTACTAGAGATATAAGCTAAGCTATTCATATAGGTGAAACGGCATGCTATCTGGGATTTACTCTAAAATAGTCTCTCAAAAAAAGTGTAGGAGGGGTGGATGGATAAAATAGCAATGGCAAATACAGTAGTCCCCCTCTTATTCACAGTTTCAGTTATCTATGGTCAACTACAGTCCAAAAATATTAAATCAAAAATTCTAGAAATAAACTATTCATAAGTGTTAAATTATGCACCATTCTGACTACCTCACTTCATCTCATCACATAGGCACTGTTTCATATCATCTCAAGAAGGATGAGTACAGTAAAATGAGGTATTTTGAGAGAGCATATTCACATAACTTTTACTATAGTATGTTGTCATAATTGTTTTATTTTTATTATAACTTACTGTTGTTAATCTCAAACTGTGCCTAATTTATAAATTAAACTTGATCATAGTTATATATATGGGGAAAAGCATAATACATAGGATTCCACTGGTGGTCTTGAAGTATATCTCTCACAATGAGGGAAGAATCCTATACAATAAAAGGGTAATATGCAAATTGACCCTAATGGCGGAACAACCAGAACTACCGCTGGACCTTGATCACCTTGCAGTCCCTTTCCCCAGCCAGCAGGCTCCAATCACCTGATGACGAATGGGGAACCCAGGGTGGGTGGTGGGGAATGTGTGCAGCGCCAGGCCAAGGCTCCCACCCCACTGGTCACCACACACACAGAAGGCAACCCATGGCAGGGCGGGACCGGCTGCAGGCAGTTGGGAAAGATGGCCCCGATCGCAGGCCAGGCCTAGGAGAGTACCCATGCATGAATTTCGTGCACCGGGCCTCTAGTGCTGTAATAAAAGGCTCTTCATAGTCTTTTCTCTGCTTTGGGGTATGTTTGGAAATTTCCATAATAAAAAGATTTTTTTAATTGCCTGAAGCTGTCCAAAAAAGTCACTCTCTAGAAGCAGTAACATCACATCTCACCTTTGCCTTTTCTCCCTTTTCAGCATGGCACCCCTGCAGCCTGCTGGCCCTCTTCCCCATCTGCTGTTTGCTCTGCCCTGCTGAACCACTCAGACTGTAGCTCCGGGACAACACCTGCCTCCTGAGATTGTCCTGGCTCGGCTTTCCACAGCAATGGTGGAGAATTGGACTCCACAGACTCATAACCTTCCTGTCAGGCTTCAGGAACCAGCATCCTTCATCCTGGGACTGGTAGCCCTGAACAATGGCTGAGGGCCAGAGGACCCCGTAAAGTTACTCCGCAGCTTATAGGGGCCAAAGCATTCCAGTGCCTGTGGACTATGACCACTTATCGGCCCATTCCCAATGATGGCATGGACCCGGCAGCCAGCTGTGGGGTTAGGGGAGGCAATGTCCTCCCCGGGCCCCAAACAGGAGACTATGCTCCCATGGGATTCTGGGTCCAGAATGGCAGCATGCCCCAGCCTGTTGGTGAGAGCCCAGCTACTGCCATCACCCGCCCCAGTCCCACCACCCCCACAGTGCCCAAGATGGGTGTGCGTGCAAGAGTGGCTGACTGGCCACCCAAGAGAGAGGCCCTGAGAGAGCAGAACAATCCAAGCCCCTCACAGGACACAGATGGCACAAAGACCACAAAGGTGGCCCATTCCATGAGGAGCATACAGAATGGAGAGCCCTCCGCCAGCACCCCAGCCTCCTCAGGGTCCCGGGCCTTCCACCGACTCTCCAGGAGACGGTCCAAAGATGTGGAATTCCAGGATGGGTGGCCCCGGTCCCCTGGCAGGGCCTTCCTCCCCCTGCGGCATCGTAGCAGCAGTGAGCTCACCCTTAGCGAGTGTGACATGGAGGACATGGGGGAACCTAGGGGGAGCCGGCTCATGGGAGCCTTGCCTCTCTTCCGCGAATATGGGAGCACCTCCTCTATCGATGTGCAGGGCATGCCTGAGCAAAGCTTCTTTGACATTCTCAATGAGTTCCGGAATGAGCAGCCAGAGGCCCAGGGCTCCCAGAACCTCACCAAGCTCCTCCAGGCCCATTCAGGCCCACACCTCCCAGGGAGCGTCAGCGGAGCCAAGGGAGATCTCTGCCATGAGCAGCCCACCAGGGACAACCTTCTCCCGCTACAGCCTGGGAAGGAGAAGGAGAGGGCCCGCAAGAAGCCTGTGCGGGGCCTGGGCAGTGGGGACACAGTGGACTCATCCATTTTCCGGAAGCTGAGGAGCAGTAAACCAGAGTGTGACACTGGCCGGTCCCCTGGGGAAATAGAGGAAGGGCGGAGCCCCCCAGAGGCCAGCAGGCCATGGGTCTGCCAGAAGAGTTTTGCCCATTTTGATGTACAAAGCATGCTGTTTGACCTTCATGAGGCAGCTGCCAACAGGGTGTCCTCGGCCCAGAGGCGGAACACCACCACTGGGGCCTCAGCTGCCTCGGCCATGGAATCCCTTACAGTGTCACGGGCCCATGGCCTTGGGGGCCTGGACCCGGCCTTCACCAGCACGGAGGACTTGAACTACAAGGAGAACCTGGAGCAGGACCTGGGCGATGACAACAGCAATGACCTGCTGCTCAGCTGCCCGCACTTCCGCAATGAGATTGGTGGCGAGTGTGAGCGCAATGTGAGCTTCTCCCGGGCCTCAACCACCTCCTCGGGCAGGAGCGAGTGCCGCCTGGCCGAGCCCAGCCTCAGCACCTACCGCACCAACGCCAGCATCTCTGTGCTGGAGGTGCCCAAGGAGCAACAGAGGACGCAGAGTCGCCCGAAGCAGTACAGCATTGAGCATGTGGACCTGGGTGCCCGCTACTATCAGGACTACTTCGTGGGCAAAGGTGACTGGGGCAGGCGGGCGGGTGGTAGCTTGTCTCTGAGACTCCCCTGCTCATTCACTCATTGTGTGCTAGGAACTATGGCAGAGCAGAGCTGTGAAGATTTAGTGAGCAAGCGTCAGAACACAGGGCTGGCACGCCAAATCCTTGAACCATGTGAGGCATTCATTTAGCAAATATGTGCCTGGTTCCTGGGGATACAATATTGGCCAGTTAAACACAAAAACCTTGTTTCCTATCAGTATAATGTTTTAGGGGTGGGTGAAAGGCAAACAATAAAATTAGATGAATAGCCTGGCCAGTGTGGCAGTGATTGAACATTGACCTATGAACCAGGAGGTCACGATTCAATTTCTGGTCAGGGCACATGCCCGGGTTGTGGGCTTGATCCCCAGTAGGTGGTGTGCAAGAGGCAGCCTATCAATGATTCTTATCATTGATGTTTCTATCTCTCCACATCCCTTCCTCTCTCTGAAATCAATAAAAACATTTTTAAAACTAAGTAAATCGATAAAATATATAAGGTATCATAGGGTAGGGAGTGCTATGGAGAAAAGTAAAGCAGCCAAGAGAAAAATAAAGTGTCAGGGTGGGAAGTTGTGATTTTCAATAGGGAATGGTTGGGAAGAACCTCCTAATAGGTGCCATTTGAGTATTGAACTGAAGTAGGAGGGGAGGAAGACTAGTGACAGTGTTTCCAGCACAGGGAACAACAAGTATTAATACAATAGTTCTGAAACACCAAATAGGAAGAAGGCCATTGTTCCTGGGCTGAGTAACTGGATGGGGGGAGAAAGAGCTAAGGCAGAAAGGTGACAGGGGCAGATAATGTGGGACTTTGTGGGCCATAATGAGAACTCTCACTTTTACCCCAAGTGAGATGGAACTGCAAGAGGTTTCTGAGCAGGAGAGGCCTGATCTGGCTATGTTCACAGCCTCCCTCTGGAGGTAGAGAGCCAAGAAGGAGATGATTGACGCATCTAGGATAGGGGCAGGGAAGAAACAGGGAGGTTCTGGATCCCCTTTGAAAGTGGAATTATTGATGTTTTGAAGTCATTAACACCAGGGAGAGACAGGCTTTATATATCATTAAGTTTATTGGTGCTGGTGGGACAATTCCACGAGGCAATGTAACATAGGACAGAGACCACAAACCCAGGCAGGACACGTACAGAAATAAGCACACCAAGCAGGCACTACACAAAGGGCAGCTCCTGCTCAGCTCCAGCTCATTGTTGTCATGTAGGGAATGCAGACACACTCAGGGTTGCCATCCTTTATGATTTTTTTCAAGATTCTCCTAAAATTCAGATTTTTTAAAAATGTGAATTCTTCTAATGTTTAAATGATGGTAACTGTATCAATTCACAATTGCTTACAACTACCAATAACAGGCTTACCACAGCATAGCAGTTTATTTCTCTCATGAAGAAGTTCAGAGGTCAGCAGCTCAGGGCTCATATTGTTACTCCTCAGCATTAGTGGAATGCCAATCTGAGTACATTGTCTCCAGGCCTCAGGTGGTCTCCTGGTCCAAGATGGTTGCTGGAGCTTTAGTCATTTCATGCTTGTTTCCAGGCAGAGAAAGAGAGGACAGGATAAGGGCAAAAAGGCAGACCTCCTGTCAAGTCAATCCCTTTTAAAAAGTTTTCTCTGAAGCCCATCCAACTGTTACTGCTTATTGTCTGCTCCTATCTGCAAGGCAGGCTGGGTAATAGAGATTTTTAGCTAGACATACTCTCTCTTTTTTCTTCCCCCAAGATTAGAGGGTTTTCTTAAAAAAGGAAGAAGGGATGAATGGATAGGCAGCCAATACTTCATAGCCACTAATTGAAAACTTTAAAGCAGTGTCCTACTCAAGCATAACCACAAGGTTCAGAGTGCAGTCTCTGCAGTCAGGCAGCCCTGGATTCGGGGTGTTCATCCCATAGCTTATTAACTACATGACACATTTCTTCCTCTAGACTCCGTGTCCTCATGTGAGGAATAGACATGATTGTAGTAGTATTACATGCCCAAAAACAAAATGACACAGAAATTGAAAATAAAGGAATTAAAAAAGAAGTTTCAGTCAGTTGCTAACCAAGAGAAAGCAGGTAAGGCAATATCAATATCACACAAAACGGATTTCAAGGTTAAAAGTTCTTTTAGGAGGAACTGAAAAGGCCATTTCAGGCTGATATTTAAAAATTCATCCAAAAGCTCTAATAGTTGTGAACCTTTGTATTTGCCAACCAGGTTTAGGGGCATATGTATATGTATACAGGGAGAATTGAACAAATCCATAATCAGTGGCAGCAGCTGACAAGGCCTCTCATTGAAATTGATGGATCTAGGAGCCAAAACAATAAGGTGGACATGGATTTGAATAACCCATCAAAACTGGGTTTTGATATTAGTACATATTTATTTTGTATACATATTACATATACATATGTATACAGTTATGCATATTAATTTTGTACCTAATTAACAGGATACATTCTTTTTAGCTCACATCTAGAAATAACTACATGAAAGGATTGTAATGAGGGTCAAATAGGATTGTACATTAAAACATGTAGCTCTTCATTAGGCTGGTAGTAAGTACTCATGCAACTTTTTAAAAAAGCAGCTTTCTTTAAAAAGTATTTGTAGCCCTGGAAGTTCATAAATTAATTAGTCATTGGTCATTATTTATTAAGTGCCTACTGTCTGCCAGGACCATTTGCGAGATACCTGGGTATGCATTAGTGTATTAAAAAACAAAACAAAACAAACAAACAAAACAGCAACCGCTTTAGGAATGAACTGGTATTTGTGGAATATAGTATTTACTCTGTTCTCTGCCAGCTGGGGAAATTATTGAACCCACTGTGGGTGCTCTTCTGATTGGGTCATTAACTAACATATTATTTGGGCCTTAGATAAACCTTTGATTTGCAAAAGCATCTCATGAAATTAGGCACCATCAGTTCAACATCAGTGCACTGGGATGGGAAGGAATTTCTAGGTACATGCTGACTTCATGGACTTGGGTCAAGTCAGACTGTTGGTGGGTATCCACCACAGGCAGGAGATACTTGGGGAATACAGGAAGAACAGTTTGCTGGAAGCAGAATAAAGCAGCATGTTTTAGAAAAGGGGTGAGATAGCTGTCATTTCCTGGAGCGAGCAAGAGACTTCCTCCATGACTCATTATTGGCTATGTAAGCACAAGGGGGAAAAAGAGTAGTGGTTAAGTCCCCTGGGTCTATAGAAATGCGATCAGATAAAGGTGATGCTTATCGGTCCTTTTTCTGTGACAAACGTCATGGCCTGGGAGTAGTAATAGCTAGCACTGCTCACTTGTTTGTTGTGTGCTTGGCTCTGTGCTGAGTGTTTAATACTTTTTAACTTAATTCTCACAATTATACTGAGAAGTGGGTCCATCCTTACTGATCCCCTTTTACTGATGAGAAGACTATCGAGTGACTTAGGGCAAATAGCTAGTCAGATTTCAAAGGCTCTTTAGCTAGAATCTTAATCACTTCTAGAGTGTTAACCATTTCTTGAGAGGTAATTTGGCAGCTAAACTAATGAACATTTGCAAATGCAGAAGAATCACAATGATACTGGGTGGTTATGTGCTGTACCACACTGAGCATTTTATATTTGTAATTTAATTTCATCAGCTCTATGAATTGTGGGTAATGTCAGGGCCCTCATTTCTGAGAGAGCACTGAGGCTCAAGTTGCGTGACTTGGCTGACATGGTATAGTAAGATGGATGTTCACCTCTTACGGACTCTCCATCGAATGTGGCCATGTCTGGACTGAGAGCCTGCCCTGACCCGCAGTCCCCTCAGCAGACTTGCCATGGGATATTACCAGAGAGCTGTCTCTGAACTCACCTACTCTTCTCTCACAGAGCATGCCAATTACTTTGGTGTAGATGAGAAGCTAGGGCCAGTGGCCGTGAGCATAAAGCGCGAGAAGCTGGAGGACCACAAGGACCATGGGCCTCAGTACCAGTATAGGATCATCTTCCGGACCCGAGAGGTAGGTTCGCTATTACATAAATATCTGTGCACTCTTCCTCCTTGCCAGGAACTATGGGCAGGCGCTTCAGCTCCTTCATCTCATGTAATCCTCCTGATAACCTCAAATCACGAGTCTCCCCATTTTACAGAAGAGAAAACTAAGACTTAGAGAAATTAAACAAATCTAAGATCAGTGAATGAGTATCCAGGCCAGAATTGGAATCTGATGTGTCTATCTGATGTGCAGAGCCCTGGGTCTTCTATTTGCAAGAAATTATTAAAGGGATGTATGCAGAGGATTCTTTCAGTACCATGAGATATCCTGCAGAGTGGAAAAAAGATTTAAGGCAGCTTGCCTGGGCAGAGCAGGAATTTGGAAATCTCAACCCAAAGCACTGCTATTGATACTGATGGCTCAAAACACTCTCATTGCATTTCTTCATCCTGCATTTAGAATTCCGTTGTCCTGGCTTAGTCAGAGGCCTTCCTCTTGGTTACATGTCAGCTGTGACTAAGGAACAAGGCTTATTGGGGACACCCTGCTTGATTAGGCTCTAAAGTTGTAAGTAACAAAAATCTACTTCTAACTTTAAGCCAGAAAGATAATTCATTGGTTCATGTATCTGCAAATCAAGGGGTGGGGCTAGCTTCTGGCATGGTGGCCCAGGCACTCCAACAGTGCCACCGGAGAACTCTGCCTGCTCATGTCTCCATTCTGCTTAGCTTCATTTTAGATTGTGAATGCCATTCTCTTTTGCCTCTAATAAACTCTCTTCATGTCACAGGAAAATGGAGACTGGCCTCTCAATTCTTCTATATCTTTATGCCTTCCTTTCTACAGGGAAGATACTCTTATCTGCTAAGTCTCTGGGAAGGACTCTGATTGGCTCTGCTTGGATCACAAAGTCTGCATCCTGGGCCAGCCGTTGTCATCAGGGATGTTAGAGGAAACTGGCCAGATCTAAGATAATGCATTCCACCCAGGGAACAGGGGCAGGGCAAGGCATTGTGATTGACAGTTTTATCAGAGCCACCTGGCGGAGGCTGCCTGACAAAAAAGAAGGGGGGGGGGGGGGGGGGACACCTGGGTGAGCAAAAACAATGGAGATTTCCAAAAAACCTTTCCAGAAAAGGAACAATTATTAGCTGGGAAGATCCCTAAAAATGGGTCTCCCTCAGCTCTGCATAGCCCCTTGGGCCTGGCCTTTGCCTAAACATGATGTGTGAGGCCATCCAAGCCTGGAACTCATTCAGATAGGCAGATGCTAATTCAGGCGTCTTCAAACTTTTTAAAGTGGGGGCCAGATCACGGTCCCTCAGAGAGCTGGAGGGCCGGACTATATGAACTACTAATTCCTACTGTAATACCTCGGCTGCGCTCACTGCCCAAAAAACCTGGCGGGCCGGATCAGACTCCTCTGCAGGCCCCATGTGGCCCGCGGGCCGTAGTTTGAAGACGCCTGTACCAAGGACCCAGCCCCAACCCCTCATGAAGGCCTTCCCACTGAGGGGAAATGTGATAACACAGAAGCTTTGTGGCAGCTGAGGGGAGGCAGCCTCCAAACTTTGTGCCCATTTTGCAGGAGATTACCTGTCTCTGCAGCACTCCTCCCTCTCCTTGCCTTTCTAGCCACATGAGCACTGGGGCAGAATATGAGGAGACAGCTCAGCTCACACTGTATGAGACTGTTGTATGACATGGGAAACTACTAGGTGTGGTGGCAATGATCAAATACAAATAATATTTACTACAATTGTTTAGCACTATGTGTTGGGCATTTTCTATACCCTCTTATGTCTGTTCACTCACTTAAATGTCATGACAGTTCTGTGATGAAGGCATTATCATCCATTACAGATGAGGAAACAATCATAGAAAGGTGAAGGGACTTGTCCAAAGCACAGTGAGGTGTCAGCCTGTGCTCCAGCCACAGCTCAGCTGCTTCTGAGATTTTAGTAACAGTTTAGACTCTATGCTGACCCATTCATGAGGTGTGAACTCAGCTTAGTGTCAGTATTACTACTATTATGTTATTGTTTGTTGTTGTTGTTGTTGTTGTTGTTGTTAGTGGAAATAGAATATGTAGAATGGATTTTTAAAATACCAGACTGCATTGCACATTCTGAGTCATGAGACTTTGGTGTCAAGATGATGGGTCAGGGTGCAATATTTTTGCTGTGGCTCCTTTTCAATAAGTTTGAAACTGACTTAGAACCATTTCTGGCTTGTGCCTGCTTCCATCTCCTTGCTACCCACAAAACCAACCTCCAGTCTGTCCATAGAGATTCACTCAGGCCTGGCCAGTGTGATTCAGTGGTTGAGCATCATTCCATGCACCAAGACATTGCCAGTTCTATTCCTGGCCAGGGCACATCTCAGGTTGTGGGACGTGCAGAAGGCAGCCAATTGATATTGATTCTTTCCCATCAGTGTTGCTCTTTCTCTCTATCTCTCTCAAGTCAATAAAAATTTTATCTTTTTAATAAAAAAAAAAAAAAGAGAATCACTTAGCCCTACCCTCTGACAGCTCTATGCTGGGCACTGAGGGAATAGTAACAAATAAATTATGTAGTGTGATTGGACAAAGTAGAAAGTAAAGCAAGGAAGGAGAGATGAGTATGAGGAAATCCTGGTTTGGCCATTAGCAGTTGTGAAACCTTAGGCATATAGCTTCTCTCACAGCCTGTTTACTCTTAGGAATTTCAGTTTCATAGGACTGGTGTGGGCTCTGTAACATTGTGCATATAAAGTGAGCAGTGCTGGGCCTGGCACTTAGGGAAAGGCCAGTGAAGTCAGCAGTGGGAGTGGTCTCAGTCCACTGTCCCCTTGTCCATGCCAGTCAGTCCTGTGAATTTTGACCTGCCATGAAGTTCACAATCACAAGCAGCCCTTTCTCTGTCTTCACACACACACAGGCCATACATAGATTCAGCCCTAGGCTAAGTCCTTGCATAGCTGCTCTGTTGGGCACTCAGGCCCAGGGGCCTCATCATCTGGAGTTGGAGGGAGAGGCAGCAAGATTTGCCTGGCTCCTTCCTAAGACCCTTTATATGTTGTGGTGGCAGAGCAGAGAATTTCATAGTCTCAGAGTAGTTACAACAATAGCTAACACTTTTAGCCAAGACTGGTTTGGCTCAATGGATAAAGCGTCGGCTTGGGGACTGAGAGGTCCCGGGTTCGATTCCGGTCAAGGGCATGTACCTTGGTTGCAGGCACATCCCCAGTAGGGGGTGTGCAAGAGGCAGCTGATCGATGACTCTCTCTCATCGATGTTTCTAACTCTATCTCTCTCCCTACCTCTCTGTACAAAATCAATAAAAAATATTTTTTTTTTTTTTAAATAGCTAACACTTTTATGTAGCCTGTATTCCTGCCAGGCATTGTCCTGTGTGTTTTCTATGCACTGATCCTTCAAATTCTCTCTACAGTCTCATTATGATCCTTGCTCTATAGATGAGGACATTGAGGCCTGTGGCAGAGCTGGACATAGACCCAAGCTGCCTGGGGCCTGAGCTCATGCTCTTTACCACTCATCACATTCACTCTCAGGTCAAAACTGAATTCTGACTGGAGCAGACAGCCTTGGGATCAGTCTAGCTCTGCCACTCATTAGCCGAGTGACCTTCAGCAGATGGATTTACTTCTGGATGCCTCAGTATCTTCATCTGTAAAATAGACTTTGTGCTGCCCCCTGTTTCTTGGAGTGGCAAGAAGAGCACAGGTGTGAAAGCACAAGGCTGCAAAGCAGGGAGCTCTAAGAGGCAGATATTATGACGACACTGCTGTCATGGCTGTCGCCCTCTGTTGCAAGGTCAGGGTATACTCTGGAGAATAAGGATTGAGTTCATGCACAGAGTTCTATCCTCCTGTTTACACATATGTAGCAGGCTCTTGTAAACTAAGGCAAGGGGGCAGAGCAAGGGCCCAGCTGTTTTCCAAGCCATCTGGCTGGTCTGGCCCATATGGCCGCCACCACCAGCCACCAAGCAGACAGCCAAGCAGGCCTACATCTCCTGGCAAAAGGAGTGTAAGTATTGGCAGCACTGAGCTTCCCACTGGGGCAAGAACAGAGTTGGAGTTGGGTTTTAGCAGCACACACCTATGCTGGACAGGACAAGTCCAGACCAGGACTGCCCTATCATCAGCCTCTTTACTGGCAATGTCTCCCATGACATAGGGAGCACCAAACCAGGAACTGCCTGGTCCACCAAGATCAGCCAGTTCCATTTAGCCCTCCCAATGGTGAGTTTTTGACAGACCTTAGTTTTGTGAAGGTTAGAGGTTTGTATTTTTATTTTTTGTTTATTTAAAAAGTAACAGTCACTCACTGTTAAGAATTTAAACAGTACCTAAGTGTACCTAGTAGAAAAGGAAGAATTTTGATTGGGACCTTTTAATTCTTAACTGCATGTGTGGTTTTGTACAAATACATTTGACACATGTACATATAATAATGGCTAACACTATTGCATGCTCACTATATGCCAGATACAGTGCTAAGTACTGTATATGTATTAACTTATTGAATCCTGATAACCTTTTGAGGCAGGCACTATAATCTCTATTTTATAGACTAGAGGCCTGTTGCACAAAATTCATGCATCAGGGAGGGGGCCTCAGCCCAGCCTGCACCCTCTCCAATCTGGGACCCCTGGCTCCTAACCACTCACCTGCCTGCCTGCCTGATCGCCTCTGATGGCCTCTGCCTGCCTACCTAATCGTCCCTAACTGCCCCCCCTTTCCCCCCCACCCCCCCGCCAGCCTGATCACCCTTAACTGCCTCTGCCTACTGGCCTGATTGCCCCTAACTGCCCCGCCCCTGTCAGCCTGGTCGCCCCTAACTGCCTCCTCCGCCAGACTAGTTGCCTCTCACTGCCCTGCCTTCTGGCTTGGTTGCCTCTAACTTCCCTCCCCCCTGCTAACCTGGATGCCCCCAACTGCCCCCCTCCCCAAGCCAGCCTGGTCACCTCTAATTGCCCCGCCCCTACCAGGCTGGTTGCCCCCAACTGTCCTTCTCTCCCCGCCCCCCGCCATCCCCAACTGCCCCCCCACTGGCCTGGTTGCCCCTCACTGCCCCCACCCGCCTTTCCCTGCTGGCCTGGTGGCCCCCAACAGCCCTCCCTGCCTGCCTGGTCACCCCTCACTGACCCCCCCCACCAATCTAGTCGTCCCCCCTGCCGGCCTGGTCGCCCCTCAGTTACCCCCCTGCTAGCCTGGTCGCCCCTCAGTGCCCCCCTCTGCTGGCCTGGTCACCCCACAGAGCCTGCTATTTGGTTGTTGTGTGAGGGCCCACCGGCCAATTTGCATATTACCCTTTTATTAGTATAGACTAGTGGCCCAGTGCATGACATTCATGCACAGGGGGGGTTATGTCCCTCAGCCTGGCCTGCACCCTCTCCAATCTGGGACCCCATAGGGATCAGGCCTAACCAGCAGTCGGACATCCCCCTCACAATCCAGGACCATTGGCTCCTAATTGCTCACCTTCTGCCTGCCTGATTGCTCTTAACCACTCTGCCTGCTGGCCTGTTTGCCTATAACTCTCCCCGCTGCCAGCCTGATTGCCCCTCCTTGCTGGCCTGCTCGCCCCCAACTTTCCCCCCTGCCAGCCTGCTTGCCCCCAACTGTCCCCCGTGCCGGCCTGTTCACCACCCACTGCCCTCCCCTCCTGGCCTGATGGCTCCCAATCATCTCTGCCTCAGCCCCGCCACCATGGCTTTGTCCAGAAGGATGTCTGGAAGTTTTCCTGGAAGGTCTAATTAGCATATTACCCTTTTATTAGTATAGATGAGGAAAAGGGCCCAGGGTCACACAGCTGGAGAAGTGGTAGAGCCAGGATTCAAACCCAGGCAGACTGACTTCCAAGTGGCCTCCCAGGAAAACATGCTTAAAGGAGGGTGGATGCAGCACAGAGAAAGGCAGGGATATTGGTGGAGAACCATCTGTGTAGATAGGAATTTCCTTGTTTACGTGGCCCTGAGGTCCTTTTGTGGCTCACCTGACAAGTTTCCCCCAGTGAAATGCCAGGGCCTTGCAGGCAGAGCAGTAAGTGTAGGTTTTATTCTAAAAGTGATGGGAAATCCTTAGCAGGTTCTGGGTAGAGCAGAGACATGATCTGACTCAGGCTGTGGAAAGAAGGGACATGGGTGAGGTGGCAGCAGGGCAGGAGGAAGGAGGTCTGGAGGAGGCTGCTGTCACAATCCAGGTAGTACATGGCAGTGGACAGGACCAATCAGAGTAGAGGTGGCCACTCAAGCCTGCCAGTGCCCTACTTACTGTCCCCAGCAAAGAAGGAGAGCTTGGGGAGCTTTTCAAGTAATGGCTTTTGGTCAAGTAGTCAGAGTCAAAATGTGACCATAGGCCTCCTGTCTCCATTGTGGAAGAGAATATGAGGATTTCTGGTCCACGCTGATCCCTGACCCCAGCAGAGGGTTCTTTGGAGCAGTGTCTGTGGGATACTAACACGCTGATCTTGTTGGTGCATTAATTGAAACCCATAGTTCCAAGGCCACCCAGATTGGCATTGCAAAGCATAAGACGTCATTGCTTTTAATGATCTATTTCAGTACTCCCCTGCTTATGATAAGAGATTTGTTTGTGTATTAACTACCAAGATCAGAACTGGGAACTCCCAAGCATGAGGTCATTCCATTTCTTCCACGCACACCTCTTTTCCAGGTCCAGTTTGGCAAGGGTTAGCTGTACGTTTAAAAGCAATGTCATGACACATTATTTTTTGCCACCTTCTGTGACTGTTGACTTAGAGTGAGTATGTTTTACTAGTTAGAATTGGTCCTCCTTAGTCTTTAAACCATAGACCCAAGTATATTTTGTTTGGGTGCTTATAACAGTCCCTCAGGGAAGGGTTTTTTCCTTGTACTGCTGCAGACCTTGCTGTACCATCTTGGTGTGGTCCTGGAGCTGCTGTGCCTAACCCCACGTATGGCATCACCTAGTGGCCAGCAGCACATGGTGGATAGAAGTCTGAGCTATGGTTAGTGAGAATGCAAAGCAACAGGAGTTCTCAGACAGGGAAAGTGGAAATTGGTACAACCACTTGGAAAACTTTGCAGTGCAATATACAATAATTGAATATTAACTTACCTGGTGTTGCAGCAATTTCTCTCCTAGGTATAAATCCAAAAGAAAATGTGTTCTTGTGCTCTAAGAGGTGCTTCTGTGAATGTTCCTGACTGCACCTCACAGTTGTCCATCACTGGAAGCAGTTTCCATGCTCGTCAACAGTAGAGTGGATTAAATCCATGGTGGTAAATATGTCAGCCTCTTGCAGCAACATGGTTAAATCTCATACCCATAGCATTCAGAGACAAAAGCCAGATATAAAAAAAGAAATCCAAACTGCAGGAAACTAAAAAATGGGCATAATAAGTTATGGGGTTAGAAATCAGGATAAGGTTTTCTTGGGGAAGGAGGGGAAGGCACAGAAAGGTTTCTGGGAGCTGGTTGTGTTTTTTTTTATATGGGTGGTGATTACCTAAGTGTTCACTCTGTGATAATTCCTTCAGCTCTGCTTATATGTGTTATAGATTATACTTCACAGTAAAAAAAAAAAAAATTAAAAATTTAAAAAAATTTAAAAAATTTCAAATGAAAAGAATAATGAGCTTTGGAGAATTCAAGCCTGGGTTGGAACCTGGTTCAGCCACTTAGCTGTGGTGACCTTAGATAAGGTGCCTAACCTCTTGGAGCTTACATTTTCTTTTAAGTTGTGAAGGATGTCTTTTTTCCCCACATTTTAAAAGAATATCTTTATTGTTGAGAGTATTACAGATGTCCCCTTCCCCCACTCCCACCCATTACTCTTCTCCACTGGGTTCCCACCCTGCCCCAGGCCTTCACTATCTTATAGTCTGTGTCCATAGGTAATACATATATGCACATAAGATCTTTGGTTAATTCCCACCTCCCACCCTTCCCCACTTCCCTCTGAGATTCATCAGTCTGTTCCATACTTCCATGCTTCTGGTTCTGTTTTATTCATCAGTGTATTTTTTCATCAGAATCCTTGTTCATATATTTTGCTTTTTAGATTCAATTGTTGAGAGAATACCCTTCAACATTTCATGTAATACTGATTTGGTGGTGATGAACTTCCTTAGCTTTTTCTTGTCTGTGAAGCTTTTTATCTGACCTTCAGTTCTAAATGAGAGTTTTTCTGGGTAGAGTAATCTTGGTTAAAGGTCCTTGCTATTCATCACTTTGTATATTTCTTGCCACTTTCTTCTAGACTGCAAAATTTCTGTTGAGAAATCAGATGACAGTCATATGGGTGCTATCTTATAGGTAACCAATTGCTTTTCTCTTGCTGCTTTTAAGATTCTCTCTTTGTCTTTAACCCTTGGGCATTTTAATTGATGATGTCTTGATGTGGGCCTCTTTGGGTTCATCTTGTTTGGGACTCTGTGCTTCCTGGACTATCTATTTCTTTCACCAGGTACGGGAAATTTTCTGGCATTATTTTTTTTCCAAATAGTTTTCAATTTCTTACTCCCTTTCATTTCCTTCCGGTACACCCATGATACAAATGTTGGGATGCTTGAAATTGTTTAAGAGGATCTTTACACTATCTTCATACTTTTGGATTCTTTTTTTCTTTTTGCTGTTCTAATTGGGTGCTTTTTGCTTCCTCATATTCCAAATTGCTGATTTGATTCTTGGCATCCTCCACTCTACTGTTGATTCCCTGTAAATTATTATTCATTTCAGTTAGTATATTCTTCATTTCTAACTCGTCTTTTTTCATGTTTTTTATGTTTTTACTAATTTCCTTGAAATTCTCACATAGTCCCTTGTAGCTCTCACTGTAACCATTGTGATCATGAGGAAAGAGACAGCATCATTATAACCATTGTTTTGAGTCTGTACTTAATAGTTTATTTGCTTTCATTTCATTTAGTTATTTTTCTGGAGGTTTCTTTTGCTCTGTCATTTGTGACATGTTTCTTTGTCTCTGCATTTTGATTTCTTCCCTGTATTTATTTTTATGTATTAGGTAGAGCTATTATGTTTCCTGGAATTGGTGGAGTGTCCTTGTGTATAAGGAGTCTGGTAGGGCCAAGTGGCTCAGCTTTCCCAGTCACCTGAGCTGAGCACCTCTATGTGGGTGTGTGCACTATCCTGTTGTAGTTGAGCTTTGATTGCTGTTGGTGTCACTGGAATTGACCTCCAGGCCAATTGGCTTTGAGGATCAGCTGCAACTACAGTGGAAGAGTTGCTGGGCAGAAGACACTCTATGGAGTAGGACTTGCTTCAGTGGGGCTTTGGTGCTCACTGAGTCTGCCCCTTAAGTGTATAGTTATAATCTGGCATGGTCTGAGGCTGTGCACTGTCTGTGCCCTGCCTGGAGCTACCTATCAGGAGCCACAGAGGGATCTACAAGTGGCTGCTACTTGTGTTAGGATTGGAAGTGCTCAGGAAAGGCAAAGCTGAGAAGCAAGGCAGGCTACTGCTAGTTCTGGGCCTGGGTCCTATTGTTGAGATGTATGGGGCATGCTGAAATCAGCTGCTGCTTGTTTGAGAGATTTTAGGAAAGTCTGGAGCCATTTATATGGAAAACCTGCTGCAAACAGCTTAGGTCGGTGGTGTTTCAGAGAATCACCAGGTAGGAGCAATCAGTGTGAGAGCCAGGTTGAATGGAGACTCAGATATGGTGCCTGGCAATCAGCTCTGCAGCATAGGAACAATGACACTTGTGAGTACCCCTTTCTGGGAAAAAGCCAACCCTGTGTTCTTGCTGTGATGCTAGACAATCCAATTCCTCCCCATATGTTCCTGGAAGCCACTGCCCCAGCACTGGAGCTCAAAGGGAGTGAGTCTGAGTAAGTTGGTGCACTAGCCCTTTAAGAGGAACTGCTTGGGTCTCCAGCAGCTTCCATGTCACTTAGCCACAATCCCCAATGTTTTTTACAGCCCAAAGTTACGGGGACTTCTCTCCCTAGTACTGGAACCCTGGAATGAGGGGTCTGGTGTGGGGCTGGGACACCTTGCTCCTCACGGGAGGCTTCCATAGTCAAGATACTCATCCCAATTGAAAAAACATCACATGTTGGTGTTGGACCAACCCATTCCATGCCTCCACCCCTCCTACTCGTCTCAATATACTTTCTTCTTTACTACTCTAGTTATAGGACTTCCATTCAGCCAGATTTCAGGTGGTTCTAAATGATAATTGTTTTGTATTTTAGTTGTAATTTTGATGTTGTTGTAGGAGGCGTCAAGTACCATTTACCTACCCTACTATCGATGATCACCTATGGGTTTGTTTTTTTTTTTTTTAATCCTCAAGATAGGTTTTTATTGATTTTAGAAAGGAAGGGAAAGAGAAAAACATTGATCAGTTGCCTCCCATATGCACCGTAGATTGAACTCATAACCTAGGTATGTGCCCTGACCAGTAATTGAACTCACCACCTTTTTGGTGTATGGAACAACACTCCAACCAATTGACCTACCTGGCCAGGGTGAGCTTCCATTTTCTTATCTGTAAAATGGAGATAATAAAATCTTCTTAAACAGACCTATACATATAACTAGATAACTACTATCATACTTGAATTACAGTAAACTGAACCTTCATAAATGTGACTTGTAATGAATTATATCAGTTAGAATTTACTTTGTCTACAAAGTAATAGAAAACCTGACTAGCCATTGCTAAACTAAAATAGGGTGTTATTTTATTATCTAACAAGAAATCTGGAGGAAATTGGCTGTTGGGATTGATTTCTCTGTGATTTTTTTTTTCTCTTTCTCATGATCACAAGGTGTTTGCCATAGTTTCAAACATCTTATCAGCACACCAATGTCCTAGCAAGAAGAAATGGTCAGGTGAAAAGCAAATTTCCTCTTACAAGGGATGAATCTGTCCCAGAATTCCTCCCCAAGCTGAATTCCCTTTCACATCTCCTTGCCTGAACTAGACACATGGCCAGCTGTAGGGACAACTTGGAAAGCAATATCTGGGGAAGTGGAATTAAATGGTCAAGATTGACTAAAGGTTTTAAACACAGACTACATGTCAGAATCACCTGAGTGGTATTAAAAATGTGTGTGTGTGTGTGTGTGTGGTGTGTAAGTATACACATATATAAGCATATGTATACTTACATACATACTTATATGCCTGGGCTTCACCACAGACCAACTGAATCAGAACTATTGATTGTACTTTTTTTTTTTTTTTTTTTTTTTTTTTTTTTTTTTTTTTTTTTTTTTTTTTTAGGTGTGCCTACTTTCTTTTAATTCTAACTGAATAACATTTTTAGGAGAGAGAGGAGGGATACAAGACAACTCATCCCACACCACATGTGCCCTGACTGGGAATGGAACTCATAACCTTTTGGTTCCTGGATGAGCCTAAAGCCCTGCTCCTTCTGCAGGCCCTGGAAAGAGCACTACGTGTCTCTTCCCAGCTTCCAGACTGAAATTTTTCTTGGTGGTATCTGTGATTGTGATTTTTGTCAAGAAACCAGATTGAGCCCTAGACAGTTGGGCTCAGTGGATGGAATGTCAGCCTGGGGATTAAAGGGTCCTGGGTTTGATTTGGTCAAGGGCATGTGTCTTGGTTGCAGGCTCCTCTCTGGCCCTGGCCCTCCCTGGCCCTGGCCCTCCCTGGGTCTGGTCAGGGAATATGCAGGAGGCAACTAATTGATGTGACTCTCTCATATTGATGCTTCCCTCTGTCTTTCTCCCACTCTCTTTGAAAATCAATGGAAAAATAGCCTCGGGTGAGGATTAAAACATAAATAAAATAAAATGGTAATTAAAACTTTTTTTAAAAGAAAGAAACTAGATTGAAAATGAGTGCCATAGTTGAAGGCCCAAATCTTCATATACTGATGGCCAGGGCACCAGTACATGGTATTATATTTACATACTAGAGGCCTACCACACAAAATTTGTGCACAGGTACAGTCCCTAGGCCTGGCCTGCAATCAAGGCCATCTTCCCCAGTTGCCTGCAGCCAGCCCTACCCACCACTTCCACCCACATCCTGTTCCCCCTCCACCATTGAATGATCAGTGCCTGACGGCCAGGGAAAAGGACGGAGATGTTGGCTGTTTCCACCCGCTCACCAGCTCCGCTCCCACTGTGGGTGGCCATCAGGCAATTGGAGCTTGCTGGCTAGGGAAAGGGACCAAGAGGTGGTCACTGTGCCTCATAATGACTGGTCCAGCGGTCGTTCTGCCATTAGGGTCAATTTGCATATTACCCTTTTATTATATAGGATGGAGGTCTGGTGCACAGGTGGGGGCCAGCTGGCCTGCCTTGAAGGAGGCCCCAGATGGGGGTGAGGGTCCCTACTTGGGGACGGAGCCAGCTGGGGCAAGGGGCCACAGGGTTTGCAGGCCGTCCCTGCCCCCAATCAGAGTTGGGGTCCCTGCTGGGGGGTGGGGCCAGGTTGGGCGAGGAGTCATCAGCAGTTTGCAGGCCAGCCATGCTCCTGATCGGGGTGGGGGATCCCTGCTGGAGCATGGGACTGGCCTGGGCAAGGGGCTGCAGGTGGTTTGCAGGCCATCCATGCCCCTGGCTTTGTCAGGAAGGACATCCAGAAGACTTTTGATCTATCCAGTCTAATTAGCATATTACCCTTTTATTAGTATAGACTAGAGGCCTAGTGCATGAAATTCGTGCACATGGATGAGGTGTCCCTCAGCCTAGCCTGCACCCTCTCCAATCAGGAACCCCTCGAAGGATTTCTGACTGCTCGATTAGGCCCACCAGGATTGGGCCTAATCAGGCAGTCAGACATCCCTCTCACAATCCAGGACTGTTGGCTCCCAGTCACTCGACTACCTGCTTACCTGCCTGATTGTCCCTAACTGCTTCTGCCTGCCAGCCTGATCACCCCCTAACCACTACCCTGCCAGCCTGACCAATGCCTAACTGCTCCCCTGCCAGCCTGATTGCCCCTAACTGCCCTCCCCTGCAGGCCTGGGTTCCTCTCAACTGCCCTCCCCTGCTGGCTATCTTGTGGTGGCCATCTTGTGTCCACATGGGGGTGGCCATCTTGCATGTTGGAGTGTTGGTCAATTTGCATATTCCCTCTTTATTATATAGGACTAGAGGTCCGATGCATGAAATTCGTACACAGGGCCGGGGGTGTCCCTCAGCCGAGCCTATGCCCTCTCCAGTCTAGGACTGCTGGCTGCCAACTGCTTGCCTGCCTGCCTTCCTGATTGCCCTTATACACTTCTGCCTTCCAACCTGATCACCCTCTAACCACTTTCCTGCCAGCCTGATTGATGCCTAACTGTTCCCCTGCCAGCCTGTTTGCCTCTAACTGCCCTCCCCTACAGGCATGGTCACACCTAACTGCCCTCCCCTGCAGGCCTGGATCCCCCTCAACTTCCCTTCCCTGCAGGCCCGGTCACCCCCAATTTCTCTCCTCTGCCGGCCTAGTCACCCCTAACTGCTCTCCCCTAAAGGCTTGATCACCCACAACTGCCTTCCCTTGCAGGCCTAGTCCCTCCTAACTGCCCTCCCCTGCTGGCCATCTTGTGTCCACATGGGAGCAGTCATCTTTGACCACATGGGGGCAGCCATCTTGTGTTGGAATGATGGTCAATTTGCATATTATTTTGTTATATATGATAATATTGTAATGACAGTGAGAGTGTCCATTTGAATGCCTACCTCATGGAGCCTATTTTATCTGTTACTAGAGGCCTGATGCATGAAGATTCGTGCAAGAATGCACCTTCCTTGCCCTGACTGCTGGCACCATTTTCGCTCCAGCCAGAGCCACCTTTTTACTCTGGCCCAGAGCTGCTGGGGCAATGCAGAATGCCATGGCAACAGGGTCCAACCCTGCCCTCTGTGCTCGGTGCCTGTGTATGCAAATTAACATGCTATCTTTGTTGGGTTAATTTGCATATTCACTCATGATTGGCTGATGGGCGTCACGAAAATATGGTTAATTTGCTCTTTCTTTTTTATTAGTGTAGATACTTCTTACTCCCTGATGTAATCCATCTCCCACTAAAATGCCAGCTCCTAGAACAGGGCTGGCATTTAGGAGGTGCTGAGTCAATATCTGTTAAAAGAAACGAAGTTATGCCTGGTCAGCATGGTTCAGTGGTTAAGCATTGACCCATGAACCAGGAGATCACTGTTAGATTCCCAGTCAGGTCACATTCTTATGTTGTGGGCTTCATCCCCCAGTAGGGGGCATGCAGGAGGCAGCCAATCATTGATTCTCTCTCATCATTGATGTTTCTATCTCTCTATCTCCTTCTCACTTCCTCTCTGAAATCAATGTTTAAAAAATGTTATATTCCATGCACTGTCTCATTTAGTCCTCCTAACACCCCTTTGGGGTTATAATATTGTCACTCTACCCATTTCACAAACGAAGACACATGAAGCTCAGAGATAGGCTTGACAAAGAGAAGTCACTTAGTCAAGATCACATAGCCAAGAGGCATCAAGTTCAAGTCCTGGTCCAGACCCAGGGCTTTTTGGCCCAAGAGCCCAAGCTACTGACCATCACATATATGTTCTAATCCTTCCCTGGTTCCCATGAGCCTCCTAACAGTCCCTTCTCTCCCTTGAGCAGCTTATCACCCTGCGGGGCTCCATCCTGGAGGATGCCACACCCACAGCCACTAAGCATGGGACTGGGCGGGGTCTACCCCTGAAGGATGCCCTGGAGTATGTCATTCCTGAGCTTAACATCCACTGCCTGCGGCTGGCTCTCAACACTCCCAAGGTGACGGAGCAGCTTCTGAAGCTGGATGAGCAAGGGGTGAGCTGGGGCTGGGTGAGGGTGTGGGGGCAGTATCTTCTGTCTTGGTCACTTTTTTTTCCCCCCAAAGATCAGAAACTAACGTAAGCTAATTTCAATAAATGGAGGAATCTGTTATCAGATTCTGGGATTGCCAAGAGCAGGAATGTAACTGGGTATCAGGAGGAAAATAGTGTAGGGATAAAGGAGCCACCAGGTTCGTGTGTGTGTGTGTGTGTGTGTGTGTGTGTGTGTGTGTGTGTATACATGTAACACTTGTGTTTTCTCTCTCCCTCTGCACACTGGCCCTCCCCCCGCTCTCAGAGTTGCTGTTAGAGTTGTGGCCACTTGCAGAGACCATCTCACTGATTTTCAGCCCAAGAGAGCCTCTACCTGGCCCACACTTAAGTCAGATGTCGGTCCATGGTCCCATCACCAGCAACTAGAGGAATCAGGGATACATTAAAAAAAAAAAAAAAGAAAACCACACAGTTATTGCGGGCTCACCCACTAAAAAAATGTGTTGACTCTACTGATTCCTGCACACTTCAGAATTTCCTTTTGTAGAGTCTTAGCCAGCACCAATCCACCTAGTATGGGAAGCTGGCCCAGGCAAGAGTCTCTTTCATGAGAGAGTGGCATTGCCCTCCATAGATAAAGAATTGGAGGCACTGGCACCTTGTCATGCCTTTCTATAATGGGAGGAAGGGAGAGGGAGAAGACAGCTGGGACATGTCCCCATGCCTTTTCCTTCCTCTGGCTGTGGCCCTAAATTCCTGTGTCACTCCAGCAACTTTCTGGGCTCAGTGCCCAAGAAAGTCCCCCTTTGTTCCACCCTCTCTGACATCTCTGCCTGTCCTGTCTTCATAAAGCCACTCTCGCCTCTGCAGCTCTGCCGGAAACACAAAGTGGGGATCCTTTACTGCAGGGCAGGCCAGAGCTCAGAGGAGGAGATGTACAACAACGAGGAGGCTGGCCCTGCCTTTGAGGAGTTCCTCTCCCTGCTCGGTGAGAAGGTCTGCCTGAAGGGCTTCACCAAGTACGCTGCCCAACTGGACGTCAAGAGTAAGTAGCCTGGTGGAGGAGCCAGGTAGATCATAGTTAGAATTGGTGAACCACTCCTGCATGCCCTCCTGATGGGCAAAAGACCTGGTGATACTAGGTGAAGACCCTGGGCAATGGGAGCTCCAGGTCTCTGCTGATGGGAGTGCAAGTAGTACTCGACTTTTAAAAACAGCACTGCATATTCTGGTTAAGTCTGAAAATTCACCAACTCAGTCTCGACAATTATACTGCTAGACATGTCCTTTGATAACTCATGTACATGTGCCAGGATATATCCTGCATACTTATAACTGCAGAGCCCAGGACAGTGACCAGTGTGCATGAGCAGAGCTGTGGCATAGTCACATAGTGCCACTCTGTGTGGTGACGACGACGACAACAAACTGATGTCTGGATGAGATGCATGGCCAGCAGGGCTCGGAAGAGGGGGTACTGAATGATGCCTTTTATATAGTAACTAGAGGCCCCATGCACAAAATTTATGCAAGTGTGTGGGGACCTCTGGGTGGGAGGCCAAGGCCCTGCGCCCAGCCGCTTGCTGTCAGCTGGGGCCTGGGAGTGGCGGCCCTGGCCTCTGTCGCTGCTGGTCATTTGTTTTGTTTTGTTTTTTTCTTGGTGTCAGTTTTTTTTCCCCATTGCTTCTGCTGCTTGTCGCCCTCTGCCTGGCTCCCTCAGTGCCTGAGCAGCAGTGCCCACCCCCCAGCGCCTCTGCTGTTGGTTGGTTTTATTTTCCCCTTTGTGGTCAGCACACATCAGAGCAGGCGTCAAACTCCCAGTCCAAGTCTCATTCAGTCAACTGCCTGAGAGGACAATTTGCATATTTGGCTTTCATTACGTAGGATTATTTTAAAAGCACATTCAATAATATATTGTTTGAAGGTTTATTCTTACATAATAAAACTAAAGGAAAACAAGACAATGATAGATGCGACAGTCAGGATAGTGGTTACCTCTCTAGGGTATAACTGAGAAATGATACATTAGAATGTTGGTGGTGGTCTATTGCTTAAGGTGGGTAGTAAGTACAACATATATGTCAGAACATCCCCTGTACATATATATGCATATATTTCTGTACGATGTATGACAGCAATTTCAACCTGTGTGCTGTAAAACAAATTTTTAAAACATGTAATACCTGATTACTTAGTCAGGGCATTGACCTATTTTCCTTTAGATTGTTAAATAAAAAATGACAACAGCCAACACAGCAGCCATCCTGTGTGAATGAACCAAAGTTATACCTATTTTTTGTCAGATCGGCAAAACAATATATTCTTGGTGTGCCACCGAGTTTTAGTACTTAGAATATGTGTGCCATGATGTGAAAAGGGTTGAAAATCACTGATGTATGGGATTGCAGTGAAAAGTAGTTTGAAGGAGAGAGTGGAGGGTAACATTGTGAACTGGTGTCACAGCCTCTCTGGAGAAGTCTTGGCCATTGATCTTGGGGGTGGACTGTCATTGGATTAGTTGCTCAGGCTAACTTGGAAAGCCACAAGATGGGGCCCTGGCTCTCTCACTCATTCTTTGCTTTGCCTTGCCATGCCTCAGTTTCCTCATCTGGAAAACTGAGGTCTGGATTAGGAGACCAAGTTTAGAGGGATAAATAGGAATTTAGTAGGTGCCTGCAGCTGTCGTCATCATCACCTTTGCCTACTCCATTGAAGAAGGCAGTAGGAAGAAAAAGCATTTTATTGTGCCAGTTACTGGTTTTGTGGTCTCAGGTTTGCTCCTCTCTGCCTCAGTTTTCTCATCTGTAAAGTGACAGTAATAATTGCACTTAACTTGGGAGCACAGAATTGAACCTAACGTATTGTGCCAGTCAGTGGACCTGTCCAGCTTCCCAGAGCTCTGAAGGTGGGTATCGCCTGCAGTGTGCTGATGGGGTGCACAGGACTCTTATTACCACCTGGCACGCAGGAATCCTGCAGCAAGTGTGAGCATTAGTATTGTGATTTTGTTGGTGAACCGCTGAAGGGGCAATACACTCAGAAAAAGGAATAGGAGACTTATCTCCTTCTCAAACAAATGCCTGCTTTTGAGGCTCAGTGTCCTCCACTAAGTGACGGCAATAACTGTACCCTTCACTGGCTTACTCTGAAGACCGGATACCTAGCAGTGCCTTACAGAGAATTAGCTCTCAAATAAACATCAACTGCTGCCAATCATTGCAGTGTCACCTTGGGCAAGTCACTCACTCTCTGTACCTCACCTTCCCCTTCTGAAACATGGAGCCAGTAATGAGGTGTACTTCTCTCTGTCGTAACCCCCCTCACATTAAAGGTAACCAGTATCCTGACTCCCATGATTATCATTGTTTTTTTCTTTATAGTTTTGCTACTTCTGTGTGCATGTCTACACAACATGTTTTGCTTGTTTTGTAACTTAATGTGAATGCAATCATACAGTGTGTGCTCCTTTGTGTTTGGCGTCTTTCATTCAACATTATGTTTGTCAGATTCAACTATGTGGTGATTACGACTCATTCCTTTTCATGGTTGTGTATTTTCCACAGTATGAGTATACCAGTTTGTTTCTCCATTCTTTTTTTTTTTTTTTAATCTTTATTATTGAAAGTATTACATATGTCTCCTTTTTTCCCAATTGATCCCCTCCAGCTGCACCCGCCCTCCCTCTCCAGGCCCTTACCACCCATTGTCTGTGTCCATGGGCCATGCATATATGCATACAAAGTCCTTGGTTGATAATCTCCCACCCACCTGCCTTTCTTCCAAGATTGTGCACTCTGTTTTATGCTTCTATAACTCTGGATACACTCTTTTCATCAGTTTATTGTGTTAATTAGGTTCTATATATGAGTGAGATCATGTGATCTTGTCTTTCTCTGACTGGCTTATTTCACTTAGCTTGATGCTCTCCAGGGCCCTCAATGCTGTCTCAAAGAGTAAGAGATTCTTCTTTTTTACTACTGCATAGTGTTCCATGGTATAAATGTACCACAGCTTTTGACTGTTTCTACATCTTAGCTATTGTAAATTGTGCTGCTATGAATATAGGGGTGTATACATTCTTTCTGGTGTTTCAGGTTTCTTAGGACACATTCCTAGAAATGGGATCACTGGGTCAAATGACAGTTATGTATTTAATTTTTTTGAGGAAACTCCATACTGTTTTATATTATGGTTGCACCAGTCTGCATTCCCACCAACAGTGTACTAGAGTTTTCCTTTCTCCACATCCTCCCCTCATTATCATTACAATTTGCATCTCTATGATGATCAGTGATTTTCAGCATTTTTTCATATGTCTCTTGGCCATCTGTATGTCCACTTTGGAGAAATGTCTATTTAGGTCCTTTATCTTTGTTTTGTTTTTAATTTAAATTCTTTATTGTTGGAAGTATTACCTTTACCTGCTGGGGCTGACCAGCAGACCCTAAGCAAAGAATGAATGATTACTCTGACACACATTTCTGTGAAAAGGAGGGCAAAGGGACTGTCTGGCTAAAAGAACCAGACAGCCCCATTCGCCTGCTTCCTTAGGCTTTTATTGTATCGATAACAACAGCTTGAACTAAAATTAACTATTAGATACTATCATCAGGGTAAGTATCCTTGAGAAGACACGTGCATCAGTAGTGTCCTTTAAGTAAGAACATCTGGAAGATTCCAGTAAATACCCGGCTCAGACACTGGGGATGTGCCCGCAACCAAGGCACATGCCCTCGACCGGAATTGAACCCAGGACCTCTCAGTCCACAGGCTGATGCTCTATTCACTGAGCCAAACCAGCTTCAGCTCTGCTCTACTCTTTATAATTTCCTTCCTTCTGCTTACTCTGGGCTTTTCTTGTTGTTCTCCTTCTAGTTCTTTAAGTTCTAGGGTTAAATAGTTCATTATTAATTTTTGTAGGTTTTGTTGTAGTTTGCTGTGTTTTGTTTTGTTTTCTGTTAATCGTTACCCAAGGACATTTTTCCATTGATTTTTAGGGAGAATGGAAAAGAGAGGGAAGACAGAGAGAAACATTGATGTGAGAGAAACATATCCCTGCACAAGCCCCAGCCAAGGCCTGGGCCAGGGAGAAACCTAAAACTAAAGTGCAGGAGCTTGACTACAATTGAACCTGGGACCATTCAGTCTACAGACTGATGTGCTATCAACTGAGCCAAAATGACTAGGGCAGTTTTTCTTGTTTTTGTTTTTTTGTGGTTTTTCTTTTTTTGAGGTAAGCCTGTACTGCTATGAACTTCCCTCTTAGAACTGCTTTTGAATTTTCCCAGTGATTTTGAGTTGTTGTGTATTCATTTTTGTCTGTGTCCAGGAAGTTTTTTATTTCTTTCTTGATCTCTTTGGTAACCCAATCATTGTTTAATAATATGCTATTTAGCTTCCATGTGTTTGAATGTTTTTGAGTGTTTTTACTGTAGTTAATTTTTAATTTCATTCCACTGTCATCTGAGAAGATGTTTGTTATGATTTCAATCTTCTTGAACTTGTAGAGACTTGTTTTGTGTCCTAACATATGGTCTGTCTTTGTGAGTGGCCATGTGCACTTAAGAAGAATATATATTCTGCAGCTCTAAGGTGAATAATCTCTAAATGTCAATTGAATCCATTAGATCCATCGTATCCTTTAGAGTCACTGTTTCCTTGTTACTGTTTTGTCTTGAAGATCTATCCAGTGAAGTCAGCAGCATGTAAGACCCCTACTGTGACTATATTGTTCATCTCTCCCTTAAAGTTCTCTAGAAGGTTGTTTTTTTTTTTATGTATTTAGGTGCTCCTATATTTGGTGCATATATATTTACCAGGGTTATATCCACTTGTTGGCTCGATCCCTGTAGTATTATGTAGTGACCTTTTTGTATCTTGTGATACCTTCATTTTAAAGTGTATTTTGTTGGATATGAGTATTGCTACTCCTGCTTTTACTTTACCATTTTTTATTTTCCCATCCCTTCAGTCACATCTTTTGTGAATCTTTTGTTCTGAGGTGGGTCTCTTGTAGACAGCCTGTATAGTTGGGTCTTGTTTTTTTTATCCATTCATCTACTCTATGTCTTTGATTGGAGCATTTAATCCATTACATTTAAGGTTATTATTGATAGGAACTTAAATATTGCAATTTTAATTATGTATGCCTATATTTCTCTTTTTATTTCTTCCCATTGCAGCAGTTCCTTTAGCATTTCTTGTATTGCTGGCTTGGTGGTGATAAACTCCTTTGAAAAACTATTTGACCATTTATCTTTTATAATAAAAGCCTAATATGCTAAGTGTCTGGTCACCCAAACATCCATTCAACCAATCAAGGCATAATATACTAATGATATGCTAAGGCCACTCAACCTCTTGCTATGACATTCACTGACCACTGGGGTTGGGGGGGCAGATAGTCAACCAGTCAACCAGTTGCTATGACATCCACTGACCACCAGGGGGCAGACACTCCAACTGGTATTAGCTTGCTGCTGGGGTCCAGCTGGTCGTGACTGAGCAAGACAGGCTGGACATGCCCTGGAGCCCTCCTGCGATCCCTCCCTGGCTGGCCAACCTCCCGTTAAAAGAGCTGTGGGACAACATGAAACATTTGTTGTTTATGCACAGCCTTGATTGTATACCAAGCCTCTAGTTTTGAATAATAGCTTTGCTGGATATAGTAATCTTGGTTTCAGATTCTTGTTTTCTATTACCTTGAGTACTCATGCCATTCCCTTTTGTGCTGTACAGTTTCTGATGAGGAATCAGATGATAACCTTATGGGAACTTCTTTGTAGGTAACAGTTTGCTTTTCTCTTGCTACCTTTAAAATTCCCTCTTTGTCTCTAATTTTTGGCATTTTAATTATAATGTGTTTGAGAATGGGCCTGTTTGGGTTCTTGCTTGGGACTTTCTGTGCCTTCTGAACTTGTTTAACTTTTTCCTTCACCAGGTAAGGGAGGTTTTCTGCTATTATTTCTTTAAACATGTCCTCTATTCCTTTCTGCCTCGTTTGGCATATCTACTATTCAAATATTGTAATGTTTCATGTTGTCCCACAGCTCTCTTAAGCTGTTCTATTTTATTTATTTATTTATTTATTTATTTATTTATTTATTTATTTATTTTGGTGGTGGGGGGGTGTTTGTTTTAATCCTCACCAGAGGCCCTGGCCGGTGTGGCTCAGTGGATAGAGCGTCGGCCTGTGGACGAAAGGGTCCCGGGTTTGATTCCAGTCAAGAGCATGTACCTTGGTTGTGGGCACATCCCCAGTAGTGGGTGTGCAGGAGGCAGCTGGTCGATGTTTCTCTCTCATTGATGTTTCTAGCTCTCTATCCCTGTCCCTTTCTCTCTGTAAAAAATAAAAAAATAAAAATTAAATTAAAAAAAAATATATATATATATATATATACATATATATATATATATATATGTATATATATATATATATATATTTATTTTTTTTTTAAATCCTCACCAGAGGATAGTTTTCCATTGATTTTTAGAGAGAGTGAAAGAGAGAGGGAAAGACAGAGAGAGATATGGGTGTGAGAGGAACACATTGATTGGTCACCTCCTGCATGAGCCTTTACCAGGGCCCAGGCCAGAAAGGAGCCTGCAACCAAGGTCTATGCCCTTGACCAGAATTGAACCAGGGATCCTTCAGTCTGCTAGCTCAGCGTTTTTCAACCACTGTTCCGCGGCACACTGAGGTGTTGCCTGGTGTGCCGTAGGTGCAGACAAGACAAGAATTTTATAATTTTTCACTATTTTGTTTACTTAATATTTCATAATAAAGTAATTATAAAATACTTTCTTTGTGTTTATTTGATTCCTATTCAAGAGAATTACTTTATATATAGTCAATATAGGCACAGAGTTAAATTTTTTAACATTTTCTAATGGTGGTGTGCCTCGTGATTTTTCTCATGAAACAAGTGTGCCTTTGCCCAAAAAAGGTTGAAAAACACTGTGCTAGCTGACGCTCTATCCACTGAGCCAGACTGGGTAGGGCTATCCTGTTTTATAATTGTTTTTTCATTTTGGTTCTCTGATTGAGTGATTTTTTTCTATCCTGTCTTCTATTTCACCAATTCAATCCTCAACTTCCCCTAATCTGCTATTCCTTCCAATGTGTTCTTTATTTGTGCTATGTCATTCTTTATATCTATTTTCCTAGTTACTATATCTTTTCTCTGTTGAGCATCTTTACCATCATTATTCTGAACGCTATATCAGATAAGATTTTTAGTTCTGTTTCATTTATCTCTTCTTCTGGAGAATTCTCTTGTTCTTTCATTTGGGGATTGTTTCTTTGTCTTCTCATTTTGGCTGCCTGTTTGGGTTTCTGACTATGTATTAGGTAGATATTGTACACCTCTCAATCTCTAATGCAGGACAGTGTCAATTCCTATTTCTGCTAATTAGATCAGGTAAAGACTCAAAGCCTCCAGAGACATCCTCTGCCTACAGACTGATTTGATTCAGTCTTGAATAGCCTTCAGGTAATGGTCCCTAGGTGTGGTAAGAGTTTTTCCAAAAAGGTGGGGCATTTGCTTCTGCCTAAAGTAAGGTGACCAGATTGTCCCGCTTTTGGTGGGACAGTCCCGATTTCTAACAGTTTTTCCCGCGTCCCACGGCATTTTAAAAAAGTCCCAATTTTTGGAAAGAATCTTCCCAATCTTTCCAAAAATCAGAAGTTTTTTAAAACGCCGTGGGATATGGGAAAAATTGTTAGAAATCGAGACTGTCCCGCCAAAAGTGAGATGATCTGGTCACCTTAGCCTAGAGGCTAATTGTTATTCTCAGTCTCTTAATGGGCCTCATCAACTTTACACTGTGGGGCCAGGTGTTTTCCAAAAGATGGGTCAACTGTCTTATCCCACACAAAACTACTTGCATAGCAAATTCTGGGTGAGAAAAATGACCTCCACAGCACAAGGGAATGACTCAGCACAGGAAACTGGGTTGTTTGCCTTCTGAGTTCTAACCCCAGAGTCCCCAACCCTGGCTTCTGCTCACACAGCTCCAGTCCACTCTCTCCTCCCTCTGTTGCAGCACAAGATGAGTGGCTGCACAGGGTATTTTGTGTGTTGGCCCTTTAAAAGGGTGCCTGCATTTCTAGCCATCTTTCCCTAGCAGTTAGCAAGCCCACTACTTTTCACAGCCAGATGTTATGTGGGCATCTTTCCCAATTCTGGTACTCTGAGCCAGGGAGTCCAGCTTGGGGTTTAGACCCCAGAGTTCTCAGTGGCAACCCCCACAACTGAAATATCTCTCTAGAACTTCAGCTGCTGTCTGTGGGAACCTGGCTAGCCCTTTTATGACTTTGCACTTCTACCAGTCTCCATGTGGTCTCCACTTTCATCCTCAGTTATCAGAGTTCTCTCTGGCCAGTCTTCAATAGATTATTCAGAAAGTTTTCTGTATTTTCATTGTAATTCCAGTTTGGTCCTGGGTGCATGTCCAAGCAGCATCCACTTACTCTGCCACCATTTTTTATTCCATTTATCCATTCTTTTGTCTAACATTTGAAAATACTTATACCCATCTCCCAGGGCACAGGTGTGGAGTCATCTACACTATGATCCTAGAAGAGGAAGTACTGGATCATCCATTATGCCTATCTTCACATTCAATAGATATTGCTAAAAAAAAAAAAATTCTAAGTGGTTGTACCAACTTATAACCAGCCACATAAAGGATTTAAAAAAAAAATGTTTATTGATTTCAGAGAGGAAGAAAGGGGGAGAGATAGAAACATCAATGATGAGAGAGTCGTTGATTGGCTGCCTCTTGCACAACCCCACTGGCATGAACCCACATTCTGGGCATGTGCCCTTGACCGGAATTCTATCCACTGAGCCAAACCGGGTAGGGTCCATATAAAGGATTTTAGTTACTCCACATTCCCACCAACCTGTGTATTGTCAGACTTTTACATTGTTACCAGTCTGGTGGGAGTATAATATAAGGTTTGCTTTTTATCTAAATATTGAATTTTAAAGAACAAAGTGAACACATCAAGTTAAAAAATGACACAGATGGTATGTGGGAGATGGCAAAAACCCAGAGGTTTTGGAAACATGGTACTAACTTGTGTTTCTGTTTCAGCTGACTCCACGGGAACCCACTCCCTCTACACGACGTACCAGGACTATGAGATCATGTTCCATGTCTCCACTCTGCTCCCTTATACCCCCAACAACAGGCAGCAGGTCAGTAGGGTCCAGCTGATAATTTCCCAAGGCACTCTTTCCCCACAGCTGCTAGCTGGCTGCTTGCCTGGCACTAGTGGCTCTGGTGTTGTCCTGTGCAGCAGTTGGAGACCTTTAGCCTTGGACCCCTGCACCACAGTCCCATCACCTGGGTCAGTTGTCATTTAATGGTAGTTTTTTCTTAGCTGTTCCTTGGCCTCTGCCCCAACTATACTCTAGGGCCTCTTTGGTCATTAGGGAGCATATGAAGAAAAGAAAAAATGAAATGCAAACCAAACTGGCATAAACAAAAAGTGGGATGAGCTTCACTATATAATTCTCAAGTGTTGCAAGAGTATTAGCTTTACGTATGGCTAGATCCAGGGCTTAAACAATGTTAGGAATCCTTCCATTCCTGACCTTTGCTTTTCTTCGTAGTGTTCTTATTTATAGGTCTTCCCAAGTATCAAAGATACCCATTAGCAGCACTTACATCATATCCCTTTAGCATAGCCACCTCAGGGGAGAGGGGTGAGACATTTTAGCACTAAATCTCATTAGATCACTTGCCAGTCCCTAAGCTTGGGGTAGGGATGGGTTGGGCTGAGTGACCTAGCCTGAAGTACATTCCCACCCCTAGCGAGAGTGATTGGGGTCATGAAGGTGCTTTCCAAAAGGGGATTGCTGTGGCTGCCAGAAGGAGGAAGAGGTGAGGTGCTGGTTGGGCAACAACAGCTAATGCCCACTGCCAGGAGGCTCCACTCCTAGACACACCATGCAGACTCGGTCAAGGAGCAACTCTTCCTAATTTCTAATGAACGGAAACCCTGCAGACTCTCAATGATTAGGGATATGTATATTTTTTCCATTGGTACAAGTGGCATTGTAGATGTTATATGCCAGAAATGGTCAACTCAGTTATTTCATAAAGTTAACAGCATGCTATAAGAGGATTGGCCTTAGAGTTAGACCTGAGGGTGAGGTCTTTCTGTACCACTTCCTAGCAGCATGACCTGACCTCTCTGAGCCTCAGGTTCCTCCTCTGTAGAATGGATGGAATGATCGTGCCCGTGTCTCGGTTTCATTGGGAAAGGTTCCTGCACTCTTGCTTGAAACTAGAGTACAAGGCAGATCCTGACCAGCAGGGCAGAGGAAGCTGTACCTATTTCTAGGTATTTGGGAAGCATGGGGGAGGGTGGAAGCTTGGGTTTGTTTTATTGTTTTATTTATTTATGTATTTCTTTATTTAAAGATTGGTTTTTAGAATCAGGCAGAAGTAGATTCAAATTCTGAGTCTTTCCCTCTGTGTCTTTGTGACCCAGAACAAGTTGTGTAACCACTGTGAGCCTAAGTCTTTTCATCAGTAAAAGGGGGATAGGATGAGTTAATACCTCAAAGGACTGTTGTGAAGATTAAATGAGATTGCATCTTTAAGATATGGGTATAAGCCCTGGCCAGTGTTCTCAGTGGTTAGAGCATGGTCCCCTGCACTGAAAAGTTGTGGGTTTGATTCCCAGTCAGGGAACAAACTCAGATTACGAGTTCAATCTCCAGTCAGAGTACATGCATGAGGCAACCATTTGATCTCTCTCTCTCTTTTTTTCTCCCGCTCTCTTTCTCTCTCTCTCTCTCTCAAATTAATGAAAACTATATCCTCAGATGAGGATTTAAAAAAAAAAAAAAAGATAGGGTATAAAATGCCAGCCATAGTAAATGAGTATTTTTATCTGGAAATTTACTTAATCCAGTTTAAAACACACTTAAAGAACTAACAATATAACAAAATGATGTAAGTCATGTTTCTAAGAGTGTCTGCATTTCCCACTGTGGCTACCTCATATCGAACTACACACAGCTCTTATCTGGATTCCTAATAGTTACATGAAGGCTAAACTTAGGTAAATAAGAACCATGTAATTTCAGCAAGTAAGTAATATGCCATGAATACATCACCTCCTGCAAAGGTTGCAGAGTCTCCCTTGGACTGACAAGTAAGGGAGAGCGTACAGGGCTCCCATAAGCCTATATGAAGCTGAAGTTAGCCCAGTCTTCTCAACTCAGCTGTCCCAGGGAAGGGGCAGTGACTTGGGATCGACTCTGTGGGCTGTCTCTGGTCTGCCTCTGCCATTGTCCATGAGTGTAGCCTTGAGCAAATTGAAAGCTGCCAGCCCATGCTGCCCTCCAGTAGATGTTTCTTGAGTCCTACTGTGTGCTAGGCATTGCTTCTGGCACTGAGGAGACAGCAGTGAACAGCAAACAAAACAGACAAAATCCCTGTTCTCATGAAGCTGACATATTAGTGCGAAGAGGCAGATGAGAAAACAAATGAAGAGGGAAAAGCTACTGTTTGCTAAGTGTCAATAAATATTAAATAACAGGGACAGAAGAGCAGAGATTGGAGTATTGAGTGGGTGAGATCTGGGATAATACACTCAGCAAAGACTTCTGTGGGAGGGTGACATTTCAGCCAAGACCAGGAGGGAGCGATGTGGGTATCTGCAGAAAGAATATTTCAGGCAAGAGACCTTATGCAGAGGCCTTGAGGACAAAATGTTTCTGGCATGTTTGAGGAGCAGCAAGAAGCCAGCGTGGCTAGAGCAGAGTGAGCAAAGGGGAGTGTGAAAGGAGATGTCAGAGAGATGATGGGGACAGCATGCCTGGAGCCCCCTGGGCCATGTGGCACCTGAGTGAGCCACAGGAGATCTCTGAGCAAGGAAGGACATGATTATCCCAGGTGTCCCAGTTCCCTCAGACCAGTGATCAGCAAATTCTTTAGTCAACAGAGCCAAATATCAACAGTACAACAATTTAAGTTTCTTTTGAGAGCTGAAAACCAACTTCTGCGCATGGGCCACGAAGTTTCAGTAGCACTGTACATGTGCACTGCACGTAGTATTTTGTGGAAGAGCCACACTCAAGAGGCCAAAGAGCTGCATGTGGCTCGAGAGCCGCAGTTTGCCGACCACTGCCTCAGACTGTGGGCCAGGTGGGAATAGCAAGACAGTGAGGAGACTGCTGTGACTGTCCAGATAAGATCCTGGAGCCAAGTCGAACTTTGACGCTTTTCTCTTCCATTGTATTTCCCATTTACCAGCTTCTACGGAAGAGGCACATAGGAAACGACATTGTGACCATCATCTTCCAGGAACCAGGGGCACTTCCTTTCACCCCTAAGAACATCCGCTCACACTTTCAGCATGTCTTCATCATTATCCGAGCCCACAACCCCTGCACTGACAATGTTGGCTACAGGTATGCACCTCCGCACGTATCCAGGGCATTGCCCCACCTCGCCCCTATTTCCTTAAATCCCAAAAGCTATTTCCAACATCGAGGCAGCATGCAGAGAGACAGACAGCGAGCAGTGAGATAGCTCAGGTGGGGTGCCTTCTTTGTTGCATGTTTGTGCTTCAGCGGGGGAGCTCTTTCCACACACTCACCTACCTTATAAGAGAATGATTCTCAGCCAGAAAGTGGCATAGTGCCCCAATTTTTATATTTTCCAGGAGTTTTGAGAAAACTTCTATCTGACTTCAGGCAAGAAAGCAGTTGTATGTATTGGCTCTCACAAATGACAAGTTCAGGCCTAGCTAAATTTGTTCCATTGTCCTCTACGTTGTTTTATTTGTTGGCAGCTCTGAGCACATCTTTCCAGCTGCAAATTCAGCAAAAAGAGAGTTTGCCTTTCCCATGAAAAGAAACTACAGAATTGAGGCTTGTTTACCTGGCTGAGGCTCAGGTGCCCATGCAAGAGCAAAACCTCCAACTATACCTAGGCATCAGGTGTGTGAGGAGTAAAGTCCCAAGGGGAAGTCGGTAGAGGGAAGGATGGAGGCAGGGCAGGTAGGAACTCCCTTGTGTTTCCTGAGGTTTTTAATTTACAGATCAATAAGTGACACAGGCCTCAAACCCATTCAGTATCTTCTCTAGGCACAAGTTGTCACCCAGTCCCCAAATGAAAAGCACTCTGGGTGTGGGGTGAGGATAGAGTTGTGGTCCCTGGGAAATCAGCCAATCACTAGTTCAGGCCCAGGGTCAGCAGTTTACCCTGGAGCGGTGCTGCAATCTCTGGGGAATGGGCTAGGAAGTGATATTTTCCATCTTTTGAAAGTGATTTGAAATTCAAAACATAGAAAAGGTAAAATTAAACAGTAAAAAATGATCCAAGTCTCCCACCTTTGCTTCTTAGTGGATTGACAACGAGAAGTGGGGGAGGTCTAAGTGCATGCACAGGCCGCACTCTGCCTGCGGTCCGGTCTGGGGACTTTCTCCTAGGCGCAAATGAAGAACTGAGTTTGTCTGTAGCCTAGGCAACAAGCCTTCAGCGTGAAGTTTAAGTCTCCCACTTTTGACCCTACACTAACCCAGTTCCCTCACAGAGGCAACTCCTAGTAGCAGTTTGTTATACATTAGAGGCCCGATGCACAAAGATCTTGCAAAATAGACCTTCTTCCCCTGGCTGCCGGCACCAGCTTCCTTCTGGCACTAAGGACCCTGGCCTTAGCTCTGGCTGCTGCCTTCCGCCTTCTCTCTGGCCCTGCCGCCCTCCTGTGGCTCTCTCCATCCCCTCGCGCCCAACCCGCCCCCCTCATAGCAGGAGTCCTGCCCAGCCCCAGCAGCTCTGCAGGCTGGGGGGAGCTTTGCAGGGACAGGCTGGGGGGAGGCAGTGGGAGGAGGGAGTGCGGGGCAGGGGGCGGGGTGGGGGGGGTGACGACGACGATACCTGCGTCCTAGCCTGGCCACCGCCACCTTTGTCATGTCAATTTGCATATTCCATCTTTATTAAATAGGATTCTGCTATTTTGTGCACATTCAGGCAAATACGGGTTTTTCTTTTCTACCTTTTTAATACAGAACGTAGCATATCACACACCCTGTCCTGCACTTCGTATTTTTTCACTTAATAGTCCTTGAGAGCTTTCCAAACCAGTATACAAGTGCTTTTTCATTCCATGGGACTGTGTAATATTCCATCATAGGGATACCTGAGAATCTTCCTCCATCCCTGTCATTTGGGTTGTTTCCTTTTAAGACCATCCAGCAATGAATAACCTATTTGTACTCTCATTGTACACATGTCCAAGTATACACCTGGAGAGATTCCTAAAAATGGAGAGACAAAGTCAAAGGCTATGTCTGGGGGTGCGTTGGTAGCCTTGGTGGAATTGCCAGAATCCATCAGTTTTTTCTCAGCTAGTGTCTGAGAGAATTGAGGGCGTTCCCAGTGTGTGGTACTTGCTGTTAAGGACTATTGTGCTGGATGTGTGGCAAGGCCTCTATGCAACACAGGCTCAGGCCTAATCCCCCACTCCACCCCTGCCACCCCTCACCCCTTTGTTTCAGCAACAGCTGCAAGTGCTTATGCCTGTGGCTTGAGGTCACTCAGATGATATCCCATGTTCCTCAGCAGTTGAAAGATAGCCCTGAAGAGGAAAGATAGAATTGTGCCTGGGTGCATGCACATACTCGGAGGAGGAAGTAGTCCTCTCATCACACATCAGAGGCAGAAGCTGAGCAAGGTTGGGTGGGCCTTCTCCCCTTCCTCCCTACCCTAAAAAGTACAGAAAATAATACAACAGAAGTCTGTGTGCCTACCACCAGATTTAACAGATGTTAACATTTTGCCATATTTGTTCCAGCTCTCTCCTCTTCATTTTTAAGAAAGTAAATGTTAGAGATACAATCAAAGCTGCATTTTCATCCTCCTTAACTCTTTACCCACAGGCCGCTCCTCTCTGGACAAACCTTACCCTGTCCCCGCTGTGTTCCTAAATTCATTTCTGTCACAGCACTCATCACCCCGTAAAAATGACTTAGTGATGTCGCCCTTGCCTCCCTTGAAGGAAACCCTGTGTCATGTTCATCTTCCTATGTCTATCATGGCACAGTGCTTGCCATAAGTGGATCCTTGAGACATTTTTGCTATCTAGACAGATACCTGGCCCAAACACCAGGGACACTGAGGAAATAGTTGCTGAATAACTGTGAATACTCTAGAAATACTTAATGAGCTACAGTGAGCAGTTGACCTGGTAGTCACATATCTCTAGTGGTGGGACAAGTTGTTCTCTTTTCCAATTTCACGTGTGCTGTTTCCAAATAGTACACCAGCATCCCTGCAGCCTGAGGGCTGTGAAAACCCAGCCCCTCCTGCTAGGGAAGTTAGAGTCCAGTGTTCTGGTTGTCCAGAAATCTTCAGCAGCTTACAGTTTCATGATTTTTTAAAATCATGAATCAGGACTATGGGAAAAGCCAAAATTTGTCACTGTAAACAGCCACGTGCTGAATGGAGAAGATGAAAAGCTATTCACATCTATAAAGCACAGTCTGAATGCACTGTTGTTTAATTAGAGTAGAGAGACTGGTGAGGTCATCTCATCCATCCCTCTGCCTGGGGACAAGGCCATGCTCACAGAAGAAAATCTGTGTGGCCTTTGAAGAGCCTTTTCACTTGAAAGTGCCATTTTCTGTCAAACCTATACACATTGTATGTGGTAGAAATCTGTTTCTTCTTAGTCTGTCCAAAATTAAATATTTAATTTTCTTTAAATTAATTAGTATTAAGAGCCTGTCATGGCGCTGGAGAACCAACTAAGCCAGGGTGGCACCTACTCACATAGCCCTCCTAATACCTGGAACAGGGTCTCTGGACAGTGGACTGTGGAGGTGGAGAGAAGGGGTCTGGGCTCATTGCAGGCATCATGCAGGATCTCCCTCAGCAGTCTGCACCTTGGTCCCTTTCAGTCCTTGCTTCATGGGAAAGCCACAGTAATCCTTACAGATTGTCAGTCTGATTATCTCTCTCGTGTGCCTGCATCAGCCAGGGACCTAGCAAGACACAAATGTCCCCCTCAGGGTTTTAGCTGAAGAGATTAATGAACTGACTACTAACAGTGTGGGTAGGTTAAGGGAACATATACATGAAAGTGAGGCATCTAGGGATCAGCAGCAGCAAGGGAAAGTTTCTGGAAGTTAGGGAGAGCTATGGCTTTGGGAGAGGGGCCACCTAACAAAAGCTATGGTTGTGAGTAAAGGACAGGGACCAAGGACTACAGCTATCTCCACTATCAGAGCCCTGCAGAGAGGCGGTGACAATAAATAAATACTCCACCTTCTCTCTCCTCTCACCTTCCCATCACCTGCCTGTGCTTCTGTTGGCTGAATTCACTTGGAAGACAGAGGGCACAGGAACACAGGTGAAAGTGACAATTTGTAGAAACCTACCTTCCAGGATGCTGAGCAGGTAGAGAATGGCAGGGACTGGATCTGAGAGCATAGATGGTAGATACCTGGCCCAGATAGTTAAATGCTTGCTAATTCTCATGATCAGGATGAAAAGTGCTAATACACTTGGCCCCTGGTGACCTTACTAGCCTCCTGCTCTTTACTCTCTGAGCTCTGGCTCTTTCCTGGCCAGGCACATGCTACACTCTCTCTTTAGCTCTTCCTCTGGCTCCTGCTTAGCCTTAGATCCCAAGCTTCATTGTCACTTCCTCAGAAAGGCCCTCTCGGATTCCCCATCCAAATCAGTTCCTTCTATTGTTCTGTCATATCTATTCCTTTATTTGTCTTTATAAGTTAACTAGAGGCCCAATATATTAAATTAGTGCACTGATAGGGTCCCTAGGCCTAGCCAGTGATCAGGGCTGATTGGGACCTTCTGGCTGCTGGCCATGCCCTCCTTTCCCTGGTAGCCAGCTGCTGGCTGGGGCCTTCCTTCATTCTGCACTGCCCCCAGTGGTCAGCACATGTCATAGCAAGTGATCCAACTCCTGGTTTCCTGGTTGAACTCCCAAGGGGACACTGCATATTAGACTTTATATAGATAGATTTGTGAGTATGTTTCTCCTCCTAGATTAAAGGCTCAGGAGGGCCCATTATATCCCAATGCCCAAGGAATGGGCATCCCAGAAATGGTTATCAAATGAATATTGTACTGGCTACCTTGTGTTGGGAGTCAAAACCAAAAAGCTTACATAGTGTTTGGGGCTCATGGAATATGTTTTAATCAAGAATCTCATTATTTAGCCCTAGCTGGTTTGGCTCAGTAGATAGAGCATCAGCCTGTGGACCGAAATGATTCGGAATTTGATTCCAGTCAAGGGTACATACCTTGGTTGCAGGCTCCTTGGCCCTAGTCCTGGTCAGGGCTTGTGCAGGAGGCAACCAATCAATCTATTTCTCTCACATCGATATTTCCTTCTGTCTTTCTTTCTCCTTTCCACTCTAAAAATGAATGGGAAAATATCCTCAGATGAGGATTAAAAAATACTTTTTTTAAATCTCATAATTTAAAAAATTGTCTACAGTAGGAAGAGAAACAGTAGATCTCTTTTTTATATATATATTAGAGGCCTAGTGTACGAAATTCATGCATGAGGGGGTTCCCCTCAGCTTAGCCTGCACCCTTTTTAATCTGGGATCTCTTAGGGGATGTCCAACTGTTGGATGACCAGCAGTCGGACATCTCTCTCACAATCCAGGACCACTGCCTCCTAACTGCTCACCTGCCCGATCACCCCTAACTGTCCCCCCCTGCTGGTCTGGTTGCCCCTAATTGCCCCCCCATGCGGGTCTGGTCACCCCATGCAGCCTGCTGCTTAGTCATTTGGCCTCCCCTCACTAACCCCCCTGCTGGCCTAGTCACGCCATGCAGCTTGTTCGGTTGTCCGTTCAGTTGCGATGGTTGCTTAGGCTTATATTTATGTACTAGAGGCCCGATGCACAAAGATTCATGCAAGAATAGGCCTTTCTTCCCCTGGCTGCCAGCACCGCCTTTGCTCCAGTCCGGAAGCGCCTTTCCACCTTTGCTCCAGCCAGAGCTGCTTTCTGCCTCTCACTTTGTTGCATCAATTCCCTCCTTATTGGCTGTGGGTGCCGCCATCTTTGTCACAAAGTTACAGTCAATTTGTATATTTCGTCTTTATTAGATAGGAGGATAGATATTTTTTAAATTGATTTCAGAGAAGAAGAGAGAGAGAGGCAGAAACATCAATGATGAGAGAGAATCATTGATCAGCTGCCTCCTGCATGCCCCAAACTGGGGATCGAGCCTGTAACCCGGGCATGTGCCCTGACCAGGAATTGAACTGTGACCTTCTGATTCATAGGTTGACACTCAACCACTGAGCCATGCCAGCCGGACAGAAAGTCTTTTATAACACCATACTCTCGAGTTGAAGTTGTTGTAGAGACCCAGTACCATACTCAAAGGAAAAATTAATGAACTTATTGCTCACTCATTTACAGCAACTCATACCATTTTTTTAACCATCATATGTAAAAAGCATTACTTGCAGTGACTCTGTAGCTCCTTGAAATGTCTTTCATCAAGAGTCATCCTCCCCAGTCCTGGGTGATCACTTTGGCAGATGCCACTGCCTATTCGCTTGATGTTAGAAATTATCTGTCTTTTAACCTCTGGGTCTCAGCTTAGTTTGGTTATTAGAATGTCCAAAAACACTTGTCAAATCTCCAAATCCTTTCCCCAAAAGGCTCAGGGCTGCTTCTGCCTGGAAGCCTCCATGGACCAAGTGGCGGGAAGGCTTACCTCTCCTCTGTTTCTCCGCCTTGCACTTGTTTCCCTGACTGCCGTGTCTCACCTGTCCAGGGTTGGAGCACAAAGAGAAAAGACCAGGAGGTGTCACTGAGATTGATTGAAGCTGGCTGCATGCTCTCTGGGCTCCTGCTAAGGGTCGCCTAGAAGGCCCTTAGCTGGGGATGGGCAGGGATAATGGGGCTCACCACCCAGCTTTCCCTAAATATTCACTCCCTCTCTCTATAGTTTGCATAGTGGGTGAGGAATTTGGGGGAACAGGTTTTATATCATTTCTTTTTTTCCATTCTCAGTTGCTATCTGATTTTTATCATGGTGGCATCTTGGTCAAAACTGAAGTAGGCAGGGTTCCATTATAACTTCCTATAACAATGAATTTTCAAAATGACCTTGATGAGATTATTTATATCACTCAGGTATTCTACAGTAGTGCTGCTTAATTCACCCTCCCCCCCCTTAAATTCAGTGATTCACACATTTGCAGGTGAGCTGAGATCTAGCTGGCCTTGGTTCCAGGGCAAAGGTCAGGTCTATGTCTACTCCAAGTGGCCCTTATCCTTCTGGGACCAGTAGGCCATCTAGAGAGTGCTCATCTCATGGCAGGAGCACAGGAGGTGAGCCCAGCCCCCACCTCGCCACACATTGCATGCCTTTGCTTGACTAAATCAAGTCATGTGACCAGGTCCATGATCAGTGGGATAGGGGTAGACCTGCCCACAAAATATATATTACATATATATGTAAAATGAGAAAAATTGAAGTTAAGTGGTACAGGAGAATTATTCTTTAAATATCAACGATATTATAACATCTACTGTATAAAAAGTAAAAAATGCACATATGTCCCCTAAGACTTACTAAAGTTTCCAGTCTAGTTAACTAGCAACTAACTAATTAGAGGTAGACTTCCATTCTTAAAAAGGTAAGCTCTGTTTCTAATCGTGTATTTTCTTTCTAAAGGGGATCTCAAATGCCTTTCTTTCTACCATCTAAATGATTTCTTCCTCTTCAGTATGGCTGTGACCCGATCCAAAGATGCTCCTCCTTTTGGTCCCCCCATCCCCAGTGGAACCACGTTCCGCAAATCTGATGTCTTCAGAGACTTCTTATTGGCCAAGGTGATTAATGCAGAAAATGCTGCACACAAGTCTGACAAGTTCCACACTATGGCCACCAGGACCCGCCAAGAGTATCTCAAGGATCTGGCTGAAAACTGTATCTCCAACACACCCATCGATTCCACTGGCAAATTCAATCTCATCTCCCTGACCTCCAAGAAGAAGGAAAAGACCAAAGCTCGGGCAGGTGCTGAGCAGCACAGCTCAGGAGCCATTGCCTGGAGGGTGGCGGCTCAGGACTATGGCCAGGGGGTGGAAATTGACTGCATTTTGGGGATTTCCAACGAGTTTGTGGTACTACTGGACCTACGCACCAAGGAGGTGGTATTCAACTGCTATTGTGGGGATGTCATTGGCTGGACCCCAGACTCCTCAACGCTAAAAATCTTCTATGGACGAGGGGACCACATCTTCCTGCGGACCACAGAGGGCTCTGTGGAGGACATAAGGGACATTGTCCAGAGACTGAAGGTAAGGTCAAGACAGAAAGGGCTACAGTGGTTCTGTGGTTTGGCAGAGGCCTTACGAACCAATGAAATGCCTTTCCTCACCCGGTCAGTTAGACCATGACCCAAATTGGCCCCAAAAGAATCAGAATTGTCACTTATACATAGGGATCTACTGGATCCTACAGCCTAGGTTTTTTCAGGGGAAGTTGTGGGTCAGGGATCTGAGATTGTCCTTGTCATTACCTTGGGAGGACAAAGGCATATTTATTCACTCTAGATGTTGATAGAAAACATAAGTTTAAGCTTATATTAAAAATGTAAGGTTACCTTCCAGAAGAATTAATAGAGTGAAAAGCTTCCAGGCCATTTAAGGACAGGGCATAAGCTAGGGGGGGACGGGAGAGATATCAGAAAGCATGATAAGAGAAACAAAAAAGCCCAGTGTGTGGCTCAGCGGTTAAGCATTGACCCAGGAACCAACAGATTCCCAGTGAGGACACAGGCCCAGGTTGCAGGCTCAATTCCCAATAGTGGGAATGCAGGTGTCATTTTTAACATTGATGTTTCTATCCCTCTCTTCCTGTCCCTTCTTCTCTCTGAAATCAATTTTTAAAAATACATTAACAAAAAAAACTGTAAAATTATATGGCAGGAATAATTCCACATCAGTAATCACAATAAATGTGAGCAGTTTAACTTCTCCTATTAAAAGACAAAGATTCAATATGGGTAGAAATCTTAATCCTAGTGGGCAGCTCAGACTCAGATCACTGGCCAAACCAAGGGTGACAGATTGGTTTCAAGTCAGATAACAACTTAGTAACAACTATTTGAAACATTGTGCTAAGAAGTGCTTAGGTTGGCTTTGACTGGGCATCTCAATTGGTTAGAGCATTGTTCCAATGCACCAAGTTTACAGATTCAGTCCCCAGTCAGGGAACATACAAGAATCAACCAATGAATGTATAAATAAATGGAACAACAAATCGATCTCTCCCCCTTTCTTCCTCTCTCCCTCCCTTTTCTTCCCTCTCTATCTGCCCCTCTCCCTTTCTCTCTCAAATCAATAAATTAAAAAAAAAAAATACTCAGGCCACATCTGAGGTCCATGAGAAGGAATGCTGTGGTCAGTGATTGGCTGTCAGTGAGTTGAACAGAATGGCATATCATGGGTGCAAAATAGAGAAGGTAGCCTAGCATAGGAGTTAAGAACACAAGTTCAGGATTCTGAAGGCCTGCCTTCAAGTTCTGGCACTGCCGCTTACCAGCCATGAGACCTTGAGCCAATTTGTTTAACTGCTATGTGATTCAGTTTCTCTATCTGAAAATAGGAATGATAATCATCCTATTTTGGGTGATTACTTTAAGCATTAGATGAGTTATATTGCCCAGATAAGCTTGCTTGAGTTGGTGGACTGTGGACTCCGGATGCCACTGTCTGCTGGCTGTCTTCACCTTTCTAGACCTTTGCACTCTCTGATTCAGTTCAAGTGATTGGTAAAGCCATGCTATCAGCTTCCCTCACTTTAAAAATCCATGCTCAGGTTTAGTATTTAGATTTTCCATTGGGATATGAAGTCCATAAACAGAGCCTCTGCTTTGCTCACTTGCTTATTTCATTTCCATAGATAAGGGATGGCACATAGTAGCTGTTTAATCAGTACTGATTAGTTCGGTAGTTGAATGGGTTTATTGAGCCCTGCTTCTGTGTAATCATTTTACATACATGATTTTACAATCCTCCAACCACCCCCATGGAGTATAAAGTGCTGTTCTTATACTTGACAGATGAAATTGAGACTGAGAAATAGAGATGTTCACATAAGGTTATACAGCCAGTAGGTGGCAGACTAAGATCTAAATCCAGGTTTTTCTGACTCCAAAATCAATTTGTGCCAGAACTCGAAACTGGTAGCCTACTATTTACTCAGCATGTCCACTTGAGTGTCTATAAGCCCAAAAAACATGTCCAAGAGCAAACTCCTAGTTTTGCTTCCCTAGCCTCCCAGAGTTTTTCTGTCTTGGTAAAGGACAAGTTGGCACTTCATTTGTTGAGGTCAGAATCCTTAGCATCAGCGTCACTCCCCTCTTTATATCACACACACATCCAATCTGTCAGCTCCACATCCAGTAATCAGACTCTAGCTCCTTCTAGCCTTCTACAGCCTCCCCCCTGGCCTTTCCTGGACTAATAGCCTTCTTCAGACTCCATTGCCTCCATCCTTGCTGCCCTATAATCTGTTCTCAGCATGGTAGTCTGTTCATGTCACTGCTGTGCTCAAAACCCTCAGCTCACTCTAGGTAAAACCAAAGTCCTTATGGTGGCCATGAGGTCAACCTCTCTGACCTCATCTCCCCATCACTGTCTCTGCTCCAGGCACACAGATTTTTGCTTTTCCCCAGTGTGCCAGGCAGGCATCCAACCTCAGGGCCTTTGCACTGCCTGTGTCCTCTCACTGAAACAATTTTCCTGATCTGCACATGGCTCACTTCCTCCTCTCCTACAGGCCTTTATTCACATATCACTTTGCCAGTGGGGCCTCATTATCTAAAATTATAAACCCTCTCCACTCACTGCCCCTGCTTTAATTTTCTCTATAACTTCCCACCATTTGAAGTGGTTATATATTGTTCACCACTATCCCTCAGCACCAGGTCCAGCACCTGGTATGCAGTAAATATTCAGTGAACTTGTACTGAAAGCATGCATGTATAACACCTTATAGTAAAAGCAAAAGTGAACATTTATGGAGAATTAACTGTGTCAGACCCCAACACCTTGCATGATTTTGCATTTCTTCCTCAAAGGGGCCCAGTGAGGGAGATACCATTGTCATCTCCACTTCACAGATGAGGAAACCGAGGCCCAGGGAGGTAAAGTGGTTTGCCCAGGACCCATAGTGAGTTAAGTGCCTGAGTTCTTCCTCCCCAAATCCTGAGAGCAGATTGCACATTTTACCCACATCCTCTTTGTGCCACTCCAATTCCATGCCCACTTCATGCCTACTATGGGTGTGGTGCTTCTAGAGCACATTTCTGCAGCCCTCCTCACCATCTCAGTGCCCCAGAGCTCACTGAGAAACCAGATGGCCAGGAAGTGATGACATAAGCCATCTTCAGGCCCATCTAAAACAACTCATAAGAGAGAATCTCTCTTCTTAAATCCTTCGGGGTAAGGAGTCCACACCCTCCATGCCCACAGAATTGGGATTTGGACATCTTCTCTTGCTAAATGAATAAGTTTTATTATGTGCCTGGCCCTGGGTGGAGCAATGCTGAGACATAGCAGTGACTGTGATGGGCCCAGGCCTGCCCTTCTGTGGCTCCCACCTGAGGCCTAAGTACCAGGAGTGTTGAGGGTGCCAGGGGAACCTATCATGGGAGACACTCTCAACCAGCAGTGTGGCTGCAGCCCCAGACATATTCAGTTAGATACCAAACCTTAACATTCAAAGGATTTTATATAAATACTAGAGGCCCAGTGCAAGAAATCCTGCACAGGAGTTGGGGGGATGGTCCCTTAACCTGACCTGCACCCTCTCCAATTCAGAACCCCTCTGGGGATGTCCAACTGCCTCTTGCAATCCAGGACCACTGGCTCCTAACTTCTCACCTGCCTACCTGATCTCCCCTAACTCCTCTGCCTGTCTGCCTGATCGCCCCTAACTGCTCCCCTGCTGGCCTGATTGCACCTAACCGCCTCTACCTCACCCTGCACCCAGGACCCAGAATTCCCTCCTCTGGTCGGTCGCAGGCACCCGAGACCCACGCTTCGTTCCCTCTGACCAGCCGCAGGAACCCAGGACCCGGGTTGGCTGCAGCTGCAGGGGACGGCTTTGCCTGGACCGCAGCCTCTGGCACCCAGGATCGCAGGGCAGGCGGCTTGTCCCTCTCCCGGGCCAAAGCCTGGCTGGTCCCCATTCCTCTCTCCCCAGTGTTGAGTGTCTGAGCCTTTATAGCTTGACAGTGTGAGGGCGTGAGGACCATTTGCATTAGCTCTTTATTTAATAGGACTAGCGGCCCACATGCCGCAGGATCCAGTGTCAAGTCCTTGCCCACCTTGAAGACAGTTGTGGACAGGAATAAGAATAGTTTCCTGCCCTAACCTTTCCTTCTCAGGAGCGCTTAAATTAACCTTCTTTGGAAGATGAGAATTGAACAGAGCAACACTTACTTGTTCCCATGAAGAAATCATGTGACGTTTGGTCGTGACAGTGTTTGGTCATGATGGTGTCACGGCCACAGGGTTTTTATAATAGAGATAGCTCTGTGGCTTCTCTTAAAAATGGCCTGCATTTGCACAGGACAGTAGTTAGCTGAAGCAGGTGTTGGGTGCCACCTTTAGGTAATACAAGAAGCATACCATTTGCCATGGTTCCACCAACCTTCTACTCACATACATTACCCACCAAGCACCTTAGCTTGTGAGCCTGGCCCCCAGAGTTGGGCTTCCTCCATGAAGAAATTACTTTTATATGTGACTAGAGCAATAAATAAGAATCATCCTGATTGCCCTTAACCACCTCTGTGAAGAATGGGGGACAAAGAAACAAAAGAGCAAATGGCAGGGGGAGCACCAGGGGAATACAGCACAGTGGCTGAAAGTTGGAGTTCCAGAGTCAGACCTAGGGGAACTGATATCACCTCAGGTTTCCACACCCAATAAAATAAGCTAATTATTAATACTAGCAAAATTGGGCATATAAAGGCATACCCAGCACCTGGTATACAAAAATCAGTCCTCAGGAAAATGAGCTTTCAGAGGTTCCTTCAAACTGATCTGTGTGTTTGGTTTCATAAGGTGTTCCCTCTGCCATTGGACCATTCTGGAACCTTGTAAACTTCAGGAATGGATCTCTTCTTCGGGCAGTGATTTATTTGGTTTGTTACAAAAGCAAAGGGGACAGGCACAGCAGTTTCAGGACATTGAGACAGTCGTCCTACCAGTTCCTGTCCAAAATGATTCAAAGTAACTGTTGTGGGTGGTTGTAGACTGATCTGCTACCATAGTAGCTGAAATAAGGTGGGAGTTTAATACTCTTGTGCTTAGTGCTCAGGCTGTCAAGGACAGGGCTCACATCCCTTCCATCTCATGGTTTTCTCCTTTTCCTTCGGTCACTCCATACCCACATCCCTGTCTGCTGGGAAGGAGAATGTGTCAGCATGGAGAGCAAGCAATTTTATTTTTAAAAACACAAGTAGAAGTTCCATCACTTCCACTCATATCCTGTTAGCCAAAGCCAATATGTCCACACTCAGCTGTGAGGAAAGCTGAGAAATGTGGTCCCCAACTAGATGGTCCTGTACCCATCAGAACTCTGACTTGCGGTGTGGGGTGGGGAGACTTATTACTAAAGGGAAGGAGGGGAGAATGGAGTCTGAAGGCCATTAGCAGTTCTGCTGCAGTATTATCTGAGCTGTCTGCATTACCCGAACCCTTTCCACCCCCAGAAGACTGGGCTCTCCCCAGGACTCCCAGGGCTGGTGTAGCCTAATTGGTCATGGGCACTAACACAGATGTACAGACTTGACTCTATAACCCACAGCCAAATTCTTTGGACACAAGGATGACTGCTTCAAAGGGAAGAAATTTCGGCTCCCAAAGTAGAAGAAATAGACCAGGAAAATCCAGTCATACTTTCTCTTTGAAGTCTTAAACAATTTTTTAATTGATTTGAAAGAGAGATGTAAAGAAAAATATTGATTTGTTTCACTTATTTATTATTATATATATATTATTATATATATCAGAGTACACCCCAGTGAGTAAGGATTTCCACTCTTTGTGGCATTCCCATCTTAGATGTTACCCTACTTCCCAAATTCTCTGTCCAAATCAGGAACCTCACAGATGTGTTTTCATTTTCAGGTAAATTTTTTCCATCCAAACTCATTTCTTGCTAACTACAGTCACAAATGTGATCAATTTGAGTTGCAAGGAAGATTTTTGTGTGTGTGCATATGTGAATGTGTAGTGTAGCTTGGGGGATAAATTAATTTCTTACTGTGGCCAGAAAAGTGTGAAAGCCACCATTCTTATAGGCACATTAAGTAAGTTAATTTCTAGCCAGGAGTTGACTTCTCACAGGAAATTTGAACCATCACACATTCTCTTCCCTTAATGCAGATTTAGGAAAGGGAAGACAGATCTTGATGGAACTTGCTTAATAGCCATACCTTGTTAAGTTCATCTTTTTATCCCAAGAAGAGGATGTGCTAAAGGACAGGGTTCTGTTCCTTGGATTCTCACATCTATATATGTTTTGAGAACATGGCTTGGCTAGCGACTGCTGCCTCTCTCTGAGATAATGAGCCATATATTTTCTCTCCAGAAGTCAGGATCCTGGGCTGAGACTAGGTGGGTATTTGTGCTCCTGCACCCTGGCATCACCTTGGAGGTTACATAGGGATCAGCTGGGTCTTTGGCCTCAAAGGAAAGAATCTGATCAGGTGTCTTCCACAAGAGCTGACCCCAAACAGCTTGTGAAGCTAGATCCCACCTGTTGCCTGCAGGTGATGACCAACGGCTGGGAGACGGTGGATATGACTCTGCGGCGGAATGGGCTCGGGCAGCTGGGCTTCCACGTGAAGTACGACGGGACTGTGGCCGAGGTAGAAGACTACGGGTTTGCCTGGCAGGCCGGCCTCCGGCAAGGCAGCCGGCTGGTGGAGATCTGCAAGGTGGCTGTGGTCACCCTGACCCATGACCAGATGATCGACCTGCTGCGCACCTCCGTCACCGTCAAGGTGGTCATCATCCCACCCTTCGAGGATGGCACCCCCCGGAGGTAAGGGAGCTCACCCTGCAAGGTGGGAGGGGCATGGGGGTGACAGCTCCCAGAGTACTAACAGGAGGCCTCCCCAGGGTTGTTGCTTGAGGCCCTTTGTCATCTGGAGGAGTGGTAATGGTGATGGAGTAGGAGTCAACATCAACCAAACACATACTGCAAGCACACCATATGTGTATTATCCCATTTCATCTCCACAGCACCCTCATCAGTCTGTTTTCTAGACAACACATGAGCATTAAAGTAACTTGCTTTAGCCCTGGCCAGTGTTCTCAGTTGTTAGAGCATCAGCCTTGCTCTCCAAAGGGGCTCGGGTTCAATTCTCAGTCAAGGGCACATGCCTGGGTTGCAGGTTCAATGCCCATCCTCAATCGGGATGCATGTAGAAGGCAACCAATTGATGTATCTCTCTCGCATTGATGTTTTTTGCTCTCTCTTCCCCTCCTTCACTTCCACTCTCTAAATATCAATGGGAAAAATATCCTCCAGTGAAGATTAACCAAAACAAAGGTAAATTGTCCCAGAGTACACTGCACTTCATTGATTTGTTTGGCACGTGTTTATTGAGACCTTACTATGTGTGAGCTCCAATCAAAGTGCTCAGGATGGAAAAGTGAACAGTGCCTGTTCCCTTGGCATTTGTGTCCTACAGGGAAGGGAAGGCAATCTATACTAATAAAAGTGTAATATGCTAAGAACAAACGACCTTCCAGATGTCTTTCCGGACAAAGCCACCATGGCAGAGGCTGAGGCAGAGGTGGTTAGGGGGAATCCGGCAGGCAGGCAGGCGAGTGGTTAGGAGCCAGCGGTCCCAGATTATGAGAGGGATGTCCACAGCAAGGATCAGACCTAAACCCACAGTCAGACATCCCCTGAGGGGGTCCCAGATTGGAGAGGGTGCAGGCCGGGCTGAGGACCCTCCTCCCCCACCAGTGCACAAATTTCATGCACTGTGCCTCTAGTCTATATAAACACCTAAGTAACCAAATGACCAGTTGACCGGTCACTGTGACACACACTGACCACCAGGTCACTCAATGTAGGAGCTACTCCTTGATGGTCAGTACATTCCCACAGCCAACCTCCCACTGTCCCTCCCCCTGGCCAGCCAGCAAGCCTCCTGTGGCCACTCCCCCCAAGCCAGCCCCTCAATCAGCCCCAATTGCTGGCCAGGCTGAGTGACCCCACCCGTGCACAAATCCGTGCACCAGGCCTCTAGTTATTAAATAGGTAGGTAATCTAAGATCAGGCAGCAATGAGATCTAAGGAGGAGAGGATTAAAGTGGGGTAAATACAGGGTCCGTACCATGGCAGAGAGCTACGGACAGAGTGGTCATAGAAGGCTCATGGGCAGAGGTAGCCATCTGGTTTTCTAGGCCAGGCAGGGCTAGGGCAGTCTCTGAAGTTCAAGTGTATTGGGCATGTTCCTACAGCACAGTGGCTGGAACAGAGTAAGCAGGGGTGAGAGGTGGGAGAGAGGGACTGAGGGGGCTTTCTGGACACAGTGATTAGCTTGGTATTATTCAGTAAGAAGCCAGTGCAAGGTTTGTTTTCTTTTTTTAATGAAATGTTTCAAACATATTAAAAGTATACTAAACCTGTTGTTTCCACATTTGTCAACATGTGGCCAGTTTTTTGTTTTTAAATCTCTAGCTTCCCCACATTGAACTATTTGAAACAATCCAAATTCTTGAATTGTATCTCTACCCCATTAGGAACTTTAAAAAATTACTACAACACTTACAAATTTTAACAGTAAGTTAATATCAAGTACACAGTCCATTAACTTCTGTCATATCAAAGAGATACTTTTAAAAAACAGTTGTTTTGTTAATCAGGCTCCTCTTCTTACATTTGGTTGATGTATCTCTTTTTGCTCTTTTAATCTGTAGTTTCCCTTTTATTTTATTTTTTTCTTGCAACTTATTTGGGTAAGAAACCAGGCCACTGTTCCAGGAATTTCCCGCATCATGAAATTAGCTGCTTGCATTCCCTGTTCCTTTAGCACATGTTTTTCCCATAAACTGGAGTTCAATATTGACCAGATTGTGGTTAAATTTCTTTTGATAACACCAGTGTGTGTCGATCAGAGGCACCACGTATTTGGCTGTACCTCTGTTAGTGATGCTAAGGGCCAGCACCTCTGCTGTGTGTCAACCTGACTTGTCATCATACATTTCCCCTCAGCTTTCAGCAGCCATTGCGAGCATTACCTAGATTTGTTTTTTCATTATAGTTTTTATTAGAGGCCCGATGCATAAAATTCATGCAAGATTAGGCTTTCCTTCCCCCAGTTGCCAGCACCGGCTTCCCTCTGGCATCTGGGACCCGGCTTCCCTCACAACCCCAGCAGCAACGTCTGGTCTAATTAGCATATTATGCCTTTATTATTATAGATATGCTCAATGCTGTCATTTTTTTCTTCACTTATTGGCTGTAATTCTTCTAAGAAGAACTTGCCTTCAGTAACTATTTGGTTATTCTGAGGTATAATTTATACAGGGAAGACATGATAAATTCAATTTTTGGATTGATGAGTTGGTACCCTAGCTACCTCCAGAAGTGACCAGAGACAAAGAGGGAAAATCACTACATTCCAAGCTGCACAGAAGGCAGTCAAGGATTTGGCCTTGATGGAGCAAACAAATGGGTCAGGAGACAGACAATAAATAACTAAACAAATAAGACAATTTCATACAGCGAAAAGGGGAGGCAGCCGAGTGCAGTGGGAAGGTGGGCTCTGCAGTGAGATTGCCTAATTTTGAATCCCAGCTATAGCACTTTGCAAGTGGCCTCACCCCCTGTATCTCAGTTTCTTCATTTGTAAAATGGGGACAATAATAGATCCTTTCCTCAAAGGGTTGTAGCAACATTGGAGAAAGTGAAACTGGTAAACCATATGAAATAGTATTTGGCCTGTAGGAGGCACTCTAGAGACACTAGCTGTGAGATAATTGAGTGTGAAAAAATAAAGGGCATGACCTGATCTTGGAGAAGATGGTCGAGAAAGTGAGCCAGAAGAAGGCCTTGCAGGGAGGGAGCATCCATCACAAAGGTGAGAACAAAGGTTCTCGACTTGTTGACAGATCAGTAGGAGCATGATGTGACTGCTTTAAGAAATTAAAGGTGGAGGGTGGGAGGAACACCTGAAAGAATTAGAGAAATTCCCAAAGTTCACAAGAGCCTGAACCAATTCCTCTTATCAACAGTTAAAAGAGATTAGCAGGGACCGGTTTGGCTCAGTGGATAGAGCGTCGGCCTGCGGACTGAAAGGTCCCAGGTTTGATTCCAGTCAAGGGCATGTACCTTGGTTGCGGGCGCATCCCCTGTAGGGGGTGTGCAAGAGGCAGCTGGTCGATGATTCTCTCTCATCGATGTTTCTAACTCTCTATCCTCCTCTCTTTCTCTCTGTGAAAAATCAATAAAATATATTTTTTTTAAAAAGAGAGATTAAACACACCCTCGTTGGGTTGCTCATTGGTTATTCTGATGCACCAAGATTGCAAGTTCAATTCCGAGTCAGGACACATACTAGGAGCAACCAATGAATACATAAATAGGTATAACAACAAATCAATATTCTCTCTCTCTCTCTCTCTCTCTCTCTCTCTCTCTCTCTCTCTCTTTCCCCCCCCCCCCTTTCGCTTTCTCTCTCTCAAAATAAATATATTAAAAAGAAGAAGAAGTAGGGTGGTGTGACTAGAGCAGAGTAATCCAAGAGGAAGGCATGAGATGAGGTGATAGGAGTGCTTATACATATTAACTCCCAGGACTGATGTGATTCCCCACTTAACAGATAAGAAAGTGAGGCCCAGAGTGGAACAGTCAAGTCACTTGGTGCAAAGTTATACATTTAGTAAGTGACAGAGCAAACTCAATCCAGGTTCCCCATCTCCATATGCTCTGCTGCTTTTAAAAGATGTTTAAAACTCATCATAGCTTGTTTTGCTCAGTGGATAGAGCATCAGCCTGTGGACTAAAGGGTCCTGGGTTCAATTCCAGTCAAGGGCATATGCCAGGTTGCGGGCTCGATCCCCAGTGGGGGGCAGCCAATCAATGATTCTCATCATTGATGTTTCTATCTTTCACTCTCCCTTCCTCTCTGAAATAAATTTAAAAAAAAAAGTTTAAAGAGAGATGTTGAAAACGCCCCAATATGCAAGTTCTGGTTATTCCATCCCCACCTTCCTGAGTCCTGCTTGCTCTGAACTCAGTAGGGGACAGTCTGGGCAAGTTTAAGCCCTGCAACCAAGGGTTTGGGTACTCACGTGCACATCCTAGTCCCTCAGCCTTGGAACTCCTGTCAGACCTCAGGTATCCCTTTTCCCAGTCCTATTCTGGGGCCTCCTCCATCTTTGCAGAGCCCAGCCACCCATTATGAGCTCTGCAGGGACAAGTCAAACCAAAGTAACCCCACAGGCAGGCAAACCTTGGATGGCAGCTGCCCAGCCAACAGCCGAGGTGCAGGCAAGCCTCAGATGGTGGCTGCCCACCCCCCAGGGCCAACCTGAGGCACATGCAAGCTTTGGATGTCAGCTGCCCAGTGCTGCCCAAGGCTCAGGTAACCACGGCTTGCACTGCCGGCAGTGGCAGCAGCAGAGGTGTGATGGGGCGTCACCTTCCCCTGATTGCCCAGTCGCCTCCCACCCCTAAGGCTCTCCCAGACTGTGAGAGGGGGCAAGCTGGACTGAGGGACCTCCCCCTCTCCAGTGCATGAATTTTCATGCATCAGGCCTCTAGTATATCAATAATTACCCTAAATGTAAATGGCCTGAATTCACTAATAGAGAGGCACAGAGTAGCAAAGTAGATACAAAACTATATGCTGCCCGTATCCAAGTTGTAAAGACAAAGGTATATTTAAACTAAAAGGGTAGGAAATGATTCTCCAAGCAAATAGCATCGACAGAAAAGCAAGTATTGCCATATGTACTTATATCTAGCAAAACAGTTTTCAAGATAACAAAGACAAAGATGGACACTTTATAATGATAAAGGGGACATTACATCAAGAAAACATAACTTCTATTAAGAATATGCACCCAACAAGGGAGCAGTGAAATATATAAAACATCTCATAGAACTCAAGAAAGAAACAGATCAAAACACAATCATAGTTGGGGACCTTAATACTCCATTGAAATATCTAGGCAGATCAAACAAACAGAAAATCAATAAAGAAATAACATCCTTAAATGAAATACTAGACCAAATGGACATAATTGACATTTACAGAACCTTTTATCCCAGAACATCAGATTATTCATTCTTCTCCAGTGCACATGGAACATTGTCAAGGGTAGACCATATATTGGGTCACAAAACTAGCATCATCAACAAATTCAAGAAGGTTGAAATTATACCAAGCATATTTTCTGATTACAGTGCCCTGGAGTTAGAAATCAATTGCAAAAAAAAAAAGAAGTAAGGAACCACAAATATTGTACATGGAGATTAAACAACATATTACTAAAAAATGACTGGTCAAAGGAGAACTAAAATATGAGATCAGAAGATATATAGAAACAAATGAGAATGACAATATACAACATATCAAAACTTCTGGGATGCAGTAAAAGCAGTAATAAGAGGTCTATCTCAAGAAATGAGAAATCCCAAGTAAACAACCCAACATCATATCTTAAAGAGCTAGAAAAAGGAGAACAAAACAACCCAAAGTCAGCAGAAGAAAGAAAATAATAAAAATTAGAGCAGAATTGAATAAATAGAAAACAAAACTATACAAAAAAATAATAAAACAAAAAGCTGGTTCTTTGAAAAGATTATTAAAGTTGACAAACCCCTAGCTAGACTCACTGGGGGGGGGGGGGGGGGGGGGGGGGGGGGGGATGAGAGACCCATATAAACAAATTCAGAAATAAGAGAGAAGTCACCAAAGATATTACAGATACACAAAGGATCATCCTAGAATATCATTAAAAACTATATGCCACCAAATTCAATAATCCAGAACAAATGGATAAGTTCCTAGAAATATATAACCTTTCTAGACTAAATCATGAAGATTTGAAAAATCTAAATAGATGGATCAGCAGTGAGGAAATTGAAACAGCCATCAAAAACCTCCCCCAAAATAAAAGTCCAGAAACAGATGACTTCACCAGAGAATTCTACCAAATGTTCAAAGAAGATTTAAAACCTATCCTCAAATTCTTCCAAAAATTGAAGAAGAGGTAATACTTCATAACACATTCTATGAGGCCAATAAACCCTGATACCAAAACCTGGCAAAGATAACACAGAAAAAAGGAAACTACAGACTAATATCTCTGATTAATACAGATGCAAAAGTCCTAAACAAAATACTAGCAAATTGAATATAACAGTACATCAAAAAATAATACATCACAATCAAGTGACACAAGGGTGGTTCAACACATGCAAGTCAATCAATGTAATACACCACATTAACAAAAGAAAGAATAAAAAGCATGAGCTTATCAATAGATGCAGAAAAAGCATTTGATATGACACAATATCCATTTATGATTAAAACACTCAAATAAGAATAGAAGGAAAATATTTCAACATAATAAAGCCATATAGGCCAAAGCCGGTTTGGCTCAGTGGTAGAGTGTCGGTCTGCGGCCTGAAAGGTCCAAGGTTTAATTCAGGTCAAGGGCATGTACATTGGTTGCGGGCACATCCCCGGTGGGGGGTGTGCAGGAGGCAATTGGTCGATGTTTCTCTCTCATGACGTTTCTAGCTCTCTATTTCTCTCCCTTCCTCTTTGCAAAAAATCAATAAAATATATTTTTAAAAATAATAATAATAATAAATAAAGCCATATAGGATAAACCCTCAACTAATATCATACTTAATGGTGAAAAATTGAAAGCTTTTCCTGTAAGATCAAGAACAAGACAAGAATATCAACTTTCACCACTTTTATTCAACATAGTGCTGGAAGTCCTAGCCAGAGCAATTAGGCAAGGGAACGATTAGAAACAATAAATAAATACAGTCAAGTTGCAGGATACAAAATCAGTGTACAAAAATCCATTGCCTTTCTGTATATTAATAACAAAACTTCAGGGGGGGAAATGGGGAAAAAAATCCTTTTGCAATTGCAACCAAAAGAATAAAATACTTATGAATAAACTTAACAAAGAACATGAAAGACCTATATCCTAAAAATTACAAAGAATTATTAAAAGAGATTGAAAAAGACACAACAAAATGGAAAAGTATTCCATATTTATTGATTGGAAGAATCAACATAGTTAAAATGGCCATATTATCCAAAGCAACATATAGATTTAATGCAATCCCCATCAAAATCCCAGTGTCAATTTTTAAAGAAATCATCAGATTTTTATGGAACCACAAAAGACCCTAAAGAGCCAAAACAATCCTAAGGGGGTAAAAAAGAATGAACCTGACTTCAAATTATACTACAGAGCTACAATAATCAAAACAGTATAGTATTGGCAGAGAAATAGACACACAGATCAATGGAATAGTAGAAAGTCCAGCTATAAAATCACATGAATATGGACAGATAATTTTCAACAAAGGAGCCAGAAACACAATGGAATAAAGATAGTCTCTTCAATAATTGGTGCTGGGAAAATTAGAAAGCCACTATATTAGACACAAAACACTAACTTACACAAAAGAAAAGATAGGTACCAAACTTATGGACTTGGATTATAGAGGACATTTTATGAATTTATCCCCAAAGACAATGGAAGTAAAGGCAAAAATAAATGAATGGGACTATATCAAGCTAAAAACTTCTAGACAGCAAAAGTAACTGAAAACAAAACAAAGAGGCAGCCAACGAGATGGGAGATATTTACAAACAGTATTTCCAACAAAAATTTAATTTCCAAAATATATAAAGAATTCATAAAACTCAATACCAAACAAACAACCCAATAGAGGATCTGAAGGGAATATAGTCAATAATATTCTAATAACTCTCCTAAGAAGACCTATGAACAGCCAATAGTTGTATGAAAAGAAGTTCAGTATCGTGATTATGGAATTGCAAATCAAAAGTACAATGAGATACCACCTCACAATTGTTAGAGTGGATACTATCAATAAGACAATGAATAACAAGTGTGGGAGAGGTTGTGGAAATGTAGGAATGTAGACTGGTACAACCACTATGGAAAACAGTCTGGCAATCCCTCAAAACATTTAAGAATAGAGCTACTATATGAACCAGCAATCTCTCTCCTGGGTATATACCCAAGAAACTCAAAATCATGTATCTGCAAAGATATATGCACCCCTTTGTTCATTGCAGCATTATTCATGGTGGCCAAGACATGGAAACAGCCAAAGTGTCCTGCAATAGAGGGCTGGATAAAGATGTGGTACATATACATAATGATACTCAGCCATAAGAAATGACAAAATAGTGCCATTTGCAACAATATGGATGGACCTTGAGAACATTATACTAAGTGAAATAAGTCAGTCAGGAAAAGCTAAAAATTAAATTATTTCACTCATGTGGTATATAAAACTGAAACTCCTGGACACAAACAGCAGTGTGGTGATTGCCAGAGGAAAAAGGATGGAGGGAGAAAGTGGTCATAATATAAGATGACACGAGACTTGACTTTGGATGGTGGGCACACAAAGCAATATACAGATCTTGTAACATAGATATCCACCCCTGAAATGTATATGTCCACGTTAATCAATGTCATCCCAATCGATTTAAAACATAAATACTTAAGGTAATAATACAATTGAAAATTAAAGAAGAAAGTGAAAGAGAGACTTTGGATTCTGAGCATATGGGAAGAGCAAGGAGGCTGTCCACAGAATTGGAGAAGGCTAGCCAAACAGAAACTGCCAGAAAGAAATGCCTTTTTATTAAGCACTTGGTGTGCACCAGACTTTCTACTAATGTTTCTAGAATGCTCACAACCACCCTATCTTCCTTTTATAAGGAAATCTCTTACTCAAGGCCATGAGGGGCAGAACTGGAATTTGAAAGAGCCCAGGAACCCTGGCTCTCCACCACTGTCTGCTGCCTTCAACCTGATTGAATGAAAAGCAAGGACCTACAACCAAGATTGCTCCACCCAGCAAAGCTCTCATTTATCAATAGAATTGAAGGTCAGATAAAGAGCTATCAAGACAAGAAAAAGCTAAAGGAGTTCATCACCAACAAACCAGTATATGAAATGTTAAAGAGTCTTTAGGAAAAAGACGGAGCCCAGCCAGTGTGGCTCAGTGATTGGGTGTTGACCTATAAATTAAGAAGTAATGGTTCAATTCCTGGTTAGGACACATCCCAAATTGCAGGCTTAATCCCCAGTGGGGGATTCTCTCTCATCATTGATGTTCCCCTCTCTCTCTCTCTCTCTCTCTCTCTCTCTCTCTCTCTCTCTCTCTCTCTCTCTCTCTCCCCCTTCCTCTCTCTGAAATCAATAAAAACATTTTTAATATGTTATTGATTTTTTTGCATAGAAGGGAGAGGGATAGAGAGTTAGAAACATTGATGAGAGAGAAACACTGATCAGCTGACTCCTGCACACCTACTGGGGATGTACCTGAAACCTAGATATATGCCCTTGACCAGAATTGAACCCGGGACCCTTCAGTCTGCAGGCCAACACTATCCACTGAGCCAAACCAGGGAAAAACATATTTTTTTAAGAAGAAAAATAAAGATCAAAAATATGAACAATAAAATGGCAATAAATACATATCTGTCAGAGAAACCAAGATGGTGGCATAAGGTAAACACCTAAGTGTAGCCTACCACAACAATTTTAAAATTACAACTGGAAAACAGAACAGAAATCATCCAGAAACACCAGAAAGCTGGCTGAGTGGAAGCTGTACCAACTAGAAAAAAGAGAAAGGACGCTGAGCCTCAGGAGCTGTGGAGGTGCAGAGATCCGGGGGCAGGCAGCTAAAGCAGCTAGCTTTCTTGTTCAGGAGAAAAAACCTCCTGATTGCACTGATAGCCAGCTCTGGTTGGGGAGAAACTGACTGTCAGGCAGCAGGCGAAACTCGAGAGCAACCTTCTCTCAGAGGTGCTTGCTGCCAGCAGCCATTGCTGCAGCACTCGGAGAACAGGGCCCTCTTAGGGCGGGGCTGACGGGGAAACCAAAGCTTGTCTGCACCACCCTAAGACTCCGACCCATCCAAGCGGAGCACAGAAGCCCCTCCCAGTGGCTAGCTTTCTCGTTCAGGAGAAAAACAACACTGATAGCCAGCTCCGGTAGGGGAGAAACTAACTGTCAGGCAGCGGGCAAAACTCTAGAGCAGCCTTCTCTCAGAGGTGCGCACAAGGCCAGCAGTCATTGCTGCAGGACTCGAGAACAGGGCTCTCAGTGTGGGGCTGATGGGAAACCAAAGGTTGTCTGCACCACCCTGAGACTTTGCCCCATCCAAGCTGAGCACAGAAACCTCCTAGCGAACACTGCTGATCATCACAGCCATTTAGCTTGGAGATCAACTCTCCCTTGTGATAACAACAACAAGCAAGGCTTAACTACAACAAAACTGCTCATACAGCCCACAAAGGGCTGCACCAAGAGGATCCACCACAGGTAACTGGGGAGGCTGAGCCACTGGGCCTTGCTAGGACACCTAGCACGCAAAGCCACTCCATCAACTCAGGGAAGCAGCTAAAATGTGGAGACAAAGAGGCAGGTCTCAACTGAAGGAAATGGAGGAAAGCAAAAGACTGGATATAGAGTTTAAAACCACAGTTATAAGGTTTTTCAAGAATTTCTTAGAAAAGGCTGATAAATTAAATGAGACCCTTGAGGATATGAAAAGGGATCAACTACCCTGTTTCCCCGAAAATAAGACCTAGGGCATGGAAAGATAAAACATCCCCTGAAAATAAGACCTAGCGCAACTTAGGGAGAAAAAATTAATATAAGCACTGTCTTATTTTTGGGGAAACAGGGTAGAAATTAAGCATTCACTGACTGAAATAAAAAATATTATACAGAGATATAAAAGCAGATTAGAGGATCACAAGAATCAAGTCAAAGATTTGGAATACCAAGAAGCAAAAAACATTCCTCCAAAAAAGCAAAAAGCAAATATAATACAAAAAGTTGAACATAGTGTAAGAAGCCTCTGGGACAACTTAAAGCGTACCAACATAAGAATTATGGGGGTCCCAGAAGAAGAGAGAGAGCAAGATACTGAAAACCTATTTGAAGAAATAGTGACAGAAAACTTCCCCCACCTGGTGAAAGAAATAGACTTACAAGTCTAGGAAGCGCACAGAACCCTAAACAAAAGGAATCCAAAGAGGACCACACCAACACACTTCATAATTAAAATTCCAAGAGCAGTCAAAAACCAATATGGCGGCATAGGTAAACAACTGGTCTGCCACTCGCACAACAATTTAAAAATTAAAACTAATATAAAGGACATCTATCATACAAAACCACGGGAAGGCTGGCTGAAAGAGGAAGGAGCGCATACGCTGAAAAGCTGAGGTAAGGAGGCACGCGAATCCGGCTGGTGGCGAATTGGGCTGGTGGCGGGCAACCGGGCAAGTGGCTTTTCTTTTCAACCCAAAAGGAAACAAGCTCCCAATCACTTTGAAATCCAGTTTCTGGGGTCACATTGGGGGACCCAGACACCTACGGGGAGAAGCTGTTGGCCATTGGGTCAGAAAGTGAGAGCAACTCTTGCAGAGGTGTACTCAGCAATTATTGTTTACTGTGCTGGATCGCAGGGAAGCGGGGACTTGGAAACACAGAAGGGCAGGAATGGCTGACGGCAGCCATCGCTGTTAGCCACGCCCCAACCTAGTGACATCCTGAGGCCCCACCCTGCCCTGAGGCCCCGCCCACACATTCTATAGACCCTCCCTGGCACCACACAGCTGCTTTTACATATGAATGACCTGTATTGTGGCAGCTTAACCATATAAACTGCAGCTCCAGCAACAAAACCGCCAAGTCCCAAGCAAACAGGAGGAAACTGTAGTTCTCACTATAGCTCCTGCAGGGTGGCTTTAGACAATAGCTGAACTGAATTCCATTGGAGATCCAGAAGCCATTGTTCCTAGTAGTCAGTTTCAACCCCTCACACCCATAAGTGACACATTCGGGAGACGGGCTCAGTGAGCACCAAAGCCCCACTGAAACAAACTATCTCCAGCACAGCAGTTCTTCCTTTATAGACAGAGCAGGTCCTCACAGACAATTGTCCTGGAGATCTATTCCTCCCAGTATACCAGCAGCAATCAAGCCTTAATTACATTAAGACTTTGCACTCAGCCCAAAAAGGGATATACCAAAAGCAACCACCTCAAGTGATGGGGGAAGCTGAACTACTGGACCCTATAGGTCACCTACCACACAGAGCCACTCCATCAATACAGGGAGGCAGCCAAAATGAGAAGACACAGAAACATGTCATGAATGGGAGAGATTGAGGAAAGTAAACTACTGGATGACATAGAGTTCAGAATCACATTTATAAGATTACTCAAGAATCTTCTAAAAACCTTTGAGAAACTTGATGAGACCTCAAAGAAGCTTGGTGAGACCTTCAAGGATCTTAATGAGAATACCAAAAAAATGGAAAAGGACCAGTCAGAAATTAAGCATACAATGTCTGAAATAAAGAATATACAGAAACTCAACTATAGATCAACATACCCCAAGAATCAAACCAAAGATCTGGAATATAATGAAGAAAAAAAATCACCCAACCAGAAAGGCAGAAAGAAAGAAGAATCCAAAAGTGTGAGGATACACCTGTCAGAATGGCCAACATCAACAAATCAACAAACGACAAGTGTTGGCGAGGTTGCGGAGAAAAAGGAACCCTCGTGCATTGCTGGTGGGAATGTAGACTGGTGCAACCACTGTGGAGAACAGTATGGAGCTTCCTCAAAAAACTGAAAATGGAACTCCCATTTGACCCAGTAATCCTACTCCTAGGAATATATCCCAAGAAGCTAAAAACATCAATCAGAAAGAATATATGCACCCCTATGTTCATAGCAGCACAATTTACAATAGCTAGGATTTGGAAACAGCCTAGGTGCCCATCAGCAGATGATTGGATCCAAAAACTATGGTACATTTACACAATGGAATATTATGCAGCCATAAAAAAGAAAAAATTCTCATGGGTTGCAGCAACTTGGATGGAATTGGAGAACATCATGCTGAATGAAACAAGCCAGTCAATGAAAGAGAAACACCACATGACCTCACTTATTTGTGGATGATAAAGAACATTATAAACTGAAGAACCAAAAGATAGATATAGAGACAGTAAAGCAACAAGTAGACTGTCAAATTACAGCGGGGAGGTTGGGGAGATCTGGGGGAGATAGATCAACTGAAGGACTTGTATACATGCATATAAGTACAACCAATGGACACAAAACTCTGGGGAGGGAGGATATGTATGGGAGGGTGGGTAGCATTGGTATATGTACAAAAATAATAATTTAATAAAAAATATATATTATAAAAATAAAAATAAATAAAAATAAAAAGTGTGAGGATAGTGTAAGGAGCCTCCAGGATGGCTTAAAGTGTATCAACATCCAGATTTTTGGGGTGCCAGAGAAGAGTGAGCAGGATATTGAAGGCCTATTGAAAGAAAAAAATGACAGAAAACTTTCCCTACCTGGTAAAAGAAATAGACTTACAAGTCCAGGAAGCATACAGAACCGCAAACAAAAGGAATCCAACGAGGACCACACCAAGACACATCATAATTAAAATGCCAAGGGCAAAAGACAAAGAGAGAATATTACAAGTAGCAAGAGAAAAACAGCTAGTTACCTACCAGGGAGTACCCATACGACTGTCAGCTGATTTCTCAACAGAAACTATGCAGGCCAGAAGGGAGTGGCAAGAAATATTCAAAATGATGAACAACAAGAACCTACAACCAAGATTACTCTACCCAGCAAAGCTATCATTCAGAATTGAAGGTCAGATAAAGAGCTTCTCAGACAAGAAAAAGTTAAAGGAGTTCATCAACACCAAACCAGGATTACATGAAATGCTGAAAGGTATTCTTTAAGGCACATGTGTCAAACACAAGGCCCGCGGGCCAAATCCATCCCGCCAGGCCTTGCAATGTGGCCCGCACCGCGCTGTCATCACTGCACTCCGCTGCGTTTCCATCACAATGACAGTTTATGACTGTTCAGTAAACCATTCGGCCTGCGATTTAGGCTGGATTTTAGATTTTGGCCCCTTCTCTGATTGAGTTCGACACCCCTACTTTAAGGAGAGGAAGAAGAAAAAAGTAAAGGTAAAAATTACGAACAACAGCCAAAACCAGTTTGGCTCAGTGGATAGAGCGTCAGCCTGCGGACTGAAAGGTCCCGGGTTCGATTTCAGTCAAGGGCATGTACCTTGGTTGCAGGCACATTCCTAGTAGGGGGTGTGCAAGAGGCAGCTGATCGATGATTCTCTCTCATCAATGTTTCTAACTTTATCCCTCTCTCTTCCTCTCTGTAAAAAAATCAATAAAATATATTTTTTTTAAATTACGATCAACAAAAAGACATATTATAAAATACATACCTACCAACAAGTGAATCTAAAAATCAAGTGAATAAAAAATCTGAAAAACAAAATGAACTTGTGAATATAATAGAATCAAGGACATAGAAAGGAATTTGACTAACAATTCTCAGGGTGAAGGGAGTCTGAGGGGTGAGGGAAGAGATTGGACAAAAATCTTACACCTATGGATGAAGACAGGGGCGGGGGTAAGGGCATTGGGTGGAGTTGGGGATCAGGTGGAGGGGAGCTATGGAGGAAGAGGGGGGAAGAGAGGAACACCTGTAATAATCTGAACAATAAAGATTTATTATAAAATAAAAAATTAAAAAAAAACTCCCAAGAGCAAAAGAGAGAGAGAATTTTAAAAGCAGCAAGAGAGAAACAGTTACCTATAAGGGAGCACCCATACAATTGTCAGCTGATTTTTCAACAGAAACTATGCAGGCCAAACAGGAATGGAAAGAAATATTCAAAGTGATGAACAACAAGAACCTACAACCAAGATTACCCAGCAAAGCTATCATTCAGAATTGATGGCCAGATAAAGAGATAAAGAGTTCATCACCGCCAAACCAGAATTATATGAAATGCTGAAAGGTATTCTTTAAGAAGAGGAAGAAGAAGATAAAGATAAAAATTATGAACAACAAATACGTAACTATCAACAAGTGAATCTAAAAACCAAAGGAATAAAAAATCTGATGAACAGTATTAACTGGTGAATATAATAAAATCAGGTGTATAGAAAGGGAATGGACTGATGATTCTCGGGGAAAAGGGGATTGGGGAAAGAGACTGAACAAAAATCGTATACCTATGGATGAGGACAGTTGGGGAGGATGGGGTTAAGGGCAGAGGGTGGGATAGGAACCTGGTGGAGGGGAGCTATGGAGAGAAAAAAGAGGAACAATTGTAATAATCTGAAAAATAAAGATTTATTAAATTTAAAAAAAAATACATATCTGTCAACAATTAAATCTAAAAATTAAAATAAGCAGAACAGAAACAGAATTAAATATACAGAGAACATTTTGATAGTTGCCAGATGGGAAGGGAGTTGGGGAGATGGATGAAAAAGGTAAAGGGATTTAGAAGTACAAATAAGTAGTTATGGTATAGTCATGGGGCTGTAATGTATAGCACAGGGAATATGGTCAATACTATTCTAATAACTATGTAAGATGTCAGATAGGTATGAGATTTTTCAGGACAATCACTTAAGTTTTATGTCTTATCATGGGTGTACACCTGAAACTAATATGTATGCCAACTGTAATTTAAAAAATAAAAAAGAATGACTAGAAAAAAATTATTGGAGAAGGTTTCCCTTTTTGGGGTCATGCCCAGAGGCTTCTGGCCAAAGGTGAAGCTATTAGTAATTGGGGGATAACGGGAGGGGAGGGAGGAGGAGTTGGGAACCCAAAAAATTACCCTTTGGTTCCCAAACCACTGCACAGTGAGCCAGTGTGTATGGTGGTTAACTTTGTGGGCTTTGGAGTCCACTGTTAGTTAATTTTAATTCTCACCTAATTATATGCTTTTATTGGTTTCAGGGAGAGAGAGAAACATCAGTCAGCTGCCTCCTATTTGTGTCCAACCAGGGAGGGAACCCACAATCTGGGTATGTTCCCTGACCTGAAATCAGACCTGCAACCCTTCAGTGCATGGGACAACACTTCAACCAACTGAACTACACCAGAAGGGCTCGGCTGTGTTTGAATGTAGTTTCATTTCTTACTGCTTGTGTGACCTTCTCTGTGCTTCAGTGTACGTCTCTCTAAAGCACATGTGTCAAACACAAGGCCCGCGGGCCAAATCCATCCCGCCAGGCCTTGCAATGTGGCCCGCACCGCGCTGTCATCACTGCACTCCGCTGCGTTTCCATCACAATGACAGTTTATGACTGTTCAGTAAACCATTCGGCCCGCGATTTAGGCTGGATTTTAGATTTTGGCCCCTTCTCTGATTGAGTTCGACACCCCTACAAAGTGTGATGGACTGATCAGGATTAACAGAACCAACTCAAGCATGATAAAGCAGAAGAGGGACAGTGCTGGCTTATGTTCTTGACAAGATTGGAAGACAGGGCAAGATTTAGGCAAGGCTCTGTGTAAGGACTCAGACACCCTCATCAGGAATCTATCTATCATCTGCCTCTTTTTCTACATTACTGTCATTCTCAAGCCATCTCCTACTTCATGGGGACAAAGATTGCCCACTCCTCCTCACAACCCCAGCTATTGGTCTCCCCAGCTCAGCAACCACAGAGAAATAGAATTTTCCTCCAGTAGTTTTAGAAACAGTTCCAGAGTTGATGCCCGCAGTGTTGATTGGCCCCACTTTAGGGTACATGGCAGTGGCACATGACAGTCGTATCCAGTCATGTCCAGAAGGAGAGGAGTTTCTAACTGGCCAGACCTAGGTCACATGCTCTTACTTTGAGCTAAGCAATGGGATCAAGCCCTACCCAGAGCCCACAGACCTGCTCTCAGGAGCCAGGAGTGGAAGCTGGGCAGGCAACAGCAGGTATGCATGCATTGCCTGAGACCAGGATGCTGCCCTCCTCTACTTCTACCCAGCCTACCTTATCTACAAGCTCTGTTAGATATTTGTGTTCTTGTCATTCCTCACCTGGTATCATTCTTCTCTGGACTGTCAGTACCATTCCTCTCTGACTATTACAGCAAGCTGCCAAATGTCAGCTCTGACCTCATGCTGCTGAGGGGCAATGTGTCTGGCAGGTGCCAGATCACACCCTCGGGTCACCTTCTGATAACTCTTTAGTAGCCATGTCCTGGGCTCGCAGCCACCAAGCCCTGAAAGTTCCCTGGCTCCAGAGGACTCAGGAAGGTCACAGAGTACTGGCTCATGGGGGCATGAGAGCTTCCAAGCCAAGTATTCTGTACTGAGCTCCCATGGCTGCTGGGAGGTGGTTTTCTTGAGCATAGCTCCTTCCTCAGGCTCAGAGCCCTCGCTGCACACTGCAGTCTCAGTGGAGAATGCCAACCCAGTCCAAGACTCTCCCCACCTGCAGTCAGCAATGCTGAAATTTCTGTGCCAGCCTGGTCTGGGGGAGTCACAGGCCGTTAGTTCTGCATTTATTTCAAGGTGCTGGATTTTGTGGCTTTTTATTTTTTTAATCCTCATCTAAGGATATTTTTCCATTGACTTTTAGAGAGAGTAGAAGAGAGAGGGAAAGACAAAGAAAAATATTGAGCTGAAACCGGTTTGGCTCAGTGGATAGAGCGTCGGCCTGCAGACTGGGGGGTCCCGGGTTCAATTCCGGTCAAGGGTATGTGCCTCGGTTGCAGGCACATCCCCTGTAGAGGGTGTGCAGGAGGCAGCTGATCGATGTTTCTCTCTCATCGATGTTTCTAGGTCTCTATCCCTCTCTCTTCCTCTCTGTAAAAAATCAATAAAATATTTTTTTTAAAGAAATAAAAATATTGATGTGGGAGAAACATATTAATTGGTTACCTCCTACACAAGCCCTGACCAGGGCCTGGGCCGGGGAGGAGCCTGCAGCCAAGGTACATGCCCTTGACCAGAATTGAACCCATGACCCTTCAGTTTACTGGCCAACTTCCTATCTACTGGACCATACTGGCTAGGTCTGTGACTTTTTTTTTTTTTTTTTTTAACCATCCTATAAAGTAGGTCCTCTGCTCCTCTTCCAGCTGTCATTGAAATTCTTGGAAAAAAGCAGATACTATCCTTTGACCCTAAGGATATCTTTCTTTTTCTTTTTCTTTCTTTTTTTTTTTAATATATTTTATTGATTTTGTACAGAGAGGAAGGGAGAGAGACAGAGAGCTAGAAACATCGATGAGAGAGAGTCATCGATCAGCTGCCTCTTGCACACCCCCTACCGGGGATGTGCCCGCAACCAAGGTACATGCCCTTGACCAGAATCGAACCCGGGTCCCTTCAGTCCCCAAGCTGACGCTCTATCCATTGAGCCAAACTGGTCCCGGCCTCTTTTTCTTTATTTTATTTTATTTTTTTTTTTATCCTCATGCAGGATCTTTTTTCATTGATATTTTTATTAAGGTATTATATTATATGTGTACATATCTTACCATTGCCCATCCCACCCCACTCCCATACATACCCACACCCCTCAGTGTTTTGTGTCCGTTGTTTATGCTTATATGCATGCATACAAGTCCTTCAATTGATCTCTTATCTCCCCTACCTCTCCCTAACCTTCCTGCTATAATTTGACAGTCTGTTTGATGCTTTACTGCCTGTGTATCTATCTTTTGTTCAACGGTTTATAGAGTTCTTTATTATCCATAAATGAGTGAGATCATGTAGTATTTTTATTTCATTGACTGGCTTATATTTTTTTTTATTAAGGTATTATATGTGCACATATCTTACCATTGCCCCTCCCCACCCCACTCCCATACATACCCTAACCCCCCAGAGTTTTGCGTCCATTGGTTATGCTTATATGCATGCATACAAGTCCTTCGGTTGATCTCTTATCTCCTCATATTTTTCTAATTTTCCCACTGTAATTTGACAGTCTGTTTGATGCTTTACTGCCTCTGTATCTATATTTTTGTTTATCAGTTTATAATGTTCTTTATTATCCATAAATGAGTGAGATCATATAGTATTTTTCTTTCATTGACTGGCTTATTTCACTTAGCATAATGTTCTCCAATTCCATCCAGGTTGCTGCAAATGGTAAGAATGCCTTCTTTTTAATGTCAGCATAGTATTCCATTGTGTAGATGTACCATAGTTTTTTTGATCCAATCATCTGCTGGCAGGCACCTAGGCTGTTTCCAAATCCTAGCTATTGTAAATTGTGCTGCTATGAACATAGGGGTGCATATATCCTTTCTGATTTGTGTTTCCAGTTTCTTAGGATATATTCCTAGGAGTAGGTTACTGGGTCAAATGGGAGTTCCATTTTTAGTTTTTTGAGGAAACTCCATACTGTTCTCCACAGTGGCTGCACCGGTTTGCATTTCCACCAGCAGTGCACAAGAGTTTCTTTTTCTCCGCATCCTCCCCAACACTTGTCCGTTGATTTATTGATAATAGCTATTTTGACAGGTGTAAGATGGTACCCCATTGTCATTTTGACTTGCATCTCTTGGATAATTATTAACTTTGAGCATGTTTTCATGTGTTTCTTGGCCTTCCTTCTGACTTCTTTGAAAAAGTCTATATTTAGGTCTGTTGCCCATTTTTTTATTGAATCATTTATCTTCCTTTTATTAAATTGTATAACTTGTATGTATTTGTTGGAAATTAAACCTTTATCAGTGTTAACATTTGCAATTATGTTCTCCCATGCAGTGGGCTTTCTTGTTGTTTTGTTGATGGTTTCTTTTGCTGTGAAAAAGCTTTTTAGTATGATGTAGTCCCATTTGTTTATTTTCTCTTTAGCTTCCATTGCCCTAAGAGTAGTATCAGTGAAGAATTTTTTTCAGCATGTGTCTGAGATTTTGCTGCTTGTGGATTCCTCTAGTATTTTCATGGTTTCCCGTCTTATGTTTAAGTCCTGTTCTTTGAGTTTATTTAAAAAATAAATTTATTTATTTAAAAAAATAAATCCATTTTGAATTTATTTTTGTGTATAGTATAAGTTTGTGATCTAGTTTCATTTTTTGCATGTATCTGTCCAATTTTTACAACACCATTTACTGAAGAGACTTTCTTGGCTCCATTTTATGTTCATGCCTCCTTTGTCAAATATTAATTGAGCATAGTGGTTTGGGTCGATATCTGGATCTTCAATTCTATTCCATTGGTCTATATATCTGTTCTTATGCCAGTAGCAGGCTGTTTTAAAAACAGTGGCTTTGTAATACAGCTTGAAGTCTGGTATTAAGATCCCTCCTACTTTGTTCTTCTTTCTTAGGATTGCTGTGGCTATTTCGGGTCCTTTTTTATTCCAGGTGAAGCTTTGGAGAGTTCTTTCTAGGACTGTAAAATATGCCATTGGTATTTTAATGGGCAGTGCATTGAATCTATAGATTGGCTTTGGGTAGTATGGACATTTTAATGATGTTGATTCTACCAATTCATGAACATGGTATGTTCTTCCATCTATTTACATCTTCCTCTATCTCTTTTTTGGGTAGTATGGACATTTTAATTATGTTGATTCTACCAATTCATGAACATGGTATGTTCTTCCATCTGTTTACATCTTCCTTTATCTCTTTTTTAGTGTCCTGTAGTTTTCTGCATATAGGTCTTTTACCTCCTTGGTTTTAAGTTTATTCCTAGGTATCTGATTTTTTTTTTTTTTTTTTTTTTTTTTTTTTTGTGTGTGTGTGTGTGTGTGTGTGTGTGATGGTAAATGGAATTACTTTTTTAGTCTTTCTTTCTGTAAGTTCACTATTGGTGTATAGAAATGCCATTGATTTCTTGGCGTTGTTTTGTATCCTGCTACATTGCCAAATTCATTTATTAAGTCTGTTAGTTTTTTTATGGAGTCTTTAGGGTTTTCTATGCACAGTATCATGTCATCTGCAAATAAGGACAGCTTTACTTCTTCTTTTCCAATTTGGATGCCTTTTATTTCTTCTTATTGTCTGATCACAATGGCTAATGCCTACTTCCAGTACTATGTCAAACAGGAGTGGTGAGAATGGACATCCCTGTCTTGTTCCTGTTCTTAGGGGAAATGGTTTTAGTTTTTGCCTATTGAGTATAATGTTAGCTGTGGGTTTATCATATATAGCTTTTATGATGTTGAGGTATGATCCTTCTCTTCTGACCTTGTTGAGAGTTTTGTTTTGTTTTTATCAGGAAAGGGTGTTGGATTTTGTCAAATGCCTTTTCTGCATCGAATGATATGATTTTTTATCTCTCAATTTGTTTATATTATGTATCATGTTTATATTGATTTGCAGATATTGTACCATCCTTGCATTCCTGAGATGAATTCTACTTGGTCATGGTGTATGATCTTTCTGATGTACTGCTGGAGCCAATTTGCTAGAATTTTGTTGAGGATTTTGGCATCTATGTTCATGAGGGATATCGGCCTTTTCTTCTCTTTCATTGTGTTGTCTATCTGTTTTGGTATTAGGGTGATGCGGCTTCATAGAAGGAGTTTGGAAGTGTTCCTTTTGAATTTTTTGGAATAGTCTGATAGGTTTTAGTTCTTTCTTGAATGTTTGGTAAAACTCCCCTGTGAAGCTATCTGTCCCTGGGCTTTTGTTTGCCAGAAACTTTTTGATGACTGCTTCAGTTTCTTCCAAAGTTACTGGCCTATTGAGATTTTTAGATTCTTCCTGATTGAGTTTTGGAAGGTTATATTTTTCTAGAAATCTGTCCATTTCCTGCCAGTTGTTTAGTTTGTTGGAATAAAGTTGTTCATAGTATTTTTTAACAATCTTTTGTATTTCTGTGGGGTCTGTTGTTATGTCACCTCTTTCATTTCTGATTTTGTTTATTGGGTCCTCTCTCTTTGCTTCTTGGTGAGCCTGGCTAGAGGTTTATCAATCTTGTTTATCCTTTCAAAGAACCAGCTCTTGGTTTTGTTGATCTTTTGCATTGTTTCTTTGGTCTCTATGTCATATATCTCCACTCTGGTCTTTATTATTTCCTTCCTTCTGCTTACACTGGGCCTTTCTTATAGTACTCTTTGTAACTCTTTGAGTTGTAGGGTTAGATAGTTTATTACCATTGTTTCTTGTTTTTTGCAGTAGGCTTGTAGAGCCTTGAACTTCCCTCTCAAGACTGCTTTCACTGTATCCCATAGATTTTAGATTGTTGTGTTTTCATTGTCATTGTTTTTTATTTCTTCCTTGACCTCTCTGGTAACCCAGTCATTGTTTAATAGCATGCTGTTTAGTCTTTATGTGTTTGATTTTTTTTTTTTTTTGGATTGTTTTTATTGTAGTTGATTTCCAGTTTTATGCCACTGTGATCGGAGAAGATGCTTGAGATGATTTCTGTCTTCTTGAATTTGAAGAGACTTTGCCTGTGTTCCAGCATATGGTCTATATTTGAAAATGATCCATGTGCACTTGAGAAGAATGTCTATTCTGTGGCTTTGGGGTGAAATGTTCTGAAGATGTCAATTAATTCCATCTGATCAAATGAGTCATTTAGGATTGATGTTTCCTTGCTGGTTTTTTGTTTAGAGGATTTGTCCAATGATGATAGTGAGGTATTAAAGTCTCCTACTATGAATATTGCTGTCATTCTCTCCTTTGATATCCTCCTAGAGTTTTTGTATGTATTTGGGTGCTTCTGTATTGAGTGTGTATATGTTTACCAGAGTTATTTCTTCTTGCTGGATTGCTCCCTTTAGTATTATGAAGTGGCCTTCCTTATCTCTTGTTATGTTCTTCACTTTGAGATCTAATTTGTCAGATATAAGTATTGCTACCGTACCTTTTTTTTTTTTTTTTCCATTCACCTGGAAAACCTTTTCCCATCCCTTCACCCTCAGTCTGTGTGCGTCTTTTTTTCTAAGGTGGGTTTCTTGTAGACAGAGATATATGGGTCATGTTTTCTTATCCAATCCTTTACCCTTTGTCTTTTGATTGGGCATTTAATCTATTTACATTTAAAGTTATTATTTATAGGTACTTATTTGTCGCCATTTTTATTCTTTACCCCTTTATTCCTTCTTCGCTTCAATATATATTTTATAGCAGACCCTTTAGCATTTCTTACATTGCTGGTTTGGTGGTGATAATTTCCCTTAGTCCTTTTTTGTCTGTGAAACTCTTGATTTCACCTTCAATTTTGATTGATAGCCTTGCTGGGTACAGTATTCTTGGATTCAGACCCTTCCTTTGCATGACTTTGTATATTTCATTCCATTCCCTTCTGGCCTGATGAGTTTCTGTTGAGAAATCAGTTGTTAATCTAATGTGGATTCCTTTATATGTAACTTTCTGTCTCTCTCTGGCCACTTTTAAGATTCATACTTTGCCGAAACCGGTTTGGCTCAGTGGATAGAGCGTTGGCCTGCAGACTGAAAGGTCCCAGGTTTGATTCCAGTCAAGGGCATGTACCTTGGTTGCGGGCACATCCCCAGTAGGGGGTGTGCAAGCGGTAGCTGATCGATGATCTCTCTCATCGATGTTTCTAACTCTCTGTCCCTCTCTCTTCCTCTCTGTAAGAAATCAATAAACTATATTAAATTAAGATTCTTACTTTGTTGTTGGTGTTTGCCAGTTTAATTATAATGTGCCTTGGCATTGGTCTTTTGGGGTTTATTTTGCTTGGGACTCTGTGAGCATCTTGGATTTGTGTGGGTTTTTTCTTCCGTATATCAGGAAAGTTTTCTCTCATTGTTTCTTCAAACAGGTTTTCTATTCCTTGCTCAGTTTTCTCTCCTTCTGCAACACTTGTTATTTGGATGTTGTTTTGTTTTGTGTTATCCCAAAGTTCCCTTAGGCTCTCCTCCTGCTTTTTAATTTTTTTTTTTCTAGAAGCTGCTTTAATTGGGTGTTTTTTCCCACCTTGTTTTCTAGGTCACTGATTCGGTCCTCTGCTTCTTCTAGTCTGCTCTTGATGCTTTCAATTGAGTTTTTTACAGCAGCGATGTCACTTTTCATTTCTTCTTGCTTCTTATTTCCTCTGGTTCTTACTCATATTGTCGAATTTGTCTTCCATTCTTTTCAGCCACCTTATGACCATTTCTTTAAATTCTTTCTCTGACATGTTGCTTGCCTCTATTTCATTTACTTCCTTTTCTGATGATGCCTGCTTTTCTTTCATATGTGGGCTGTTTCTTTGCCTCCCCATGGTCTCTCTTTTCCAGATGTCTGGTTATGTAGTTCTCTCTCTCCTGCATTGATTTAAAGTCACAAAATACAACACAACTGGGTGCAAAATACAAGGCACTGAACAGAAATGCATTCACGATATTAATAACCCCCAATAAATGTGACCCCAGAGAAAGGCAAATTAGAGGATAGGAGAGAAAGTGGAAGAGGAAAAAGAAAAGAAGGAGTCCCAAAATGTAATTGGGAAAAGGAAAAGGAAAAGGAAAAGGAAAAGGAAAAGGAAAAGGAAGGAAGGAAGGAAGGAAGGAAGGAAGGAAGGAAGGAAGGAAGGAGGGAGGGAAGGAGGGAAGGAAGGAAGAAAGAAAGAGAAAGAAAAGAAAGAGAAAAGGAAAGAAAAGAAAAGAAAAGAAAAGAGACTAAGAAAGAAAAGGGGAACAAACTCTATATATAATATGGAGAAAACTCCAAGAGAACAGCCACTAATCCCAGCAAATGCTAGAAACAAGTACCTGGAGATTAATACAAACTACAAACAACAACTAATATCAAGTGAGGTGAGGGAAAACAGAAGAAACAAACAAACAAAAACAAAGCAAACAAAAAAATCAGACAAAAAAAAAAAAGAATAAGCAAAACAATCTTACAAAAAAGCATAAAGAATTGATATAGCCAAAACCGGTTTGGCTCAGTGGTAGAGTGTCAGTCTGCGAACTGAAAGGTCCTGTGTTCAATTCCAGTCAAGGGCATGTATGTTGGCTACAGGCACATCCCTGGTAGGGGATGTGCAAGAGGCGGCTGGTCGATGTTTCTCTCTCATTGACATTTCTGGCTCTCTATCTCTCTCCCTTCCTCTCTGTAAAAAAATCAATAAAATATATGTTTTTTAATTGATATAGTCAACATTCAAGCAAACAACAACATAAGGACAGAGAGAAAAACAATTTTTTGGATAGTAAGACAGAGAAGAGAGAGGTGTGTGTGGACTTGGAGCAAGAGATTGGAAATTTGATATATTAGTAGGATGAAATTTTAACAGGGGGTAAAAAGAAAGAATGTGGAAAATCTAAAGCAGGAAAAAGAGTAAGAGAAACAGGACAGCAAAAGGGAAAAAGTTAGGAAGACATTGATGGCATAAAGGTAGAGTTGAGATAGAGTAAAAAGATGCAAAAGGAACGATGAAAATACAATGTAGAACACTAATCCCAAAGTAAAATAAAGAAAAAATAAAATGATACTTAAAAAAAAAAAAGTAAAATAGTAGTAGTAATAATAATGCTTATTGAAAATAAAAATGTAATAATTAAAAATGTAAAATCAAGTGAGGAAAAAAATTAGTTTCTTAAGTAAAAGATGAAGAAAATAAAAATTAAAAATAAAACAAATAAAAAGTAAAAAAATAAATGTGCAGTAGTGAAGGTCATTCATTTCCTCTATTGTTCTCTTTGGCATGCTGTTTCCCAGTCAAGACAGTGTTGCAGAACCCTCCTCAGTGTTGAAAGCCAGTCCTGATTTTCAAACAGGCGGTGTCTTAATTTCTCATATTCCTTTATTTTTTATTACACAAGAGTCAATTTGTGATTCAGCCCCTGGGTGGCAGTGTTTCTGGATTGTCTTTGGGTATATACCCTGTTTCCCCGAAAATAAGACAGTGTCTTATATTAATTTTTGCTCCCAAAGATGCGCTAGGTCTTATTTTCAAGGGATGTCTTATTTTTCCATGAAGAAGAATAAGGTACATATTTATTGTTAAATGAAATAAAGGAAATTTATTACCTGTATACGGTACAGTAGTACAGTAGTTGTCAACACAAACCAGACAAACTGTGAATCCTACAGTATCAAGAATTTACTCATTTATTCAATGACAATCATGTCATCATCTTCTGGAACATCATCATAACAATCCATTTCCTGGTGAATTTCTTGTGACTCCATTTCTTTCAAAATCAGTGGACCAAATCTCTCATGTTTAGCCTAGGGGGGCCTTATTTTTGGGGAGGATGCCTTATATTTCACTCAGAAGGAAACCTGTAAGTAGGTCTTATTTTCAGAGGATGAGAGGATGTCTTATTTTCGGGGGAATACAGTATATTGCCTCTTTAGCTTGTGTTTAGAGCCTTCTTTCACTGTGGCACTCAATACCAGTTTGTGGTAGTGGGCTGCCTCAGAGCTGGCTCTCAAACGGTCACTCTTCATTCCAGTCCCCAGGTTCAGAAAAACAACTTTCCCCTGCAGTCTCCCAGGGTGTCCCGATTGGGTGATCCTATGTATTGGGCTAGGGACCCATCTTTCTATCCTGTCACCATTTTTTATTCCGCACATAGGATTTCGATGACCATAGTTTTCTTGGTAAAGCCCACACTTGATTGAGGTTTTACATGCTCTGTTTCACTCTACACAGCACCATTGCTGCCCCTGTGGCCAGAGTGTCCCTGGGGAGTCCAAACCACCAACCTTTCAATTAACATTGATTTTTTTTCTTTTAGAGAAAGGGAGAGAAATATTGATGTGAGAGAAACACATTGATTGGTTGCCTCCTGCACATGCCCCGACCAGGGTCCAGGTCCAGGAAGAACCCTGCAACCTAGATATGTGCCCTTGATGGGAATCAAATCAGAGACCCTTTGGTTCATAGTCCAACACTCTATCCACTGAGCCAGACCAGATAGGATGGGATCTGCTTTTCTGGCCCCAAGTACAGCTAAGGGAGGCTGAGCCAGTCCATGGAGGACACTGGCTGACTTGAAGCCTGGGTCAGGGAGAAAAATGAATAGAGAAGAAGAAGAGGGGCAAGGAGATGAAGTCAAACCTAACAAAGTTTCTCTTCCTAGAGGGTGGCCAGAGACCTATGACATGAATACCTCGGAGTCCAAGCCTGAGCAGGACAGCATGCCCTCTGGGGGCCGGCCCCCCTACCGCAGCAATGTTCCCTGGCAGTGGAGTGGGCCCGCCTCCCACAACTCTCTACCAGCCTCCAAGTGGGCCACTCCTGCTACCCCTGGCCACGCTCAGTCCCTGAACCGACCCCCGAAGCAGACTTCCATGGTCCCCTTTCGGGAGTCCCAGCCTCTGCACAGCAAGAGGTAAGGACCCCAAGGGCATCAACCACTGTTCCCGCCTTCCTCCTGTCCTTTTCTCTTTCCTTCCTTTTCTTTCCAGTCTCTTTTAAGTCTTTCTCCTTTCCTTCTTGTCCTTTGTCTTCCCCCCTCCTCCCTTCATTCATCCATGCCTTCCTCCCTCCCGCTGTCCCTGCCTCCCTTTCCTTCAACTTACAATCTAAGCCTGTTGTGTGAGGGCCTAGTGCTAATAGCTTAGTGTCTAAGGTGGAAATTCACCATACTATGTATGGTTAAAACTATATATTTTTTAATAGGCCTAGGGACTGATAAGCACAGAGTATAGGATGAGATAACGTCCTAAGGGAGTCAGGGAAGTGGGAAGGGGAGCAGCCCACATGTGTATGGGTATTGCCACCATTCTAGTTCAAAGAGTTTATTGCGGTGACATATACCTTATAGATAAATTCTTTTGAATATACTAGCTAATAAAAGAGTAATATGCAAATTAACCATCACTCCACGACAAAATGGCCACTCCCATAGCCACAAGATGGCGGCCCCCAGTTCTCTCATCCCCACTGGAGTCCCCCAGTCTCAGGGAGGGTGGCACTAAGAGCCAGCAGAGTAAGCGGCCTGGAGGAATGCTGCCAAGAGGCCCTCCAGACCCTTTATAAAACAAAAACAAATTCACTCCCCACGACCCAATCCTCTCCCAGCAGAGGCAGCCTGGGGTCTCAGCCTGGGAGGGGCACACACACTCCTAGGGCACAGTCCTCTCGCAGCAGCAGTGGCCTGGGGTCTCAACCACTGAGTCAAACCAGCCAGGCAGATATGGAGGAATCTTAAATGTTTCTTTTTTTAAATATATATATTTTATTGATTTTTTTACAGAGAGGAAGGGAAAGTGATAGAGAGCTAGAAACATCTATGAGAGAGAAACATCAATCAGCTGCCTCCTGCACACTCCCTACTGAGTATGTGCCCCCAACCAAGGTACATGCCCTGGACTGGAATCAAACCTGGGACCCTTGAGTCTGCAGGCTGATGCTCCATCCACTGAGCCAAACCAGTTAGGGCTGTCCAATATGTTAAATAAAAAACCCTATCTAATAAAGAGGGAATATGCAGGGGAGGGCATTTATGGGTGACCAGGTTGTCAGGGAGGGCAGTTGGGGACAATCAAAGGAGCCCAGCAAAGGAGCAGTTAGGTGTCAAACAGGCTGGCAGGCAGAAGCAGTTAGGGGCAATCAGGCAGGCGAGCAGTTTGGAGCCAGCAGTCCCGGATTGTGAAAGGATGTCTAAGTACCTGATTAGGCAGTGGAACATCCCCCAAGGGGTCCCAGATTGGAGAGGGTGCAGGGACACACACCCCCAGAGCACAAATTTCATGCACCGGACTCTAGTGTTATATATTAAAAGATAAAGGAAGGCCTTAGCTGGTTTGGCTCAGTGGATAGAGCATCAGCCTGAGGACTAAAGGGTCCCAGGTTCAATTCTGGTCAAGGGCACAAGCCTAGGTTGCTGGCTTGATTTCCCAGTAGGGAACTTGCAAGAGGCAGCCAATCAATGATCAATGACTCTTTCTCATTGATGTTTCTATCTCTCCCTCTCCTTTCCTCTCTGAAATCAATAAAGATACATGGACGGGGGGGGGGGGGGGGGGGGATATAAAAGAAGTTTTTCAAGAAATGGAGGAATTTAAGCTACAGAGAAGCATGTCATCCCAGGAGTGGGCTAGAACAGCCCTATGAGGCCCCTATCAGGGCCACAGTGGCTGAGGGCATGGAAGGCCAAAGTGGGAGAGGGGGAGGGGAGAGGTATCCCCACCTTCCTGTTGCCCTTTGCTCAGCAGCCCTCTCGACCCCCAGGGGATGATAGCAGATAAAGGATGGGCCTGAATGTGGTTAGGTCTGTCTGTTTGTCCCTCCTCTGTGAGGACAATGGTATCTTCCTCACTCACCAAACTTCTTCCCTCCTATCTGTTCCAGGCCTGTTAGCTTCCCAGAAACTCCTTACACAGCATCACCAGCAGGGGTCGACAAAGCCCCTCCCTACCGACAGCCTTCTGGGAGCTTCTCCACCCCAGGCTCGGCCACCTACGCAAGATACAAGCCATCCCCAGAAAGGTCAGAATCTCCACTCTTTTTCAAACTAAGGAATCTGGTGAAACCTGGGGATCCTTCTTTCCCAGGAAATGCACATACCCTATAAGTCCAAGGCCATTTTATGGGGTTTCTGGCACCCTGCAAGTCATCAAGGGTTGGTTGTGCCTGAGCAGGACTCTGTTGGGTTATCTTACTGCAGAATATTGATTGCCACTTTGATAGCTATATCATTTGTTTGAGCAAGAGCATTCGCTTTCCAGCATGGCCATATATTTCTCTCTCCAGCCCCACTCCCCAAGACCAGGCCACTCGCATTACCCAGTTTTCATAGCCTCTCAGGCTTCAGTCCTGTCCCCTTGGATCTTTCTCCAGTCTGGTAGCCTAAGGGATTGTCCCAACTCCTCCATGACTCCCCATGCCTCCAGGATAAACCCAGCTACCTTCAGCTCCAGTGTCCTGTGCATTTCCTCCTCTGGGGTCCCAGGGACCCACACCATTCTCTTGTCATCAAATCTGATATCTCCCTTTATCCTCTCCTTTACTGTGGTCTTTAGCCTTCTGAGCATATCTGCCCCTATCCCCACCTGCTGTCCCCACTGCCCCATCCTGGACACCTCCCTGAGCCCCCAGCTTCCCTCCCACTTTCTCTGGTTCATCCTCCACTCAGCAGCCAAGGGAAATCTTTCTATATCTGACCATATATGTCCCCTGCTCCAGGACACAGCCTCACTGTCTCCCTGTTGGCACCAAAGCCCTATCTATCTCTCCAGATTTCTGCAGTGCCACATGTCATTGTCCCCGGTCACTTCCAGTTTCTTAGGTAGGCTGTTTTCATTTCAGTTCTCATGTTCTTACCTCTGCCTGGTTAATTCTTCATACTTTTTTTTTTTTTTAATTGATTATGGTATCACATAATTGTCCTCATCCCCTCCCCCCCCCATTCCCATCCCAAACCCCTCCCCACATTTGCCCCCACCCCCTGTTGTCCATGGCCACTGGCTGGCCCATTTGCATGCACACAAGTCCATTGATTGTTTTCTCCCCCTTGCCCCCACCCTCCCCTACTTTCCCTCTGAGGTTTGAGAGTCTGATCGCTGCTTCTCTTTCTCTGTGTCTGCTTTTGTTCATCAGTTTATGTTGTTCATCATTTCCTCTAGATGTGTGAGATCATGTGATCCAAGAAATACCCTTGTAAGAACCGAAACTGAGACAAGCCATAATGGTTATACTGAGAGGCAAATGAATCAGACTGTAGTGAGTTCCTTTCTGGGCCAACGGTTCTTTTGAGTCCCAATTTCATTGTCAAACAGTTTCTTACGTGTACATGTCAGCAATGATATTTCAGATCTGGTTGGTGGATATAAATGGTGGTGATGCAGATCCAACCGTCTCTGGTTTGGTCCTGTGCATCCTTCAGGAACATGCAGCTGCTGTCTGCTGGTATGGCGAGGCATCGTCCGCATCTTCCATCTCTGAACTGTTTCTCTTCTGTCTTCATGGCTGGAGCACAATTCTTCACACTCTTGACCCTCACACCCCACCCCTTTCCTGCCCATCTGAGCACTGGTGCTCCTCCTCTGGGAAGTCTTTCCTGAACCTCCCCTAGCACTAGGGGCTACCACTCTGCCCCTTAGTTTCCTGAGTGTTACCTGACCTTGAGCATTCTTCATTTTATTAGCCCAGTTGAGAGAGAGAGAGAGAGCACATTGATGCTTTTCAAGAGCTAAAACCTTCCCAGTTCATCTGTATGATTATCATACAGCACAGATCTGGCACATGGTAAGATTCTTGGTATATGTTTGATGAAAGGATGGAGTGAGTTAGTGATTATGTTTATATAAGACCAAGGATCAGTCCACTAAGCTAGTGGGTCTCCATCTTTGGTGTGCCTCAGAATCACCCAAGAGGAGACTTGTTAAAATACAAGTTGCTGGGCCTCTCCCTCTAGTTTCCAACTTGATGGGTCTGTAATAGAATGTGCCATACCAATGCTGCTAGTCCAGGAAACACTTGAGAGCCTCTGAACTAAACCATTGTTTGATTGAAAACCTCTGCTGTAAAATGGGGAAAACATACTTTTTCATCTTCTAGTAGTTACCATTCAACTTTCATTCAGCAAATGGTCCCAAGAGCTTTTTGTGTGCCAGGTGCAGGGAGAACTATTTGAAATAGTTATCAGGGGCTCCTGTTGTCAGTGTTACTGACTGATGGAGAGAGGGTCTTAGAACTGATGTATACTCTGATGTATGCTCAGATAGACTCAAGGGGAGTACAGTTCAGCCCCAAAGTTCTATGCTGGCTATCTGGAGGAAGTGACACTTGAATGGGCTTTGAAAGATTAGTAAGAGTTTGCCACAGAAGGGAGGGAGTAAGCAGAATGGTACGGAACACAAGAGCCATGGAGAGGAGTCATGCATAGGGGTGATGCTACTGATGACTCTAGAGAGCTTGTTTGTTTGTTTGTTTGTTTTCAAAGGCTTGGTGTCCTCCATTATTATTATTTTTAAACTTTTTATTAGAAATAATAACAATTCACAGGAAGTTGAGAAGAAATGCATAGGGAAATCCTTCACCTAGCCTCCCCAGTGTTAACATCCTACTAACTAGGATATAATATCAAACCTAGGCATTGGTACAATCCCTAGAGGTTCTTCAGAATTTATGCCCTGAGCATGCATGAAAACAAGTTATTTCTCTGGGATAAATGCCGAAGAATACAGTTGTTTACCAACATAAGGAATCAACCTAAATGTCAGTCAACAAATGAATGAGTAAAGGAAATGTGGCATATACACGCAGTGGAATATTATTCAGCCATGAAAAGGGCTATTCGGCTATTTGCAACAGCATGAATGAGCCTGGAGGACATATGCTAAATGAATTAAGTCAGACAGAGAAAGACATATGCTGTACGATATCACTTCTAGGCAGAATCTTAAAACGAGTCAAACTCAACAAAGAGGATAAAATGGGGGTTGCCTGAGGGTGGGAGATATGGGGATATTTTGCTCAAAGGGTACAGAGTTCCAGTTATGAGATTAAAAGGTTCTGAGATGGACAGTATGGTGGCTATAGTTAATCAGTTAGCTGCCACATGTCCAAAATGGAAGGTCCGCTGCTTGTATCCTTAGATGCTTATGGGAGGCAAATGGTTAATAACTCTGTATTATACACTTGAAATATGCTGAAAGAATAGATCTTAAGCATTCGCACCGCAAAAAAGTAATTGCATGAGATGATAAAGGTGTTAATTAACTTGATTATAGAAATCATTTCATAATTCATATTGTACATTTTAAATATATTACAGTTTTGTTAATTATACTTCAAAGCTGGGGAGAGATATTTCTGAGAGTGCTCCTTGCTCAGCAAATTGAGAACAGCATTAATTCAGTGAATGGGTGAACTGACTACTCTGTATTGCAAGTAGAGAAGTGTTTAGAAAAAAATACAGTTGCAAGAGAAACCAAGATGGCGGCATAGGGTAGACACCTGAATGCAGCCTATCACAACAAATTTGAATTTAGAACTGGAAAACAGGGGAAACATCGCCCTGAAGCGCCGGATGGCTGGCTGAGAGGAGGCTCTACCATCTGGGAAGGAGAGAGAAGGCACGCTGAACCTCAGGAACTGTGAAGGTGCGGAGAACTGCGCACGCGTAAAGGCGGCTGCCTGACTTCGCTGCTGTCTTGCTTGCGGAGCACGGAGAGGGCAGGCCGAGTTTTCTTCTGGCTTACTCCCTGTGCGTGGAGAGGGTGGACAGCTAATGCATGGCTAGATTTCTTGTTCGAGAGGAAAACTGAACCACCCTATTGCTGTGATAGACTTCCCCAGACAGGGAGAGGCCAGACTGTCAGGCAGTGGGCAGAGATCTCTCGGAGGTTTGTGAAGCCAGCGACCATTACTGAAGGACTCAGAAACCAGACCCTCGTAGGGAGGGGCTGACCAAAGCTTGTCTGCATCACCCCGAGACTCCGCCCCATCCAAGCTGAGCACAAAAGCCCTTCCAGTGGCTAGCTTCCAGGGAATAGGACTCTCCTAGGGAGGGACAGACAGCAGTCCAAAGCTTGTCTGTGCCTATAGCAAAGAGGTGCATGCGCCTGCAACCAATCTTGCGGGATTCACCAAAGCTTGGCTGTACCACCCCGAGACTCCACCCCATCCAAGCTGAATACAAAAACCCTCCTAGCTGAGACACTTCTGATCCTCATAGCCAATTGGCTTGGAGATCAACGCTTCCCAGTGATACCAACAACAAGCAAGGCTTAACAACAAGACTGCACACACAGCCCACAAAGGGCTACACCAAGACTGTCCACCTCAGGAAATTGAGAGGCTGACCCACTGAGCCATATAGGACACCTTAGCACAGAAAGTCACCCTAACAACTCAGGGAAGCTGTGAAAATGCCGAGACAAGGAAACAGATCACAAACAAAAGAAATGGAGGACAAGAAGCGACTGGATATAGAGTTCAAAACCACACTCATAAGGTTTTTCAAGAATTTCCTAGAAAAGGCCGATAAAATAAACGAGACCTATGAGGATATGAAAAGGGATCAACTAGAAATAAAAAATACATTGTCTGAAATAAAAATATTTTACAGAGTCCTAAAAACAGAATGGAAGATCGCAAGAATCAAGTCAAAGATTTGGAACACAAAGAACCAGAGGACACTCCTGCACAGAAGCAAGAAGATAAGAGAATCCAGAAAGTTGAAGATAGTGTAAGAAACCTCTGGGACAATTTCAAATGAACCAACATCAGAATTATGGGGGTCCCAGAAGAAGAGAGAGAGCAAGATACCGAAAGAATACTGGAAGAAATAGTGACAGAAAATTTCCCCCACCTGGGGAAAGAAATAGACTTACAAGTCCAGGAAGCGCACAGAACCCCAAACAAAAGGAATCCAAAGAGGACCACACCAAGACACATCATAATTAAAATTCCAAGAGCAAAAGACAAAGAGAGAATATTAAAAACAGCAAGAGCAAAGCAGGTAGTTACCTATAAAGGAGCACCCATATGATTGTCAGCTGATTTCTCAACAGAAACCATGCAGGCTAGATGGGAATGGCAAGAAATATTCAAGGTGATGAATAGCAAGAACCTACAGCCAAAAATACTCTACCCAGCAAAGCTATCACTCAGAATCGAAGGCCAGATAAAGAGCTTCACAAATAAAATAAAAAAAGCTAAAGGAATTCATCACTGCCAAACCAGAATTATATGATTTGCTGAAAGGGGTTCTTTAGGAAGAGGAAGAAGATATAGATAAAAATTATGATCAACAAATATGTAACTATCAACAAGTGAAACTAAAAGCCAAGGGAATTAAAAAACCTGATGAACAATATTAACTAGTGAATATAATAGAATCAGAAGTATGGAAGGGGAGTGGACTGATGATTCTCAGGGAAAAGGGGAGTGGGGGATGAGGGAAGAACCTGAACAAAAACTGCACCTATGGATGAGGACAATGGGGGGTGGGAAAAGGGCAGAGGATGGGGTGGGAACCTGGTGGAGGAAAGCAAAGGAGGGGGAAAAAATGAACATTTGTAATAATATGAACAATAAAGATTTATTTAAAAAAAAGAACTAATTGGACAAAAATGTATGTATAGAGATGCTCATCACAGCACTTTATATTATAATTAAAAAATTTGAAACAAAAAACAAGAAAAGAAAAAAATACAGTTGCGTTATTGTGTGGTGTGTCCATTTTTAGTTTTAAAAGGAACTGCCAAACTATTTTCCAGAGTGGCTGTACTATTTTACATCCCCCTGGCAGGGTAGAACTGCTCCGTTTCTCCTCCTCCTCAACACTGTTTGGTCTCATCACTGGTTTTTGTTTTAACCATCCCAATAGGTGCATAATGATATCTCACTGTGGCTTTAATTTGCATTTCTCTAATGGTTAACGATATTGAACACCCTTTCATTACTTATTTGCCAATTATATCTCTTCAGTGAAATGTCTTTTGCCCATTTTCTAATTGAATTTGATGCTCTTTCAATGTGGGAGATTCTTTCCATAATCTAGACACAAGTCCTTTGTCAGATATGTGATTTGCAAATATTGTATTTCCTCCCAGGCTTTAGTTTATCTTTTCATCTTAACAGGGTCTTTTGCAGAACTAAAGTTTTAATTTTGATGAGGTCCAAACTATGATTTTTTTTCTTTTATGGATTATACTTTTGGTATAAAGTATAAGAATTACTTGCCTAGATCTGGATCCTGAAGATATTTTTATGTTTATTTTTCCAGAAGTTTTATAGTTTACATTTAAATCTATGATCCATTTTGAGTTAATTTTTGTAAGAGGTGAGAGGTTTAGGCTGAAGTTCCTTTTATTTGCCTACAGATGTCCAGTTTGTCCCACCATCTATTGCAAAGGATCTATTATTGCTTTTGTCCCTTAAAGCAAAAATTCATTGGAAAGGGAAATTAATTGGTCACATCTGCATGGGTTTCTTTCTGGGTTCTCTAGTCAGTCCCATTGATCTATGTGTATGACCTCAGCTCCACAGCTGGATAGTTGAAGTATATAATTTTACAGAAGGGAAACTGGGGTTCAGTGAGATGAATGCACTTAGTCAAGGTCACTCTTCTGGGAGTTGCTGAACCAGGACAGGAACTTGGGTCTATGTGATTCCAGACTGCTGGCCCTGACTCCAGACTCTGCTTCCTACCAAAGAACACTGAGCTCGGTCTCCAAATTAAGGCAACATCTCTCTGGCCAGTGTGGCTTGGTGGATAGGACATTGGCCTATATTCCAAAGAGTCTTAGGTTCAATTACCAGTCAGGGGCACATACCTGAGTTGCAGGTTTGATCCCTAGCCCTGGTCAGAGTACATAGAGGCAACCAATTTATGTGTCTCTCTCACATTGATGTTTCTCTTTCTCCCTCCCTCTCTTACTTCCTTTTTCCCCCTCTCTAAAAATCAATGGAAAAAATATCCTCATGTGAGGACAAAAAAAAATTAAGGCGACTTGCATGGTTCCTGTGGGCGTCACTGCCCCACTGTGATACTTAATGGCTGTGATTTTGTGTACTAGGCTCTCTGGCATTGACAAGTAGGAAACTAATACCTTTTCTTTGGGCTCAAGCTCTTCTCACCCTACCCTTCTCTTTCCAGTGCTCCAGTGGAGCCTTCCTTGTGGCCCATTATCTCAGCATGTTTATCTCTATCAGCAGTTGGACTTCAAGTTTTGCCAAACGTTCTTATCACACCTCATCTCTGAAACCCCCAGAAGTGTCTTTCACAGGCTGTCACCAGCCTGCAGTAAGAGGCTGAGAGCAGGTCAGGGTGCCCCAGTGGCTTCTGGCCTCATCTCCTTTCCTCTTTTCCTACTGCATAGTTGCCATGTGATATCCTGGAGCCTGTGTCCTGAGCCAGACATTCCAGCCCAGCACCAGACATTCCTCCCTTGGGACTCCTCTGTCTCATGCTGTCTTCTCCAGCAGGTTGCTACTTTTAGGAAGGCAAAGGTCCTCATAGACACAACCTATCTTGTGGCCCATCTTAGATTTACCAAAAGACAAGATGGCAAATTGGCCTACTCCTGCCTGCCAAGTGAGTGTGAGCAAGTGACTTTCCCTCTCTACACCTCCATTTGCTCACAGTTAAAACGTCTGTCTCGCCGAAACCGCTTTGGCTCAGTGGTAGAGCGTCGGTCTGTGGACTGAAAGGTCCCGGGTTCGATTCTGGTCAGGGGCATATACATTGGTTGAGGGCACATCCCCAGTAGGGGATGTGCAAGAGGCAGCTGGTCGATGTTTCTCTCATCGACGTTTCTAGCTCTCTCTCTCCCTTCATCTCTGTAAAAATCAATAAAATATATTTAAAAAAAAAAAAAAAAAAAAAAAAAAAAAAAAAAAAAAAAAAAAAAAAAAAAAAAAAGTCTGTCTCTGAGCAGTGTTAAGAATATTGAAGGATGGCCACCCTTTACAGCACTTGGAAAGGGGCCTGATACATAGTAAGTGCTCCATGAGGGTGATGACTGTTCCTGCTGAGCGTGGTTCCTATACTGGCAGCTGGAGTACAGAGACTGGCAGATGCTGTTCCTGTCCTCAGGAGTTTGCTCCCCTCCTGTGCAAGAATAACAACCCACCCACTCAGTTCAGAGCATTGAAAGGCAGAATTGTATGCCCAGCTCTGCAAGCCGGCAGGGCTGGACTGGGCCCTAGACTTTTGCTCATCACACCACCTGGTTAGCTTTTGTTTATTTCCTGTTTTTCTCCTTCAGCTCCATAAAGAATGGTACATGTTATTAAGAGGCATTTGACTGCAAGTGACAGAAAACCTAACTCGAGAAGGCAGGAAGCATTGATGGGCTTTATCATCACATAATAAGTCCAGAGTTAAGGTGGGTTTAGGGCTGGCTAGTTCTTCAATGAGGTCCTTAAAGACCAGCTCCATTCATGACCCACGTCAGCTACTGTGGCCCCCAGCAAAACCAGTGCCCTGCAGAAGAAGAGGGAACGCTTCTCTTTGTTTACACGAGTGCCCACTCCTGAATTAATCCCTGGCAAGGTCCCATTGGACCAGTGTGACTGTCTTAAACTGTCATGATGTGCTCAAACCACATGGCAGCATTATTGAGGGCCACCAGAGCAGAATCTGGGCTCCACCAGCAAGGACAAAGATGAAGATGGCTGGCTGTTGGAGTGGCAGCCAATAGTGGCTACATTGTCTGCCCTACCCTTCCATTGTCCCATTAGTCAGGGTAGGAGATGGATAGCAGTGGAGCCTTCCACCTAGGAGAAGCTCTTCTCACATTCATGTCTTTCTTTTTTTCTTTTTTCCGTTTTTTGTTTGTTTGTTTGTTTGTTTGTTTGTTTGAAGTTTTACAAATAGTAGTACATATGTCTCCTTTTCCCCCCTGCTTGACCTCCCCCAGCCTCCCAGCATATGCCTTCACTTGTCCCCTACCCTGCAATCTTCATGTCTTTCTTGTTCCTCTCCTCTGTGGCCAAGTGGGAAGCTCTGTTCCAATATCCCAGTAGCCCAACCCTGCTGATCTTAAGGCAACACCCACCTTGGCTTTCCCAGGGGCAGTCAGTCTGTCTAGTTTGTGCCTGGAGATGCTTGAAACTGCAGCTAGTTAGTTCCTCACTAAAACCTGTGGTGTTTCTTTTTTTTCTGCGTCCCGCACGAAAAAAATGACAGGTTCCTGAGGGGAGGAGCTAGGGATTAAAAAATTAGAGAAAGAAAGAGACAAGAGGCAGAAATAGATTCATAAAGCTGGGAGCTAGGTGGGTGCCATCTCTCTGATAGAGAGACAGTCACACTCACCACAGACAACACAGCATATTTGTTGGCTTCCAAAGGGGAGTTTAAGGTCAAAAGGAGTTTTGGGTGTGCCCAGATCCTATTCATCAAAATCTGGGTAAGCTCCTTATTTTTTGGTACAAGATTTAGCATATCAAATACTTGGGTGAGTCAAGGTCCTATTTGTTCCTCATTCCAAGCACATGGATTAAGAAATCAGTACTGATAACAGGATTCTGCCAGTGCCCTTGGGCTCAGCTGATAAGAATTAAAAGAATGTCCATGTGCCTTCTCTGACGGCTCTCTACAAAAACTTCAAGCCCATTAATTTTAAAGTGATTTCCAATTATATTTTCTCAGAAGATATTAAAGATATATTTGATCTCTTGTTCAAAGGATTTTTGCCCAGAGCTGTGCATGGTGAGATGCTGAAATGTCCTGCATTCAACTTGACCAGACATGGCAGTAATAGAATGGCCCTGAATGGGACTTATTTAGCACCCCAGAGAATGGTCAGCATGGGTCAGTCAGTTTGCACTGGGATTGTTATGTGAATGGACAAAGTACAGGTTGTCTTGATTGAGGACAGTAGCTGAGAGATGAAGCATAGTAAATACAGGGGAACCTCAGTTCTTAAATGTAATTCATTCCAGAAGGCTGTTTGAGAAGCGATTTGTTCGAAAGCCAAATCATTTTTCCCATTAAGAATAATACCAATTGAATTAATATGTTCCAGACCCCTTTTTCACCTATCACTGCCTCCAAAATGCTGTCACCACTGGTAAACTGCTTTTCTTTTATTTAAATCAACAACAGTTTTTCTACCTCTTTAATATCTGTGATTATTGTTTTGTGAGGACTTTCATATCCTCAGCAACATCAGCATACTCATGGCCTCTTTATGTTTTAAAATTGTGCTAATTGTATATTTCACCAGCAGCAAAAGAAGAAAAAAAAACATGAAAATATTCACAGCCCAATTTCCTGAGATGTAGCATGAGAGGCATTTTTGTCATGCTGAAGTATCAGCATGAAGAGTTATCAGGTTGAGAACTGAAGTTGTATTAGAAAAGGGAGACATGTTTTTAGTGAATAACTTGGTCAAGAACCAAATTGTTAGATATGGGACATGTTTGAGAACAGAGGTTTGACTGTATGTCCCACTAAAGTTTAGGTTTAGCTGCATAAATATAGAAAGCAGATATTCAGATGAAATGGTTTCTTTCTTTCTCCCACATTGTCAGAGTCCCAGGCTCCTCTTCACCAATGCTCTGCCATCTTTGGTCTATTGCCTGTTGGTCTTAAAGTGGCTGCTGGAGCTTCAGCCGTAGGAGATGATGAGGCAATGGCACCCACAAAACACCTCCAAGAGATTTCCTGAGAGTCACATGTAGCACTTTTAACTCATTGGCCAGAACTGCAAGAGAGTCTGGGAAATGTAGTCTGTTAGCTATTGCTGCCCCAAATATGGTTGGGATTCTGTTAGCAGGGCAGAAGCAGAAAATAGATATGGGGGGAGCTGCCTTCATGTCTGCCACTCATAACTTCCACTTTACTCTCATGGACCCCAGCCACTGCTGATGTTTTCCTTTAGTGCTCAGGATATGATATGATAAAACATTTTGGAAAAAAAATAGAATAAATATGTCCATACTTCAATTTCCAGCTGTGGTGGAGCCACATTTTACCAGGTCACCCCATAAGGTGAAGATTGCTAATGCATTTTATTGTTTGGGCTCTCTCTTCCTTTCCTGGAGGCATTAGTCAAGGTCTAGGAGGGCAGGGATAATATGTACACTCTGGGGAGGTGAGTAGAGTTGAGTTTTCAGAAAATCCAGTGCACTGCTGAACCACCACTCTGCTACCCTGGCAATGTTAATACCTAGGGGTTTGGAGTTGTCTTTGAAGAGGCAACCCTGGCTTTGTGGCTGGCAAGACGACCCTGGAGAAGCTAACTTCTGTTTGGAATGTTGGAGGTCCCAGTTTATCACCCTTCCAATCTGCAAGTATAGACACAAGCAGCCAAATGGGGAATGTCAACATCCACTTGATACATAGAGGCTCAGTAACTCCCAGAGTAAAGGCCTGTGTTCATGGGGGTGCAAATGACTAAAATTTGTCCAGTTCAAACATTTGTTATCTCACAGAAAAGGAGGCTCAGAGGCAGAACAGGCTTCAGTGAGGCTTAATCAGGTATTGTGACAGCATTATTGAGGGCCTAGTTTCTCCGCCTCCTCTTTTCCGCCCTCAGCATTGGCCTCATCCATCTTCAGGCTGTCGTGAAAGGGCAACACAGACTCATGGTATTATATCTGGACCCAGCAATGCCTGGATGAAGAAGAGAGGCCATCTTGCCTCGTCATTTCTCTTAAGAGCAAGAGACTTTTCTCAGAAGCTCTCTCCCATGCCCCAGTGGACTTGCGCCATTTCAGTCAGGTTATGCTGAGTAACAGACATCGAAACTCTCGGTAACTTATATCAGTCAAGGTTTGTTTCACACCCACACTTCAGCCCCACTGTCAGTTGGCAGAATACCTCTAAGGACACAGGCACCACCACCTCCTAGTCATTTCCCTCACAACTCATCAATGAGATCTAGTCACACAGCCCACCCGGCCAGTCTAAAGGGGCTAGGACTTGCCAGGTGGAGAGCCAGAATATTTTGTGGGAGTTTTAATAACTCACACCCTCTCCCATCTCAGTGGCCAAAATTGTGTCATTTGCCTGTCCTGAACCAACCCCAGGCAAGGCTGGTTTCCTTCATGACGGACTCTGATGTGTGGTGGCATGGACATCAGGCGGTGTGTTCATTGGATTCACTCCAGGGCATAGAGAATGCCACTGGGATTGAGGCCCACGGTGAGACTTCTGTCATGTCTCAGCCATGGCCTGCGGGTGTGCAGAGCCAGCCTCCAGGAGAATCTTTGACTAGGAGATAACTCTATTTTACCTGTTCCACACCCAGTGTGATAGAAAATAATATCCCTTTTTTCAAATGGGAAAACTGAAACTGATGAGATATGCTGCTAGTAAGGGCCTCATTCTGAGACCTGAGTCCACAGCTTCTCCCACAGTGCCTTCCTCCACAGAGTCCGAAGGCCACTTGTCCCAGCTCACCCTGGGTCGTGTGTCAGCCTCAGGCTAAGTGCTGGCATACAGGATGTCATTCAGTCCCACAAGAAAGAGGCTGTTGTGATCATCTCTTGACAACTAGGCAAACTGAAGCTCCAAGTTGAAAAATTGACTGCCTGGCTGGGCAAGAGGCAGTGGTGAGGTTTAAACCCCAACCTGCTGGCTTCAGGGCTCCTGTGTGTACACATAGACTGCCTTATCCTGCTTTTCCCCACCAGAGGGAGGGAGCCCAAGACGGGTCCCATTTTACAGCCAAAAAACGGGACCCCTGAAAAGCCTGTGGTAGGGTCATCGCCTAAGTGGCTTCTGCTCCTCCTCCCTGGAGAACCCTTCCTTGCCCAGCACTCCCTGCCACCAGCAGCTCCTTGGCCTCCTCCATCAGGTTGCAGCACCTTTAGCCTCATCTAGTCTCCCTCCACTTGGGCTTTCCTGTGCTTAAAACCCACTGGAGACTAGCTCTCAGATGGTTTTGACACACCAGCCCTTCACCCTGCACTTGACTCCTCTCCCCTGCAGGTATGCAGCCACCCCACACCCACTGCTGTCGTTTGATCCCCACTTTGGCCATGATGGAACATCCAGCGGGGACTCCTCCTCAGGTGGACTGACCAGCCAAGAGAGCACGATGGAGCGCCAGAAGCCAGGTAGGGAAGGCTTCTCTTGGCCACCTGTTTCCTCCCTCATCACCCTACAGGATCTCTACTCACACAGCTTGACGGGTGACACCCCTCCTCCTGGCAGATGGATAAAGCACATAGGAAAGCTGTGAGGGGGCCACACATAGGTTAGAGAGGTCGCCCAGCAGAGCACTGGGGACCATTGAGCAGATCCTTCTCCACCCAGACAGGGCATCAGAAGGGTGTCTTGCCAACATTGTCAGTCAAGATTCAAGTTCAGTTGTGTGACTTGAAGGTGGCAACTCCAGAGGAAAGAGATGAAAAGGACTTGAAAGTGGTGCTTGGGAAGCAGAGCCCACTGGGTTCTGAGGCTTTTCATTGCACAGACCCTCCTGTTTTATATTCTTCACTATTATGAGAAAAGGGCCCAGATCATGAGTGTCCAGTGTGATGACATATCTCAAAGCAAGCATGCCATGTTCCACTCCCAGAGCAAGAACATGGCCCAGGCCCCTCCCAGTCAACACCCTGCACAGGCCACCCCGTCCTGCTTCTCACAGCCCAACTTCGTCTTACCTAGTTTTGAATTTCATGTATACAGAATGTAGAACTCATGCTGAATGAATGCATGAGTCTGGCTTCTGTTATTCAATATTATGTTGGTGAAAGGTGGCCATGTGATTGTATGTAGCAACACAGTTTCTGAGTAGTTCCCATTCCATATCTGAATGACCCACCACTGACTACTCCATTCTAATGCTCATGGTCATTTGAGTGGTTTCCAGTTTGGCACTGCTTAGACTGGTGCAGCTGAAGATGAGCACTGTGTCTGTCTTTTGATGAGCACAGGCTCACACATTTGCAGGGTATATACCTGGGAGTGGAATCGCTGGGTCATATGTTTAACTTTATAAGAGATTGCCAAACCTTTTCCCAAAGTGACAAGCCATTTCACACACCCTCCTATGACATCTAAGAGTTGTAGTTGCTCCATGTCCTCACCAACCTTTTCATTTCAGCTGTGTAGTAGTAGCAGCACATCGTGGTTTTAATTTGCATTTTTCTGGTGCCTAAAGAGACTAAGCATCTTCTCAGCTGTTTATTCTCCTATATGTAATGATCATCATGGATGCATACACTAAGATGAATATTTTCAGCATAATTTTTCATAACAAACTATTGCCCCTTTGAAGTCTGAGAACCACTAGATGAATGGGCAGATTCTAAAGGGGGGGGGGGGTGAAATTATCAGACATTGGAGGGGAAGAGGATGGGGATCTTAGGGGATGTCAGCTTAGGGGATCTTCCAGAATTTCCAGGAAGCTCAGGATGACCATGTCAGCACACTACCATCTTCCCCAAGCATTATAGGGTATGGAAGAGGATGCATAGCTCAGGACTGGTGACCTAGGGAAGTCCTTGGCATCCCAGCCCCATGGTGCCCTTAAACCAGAAAAACAGATGGACACAGGCAAGTAGGTTGCTCTCCGGGGCCTGTAGACACCCTTGGTCCTGCCTGTCCCTGCTTGCAAGTCTGTGACCTTGGCTCCAAGACAAACAGATTTGCATCTCTTTTTTTTTCCACCCCTGCCCAGCTCAGAAGAAAAGTGTTACTTGGTGATCTCATTACACTAAAGTATAAACGAGGAGGAAATTTTTCCAGCATTCACCATGGGACCCAAATAAAGTGTTACAGAAACTCACCATTATTCTTAGGTCTCCTTTCTTCTGTCTCCTAGAGCTCGGGTCCCTGGTCACTTCCTTGGGACCTTGTTATAAAAACTGACACCTTCTCCTGCTCCCCTAGACCTTCCCCCAAAAATCAGGGCAAGCATCATGAAGTCTGGGATGTATTCAAAATCCAGAAAAAAAAGGTAGTTCAGGTTGGGAGGAGTCAGGCACCATGGTAGACAGGATTTGCCTACCCCTAAGCAGATGATGATAATCTTAGTAAGAGCAACAGGGTTTTGTGTGCTTATTGTATGCATATTATATGTTCATACTCCACATTTCCTCCTATTTAATCACATCAGGAACACAATAGAATGGGGCACTTTTCTTAAAATATATTTTTATTGATTTCAAAGAGGAAGGGAGAGGGAGAAAGATAGAAAAATCAGTGGTGAGAGAGAATCATTGACTGGCTGCCTACTGGGGTTCGAGCCCACAACCCAGGCATGTGCCCTGGACCAGAACCCAGGACCCTTCAGTCCGCAGACTGACACTCTATCCATTGAGCCAAACCAGCTAGGGCTATAATGGGCACTTTTACCGCCCCATTAGAAATGAGGAAGATGAGACACAGAAAGGTGGTCACTTGGCCGAGGTTCCTGCTGATAAGTGTCAGCGTTAAAATTTGAACCAAGGTCTGTCGGGTTCTAGAACGCTTCCTCACTCCACAGTTCCTCACCCACAGAATGTGGTCATTTCTCAAGCCTCAGAGCACACAGGTTGGGAAGGTGTCCCAAGGATCACCAGCTACCCCAAGTTCATGCATGCATGGCCATGGTTTCAGCATGTGAAAGGTGAAGCATGAGAGTCAGATCATTGGGGGCCAGTTCAGAGAATCAGTGAAGGGCCCAGGCTCAGGGCCAGCCTAGGGCAAAGCCAGGGACACTGAGGCAGCCAGGTAGGGGAAGGAACCTGACCCTTCACTAACAGTACACCAGGCTGAGCACCAGGGATACAGTGTGAGCCAACCAGTCATATACCCTGACAATCTGCTGGGAAAGATGGACAGTGATAAGTACTTACCTATAATGCTGAGTATCAGGGGGAACTAATAGTGCTGAAATTGGTGGTATTTGGGAGAATCTCTGAGCAAATCAGTCAAAGGAGACAGCGGGGAGAACATTCCAGAGGAGGGAAGAGCTAGTTGACAACCCTGAGCTAGCATGACTCTGGTGTTGGAGGAACAGTAGAAGGCCCATATAGAGACCTGATAGGAGGTAACAGGGCAAGACAGTATGGTGCACAGATAGGATGGGATCTGCCTGAGGTGGTCAGAAGGTCTCTTTTGCTACATAGTGGGGATCGTGGAGGGGGAAAGATGGGTGGATTCTGTACATGGTCATTTGAAGGTAAAATTTTTTTTTTTTGGTGTTTTTGTGGGTTTTTAATTTATTTTTCTCATTTTGAAGGTAAAGTTGATAGAATTTACTGATTCCTCTATGTGAGTAAGAGAGAAAGGAATCAAGGGTGATACCAGGTTTTTGGCCTGAGGATAGAGTACCCATTGACTGAGCAGGAGAGACTGAGAGATTCAGGTTTGGAAGAAGATAAGGAGCTGGCTTTGACCATGTTCAGTGGGAGGTGACCAGCCATATATACCAGTCTGAAGTCAGGGGAGAGTCTAGGGCAGAGGCAGAAATATGTGCATTGTCAGTGTCCTAGGTGGTAGCTAAGACTGGGTGTGACAGCCCCAGGCTTGGCTCTGTAGAAATGTGATTTCCCGGCATGGGCTGGCTGCCTCCCAGGAGACCAGCACCTTCTAGGGGTGTGGGGTGCTCCAAAGAAGATAATCATCTCCAGAGGCAGAGCAGATGGCCATCCTCCCTGCTCTCTTATATCCATGGTTCCCACGTGAAAGCCACACAGGCAGTGATACCTCGACTGTGTCAGACAGGCTGCTCTCGCAGTGATCCTCGACAGGCCCACCTTCCCCAGAGCATTTAAAAGATTAATAGATATTAGTGCTCGCTTCGGCAGCACATATACTAAAATTGGAACGATACAGAGAAGATTAGCATGGCCCCTGCGCAAGGATGACACTCAAATTCGTGAAGCGTTCCATATTTTTAAAAATAAATAAATAAAATAAAAGATTAATAGATAACTAGTCCTCCCTTGGTTGTTTTTGGTGTTTTGGTGGTTGGTTTGGTTTTGTTTGTTTGTTTGTTTGTTTGTTTGTTTTTAAGGCCAGATGTTCAATTCATGCTCACTGGTTTTAGGAATTTAGACTAATTTTTACCCACACCAGCCATCACAATTTCAAATCTGTTCCACATTTGAACCAGCAATCTCACTTGTATAATTCTGTCCCAGACAATCCTGCACTTGTTCAAAATATAAGTATATTGTAAAGTGAAAATCAACTTGTAGGACAGTGTTTATTATTATCCCATTTTCATTAAACAAAAAGAAATTATGTTTATTTAACCAACAAAAGATTGCTACTTTGTGTGTGTGTGTGTGTGTGTGTGTGTGTGTGTGTGTGTGTGTGTAAAGAATCCTATACACCAACAAGATAAAAAATAGTCAATTCCATGAAAAACTGGGTAAAGTATGCAAGCAGGTAATCCTTTCTAATAAAGAGGAAATATTCAAATTGACCCTCACACCATCACAAAGATGGCAGCACCCATAGCCAATAAGGAGGGAATATGCTAATTAACTTTCCCACCCTCGAATATGGCAGTGCCCAGTCCCCTCAGCCCTGGCTGCTCCACATGCCTGCTTCCAGAGTCCCACAAGATGTACATTGATGGGGTCATGGGCTTATGTGCACTGAACAGACAAGCTGGCAGGGATGTGGCTCCATCACAAACCATATTTAGGGCCAGATTCTTTGGATGGACTCAGGCCAGGACCTGAGTCACCTCTAACCACTGATGTGTCTCCTGTCTTCCTGCAGAACCTTTGTGGCATGTGCCCGCCCAGGCCCGGCTCTCAGCCCTGGCTGGAACCAGTGGGAGCAAGCACGCCTCCAGGCAGGATGCAGCAGGCAAAGATTCCCCCAACAGGCATTCCAAAGTGAGTCTGGGCCCCACCGCCTCACCTTGGGGAGTAAGGGCTGTAGGAATTGGCTAATTGGTTGTTCAGCTTGCCATGACTGCTATGGGCCAGGCAGCTTCACCTGCCTGGGCCTCTCAGCTCCACATGTGAGCACATTCTCTACCTTTGCCAACTTTCACTCGAGCAGAGGGGCTAAACACTAGAGTCAGAACCAGCCAGGTGCACTTCTTGGTTCCAGCTCTCACCAACTATGTTATCCAGAGCAAATCACTTCAGCTCTAGCTGGTTTGGCTCACTGGCTAGAGCATCAGCCTGTAGACTAAAGGGTCCCAGATTTGATTCTGGTCAAGAGCATGTGCCTGGGTTGCAGGCTCAATCCCCATTGGGGGTCATACAGGAGGCAGCTGGTCAATGATTATCATCATTGATGTTTCTTTCTTTTTATATATATATATTTTAATATTTTTTTTTTATTGATTTTGTACAGAGAGGAAGGGAGAGAGACAGAGAGCCAGAAACATCGATGAGAGAGAGTCATCGACCAGCTGCCTCCTGCACACCCCCCACCGGGGACGCGCCCGCAACCAAGGTACATGCCCTTGACCGGAATCAAACCCGGGACCTTTCAGTCCCCAAGCCGACGCTCCATCCATTGAGCCAAACTGGTCTCGGCTCTTTTTATATATATATATTTTATTGATATTTTTACAGAAAGGAAGGGGGAGAGATAGAGAGCTAGAAACATCGATGAGAGAGAAACATTGACCAGCTGCCTCCTGCACACGCCCTACTGGGGATGTGCCCGCAACCAATGTACATGTCCTTGACCGGAATCGAACCTGGGACCCTTCAGTCTGCAGACTGACGCTCTACCGCTGAGCCAAACAGGCTTTGGCATCATTGATGTTTCTATTTCTCCCTCTCCCTTCCTCTCCGAAATCAATAAATATGTAAATATATATATATATATATATATATATATATATATATATATATATATATATATATATTTATGTATATATATTTTTTTAATGACTTCAGCTTCTCAAGCCCTACTTTCCTCATTATTTATTACATCATGATAAATATCTTCATCAGCTCAGGCTCTGTAACAAAAATGCCATATATTAGGTTAGCTTATATTAATAGATATTTCTTTTTTCTTTTTCTTTTTTTAGTATATTATTGAATTCAGAGAGGAAGAGAGAGGGAGAAAGAGAGAAACATCAATAATGAAAGAGAATCATTGATCAGTGGCCTCCTGCACGACCCCCAAGGGGAATCAAACTCACAACCCAGGCATGTGCCCTTGACCGGAATCACACCTGGGACCCTACAGTTAGCAGGCCGATGCTCTAGCCACTGAGCCAAACCAGCTAGGGCAGATATTTATTTCTCATAGTTCTGGAGGGGTGGGAAGTCCAAGATCAAGGTGCAGGCAGATTTAGTGTCTGGTGAGGACCCATTTCCTAGTTCATAGGCAGCCTTCTCACCCCATGTGGTGGAATGTGTGATGGAGTTCTCTGGGGTTCCTTGTATAAGGACATAAATATCCATATGGATTTTATAATCTTGTTCATGAGGAATATAAATATATATAGAAATAAATAGGTAAATATATATAGATAAGGATTTAAAAATTCTATTCATGAGAGTTTCACCCGCATGACCTAATCACCTCCCAAAGGTACTACCTCTAAATACCATCACACTGGGGATTAGGATTCTGCATAGGAATTTGGGGGGAGTAGGTTAACATTCAGTCTGTGGCAGTAGGTTAACAGCTATGACGGGCAGTCCCCAAATCTTAGTGACTTCACACAAAAGAGTTTATTTCCCTCCATATAACAGTGCAGTTCAGGTTTTCAGAGCAGCTCTCCACATGGTGATTCAGGAACCCATGTTCTGGTCTCTAACATCATCTTGTGGCCCCACTGTCCCTCAGGTTCTTGGAGCCCTCTGCTGGGTTCCTGCCTCTTTCCAACAAGAGAATTGGAAGGAGAGAGATTCATCTGAGAAGTTTTTGTAATCCAAGCATGGAAATAGCAAAAATTACTGTCACATATATTACCTTGGCCAGGACTTCATCCTTGACCACACCTCACTGCAAAGGAAGCTGGGAAAGTAGTAGTAGTCCTGTGTGCCCAGAAGGAGATAGTTTGGGTGAGCACTTGGCAGTCTGTTCACATCCATTCATTCAGTGAGTGTTTGATGAGCACTTGCAACAAGCCAGGCATTGGGGCCACAGTGATGAAGAAAACAGACGAGCCCCTGTGCTCACAAAGCAGACAGGCCATTAGGGGCAACAAACAATACGCAGAAAAATCATGTAACACCAAGAACTGATTCTTGCTGGAAAAGGAAAACAAAGCACAGTTAAAGGAAAAGGTGATTTAGGATAAGGAGGTTAGAAATGGCATTTGAAGAGGTGACCTTTAAGCCAAAACCCTAAGAGAAGTAAGGGTGATCCATGAAGACATCTGGGGGAAGAGCATTGCAGGCAGAGGGAACTGCAGGTACCAAGACCCTGAAGTGGATGTATGCCTGCCATGCTCAAAGAGCAGCAGGGAGGCCCAAGTGGCTGGCCCAAAGTGAGCAAGAGGGAAATCAAGTAAGAGACCAGAACATGGGGCCAGATCACTCGGGGGCCTTTCGTGAGGACTCTTGCTTCTCCTCTGAATGACATGGAATCACAGGAAGGTTCTAAACAGGGAAGGAACATGAACTATTTGTGGATGCAAATAGGGAACAAATGGGAAGGGTTGGCTGGGATATGGACAGGAGCAAGGAGACCTGGAAGAGGCCACTGTGGGAGATAATGGATGGAGCTAAAAGAAGTAGTGAGTTCTAATCAGTTTTGAAGATGCTAGCAATAAGATTTACTGTTTAAGTGGGCATGGGGTGAGATCAAGAGCAGGATCGAGGGTGACTCCAAGGCTCTTGGGTGGGACAGCTGAAGGGATGGTAGTGCCATTATTGAGACAGGGAGAGAAAGATTCGGGAGGGAAGGCCAGGAGCTGAGTTTTAGACATGTTGAGCTTGAACTGTGAGCTCTTGTTGCATACATAATGTCATCCCTCCAAGCGACCCCATGAAGTAGTTAGTATCAACCCATTTTACACATGTGGAAACTCAGGTACTTGCCCAAGGTCACATGGCCAGTAAATGAGGGAACCAGAGTTGGAAGCTGTATGGCTCCAGGGGTCACACTCAGGGGAGTAGGACCCAGGGAGGGAAGGTTTGCCCCGTCCTAGAATCTAGAGATGACACTTTTCTTGCCTTCAGGGAGAGCCTCAGTACTCCAGTCATTCCAGCAGCAATACCCTGTCCAGCAACGCATCCAGCAGCCACAGCGATGACCGCTGGTTCGACCCCCTGGACTCTCTGGAGCCAGAGCAAGACCCCCTCTCCAAGGGCGGCTCCAGTGACAGCGGCATTGATACTACCCTCTACACCTCCAGCCCCAGCTGCATGTCACTGGCCAAGGCACCTCGGCCTGCCAAGCCTCACAAGTCACCAGGAAGTATTGGCCTTTGTGGGGGTGGGCGCGAGACCACTGGGCATTCCCACCATGCAGACAGGCGAAGGGAGGTCTCGCCTGCGCCTGTGGTTGCTGCCCAGAGCCAGGCCTACCGACCGAAGCTGTACAACTCAGGCTCCAGCACCCCTACAGGCCTGACCGGGGGCAGCCGCAACCTACCAAGGCAGACCAGGTAAGGCGCTGCTGCTCGTCTGGGGATCCTGACTCCATTCAACTTCCCCCACAGGCTTGATGGCAGGGTCCCAGTCCCAGAAACATGGTCACAAATGTATGAGCTTGTGCAAGAGTTTGCTTACAGAATTAGGAGGCTCATGGAGCACCCTCTGCTGCCTATCTATCAGCCTTTAAGGACACAATAGAGGGAGAGAAATCCCTGGTTGGTTGTCTCATCTGTCTCTGATGTTCTCTGTTTCTTTCCTTCTCCCTCTGCTGGTTTTTATGCTTCCTGGGGTCACAGACTGCATCTGATAGGAGTGTGTTTGACTGGAGGTTATGGGAAATCTGATCCACACCAGCTTAAACACATAGAGGTTTTACAGTGCCCTGAAGGAAAGTCCAAGAGGACAGAACCTGGCTGATGCAGCAGCTCAGAGAGGGCCTCATGGCTGCACCCTGAGTCTTCCTGCTCCCCCATCCTTATCATTCAGGCTGCCACTTCCTGGTCTTTGGGTAACTGTGGAGCCCCTGGGGAACGTGGAAGCAGAGGGCAGAGGAAAGATTGTAGCATCTGTATAGGTCATTTTATATGGAGAACACAAAAGCTTTCTCCAAACCTTCTTCAGCAAGCAGTGTCACATGACCTTCCCAGCGTCGGTGAAGTCTGGGAGATCAGGGTATAGTCTTCCAGCCACACAGTAACATGCAGTAGTCCCCAGACAATCCCCTGGAGGGTTGCTCAACACAGAAACTGGGTCCCACTCAGAGTTCCTAAAACAGTATATCAAAAAGGCCAAAGAATATGCATTTTTTAAAAGTCCCCAGTAGATCCTGGGACCACACTTTGAGAACCATTGGTAGACAGGCAGGGGAATGAGAAAGAACAGGCAACCAACAACCTGGAGTCCAAACTACACACTTAGAGAATCTGACGGAAGCAATGAACCATCTCCCAGAAAAATGAAAAGGTTTTTTGCAGCCACATGGCTCAGCCTGGTCCATGGGCCCCTTCAGCGGTCTATGGCTCCAGGCAAGGATTATTGAGCTACCTGACCCTAGAGTGAATCCCTAAAGCCACAGCCTCACAGCCTCCCTTCTCTTCTCTGAGCACTCCTCAGCAGAGCTAGCCCAGGTCCCAGATCCCATCAGGGGTCCTTAGCTCTTTGGCTTCCTGATGCCTTTGCCAGAGACTTATAGCTTCTTTCCACTCAGGACATATGTACCCAGGCACGGCCCTAGGCCTCCTTTACACAACCCTCAGTGGATTTATGTGTATGTCGGTATTCTTAAAAAGGTGAAGCAAAAATTTCCCAAACAATACTTAGCCTGTGTATGAAGCACTTAGATCTAGTCTCATCTTTTTAAAATGTTAGAATGCTGCTTGATACCTCCTGCAGTGATGTCATGACTTCACAGTGGTTCTGTGGCAGATTTGGATTTCAGAGTGCCTGTTGGTCAGTGCTTCCCCTTGCCTCAGTGCATAGATCCTGAGTCGGGGGGCCCAGGAGAAGGGGGAAGGTGGGGAGAGAGAAGTGTCCCAGCTGGGTCCCAGGTCTCCATCTCAGGCTGCCTCCCTAAACAGATAGTCTTTGATTGGAACTCACAGACTTTTGACAGCTCCTTCATTCATTCACTTATTTATTTATCCGTTCACTTTGCTCACAAATATTTCTTAGGGATTTTTTATGTACCAGACACCTCAGCCCACACCAGTGAGTGAGACAGATGAGAACCAGATCATCACTGAGACAAATGTCAAAGTGCTCTGGCCCCTGTGCTAGGCACAGGCTGTGATAGTGACCTGAGTAACTGTAGGTTGCAAAGTCTTTGATATAAAGGTAGTAGCGCTGGGGAGTAAAGTATGGCTGAGGCAGGAGGTGGGTATAAAATTACCTTGTGTCTGAGAGGATTTACTGAACCCAGAAATGAAGACAATAATGTGGGAGGGAAGCCTGCTAGGAAAGAGGGCCCTGCGGTTACAAGCTTTAATTTGCATACAGACAATTGATGCTAATTGCACATCATTCTTATCTAGTCATTAAAGCTGCTTCCGGAAGTTTTCTCCTAGGCAACCAGCTCTAGTGTGGAACATATCCCAAAATGTCCTAGGTGATTTGGGTGGTACAGGAGTAAAATGTATTTGAAACGGATGTATGTTTGCTTTAATACATAGTATTAAAGAAAGTGTTGCCACTGATCCTCTATAAAATAATATAGATATTGCCTTGACAAGTTCAGAAATATTAAATGTGTTAATTTAAAGAAACATCTTCATGGTAGGTGAGAGTATGGGCTCCAGAATCAGCCCACCGGTATTCAAAGCATCCCTCTGCCTTGTCTTGGCAATTATTTTTTAAAAGAGAGAAAGGAAAGCTGGGGTGTAGAAAAGGTGTCCCTATGCAAGTAGCATGTAAAAACATCCTGAGGTAAAAGGATGTGTACTATCAGGTCGCTGAACAGGCCCCTGGGCTCAAGTGTAGAAATTGAGGGGGCAGCTGAGTTTGGGGAGGTCAACAGGGGGCAGACCGTGCAAGGCCCTTTCAGCCACGTTAAGGAGTTTGGATTTGATCCTAAGATCTGAGGGCAGCAAGGGAAGTTTTCAGCAGAAAGGGTAGTACAGACAGATTTATGTTTTGAAAGATAGTGCTATGCTGGGGCTGAGGCCAAATGTGAATGAGAAGGAAGAAGGCCTGATCAGCAGATAGAACAAGTGGCACTTCTAGGGCATAAGGAAGGAGACAGACAGGGTCCAGGACAGTGCCAGCGAGCTGTGTAAGAGTCAGGGCCAACTGCCCAGTGTAAGGAGGCTGCTATAGACTGGGAGCTTGAGATTCTTAGAGAAGAGGAGAGCATGACTAGGCAGGCCTGACCATTAAAGCACCCACTTTGTGCCAGGCACTACTCCCAAAATGGTGATACAGCAGGGAACACAGTCAAACTAAGTCAACTTCCTTGTGTAGCTGACATTCTCCTGGAAAGAGTGAGGCAGACAACTGAGCTACCATGTAATATTAACATGCCAGATGGCAATAAGGTCTGGGGAGAAAAACACTCGGGGCTACTCTAGGGCAAATAGATCATTTTGGGGGTAGAAGGAATGAGTTTGCAGGCAAAATTTGAGGGCTGCTAGGAAAGGAATGGGCCTTGTCATGTTCAAACAGGGAAGCCCCACAAACACTGACGCCCTCTTGTACTCCAGCCCTGCTGGGGAAGGCGCTGCAGCCTGTAGCAGCTTGTGCCCACTGATGATTTCAGTGCACAGACTCTCCCCCAGACATTCGTCATGGGAGCCTGGCTTCCAGGCACACTGCCAGGCGCCAGCGCCTACTGTGGGCACCACAGTGGGCTGAGTGATCCCAGGCGGGCAGCCACCTGGACCCCTGCCCTCTCCTGAGGCAGCACACACTCCAAACCTTCCTGGGTTTCCAGGGTAATTTGTCAGAGCTGTTTAGGGGCAATCAGAGGCTCTGGCTTTACGTAGAGCTGACACAGCTGGGCGTTCCCAGACAGGCAGGAAGCACGTGGCCTCCCGTCCCAGGGCTGTGCTGCAGGAATCATCAGGATACCCTTCTGGGGGCAGAGCCCCAAAAGGTAATGTGAGGGCCTTAGGATCCATTGGGGCCATCGTACCTGTATTAGCCAGGAGACTGGGGTCACAAATGCCAGTTTCCTCCAAGAGTCATAGCCATCTAGGGAAGAGGAACCCAGGCCAACTCGGAAGGTGGAACCATGAAGAGATCTTGGGGGAGAGAGGCCCTGAGGTGAAAATGTTTCTGGCAGGAATGGGAGCAAGTTCCATGCAGCTGGAGCAGAGGGAATAGGAGGGAGAATGGCAGAAGCCTGAAGGCAGATGGGACTTTCTCAGTGTCATATGGAGGACTGTGATCTCACTCAGTTATTCCCAGACTCCTCCAGCTGTGTTGGGGGGGTGGGCAGGAGGAGGCTGCTGTGATGGTGAGTGGGCAGTGGTTGGTGGAGGCAGCCAGTGCTGATTGGATCCACATAGATTTTTACCCCATAGCTTCTGACTCCACTCTCTGAAGACCTGCCACTTCTGCTCCCAAGCCATTCATGGTTAATACACTGGCACGTTATTCCAGCCATATGTAAGGGCTGACTGATTCTCAGGCCATGGCACATACTAGGGAGAGAAGGCGAGATTGGTCCTGAGTTAAGGTTAAGCATTAGGGGCCCACCTAAGGGTATCTGGGTAAGCAGTGTTATTTCCCAGGCTCTAGCTATGTCCAGGTCACAGTTCTACCACTAACCGACCATGTGATTTCCATCAGTTTCTCTGAGGCTCTGTTTCCTCATCTATAAATGGGAGCAATGATAGGCTCTGTGGTCTAAGTCTGTGTATATAAACCAACATTATGCATTAAAGTACTTAGCACAGGACCTGAGATATATCTGGGTCCAAAATTATCAGCTGCTGCTAGATTTTCTGATCACTCACTACATATTGATCATGACTTCTGTTGTCATTGAAAGTACAGGCTGATGGTTAAAATCAGGTTCTCTTGAGACAGATTGTGTTTCCACCATGGCTCCATTCCCTCCCAGCTACATAATTTGGGGAAAGTTGTTTGATCTCTCTGAGCTTCAGTTTCCCCACTTGAAACATGGGGATGGTGGTGGTTCCTGCCTTGTGGGGTTGCTGAGCTAACTGAATGAAATGACAGCTCTAAGATGCTCAGAGCAGGGCCTGGCTGTGCTCACACCAGCGGGATCAGTACTGTCACTGTCTCCTGCTCCACCACTGCTCTTCCTCCTGAAGGCAGGAGCACAGTGCCCTTCATGCTTCTCATCCACCATCGGCCACCTATCAAGACCAGAGTATTGCACAGGTCCATATAGCTGTGTGACTGCTCCATCTCACTTATAGAGCCACAAAACCTTGTAGTCCAACAAAATCTTCAATACTTCCCTGAGATATAACTTAGTCTCTCTGGGTAAAGGTGGGGTGAGCGTGCCAAGTCCAGAGCCCATGTTTTTAGCTTCTGGACACACCATGTCCCTTTATAACTGCACCTCGGGGAGCGTATCCCTGGTCCTCAGACTGTGCGAGTACTTTGCACATATGAGCTCATAAGGCAGGTGGGTTGTTGCCTCATTTCTCAGAGGAGGAAACTGAGCCTCACAGAGGGAAGGGACTCAAGCAAAGGTTGCAGTGTGTCCATTGGAGCTGGGATCGGAACCTGGGTCAGGTGAGCAGCACAGCTCATGTTCTATCCACCACTTAGTGCTGCCTCGTTTTTCAGGTCAAAGCTAAGGCCCAGGGAGGACACCTGTCCACACAGGTGCTACTGAAAGGAAATGTGTTTACTCTGGATTGCTAGGCAGGTGAGGAACTCCACCCAGCACTGGGCACCTGGCACTGCTCATGTCCATTGGTATGTGGGAAAGGGTGCCCACCTCAAGGGGCTGAACTGAGATGCATGGATATTCAGAAGAATAGTTTTTGGTTGAGACCGTGGCTGAGGCACCATCTAGTCCTGAGCCTTGTCAAGGGTGAAGATGGGCACAATCATGGGAATATCTTTGTCTACAAGTAACAGAAAATCCCAGCTCAACTGAAGGAAGACGCTTAGCTCATATAACATGAAATCCCAAATTATGGAGGCTTCCAGGATTGTGTAATTTCTTGACTCAAGGACCCAGGATCTTGCCCTGTTTTTGTTCTGCCTCCATCAGACTATAGGCTAGCTCCCTTCACAGTCTCAAAGAGGCTGCCATTCTACCAAAGAATCACAGTGTCCAGAGGAAGTGTTGTTTTCTGCAAGTTTTTTGTTTGTTTTTATTTTTATTATAGTTTATTGATGTATGTGGGTTTTGTGTGTGTGTGTGTGTGTGTGTGTGTGTGTGTTGTTTTTTTTAATTTCAGAGAGAAAGGGAGAGGGAGATATAAAAACATCAATGATGAGAATCACTGATTGGCTGCCCCCTGCACACCCCCTACTGGGGATTGAACCTGCAGCCCAGGCATGTGCCTCAAACTGTGATCTCCTCATTCATAGGTCCACACTCAACCACTGGGTCACACTGATTACTGCTGGGCAGTTTATTGATTTTTAGAGAGAGAGGAAGGAAGAGGGGAGAGAGTGAGATAAATATTGATGTGAGAGTACAACATCAATTGGCTACATCCTGCACACTTCCTACCAGGAATTGAGCCTGAAACAGCAACCTCTTCATGCACAGGACAGTGCTCAACTAACTGAGCCACACTGGCAAAGGCTGTGTGTTTGTTTTTTAGTGAAGAGTTCTTCCCCAGAAATCACCCAGCAGACAACACACACACACACACACACACCCAACATCTCACTGGCCAGAAGTAGTTCACAGGCCCACCCCACACCCATCCCAGACAAGTGGCGTCAACCAATCAGGATTTCTCTCATGGGTTGGGTGTTAGGTCCCCTTCCCCAAGCAAAGAATGAGTAAAACCAGCCTTCATATATATATAGGGTGAGGGGACATTAAGATGACATGCTTAGTGTCTGCCACAGGGCCTGAAGAGGAGCAAACCCATATCAAAAGAATCACTGGATAGCCCTGGCCAATGTGTCTCGGTTGGTTGGGCATCATCCCACGCACTGAAAGGTTGCCAGTTTGATTCCTGATCAAGGCACATGCTCAGGTTGCTGACTCAATCCTTCCATAGGGAGTGCCCAGAAGGCAGCTGATAGATGTTTTGCTCTCACATCAATGTTTCTCTCTTTCTCCCAACCCCCTCTCTCTCTCTAAAAATCAATTAAAAAAATTTAAAGACGCAGTGGATGGAGCTGGCTAGCAAACACAGAGACAAAGGTATTTACCCTTTACCCCTCCTTCTTTAATCATGTTCTTTTAGCTTACAGAAGTTGACATTACTGATAACAAGGTAGAGAAAATATGTGCTGTAGAAAGTAAAAGTGAGAGTAAAATTGTTTATGATATAGTCACAGAGTGGCCCCTCTGCAGCCATTCAAGAGAGAGGGCCTTGCATAGACTGACAATAGAGCAAGCTCCAGAAGATATTATTAGAGTCAAAGGCAAGTGCAAAGCAAGCTTACTATGTGCTGCCATTTAATTATCGATACAAAGAAAGGTTGGGAGGATACTCACTTCCTCACACATATGTGCTTGTGTATGCATAGGTGCTCTGTTGAAAAAAGGAAGGGTGGACCAAGGTTGCCTTGAGGAGGAAGACTGGGGTATCAGATGGTACTTTCTTTTGCCCTGTGTGCCATATATATAGTTTCATTTGACTGTTATTCTGTACATGTTACCTATCTGCACTATATCCAGTAATATAGTAATGTTAATGTATGCTTCCCCAGAGATTTTTCTCCAAACTTGTATCAGTCCAGTTTTTTCAAACATTTTTGACCATCCCCTTAAACAGGAAAGGCATTTTACTTTATAAGCCAGCATGGTCATCCCTATTGAAGTTCCACAAAACCATTTACCCTTACCTCACATGATGGTCAATGTTGGTTTTTATAATAGCCTATTTTTCCCCCCTTAATAATGGTCAGGACCCAGTAAGTTGTTTTTATGACCCACAATTGGGAAAAATATACACATATCTTTTTGTAAAAACAAAACAAAAAACGTTACATAATCGTACAATATATGTACATTTAAAAAAAGAAAAAGACTAGAGCCATCCTTTGCACCATGCCTTATTTCCACTTGCTGTCCTTATCCACAAACAGAAATCTACCTTATTCTTTGTACTGGCTGCATAGTTTTGGATCATGTGGGTATGGTTGTAATAATCTATTTAATCCTCTATGAAAAGACATTCAGGTCATGTCCAACTTTTTCTGGTTACACATGGCACCTTAGTGACCATCTTGTGCAGGCTTTTCTGTAGCATGGATTTCTGGGAGTTTATGTGTTAGATTGATGCTACTTATCCTTCACTTTTCAGCTCAGACACCATTGCCTCCGTGGGAGAGCCCTTCTGATCACTATAGACAGAGTTCATTCCCTGTGTTATATGTCCCATGGCTCCCTGGACATCCCCCACAGATGCACAACGTAGGCCCTATTAATAGCTGTTGCCAAATTGTAGAAAATATAAATAATTGGAGCTTGCTTTTTAAAAATTCTCTCTCTTTTTTTTTTTAATCCACTCTGACAGTCTCTTTCTTTTAATTGGGGTGTTTAAGCATTTACATTTAATGAAATTATTACTAATGAGTAGGTTCACATTTTCTGTTTTGGTTTTCTGATTTTATTGCTCCTCTTGTTTCTCTACACCCTCTTTTGTGCTAAAAAAATAATAATAATAATAATAACAAAATAAAATAAAAAAGTTTTTTAATGTACTGTTTGGAGTCCTCTTGAGTTTTGGCTATTTTTTAGTTGTAATATGCATCTTATCAGGATAATTTAGATTAATACTAACTTAATTCCAACATATCATAAAAACTTTTCCCCACTATAGTTTAATTCTCTTCCCCTTCTTTGTACTATTTTCTCATATATGTTATAAACCCAACAATATATTAGTATAATCACTTTACAAAACTTATATCTTTAAAGAAGTTGGAAAAGAAATAAGACAAATTTATAGAATCTTTATTATAACCCATAAATTTACCAACCTGGACCCTTCATTTCTCTTTTTGGCTTCAGATTACCACTCACAGTCATTTTCTTTCAGTCTGAGGACCTCTTTTATTACTTTTTAGGCAGATGTGCTAGCAATGCATTTTCTCAGTCTTTATCTGCAAAAATCTTTATTTTGCCTTCTTTGTGAAGGGTAGTTTTGCTGGATATAGACTACTTGATTGACAGATTTTCTTCAGTGCTTTGAAAATACCATTCCATTTCATTGTTTCAAATGAGAAATCAGCAGTTGGTTATATTGCTACTCTGTGTGTGACAAATCCTTTTTCTATTCGTATTTTCAAGATTTTTATCTTAGTATTTGACTGTCATCTGGTGTTTTTTTTTTTAGGGGGTTGAATGTCTTTGTATTTACTGGTATTTTGGGGCTTGTCGAGCTTCTTATATGTGTAGATAAATGTCTTTTATCGAATCTGGAAAGTTTTCAGCTGTTATTTCTTAAAACCTTTCTTCTACCCCATTCTCTCTTCTGGAATTCTGATTGCACATATGTTGATATGCTTAATATTATCCCAAATATTCCACTGTGGCCAAACTTCCTTGTTCATTGAGCTGGGCAGGGGGATGAAAGGAGCCCTAAGCCAAAAATGCTTCAGATGTCTCTGTTCTTACCTGAAGTTCAGCAGTTTTTAAGCATAAATGAATCTTGGTTTGTTATATACCTTTGGTCAATTTATAGATTGCTAAAATGGTTGTTTTTGTCAAATTTCTGCTTTTGGAGTCCAGGATTTGCCAATCTCCTCATGAGGCCATAGTCAGAAGTTCCACCCCTCTAATATTGCTAAATTGACCTTCAGAGAGAATTTATTTTATTTTATTTTTCTAATTATCACCCAAGGATATTTTTTTCATTGATCCTTAAAGAGAGTGTGGAAAGGAGGTAGAAAGAGAGAGGGGGGGGGGGGGGAGGGAGGGAGGGAGGGGAGGAGGGAGGGAGAGGGAGAGAAGAGAGGGAGAAGAGAAGGAGAGGAGAGAGAAACATCGATGTAAGAAAGACACAATTGATACACGCCCCAGTTGGGGGCTAGGGATCAAACCTGCAACCAAAGTACATCCTTTGACCAGGAATCAATCTCATGACTCTTCAGTCTACAGGCTGATGTTCTAACCACTAACCCAAATTGAATAGGGCAGAAAAGATTTATTGAGGCATTATTTTCTCATTAAATACTTCTTATTTGAAAAGGAATTGGCTTCTTTTAAAAAGTTAATTGTCTTTATGGTGTAAGCAATTGAGTCCCCAAGAATTGGGTCCTAGTCAACAGCATGACATTTGTTATAGCATTAATTCCACAGGAATTCAGCATTTGTGATATTCAGCTATGGTTTGGGTTAGATCAGCTGGAATAGTGTCTGATATGTAGTAGATGCCTTTAAAATTAATGAAGAGCTACATCACAGATATATTTTAAGTTAAAAGCCCCACATTTACAGTACAATATATTAACATGACCACAGTTATATAAACCATAATCCTCACTCCCCCTACCCTCTATTTCTGATTGTGTATATTTTAATGAGTAGGAAAAGGTTAAGACCATACATAGAGCAGACTGTAAACTATAGTTGCCTATAGACAGGCAGTCAGGATCCCCACCTTCAGATGTGTAGATTGTGCCTAGGAGGAGAAGAATCTCACAGGGGTCATCCACCCATTGGGGGCTATGTTTTTAGATTCCCATAGAGCCATGGTTGGCAAACTGCAGCTCTCAAGCCACATGCGGCTCTTTGGCCCCTTGAGTGTGGCTCTTCCACAAAATACCACAGTCTGGGTGAGTCTGTTTTGAAGAAATGGCATTAGAAGAAGTTTAAGTTTAAAAAATCTGGCTCTCGCCGAAACCGGTTTGGCTCAGTGGATAGAGCGTCGGCCTGCGGACTGAAGGGTCCCAGGTTTGATTCCAGTCAAGGGCATGTACCTTGGTTGCAGGCGCATCCCCGGTGGGGGGGGTGCAAGAGGCAGCTGATCGATGGTTCTCTCTCATTGATGTTTCTAACTCTCTATCCCTCTCTCTTCCTTTCTGTAAAAAATCAATAAAAAATATATTTTAAAAATAAATAAAATAAAAAATCTGGCTCTCAAAAGAAATTTCTATCATTGTACTGTTGATATTTGGCTCTGTTGACTAAGGAGTTTGCCAACCACTGCCATAGAGGAACTAAATGTGTTAGAAGGGCATTCCTGGTGGGATTGAGTGCTATGCAGCAGCTGTACCTTTAGAATTTTCTATAGCAGCAGTGTATTTATGTGTCTCTTGGGTTATTGAACTTTATTTCCCAAGAGTATATTTAAACAGATCTGTTTTGTGATATAGGATGAATTTCATCATTTAATTCTTTCATTTTTACTTTACAGTGACATGAACTCAAGGGCTGGCTATCCTGCTCAAGTTTACAAAACTACCAGTGCAGAGACTCCTCAGCCTTCACAGCTGGCCCAGTCCAGCTCCTTCCAGCTCTCTGCCTCTGTCCCCAAGTCCTTCTTCTCCAAGCAGCCTGTGGGCAGTAAACACCCAGCAGGGTGGAAGAGAACAGATGAGCCCCCACCACGGCCCCTCCCCTTCACTGACCCAAAGAAGTAAGTGCCTGGTCACCCACTAAGGCAATGCAAGATCTAAGGCTCGGTGTCTTGGGGCCGGGAAGACAGTGACACTTCAGTCACTGATCATCAGGACACTGTGCCAATTCATACACTGGGAGTACAGCTGTGGACAGGTGCACTGGGACCTCTGCCCTCAGAGAGCTAACATTTTGGTTGGGGAGTCAGAGAATAGAGTAACTAAGAAAAGCACACAGTGCCTGACAGGCGTGGCTCAGTAGTTGAGAATCAACCTATGAACCGGGAGATCTTGGTTCCCAGTCAGGGCACATGCCCAAGTTGTGGGCTTGATCCCCATTAGGGGGCATGCAGGAGGCAGCTAATCAATGATTATGATCATTGATATTTCTATCTTTTCCTCTCCGTTTCACTGTGAAATTAATAAAAATATTAAATAAATTTAAAAAGGAAAGCATACAGTAGATCAGTCAGTGGCTAACACTGTATAGTGTCTGGATGAAGAACATTTCAAGCAGAGGGAATAGTAACTGCAGAGACCCATGCTTAATCTGTAGGAAGAAGGCCAGTGGCTGGAATAGCGTGAGCACATGAGAACAGAGAGGTGATGGGGACAGGTTACAGAGGGTCATGTAACCTGTCTTGGCATCTGCTATAAATGAAGTGGCACCACGGAAGGGTGTGGAGCAGAGGAGGAACATGATCTAAACTGGGTATCCTTGGGGCCCTACTTCTGCGTGTGGGGCAGGGTCTGTGAGGAGCTGCTGTGACAGTCCAGGCAGAAGACAAGGAGGCTGGGACAGGGTGGAGGCCCAGGAGGGAAAGGGCTGCTTCAGAATAGATTCTTTGCTGTGGGAACAGACAGAGTTGTTGACAGGTTGGCTGTGGTGTGAGAGAAGGCAAGATAGAGGTGATAGCTCTTATAGCCTAAGGGTCCATTTGCCTTGAACTAAGATGGGACTGAGCAAGGAGCAGGCTTGGGTGGAGCTCCAGAGCACAGACCTGGATGGATTACATTCGCAATGAGCAGAAGACATTGAGGAGGCAGTCGGGGGAGGAAGCTCAGGGGAGAGGTCAGGCTGGAGAGGGAAATGTGGATGTCGTCAGCATAAGGTGGAGGAGCTCACCTAGGACCAGATGTGGGTAGAGAAGAGGGAAGGTATTATGACTGGTCCTGAGACCCTTCCAAGTTCAGAGAATGTGAGGAGAAGCCCAGGCAAGTGTGGATTTTGGGGAGCCCAAGAGTGATGGACCAGAAGCTGGGATGAACCTGATGCCTGAGTATAGGAGTGAGCCTCATGGAGGTGACTGGATGGTGCAGGAGAGAAGGGTGGAGCAGAATTGGAGGCAGCTCTGTACGAAGCTCATGAGGAAAGGAGTATGCAGTTAAGAAAGGTTTTTTGTTTTTTAAGGTAGGGGAAATGATGTCTAACATAACAAGTCCTCACTATATGACAGTCTTGGTTCTAAGCTCCTGTGTGTTAATTCAGTGAATCTCACAGGATTCCATGAAGAAGACCTTTTATAGATGAGGCATGTGAGCCCAGACTCACACAGCTGTTAAGGGATGGAGCTTGGATTGGAGCCTTGGAACCTGGCCCAAGGCTCCTCTTCTGTTGGGTGGGAGCAAACCTGTCTTCCTTCGTTCTGTTTGTAACATGACTTGGATGGAGCCATTCAAATGTGTGAATAACACAGACCTTATGAGGACACGTGTCAGGAGATAGAAGCCAGGTTTGCGGAGATGGTGGTGGGTAGGCAAGCCTGCTACAGTCACTCTGAGAATTCAGTTCACATACCTAACAGCCATCCAGGCCGCTCTGAAAACTAGGTTCACATCCTCGCTCCCCTGAGTAAAATTCCCCAGCATCTTACCCCTTTCCAGGATTGATGATAAAGTCATACATTTCCTGAGTGCATAATTTGTACCAGGCAACAATGCACCGTGTGTTTTGCGCAAACTCCCATCCAGACTCTATGTGATCTTCCCTTTTGTCCCCTTGCCCTCGTGTCCTCTCACTCTCTCCCTCACTCACTGCCCTCCAGCCACGTTGTCCCCTTGCTGCTCCTCAAACTTGCCAAATACAGTGCTGACCTCAGGGGCTTTGCAGGGGCTCTCCAGTGCCTGGACCGCTCTTCCCCCAGGTCTTCTGGCTGGCTCCAGAGGGGCTTAGTCTGATGCCCCTCCTCAGATGGGCCTTCCCAGTCTTCCACAGCCCCTGCCATCATTCTCTCTTTTCTCTGTTCTATTGCCTATTATCCCCACAGGATAGCAGGTACTACTGTCTTGGTTGGTTGTAGCCTGCCTGGCACTCTGTGGGTGCTCTGTCAGTGCATGTATGAGCCATACATCTCATTCTCACCTCATCCCCATATGATCCTATAAGGCCCCCACTTTTCAGGGTGGCCAGAGGGCCAGGCCATGCCAGCCCTTTTACGCTTCTCCACAATGACAGCTGCTCTGGTCACCCTTCCGCTGCGTGCTGTTCCCTCTGCCTGGGTGCCTCCAACCCCAGCTGGCTGACTCCTACCCCCCTGCATTGGTGTGTGAGGTCTGCCAAGACAAATACCAGAGTGGCTCAACAACAGAAATTTATTTTCCCACAGCTCTAGAGGTTACAAGTCTGAAACCAAAATGTGTGCAGGGTTGGTTCTTTCTGAGGGCCTTGAAGCAAATCTAAACCATATCTGTTTCCTGATGGTTTGCTGGCAATCTGGGACTTCTTGGCTTCTGCCAATTCACCCAATCTCTGCCTTCATCTTCATTCATTGTTCTCCCTGGACTCATGTCTCTGTCCACATTTCCCCTTTTCATAAGGACACCCACCAATCACATTGGATTAGGGTTTGCCTTAAGGCCTAATTTTACCTTTATAAAGACTATAAATAAGGTCACATTCTGTGATCCTTGTGTTTAGAACTTCAATATATCTTTTGTGGGGAGACCCTTAACACCAGCCCTTAGGTATCAATCAGCACTGACATGCCCTACTCAGATAAGTGCTCCTCATCCCACCCAGGCTCCTCCCTCCTGCTGACCTCATGGTGCTTTTCTTCCGTGGTGAAGGTCCCAGGGCACATCATGTAGCTCTGTTGCACCTGCTGGACAGAGATTTAGGAGAGCAAAAACACCTGGACCTCAACTAGGGCCTAGTACGTAGTAGATGCTCAGAAAATAGATCTACACACATGACAGTCCTAAACGAACAATCACCTCCTGTTTCCCAGGAAGGCTGTGTGTGTGTGTGTGTGTGTGTGTGTGTGTGTGTGTGTAAACAATCCATACAATATTTGAGGACACACAGAGTTTCATGGGTTCTTATAATATTCATTAATTAATACTTAAGTTTTTATCATATGTGTAGATATTGTTAATTTACAATTATTGCTCTTCCCCATATACTCCCATTTCATAAAGCTGTCTAGTTCAAGCTCTTCCTGGGCATTTTGGAGATAGTATCTTTGTCATTGTTAGAGACATTTCTGAGTCACTAACCTAGTTTTTCAGAAAATACTGTCACTTCCAGACGTGACTGGTTTGGCTCAATGGACAGAGCATTGGCCTGCAGACTGAGAGGTCCCAGGCTTGATTCCAGTCAAGGGCATGTACATTGGTTGTGATCACATCCCCAGTAGGAGGTATGCAGAAAGCAGCTGGCCAATGTTTCTCTCTCATTAATGTTTCTAACTATTCCTCTCCCTTCCTCTCTGTAAAAAATCAATAAAATATATTTAAAAAGAGAAAAGAAAATAGTTACTTCCAGCTAAATTATTTGAGATTAAACATGTTTTTCTTTTTTTAATATGTTTTTCTTGATTTTTAGAGATAGAAACTGAAGAGAGAAAACCTTCATTAATTGGCTGCCTCCTGCAAGCCCCCTGACCGGGAATCAAACTGGTGACCTCTTAGTTCCTGAGTCAACGCTCAACCCTCTTGATGCTGTTTCTGAAATTTTATCTCAAGGCATAAGAATTCATTTGTATACCTAACTTATTTACATATGTTTAAATACCTGCTCTACCAGGTACTGTTGTAGCCCTTGACCTACATTAACTCATTTAATTCTCACTACAGAATGGTGAGATAAGAAAAACTGAAGTGTGGAATGATAAAATCACTTGCCCAAATTCACTCAGTTAAAGTTAATTACTTCAAATATTATGAATGCTGGTTTTATCATTTTTGGTCCCACAAAGTCACCACATATTATGATCTTATCTCCCCCCCAGGAGAATTACCCAATCTATCTACTATATATCTTTGCTTCCTTTCTCCTTGGTTCTGGTCTTGACTGAGGCTATGCATCCCCCAGAGAAACCATAGTGGTTGTGGCTGACACAGGGATCTCTGCCTTCAGCCATGCTACTCTGCTTGGGTTGGCCCCATTCTCCTGGCTATCCCATGAGAAAGATCCTGTTTCTGTCCCCATTTCTAGTTGAGACACAGTACCTAGCCCAGGTCACCAGCCAAAAAGTGGCAGAGCTAGGAATCATACCCAGCAAGATAACAGAGAGGCTCAAGGAAGACACGCACAAGGCAGTGACTCACATTTTCTGAGGCTGGGTTTCTTGGAGGGAATAGTCTCTTCTGTATTTGGCACTCCCTGCTATGTTTGAGTACATGCTCCATTTGGTGAATAGAAGATGCAGTGAGCTAGTGAAGGACGGCAGTCTGCACGCAGAGGGGATTGAGAGCACTGCCACAGAAGGTTCCTCATGCTCGGTCCTTTGCTGCAGGACCCAGTCAATGCTGGCAGCTCCATCTCAGGAGATGGCCAGACAGCACCCTTAGACCACTTTGTCTCAGGACTTGCTTAATTCATTGGCAATAAGACAGTGTCTTATATTAATTTTTGCTCCCAAAGATGCACTAGGTTTATTTTCAGAGGATGTCTTATTTTTCCATGAAGAAGAATACGGTACACATTTATTGTTAAATGAAATAAAGGAAATTTATTACCTGTATACGGTACAGTAGTACGGTAGTTGTCAACACAAACCAGACAAACTGTGAATCCTACAGTATCAAGAATTTACTCATTTATTCAATGACGATCATGTCATCATCATCGGGAACATCATAACAATCCAATTCCTAAATTTCCTGGTGAATTTCTTGTGACTCCATTTCTTTCAGAATCAGTGGACCAAATCTCTCATGTTTAGCAATAGCACTGTCTTTAAATGAGTACTTCTTTCTCTCCATTCTATTTTCAATGTAGTCATTAATTTCCATGCACAAATTTTCTTTGAATGGCTTGTTTATTGCAATATCAAGAGTTTGGAGATAGGCCATCATTCCTGCGGGAATCATTATCTGATCTATTTTTCTTTCGTGAAGAAATGTCTTCATGTCTTTAGCGCGGTGAGTGCTGGCTGCATCCCAGACTAGCAGACCTCTTTGGCTCCCTTGCATAACAAGCGGCAGCATTAAATCGACCCGCTTCCTTATAACTGCTTGTGTGGCCCACGCTTTCTCAGTTTCAAAAATAAAAACGCCCAAAACACGTTCAATCTTTTTCTTCTTGCCCTTAGAAATGATTAAAGGTGGGATTTTAGTGTCATCCAAATTGCCAAAATACAGGAAACACGTGCACTTTCGTAAACAGTGGAGGGAATGTACACTAAGGAGGCATCCCGCTGTTCAATTGTTGTTTGAGATGATTGGCCCATAAACACTGCAGTTTCATCCTTACGATCATGTTGGAAAGATTGTATTTAGAGAAGTCAGCATCATCAATAAAGGACTTGAATGCAAGTGCTCACTTAATAACTTGAGTATCTTCCAACCTAAACAATGTTGTAGATCTTCTTAAAGACAGTTCACTTCGCTGAAAGAAATTATCCAACCAGTATTGTGATGCTTTGAAGTCTTTGGGGGCTATGTCAAACTGTGGTGCCATTGCAAGGGCAAATTCTTGAATCTGAGCCCTATTCACAACCAAAGCCTCTGCTCTCCTGTCAACAACCCATTCACAGATCAGGTCTTCCAGCTCGGAAAATAATGGTTGCCGACCTGATCCACACTTGTGCTTTTTAGCATTTCCCTTGTCCACTTGTTCAATGAGGTTACCATACTCTGCTCGCCATTTTCGGACCAATCGGATACTCAACATCTTCTCTTTGCAGAAAGCAGTAAGATTTTGGCCCCAAGAGTCTTCCACGATTCCTTTCTTATACTCCACGGAGTAGCTTTTTCTTTTTGCGCTCATTTCTAGGGGTAAAAAAGAAGGAATTGGGGTATCAAGGTGGGGGGAGGGGGATCACTTAAAATGACAGAGGGGGTATCAGAGGGGGGAATCAAAATGGCACAGGAGAATCAGAGGGGGGATTACCATTTTAGTAACCCCTTTTGATCCTCCTGTGTCATTTTGATTGCCCTCTCTGATCCTCCTGTGTCATTTTAAGTGATCCCCCTCCCCCCACCCCTGTGCCACTGAACACCTTCACCAGACATCCCCCCTACCCCTTTATCAGACATTTACCTCCTGTGGCCTGCCTGGGGCTGTCACTGGGCTTGCTGGGGCCTGGTTCTGGGCTGGAGCAGGGTCTGCCACTGACTAAGAACCTTCAGTCATCATGAGGGCAGCCCCGAGCACCAGGTAGTGTCACCAGAGACAGACCAGCACTCACCACCTTCACTGCGTCCTGTCCTGTCCACTCTAATCCTCCTGTTCTTCTACACGCATCTGCAAAAGTCTCCTCCTCTCTCCTGCCCCGCGCTCACTGCTCACTCTGACCTCCGCTCCACCTCGACACAGCAGTGACGTCAGGGCTCCACATAACGTCACTGATTGCTAGGTGCCAGTCGGGGTGGCCCTAGCAACCAGTTTACGGTAAATTAATTTTCATTCTGAGACAGAGCCTGGGAGGGGTGGGCTTATTTTCGGGGGGATGCCTTATATTTCACTCAGAAGGAAACTTGTAAGTAGGTCTTATTTTTGGAGGATGTTTTATTTTCAGGGAAACACGGTATGCAGTCGTGGGATGGGTAGACCCAGCTTTTGTTGTTGCACTTGTGGTGAATAGGTGCTTACTTACAGTGGTGGTTCACTGGAAAACCCATGTTAGATTGCCAGGGAGGTGCACTAAATGACTCTGAAGATCCCTAGCAGTGTAGTCGCGCAGATGAGGTGCCTGTGTGTCAGTCTAGGCAAAGTGAATTCAACGCTTCTACTGCTGGATGGGTGTGCGCATCCTGCTTGTTCAAGATAACATCCCAGGCAAGCTCTCTGTGGCTCCCACTAGTGGCTTACAGTGGTCTGCTGGAACCTCACCTCTGTAGTGGCATGTCCATGGATACGCAATCTCAGGGCTCTGAGCTCCAATGTACACCCAAGGGTCCCAGCACTCAGTTGAGCAGTTGGGTTCACCTCCAGGAAGGGGGCGTTCAGGATTTCCACTGCAGGGCCTTGAGCCCTTGTCTGTACAGAATCCACTCTCAGGTGTTCTTGGTGTCTCCAGCGCACTGCCCCAGGAGGGATGTGCAACCCCCGATTGGGATGTCCTATTGTCTATGGGGTTGAAGTAAGTGCCCCAGGATAGGCATGCAACCTTGGGGTGGGGTGTTCTTGCTAGTCTTAGCCTGCACAAGCCTGCTAACAAGTGAATCCAAGGGTTTTGCTGTCCAGCGCGAGCGGAAACGAGGGGGCACAAATGGGCGAATCAGGCACAAACCTGCGAATGCTGGAATCTGGGCACGAGCAGAGGCGAGGGGAAGTGAAAGGGGAGGGCAGGCATGAGCCCGTGGACTCGCGGGAACCTGGGTCTTGCTGCCGGGCTTGAGCAAGCTCGAGGGGCCGCAAACACTCGAATCCGGGCGAGGGGCGGAGAATGCTCAAATCCGGGCGCGAGTAGAGGCGAGGTGGGTAAAGGGGGGATCTGGCTCAGGCGCAAATCTGCAAATGCCTGCAATCCAGGGTTTTGCTCTGCGGTGCGAGCGGAGGCAAGAGTCGGAGGGCAAATGGGTGGGGTGGGGCAGATGCGCAAACCCGGGTTTTGTGGTTGGGGAGGGGGAGTGCACTTACAGCTGCCACGATCAGTGTATCTTTGGATGTGGAGGTCCGAAAGTCTGCAGCTAGGGTAGCAGGAAATTGGCTGGAATTGGTGCTGGGTTGCAGGGCAGTTCCAAGGCCTGTCTTGTTGGTGGTGGTGCTGGGTTTCTAAAAAAAAGGTCCTTCTCCCCTTCAAGATGGTGTGGGCTCCGTGCTGGGATCCCGCCACCTGGGGAGAGCCCACAGCGGTGCTAGTCTCTCCTTGTCAAGGAGATGCCTTCTGCCAGTTTCTGCTGCTCCTGTGTGATTTAACGTTCCCTCACTCACTCACATGCCTCCCATGCCGGTCCACACACAATCCTTTCTTACTCTCACTCAGTTTCTCTCTCTCAGCTCAGTCCTGCCAGCGCCATCTTTCTCCACCTCTCCCGATTCTTTTTGCTTTTTGGTTTTCTGGTTGGGTGTTTTTTGCTTCTTTGTATTTCAGATCTTTGACTTGGTTCTTGCAATCCGCTAGTCTGCTGTTGGGTCTCTGTATAATATTTTTTATTTCAGTCAGTGTGTGCCTAATTTCTAGTTGGTCCTTTTTCATATCCTGGAGGGTCTCACTAAATTTATCAGCCTTTTCTAGAAAATTCTTGAAAAACCTTATAACTGCTTATGTGAGGGAGGGGAAAATGGCGACAGGACAGATCTGTTCTGAGCCTAGTCCTAGAGCAGATAGAAGGAGCACCTGAGAGTCGCTCAGGGAGTGTTTGTTGGCAAGCTAAGGGATAGCAGAACTCTAAGAGAAGGTGGGGTCTGCTGGACAAGGTTCCCTGACCAAGCAGCCTGCACTGCAGCTGAGACCTCTCCCAGAGCTACGGGCTCAGAGTGAAAACTACTCCATCTCGCAAGGAAAAATGGATATTATCTGAGGCCTGAAAAAACCCACAACTATGGAGACCACCGAACAACTGTGAGGCCCAAATTGGCGCAAACACGCAAATTCAAGGGAACTATTCACTCAACCACAGAAAGGTCAGATTTTGCCAGGGATAATGTGAGGGATCTGGGTCCCGGCGGCAGTGGCTACACAGCTTCAGTGGCTATGACAGTGGCAGCAGTGGCAGAGAGAAACATGCACGCTGCAAGACCCTGAGGACCAGGGAAGTCTGTGCCCACAAAAGTCCCCCGCTATTGGGTCTGGCGTGATCCGTGATGGTAGAAGGGGGTCCTCAAGGTTGTTAACAGAGGGCATCTCTAAAAAGCAAGCTATTCTGATCTGACACAGAGGGAGAGCATAAGAATTTGAAAGGTGTGCAGTCTGCTTAAACTTTCGCACACCTGAGCTTTTTCCCCTGCATCCCCTTGCTTTTGAGTACTAAGCAAAGACTACCCAGTTTGGCATATCCTGAGAGACTGCAGGGGGAAGTTGCCTTTCTGGAAACCGGGGATCAGAGTGGGGAGAGACCATCTGGGAGCCAGCTCAAGGCAGCCCACCTCCACAAACCTGTATTGAGTGCCATAGAGAAAGAAGGCTAGAGTAGCCAAAAAGACTGGGAAGTCACTCTAGAAACACTGCCACATAGGAGCTAAATTACAAACTGACTTCTTTTATTATTATTTTTATTTAATCAAAAATAGAGGGACACAAGAAACTAAGAAACAGCCTACTTAAAAGTAAGGACTAGTTTACAACACTGAGTTGCAGTGGAACGCGGGGAACTGCAATACTGTCTGGACTGAGAAACAGGCATGCCAAACAGAATAACAGAGGAAGGAAATGATCTTCACTACTGCACATTTTTATGCTAATTTTTCTATTTTTATTTTATTTTCATTTTTTACATCTTTTACTTAAGAAATGAATTTTTTCTTTTTTCCTCACTTGATTTTACCTTTTTAATTATTACATTTTTAATTTCAATCAGCATTATTACTACTGCTATTTTACCTTTTTTGTTTCCTTTTTCTTTTCTTTTTTAAGTGCCATTTTATTTTCTCTTTATTTTACATTGGGATTAGTTCTTCATTCTTTCATCTTTCCTATAGCATCGTTTAACCCTATCTCAACTCGACCTTTACACCATCACTCTCTTCCTAACCTTTCCCCTTTTGGTGTCCTGTTTATCTTAACCCTTTCCTGCTTTAGATTTTCCCTATTCTTTCTGTATACCCCCCTGCTAAAATTTTCACCCTACTTATATATCTAATTTCCAATCCCCTGCTCCAAGTGCATACAAACACTCTCTTCACTGTCTTAACTATCAAAACAAAACTTGTTTTCCTCTCTGTCCTTTTGTTTTATTTGCGTGAATGATGACTATATTGAATTTTTATACTTTTTAGTGAGATTGATTTGCTTATTCTTTTGTTGTTGTTGATTGGTATTTTTTATTTGCTTTGTTTTTATTTGTTTTTTTTACTTCTGTTTTCCCTTGCCTTGCTTGATATTAGTGGATAATGTAGTTTGTATTAATCTCCAAGTACTGTTGCTGGCATTTGCTGGGATTAGTGGTTGTTCTGTTGGAATTTTCTTCCCATATATATAGTTTGTTCCCCTTTTCTCTCTTAGTCTCTTTCTTGTCCCTCTGATTTTTTTTTTCCTGTTTCCCAATTTCATTTTGATACTCCTTTTTTTTTCTTTTCTTTTTTTTCCCCTCTTCTTTTTTTACTCTTCTTCTTTCTCTCCTATCCCCCAATTTGCCTTTCTCTAGTGGTCACCTTTATTAGAGGTTATTAATATCGCAAATACATTTCTCTTCAGTGCCTTTTGTGTTATACCTAGTTGTGTTGTATTTTGTGCCTTTAAATCAACATAGAAGAGAGAGACCATGGGGAGACAAAGAAACAGCCCGCATATGAAAGAAAAGCAGGCATCACCAGAAAAGGAAGTTAACGAATTAGAGACAAGCAACATATCAGAGCAAGAATTCAGAGAAATGATCATAAGATGGCTAAAAAGAATGGAAGACAAATTTGACAATATGAGTAAGAATCAAGAGGAAATAAAGAAGAACCAAGGAGAAATGAAAAATGACATCGCTACTGTAAAGAACTCAATAGAAAGCATCAAGAGTAGATTAGAAGAAGCAGAAGACCACATCAGTGAGCTAAAAGACAAGATGGAAAAAATACCCAATTAGAGCAGATTTATAAATAAATAAATAAATAAATAAATAAATAAATAAATAAATAAAAATTTAAAGCTGGAGGAGAGCCTAAGGGAACTTTGGGACAATACAAAACAAAACAATATTCGCATAATAGAGGAAAGGAAACTGAGGAAGGCATAGAAAACCTGTTTCAAGAAGTAATGACAGAAAACTTTCCTGAGATAGAGAAGAAAAAAACCCACACAAATCCAAGAAGTGAGCAGAGTCCCAAGCAAAATGAATCCGAAAAGACAAATGCCAACACACATTATATTTAAATTGGCAAACACCAACAACAAAGTAAGAATCTTAAAAGCAGCCAAAGAGAGACAGAAAGTTACATATAAAGAAACCCCCATCAGTCTAGCAACTGATTTCTCAACAGAAACTCATCAGGCCAGAAGGGAATGGGATGAAATATACAAAGTCATGTAAAGGAAGGGTCTGAATCCAAGAATACTGTACCCAGCAAGGCTATCAATCAAAATTGAAGGTGTAATCAGGCGCTTCACAGACAAAAAAAAAGACTAAGGGAATTTATCACCACCAAACCAGCAATGCAAGAAATGCTAAACGGTCTGCTGTAAAAATAAAAAAGAAATAGGAAGTGAAGAAGGAAAACAGAGGTATGAATAAAAATGGCAACAAATAAGTATCTATCAATAATAACTTTAAATGTAAATGGATTAAATACCCCAATCAAAAAACATAGGGTAACTTGCCGAAACCGGTTTGGCTCAGCATTGGAATGTTGGTCTGCGGACTGAAAGGTCCAAGGTTCGATTCCGGTCAAGGGCATGTACATTGGTTGTGAGCACATCCCCGGTAGGGGGTGTGCAGGGGGCACCTGGTTGATGTTTCTCTTTTATCGACGTTTCTAGCTCTCTAGCTCTCTCCCTTCCTCTCTGTAAGAAATCAATAAAATATATATTTTTTTTAAAACAAAAAAACAGGGTAACGGATTGGATAAGAAAACAAGACTCATATCTGCTGTCTACAAGAAACCCATTTCAGGAAAGAAAAAAAAAAAAAAACGCAAACAGACTGAGGGTGAAGGAATGGAAAAAGGTTTTCCAGGCGAATGGAAATGGGGGCGGGAGGGGGGAGCTAGTGTAGCAATACTTATACCTGACAAACTAGATCTCAAAGTGAAGAACATAACAAAAGATAATGAAGGCCATTTCATAATACTAAAGGGAGCAATCCAACAAGAAGAAATAACCCTGGTAAACATATATGCACCCAATATAGGAGCACCCAAATACATTTAAAAAAAAAAAAACACAAAACTGCTGGAAGACATTAAGGGAGAGATTAATAGCAATACAATCATAGTAGGAGATTTTAATACCCCTCTATCAACTTTGGACAAATCATCTAAACAAAAAATCAGCAAAGAAACATCAATTCTAAATAACTCACTAGACCAGATGGAATTAATTGACATATTCAGAACATTTCACCCCAAAGCCACAGAATACACATTCTTCTCATGTGCACATGGGTCATTTTCAAAGATAGACCACATGTTGGGACATAGGCAAAGTCTCTTCAAATTCAAGAAGATAGAAATCATATCAAGCATCTTCTCAGATCATAGTGGCATAAAACTGGAAATCAACTATAATACAATAAAGATAATCCAAAGAGCCGAAACTGGTTTGGCTCAGTGGATAGAGCATTGGCCTGCAGACTGAAGGGTCCCAGGTTCGATTCCAGTCAAGGGCATGTACCTTGGTTGCGGGCACATCCCAGTAGGGAGTGTGCAAGAGGCAGCTGATCAATGATTCTCTCTTATTGATGTTTCTAACTCTCTCTTCCTCTCTGTAAAAAAATCAATAAAATATATTTTTTTTAAAAGAAATAAACCAAGCTTTTAAAATAAATAAATAAAAAATAATCCAAAGAAATCAAACACATGGAGACTAAACAACATGCTATTAAACAATGACTGGGTTACCAGAGAAATCAAGGAAGAAATAAAAAACATCCTGTCAACAAATGACAGTGAAAACACAACAACCCAAAATCTATGGGACACAGAAAAAGCAGTCTTGAGAGGGAAATTCATAGCTCTACAAGCCTACTGCAAAAAAAAAAAAAAAAAAAGGTAATAAATTATCTAACTCTACAACTCAAAGAGTTAGAAAAAGAGCAACAAGAAAAGCCCACTGTAAGCAGAAGGAAGGAAATAATAAAAATCAGAGCAGAGATAAATGACATAGAGACCAAAGAAACAATACAAAAGATCAACAAAACCAAGAACTGGTTCTTTGAAAGGATAAACAAGATTGATGAACCTCTAGCCAGGCTAACCAAGAAACAAAGAAAGAGGACCCAAATAAACAAAATTAGAAATGGAAGAGGTGAAATAACAATAGACCCCACCAAAATACAAAGGATTTTTACAAAAATACTATGAACAACTCTATTCCAACAAACTGGACAACCTGGAGGAAATGGACATATTCCTAGAAAAATACAACCTTCCAAAACTCAATCAGGAAGAATCTAAAAATCTCAATAGGCCAGTAACTTTGGAAGAAATTGAAGCAGTCATCAAAAAGTCTCTGGCAAACAAAATCCCGGGGCCAGATGGCTTCACAGGAGAGTTTTGCCAAATATTCAAGGAAGACTAAAACCTATCCTCCTCAGACTATTCCAAAAAATTCAAGAGGAAGGAACACTTCCAAGCTCCTTTTATGAAGCCAGTATCACCCTAATACTAAAACCAAATAAAGACAACACAATGAAGAGAATTACAGGCCAATATCCCTCATGAACATAGATGCCAAAATCCTCAACAAAATTCTAGCAAATCGGCTCCAATAGCACATCAAAAAGATCATACACCATGACCAAGTAGGATTTATTCCAGGAATGCAAGGATGGTACAATATCTGCAAATCTATAAACGTGATACATCACATAAACAAATTGAGAGATAAAAATCATATATCAATTGACACAGAAAAAGCATTTGATAAAATCCAACACCCTTTCCTGATTTAGAAAAAAAAACAACTCTCAACAAGGTGGGAATAGAAGGATCATACCTCAACATAATAAAAGCTATATATGATAAACCCACAGCAAAATCATACCCAATGGGCAAAAACTAAAACCATTCCCTCTAAGAACAGGAACAAGACAGGGATGCCCACTCTCACCACTCCTGTTTGACATAGTACTGGAAGTACTAGCCATTTCAATTAGACAAGAAGAAGAAATAAAAGGCATCCAACTTGGAAAAGAAGTAAAATTGTCCTTATTTGCAGATAACATGATATTGTACATAAAAAGACTCCATCAAAAAACTAATAGGCTTGATAAATGAATTCAACAATGTAGCAGGATACAAAATTAATGCCAAGAAATCTATGGCATTTCTATACACCAATAGTGAACTCACAGAAACAGACTAAAAAAGCAATCCCATTTACCATCGCACCAAAAAAATTAACATTTCCAAATATACTTAACTAGGGAGGTAAAAGACCTATATGTGGAAAACTACATGTCACTGAAAAAAGAGATAGAGGAAGATATAAACAGATGAAAGAACATACCATGTTCATGGATTGGTAGAATCAACATCATCAAAATGTCCATACTTCCCAAAGCAATTTATAGGTTCAATGCACTCCCCATTGAAATACCAGACCTAGAAAGAACTCTCCAAAAGTTAATCTGGAATAAAAAAAGACCCCGCATAGCCACAGCAATCCTGAGAAAGAAGAACAAAGGAGGAGGGATCTCAATACCAGATTTCAAGCTGTATTACAAAGCCACTGTTTTCAAAACAGCGTGGTACTGGCACAAGAACAAACATATAGATCAATGGAATAGAATAGAGAATTCGGATATCAATCCAAACCTCTATACTCAATATTTGGCAAAGGAGGCATGAACATACAATGGAGTCAGGACAGTCTCTTCAATAAATGGTGTTGGGAAAATTGAACAGATACATGCAAAAAAAATGAAACTAGATCATCAACTTACACCATACACAAAAATAAATTCAAAATGGATACAGGACTTAAACATAAGATGGGAAACCATAAAAATACTAGAGGAATCCACAGGCAGCAAAATCTCAGACACATGCTGAAAGAACTTCTTCACTGATACTGCTCCTAGGGCAATGAAAGCTAAAGAGAAAATAAACAAATGGGACTAAATCAAAATAAGCTTTTTTTAAAATATATTTTATTGATTTTGTACAGAGAGGAAGGGAGAGAGAGAGTTAGAAACATCGATGAGAGAGAGTCATCAATCAGCTGCCTCTTGCACACCCCCTACTGGGGATATGCCCGCAACCAAGATACATGCCCTTGACCAGAATCGAACCCAGGACCTTTCAGTCCCCAAGCCAACGCTCTATCCATTGAGCCAAACCGGTTTCGGCCAAAATAAGCTTTTTTACAGCAAAAGAAACCATCAACAAAACAACAAGAAAGCCCACTGTATGGGAGAACATATTTGCAAATGTTATCACTGATAAAGGTTTAATCTCCAGACAGCTTATACAACTTAATAAAAGGAAGATAAATGATCCAATTAAAAAATGGGCAATGGACCTAAATAGATTTTTTTTCAAAAGAAGACAGAAGGAAGGCCAAGAGGCACATGAAAACATACTCAAAGTCACTAATTATCCTAGAGATGCAAATCAAAATGACAATGCGGTACCATCTCACACCTGTCAGGATGGCTATCATCAACAAATCAACAAACGACAAGTGTTGGCGAGGTTGCAGAGAAAAAGGAACCCTCGTACATTGCTGGTGGGAATGCAGACTAGTGCAACCACTGTGGAGAACAGTATGGAGTTTCCTCAAAAAACTGAAAATGGAACTCCCATTTGACCCAGTAATCCCTCTCCTTAGAATATATCCTAAGAAACTAGAAACACCAATCAGAAAGGATATATGCACCCCTATGTTCATAGCAGCACAATTTACAATAGCTAGGATTTGGAAACAGCCTAGGTGCCTGTCAGCAGATGATTGGATCAAAAAACTACGGTACATCTACACAATGGAATACTATGTTGCCATAAAAAAGGAATTCTTATCATTTGCAACAACCTGAATGGAATTGGAAAACATTATGCTGAGTGAAATAAGCCAGTCAATGAAAAGAAAAACACATGATCTCACTCATTTATGAATAATAAAGAACATTATAAACTGATAAACAAAAAGATAGATACAGAGACAGTAAAACAACAAACAGACTGTCAAATTACAGCGGGGAGGGGAGGGAGATATGGGGAGATAAGAGATCAACTGAAGAACTTGTACGCATGCATATAAGCATAACCAATGGATGCAAAACTCTGGAGAGGGAGGGCATGTATGGGAGTGTGGGGGGTTAGGGGGGGCATTGATAAGATATGTACACATATAATACCTTAATAAAAAAAATGAGGGGGGAAAAACACTTATAACCATGGTTTTGAACTCTATATCCAGTTATTTGCTTTCCTCCATTTCTTTCATTTGTGATCTGTTTCTTTGTCTCCACATTTTGGCTGCTTCCCTGAGTTGATAGAGTGGCTTTGTGTACTAGGTGTACTATAGGGCCCAGTGGCTCAGCCTCCCAGTTACCTGTGGTGGACATTCTTGGTGCACCCCTTTGTGGGCTGTGTGCACAGTCTTTCTGAAGTTAAGCCTTGATTGTTGTTGGTATCACTGGGAGGAACTGACCTCCAGGCCAATTGGCTGTGAGGATCAGCTGCATCTATGATGGGAGAACTTCTGTGCTGGAGACACCCTTATGAGATAAGACTTGCAAAAGCCTCTGTGCTCAACTTGGATGGGGCAGAGTCTCAGGGTAGAGCAGACAGCATTGGTTTCCCATCAGCCCTACCCTAATAGGCTTCTGTGTCTCAGTGTCCCATGGTAATCACTGCAAACACCTCTGAGACAAAGCCACCCTCAAGTTCTGCCCACTGCCAGACAGACCAGTTTCTCCTCAAATGAGCCTGGGTACCCAGAGTCTTGCCCGGAACTGGAGTTCAATGCATTCGGGAATTTTTGTCTCCCTCCCATTTGAGAAAGCCAGTCACGTACTCAGTTGCCCACCCTCTCTGCGCACGCCTCAGTACCTCTGCCTTCCCCAGTTCCTCTGAGTCTCAGTGTGCTTTTCTCTTTTCTTCTAATTGTATTATTTCCACTCAGCCAGTCTTCCTGTGGTTCTGGATGATGTCCATTTTGTCTTTTAGTTGTAGTTTTAAAATATTGTATGAGGCAGCAGTTTAGGTGTTTACCTATGCCACCATCTTGGTTTCTCCCTACAGTTTTTTATCTGCCACTGTGCCTTCTGTCCCTGCTGTGCAAGTTTAATATCATACAGGGAGTCTTTGGGATGGGGGTGGTGTCTGCTGCACAATGAGGACTGTGATCCTGGTAGCTGTTGCTTTTTCTCTCCTAGCAATACCTCAGGTCAGAGGCCCAGTTTTCACGAGGAAAATAAGACCTGAACCCAAAGGCTGGGCTAGAATCAGAAGGCAGGAGGAGACCTCAGGGCAAGTCACAAGAGCAATGACCCCAAAACCCAGGGGAGGTCAGAGTGCTATCTAGTACCCGCCTGTGGGGCCAGTAGAGGGGAGAGGGACCAGCTTAGGGTGCTGGTCAGCCAGGTAAACTGTTCCAAGGGCAGCCCTCATTTTCCCAAGCATCACTCTGGGTCAGATGCCAACAAGTGTTTTTGCAGCAAACCCTACAATGCCATAAGGTCAGCATATTTTCCTGGTGAGCAAACTGAGGGTCAGAATGATGGTATGACTTACTCAGGGTCCCACAGAAGGAACAAGCAGTTAGGACTCAACTCTCAGCCTGTGTCTCCAGGGCTCCTGCCTTTAATCCAGACTGTGCTTCAGTAGCTTTTAGACCACAGAGTGTTCTGAAAGGCAGTGTGAGGTCAGCTTTGGGCAGTGAGCAGTGATTTGAGCTCACAGACCGGCTTCTAGAATAGAAGGCACAATAGAAAGTGGAGATGGGACCGAGACCAGTTTGGCTCAGTGGATAGAGCGTCGCCTTCGTACTCAAAGGTCCCAGGTTCGATTCCGGTCAAGAACATGTACCTTAGTTGCAGGCACATCCACATCCCCAGTAAGGGGCGTGCAAGAGGCAGCTGATCAATGTTTCTAACTCTCTATCCCTCTCCCTTCTTCTCTGTAAAAAATTAATAAAATATATATTTAAAAGAAAAAAGAAAGTGGAGATGGGAAAGTCAGAGGCTCCAGGCCCCTGCCCAGGGTTGAGGAGCCTCATCTCTGGGCCCTGTTACCTCACGGTGTATGAGCTCCCTTCCCCCATATAACAGATGAGGAAACAGGCTAGGATAGCTGATGGTAGTTCCTAGAGCACCCAGGCCAGAGATCTGCTGTCTGTAGCCCGGCACTTGCTGCTGGGGACCAGTTCCCCCACCGGGTCTCCCTCTGTGAGGTCTCATTCCTCTTTGTGCCTGGTCTGGGCCATTTTGATCTCACCTGCAGGAACTTTCTCGCTGTCTCCCTGCTTCCCCTCTTGTCCCCACCTCTGTGAAGGTCACTTTTATGTTCAACAACCAGAGTAATCCTAAAAGGCAAGCCAGGCCCCCTCATGCCTCCAGGTCCCCACTGTGGTTCATGAGTCTGCCCAGCCCGTACCCAGACCTCACCGTCCACCACACTGCCCTCCTCACTCCACTCCACCTTTCAGTCCTCAGACTCACCACTCTTGTTCCTATGTGACCCCCCAGGAAAAGCCATCCTCTACCCCATCATCCTGTCCATTTACGCAGCTTCATTTTTCTTCTGACACCTCTTCCTACCATACATTCTGGGATATCTGTTCATTTGCTCATTGTCAGGCTTCCTGACTGGAGGGCAACTCCATGCTCACTGCTGCGTGCGTTCCTCCTGCAGCAGCTTGGTGCATAGTAGGTCCCTGGTAAGTATTTGTGGTGTGAGTGAATGGAGGACAAACAAGGTCTCTCTTCTGTCACACCAGGTGGCGCCCAGTAGCATCAGGTCTTCTCAGGCCAGGACAGCTATGAGACTCAGCTCCTGCCTCCCCACAACCCTGCTGACCCTAATCTCTTGTTTCAGGCAGGTGGACACCAATACGAAAAACGTCTTTGGGCAGCCACGGTTGAGAGCGTCCCTCCGTGACCTGCGCTCCCCACGGAAGAACTATAAATCCACCATCGAGGATGACCTGAAGAAGCTCATCATCATGGACAACCTGGCACCAGATCAGGAGAGAGATGCAGGAGTACGAAGTGGGCTGCGAGGGAGGGCAAGGGCGAAGGACCTACCTCACCCAGCCACTCCAGCCTCTTCCTGCAGGTCCTTGGCCTTTGACCCCTGCCCGCCCTGTTTGGGTGTATGTGGCTTTGTGACCGGAATCCAGGGCATCACATCATCAGTCAGGCCAGAGGCATGGTGTAAACCAGCCTGCTGGGCAGGCAGGGATTTATTCCACACTAGAGGACCTCATGTGACAGGGGATGTTCTTAGAGGTCTCGTGGAACCCAAACCTCGGGCACTAAAAGTGGAGATAGGATTCCCAGGGACCAAAACCGCAGTTGTCCTTGGTCCCTCTACACCCATTATCCCCGCCTATCCTTGCCTGGTCTTGCTCTCAGGCATGCCCTCTCTTGTGCAGATGGAGAGGCCTCTATCCCACAGCACTAGGGAAGGCAGCGCTACACTACATTCCCTAACCTTACCTGGAGCTGGAGGGCAGAACTGAGTGGTCTACAAGTGATGGAGGAAGAATGCTCAGGGGGAAATTGGGGGGCTTTGACCAGAAAGGGGCAAAAATGGAGGCTGGGTGGGAAAGAGCCACCGATGTCCAGGACAGGAAGGCACTTCTGAGGATAGTGACCATGGGCCAGGCCATGACCACACTCCGTGACCCTCCCCTGTCTCAGCAGCAGTCGCCACAGAAGAGTCTTCAGCGGACGCTGTCTGACGAGAGTCTGTGCAGTGGGCGGCGTGAGCCCAGCTTTGCCAACTCCACTATCCTGGAGGCAGGCCTGCCCAGCGACGTGCTCTTCACCAGCACCTGCGCCTTCCCCTCCAGCACGCTGCCCGCCCGCCGCCAGCACCAGCACTCTCATCCGCCAGGCGGCGGCAGCCCCAGCACCATCCCTGCCCCTGGCAACGGCTTCCCAGAGAAGACATGTGAGCCTGGGCTGGCAGGGGAGTTACCCCATGTTTGGAAAGCAAGAGGGACAGGGCTTGAAGGTCACCTGTAGGTTACCTGGAGGTCAGAGGCAAGAGGTCATTGGAGTCAGCTGAGGGAGGGAACTGGGCTACACATGAACTTTAAGGGGGCCTGATGGGTAGGCACAGTGTCACTCAGGAAACAAGGGATTATTGGCTAAGACAGGATTTCCAGAGGTTCACCTTGGAACCTGGAGCACCTAAGGATTGGGTTCATCTGACACCAGAAATAGGAGATCAGTCTTGCCAGGTGTAGCTGGCTGGAGCCCTGAGTATCAGGGGTTGGCGTCAGCTGACCCCCAGCCCGTTACCTGTTCTAGCTTCAAACAGATTACCTAGTGATCATCGCTTTACCTACTGGACTTCTCCAGGTCTGCCTTGGAGGAAGTGATGGGCAGAGGTGTGGCTCATCCATCCCTCTATTCATCCAGCAAATATTTACTGAGCATCCCTTATCAAAAAGCCTTTGGTCTGCCTTCAGATCCCTTTCTACACCCAAAGGCTCTGAAACTGAAGGGAGGGAGAAGGTAGGACCAGGCTCTCTGGCAGCACAACCCAACACTAATGCATGTGAGGCTCTTGATGGTCCTCGATTACCCCGCTTAGCGGGAAAGATGTTGCTTCGTTGCAGAATACCACCTGCCTCTCTAGGTGCTGCGTCACATGTAACACAGCCTCCCAAGTCCAGGCAGGTCTGGATTCCAGAGGTTGTTTTCCCGAAGGGTTTTGTCTGAAGGACTATGTCCCGTATCAATGATGGAGCCTCTTGTATGCACAGGCTGGATGGAGGAGGCTCTGGGACTTTTTTTTGAAAGAGTCTGTTTCTCCGCTTAAAAGTCTGTTGGCCCCCCCACTGCCATAGTGTCTGGATCCATACTCATGTTTGGGAGCCCAACATCAGCTCTTCCACTTCACAGTACCCTTCTTGAGATCCTCCAGGCCACCAGACCTTTCCTCCTCAGAGCATTCTACATGTCTGTTCCCTCTGCCTGTCATGCAATTCTCCCAACCCTGTTCTTGAAACTCCTACTTCTCCTAAAGGCTTTGTTCAGTTATTGCTCTTTCCTAGGTGTTTGCCCCAGCTCCAGGCTGGCCCATCTCCCTCGCTTCCTCTCCAGGCACCGGCCCAGCCCCTCATTACCTACATTCCACTGTGCTGTGGGCCAGGCTCTGCTCTCGGTGCTGGGCACGCAGTGACAAGCACATCAGAGAACATTTCTGCCCCAGTGGGGCTGAGGTTTAGGGGGAATTCCTCAAGCTTCCCTAACCCTCACTCTGCTTCCCTCCTCTGTCTCTCATCCTTACTGCCCGGTCTGCCTCTGGCTGGACCTGGCACACTGTTGGCATTCAACACATACTGAGGAGAAGGTGAGAGAGGGCCAGGGCAGAGGTGGTATGCACAGAGAACAAAGAAAGACAGATGTGAATGCCTCTGACCAGCTCTGCCACATCCTGTCAGTCTCAGCTCAGATGCTGCTGCCTCCAGGATGAGTCAGGCACTCCTCTTGGCCCCCACCTCAGGGTGCTCCCATCCCATTCCTGATCCCTCTGCCATTTGTTTCCCCCATCACAGTCCCATTCACTTTGGTTGTCAAGTGAGGATGGGTCTGCTTCCCTCACCGGACTGGAAGCTTCCTAAGAGCAGGCACACAGGTACACCTCTTTGCCCACATGACACCGTCCCCCTTTGTCAGGGAGAGCGCCATCTGACCTCAGCCTGGCCATGGTGTCCAAGTCTCTGCCTCTCCCAAGCCTGTTCAAGAGCCCTTTCCAAGCCATGTCAGAGCTGAGGACACCTCAGGCTTCCCTAATCACGGAGCCTCTCACAGCAGCACCTGCTGATTACTCGCTGGGCAGTGGCAGCTGCTACCCCCACCAGCTCAGCAGTGGAATGCCGGCAGGCTGAAGAGCATGGTGGTTAGGGGCTCAGCTTCCTTCCAGCCTTTGTCACTCCCATCGTCCACTGGGCAGATGCACCTGAGTTTGTGCCAGGTCCCCACTCATAGAAATAACCTCTCTGTGCCTCAGTTTCCATGATAGCCTTATCAACTCCTGTGCTGCCCAAGCTCCTCCTGAAACTGTAAACTCTACCCTTCCTGTCAGCTCTGATCCTGGTTTCCTAGCTGACCTTCAAGTTCAGCCACAAAACCCATATCCCGCAACCACAGCTCCATCACAGGCTCCCCTCTCCTCAGCCCAGCCTTATTCACCCCCCAACCGAAACCCTCTTCCCTCAGTCCCCCACACTTCAGGGTTTCTTCTGCTCCCAAGGGTCCAGCTGTCAGAACCTCGGAGAAAAATCTTTAGTTTTTTGTCTTTTTTTTTTTTTTAAGACATTTAAGTCTCCAACGTGATTCTCAAATGACAACCGTAGCTGTTTTAAAAAAAAATGTGAGCAAAAATACTGCCCACCTCACTGTGTTAACCTGAGAATCAAACAGTTAATATTGGAAAATGCTAGCATAATGCCTAGCATATAGTAAACACTGAAAAACAGCTATTAATTGTTTCTGTGATATTCTATCATCTGGAGCAAGTGTTATACTCTGCCATGGGTCAGCTTAACGCCTGAGTACTGGAGAGCAGGCTTAAAGCAGTGTCAACAACAACCTGACCACCAAAGCCATGTGGACTTGAGCTTGGGCTTGGAGCAGGGTCAGTGTTGGACCACCGGCAAGTGTAACCATGGACAAGGCAGCTTCTTGCTTTGAACTTCAGTGTTCCCCTGCACAACACCTGGGTCATAAGGACACCTCCCTCCTGGCTAATTGGAGGTGAAGCTGTGAGATGAGCCCCATGGTGCCCAGCAAGAGGGTGCACTCAGGGAACACAGCAGCCCTGGTTCAACCACTGGCTCTGCCTTGAGTCACTCCTGACCTCTGTGCCTTGCTCTCCTCTTCTGTCCCATCCCCTTTATGGGCTATGAGGCATCGGACGCGCTCAGTGGCTGTAGCAAATGCAGCTGCTGATGTGACTCTTGTGCTGTCTATCTCTCCAGCACCCTGAAACTTCAGGGGTCATTTTCTTCATTCGAACCCTCAGGTCTCCCCACAGTGACTCTGCCACGGCAAACACTGTCCAGACACTGGCAACCCATTATATCTGCAGCCTCGCACCTCTCCTCCACCCCACACTCTGTAGCCAGACACTACCCACTGGCTCCTTGTGAAAGTCTAATGACAGCTCACATCCACACCCCCAGCAACAAACTTCAGCTCCCCATAGCCTTCCCAACTCAGCACTAGCTCCAGCATCTTGACATCACCATGGATCCATCTCTGTCTTACACCCACATCCCCTTTCAGAAAATACTGTCAGCTTCACCTACAAAAGAGAGCCAGGGTCTCCCAATCATCCTCCACTCTCATCTCCCTCCTACTGTCTCCCTGTTCCTCCAGTCCCCTCCATCATCTATCCCCCAAACAAAGCCAGAAGGTCCGTGTGAACTCTGCTTTGGGACACATCTCTCCCTGCTAAAGCCCTTCTGTGGCTCCATCTCACTAGGAGACAAAGTCCTCATCATGGCCCACAAGGCCCCTGGAAGTCCAGCCCTGTCACCTCTCTGGCCTCACTTCTCTGGTGCCTCGGTTTCTGTGGTAGTGAAATGGAGCAACAATAGTTGCCTACCTCACTGTGTTAACCTGAGAATCAAACAAGTTAATACATAGAAAATGCTACACAATGCCTAGCATGTAATAAATACTGAAAAAAGAGCTATTTCCATTACTCTCTCTCCCCTTTTCCTCTGTCCCAGCCTCAGAGTTCCTTAAACCTACAGGCACATTCCTGACTGGGGAATTTTTTACTGGCTGTTTCATCTGCTTGGATACTTTTCCCTTCTGTAACCCCTGGCTCAGTCCCTCCTCTCCTTCAGAGCTTTTACAAATGCCATCTTTGTAAGGCCTCCCCTAGTACCCTGTTTAAAATGGTACCCACAGAAATTATCCAACACTCCCACCCCCTTCCCTGCTGGATGTTTTCCATGGCATTTATCATCTAATACAGTGTTTCCCAAACTTTTTTTTTTTAATATATTTTATTGATTTTTCACAGAGAGGAAGAGAGAGGGACAGAAAGTCAGAAACATCAATGAGAGAGAATCATCGATCAGCTGCCTCTTGCACACCCCCCACTGGGGATGCGCCCGCAACCAAGGTACATGCCCTTGACCGGAATCGAACCTGGGACCTTTCAGTCCGCAGGCTCTATCCACTGAGCCAAACCGGTCCCGGCTGTTTCCCAAACTTTTGACATATGTGTACCCCTTCTATAATTTTCTTAACGCTGAGTACTTCTCGTACTCATGAGAACGTAGAATTAGGCGCAGCTAAGCACGGTGCAGTGCATATCCCCACCAATCTCCGGTGCAACGCATACCCCCACCAAACTCTTCCCGTACCCCTGGAGGTACAAGTACCACACTTTGGGAAACACTGATCTAATAAATAAGGCATTTATTTAATTATATATAATGTTATAACAATTATATAATGTTCCATAATTATATATAAGGTATAACAATATATTAATTTCTTTGTTTCTCCCACCTCCCTATCTCTGTTCTCCTCACCCAGCCACCATCTCAGCCTCTGAGCTCTCACTGTCTGATGGGCGGGACCGGCCACTTCGACGCCTAGACCCTGGGATGATGCCACTGCCTGACACAGCGGCTGGCCTTGAGTGGTCCAGCCTGGTAAATGCAGCCAAGGCATACGAAGGTAAGTGTCCTCCACCCAACCCCACCAGATCCTACCACTGCTGTGCCCTAAAAGGATCAACAGAGGGCCTTGGGGTTTTGAAAGGGGACACACTCAGGTTCCAGAATCAGGTGGAACAGAGTTCACATCCTTCCCCAGTCATTGTGCAGTCCTGGCCAAATGTCTTCATCTTTCTGATCCTGTTACCTTATTTGCAGATAAGGAGCATGACTGTTCCCATGACCTGAGACTACAGTGAGGATTACATCAAAGTTATGTAAAACATGTCAGGCACAGAACAAGCCCTCAACAGACAATACTTTATATTATTACTATAGGGCACATGTGTCAAACACAAGGCCCGGGGGCCAAATCCGTCCCTCCAGGCCTTGCAATGTGGCCCGCACCGCGCTGTCATCACTGCACTCCGCTGTGTTTCCATCACAATGACAGTTTATGACTGTTCAGTAAACCATTCGGCCCGCGATTTAGGCTGGATTTTAGATTTTGGCCCCTTCTTTGATTGAGTTCGACACCCCTACTATAGGGCAAAACTATAGCAATCCAAATTGTGTTTAGATTTGCTTTGGCTCAAGTGGCAAAAAATCCAAATTAATGGATTTAAACACGCCTGGTTTTGCACAGGTAAAAATTCTTGGGTGGGCTGGCATGGCACCTGCACAAATGCCTGAGGGCACAAGGTCTTCACCCTCACAGTGAGGCTACTAGGGTTCTGACCATGATGTCCACCTTTGAGCAGGAGAGAGAAGGACACATGTCCTCGTTTTAAGGGCACTTCCCAGCGTCTCCCACTTCTCCTGTGATTACTTCCATCATCTAGGATGTCACAGTTGGCCATGCCTATTTGCAGGGCAGGCTGTGAAATGAGACCATATGTCCAGCTGAAATTTGGGATATGTTGTTAAAGAGAAAGGTTGTGTCGTGTGATACCTATTTTTCTTATTCTCTGAAAGCAAAATATTTCCTGTTGCACACACCAAACAAGTCAGTCCAAGACTAATGATGTGGCAGTCAGCTGCTAAAATATTCATTGCTAGTATTAGTAGAAAAGGTGCACCTGCGCATAAGGGAAATGAATGCAACACAATTATAGTAGTCATTAGCGAATGTTGTAGTTCGTTATTAATAACTAGAGGCCCAGTGCATGAAATTCATACACAGGATAGTAGTCATTAGCGAATGTTGTAGTTCGTTATTAATAACTAGAGGCCCAGTGCATGAAATTCATACACAGGAGGGGGCAGGGGAAGGGTATCCCTTAGCCTAGCCTGCACCCTCTCCAATCTGGGACCCCTCAGGGGATGTCTGGCAGCCAGACATCTCTCTCACAATCCGGGACTGCTGGCTCCTACCACTTGCCTGCCTGATTGCCCCTAACCATTTCTGCCTGCTAGCCTGATCACCCCCTAACCGCTCCCCTGTTAACCTGATTGACGCCTAACTGCTCCCCTGCTGGCCCAATCACCCCCAATTGCCCTCCTCTGCAGGCCTGGTTGCCTCCACCGGCCCTCCCCTACCAGTCTGGTCACCCCCAACTGTCCTCCTCTGCGGACTTGCTAACCCCAACTGCCCTCCCCTGCGACCTGGTCAACCCCAACCCCTGCAGGCCTGGTTGCCCCCAACTGCCCTCCCCTGCCGGCCATCTTGTGGTGGCCCTCTTTTGATGATGTCATGGCAGTCATCTTGTGACAATGTTGTGTGAGGTTGTCACACAACACCACCTACACTTTTATTATATAGGACTAGAGGCCTGGTGCATGAAATTCATGCACTGGGGTGGGGGGGTGTCCCTCAGCCCAGCCTGCCCCATCTCACAGACTGGGAGCCCTCAGGGGATTTCACAATCTTTATGATGGGGTGGTGGTTAATTTGCATATTACCCTTTTATTAGATTAGATTATATATAACAGGATATTGTAAAAATTAAGTTAAGAAGTTTTTATTAAAATGTTTCTTACATACTGTTATATTGGCGGGGCTACAAAAATATTCGTTGTGGGCCATGGCCCGTGAATTTGACATGCTTGTTTTAGGCCAAGCTTAGTTGTCCCTCCTCCAAGAAACCCTCCTTGGTATCCCCTCATCTACATAAGTCACCTCCTCTGGTCTCCCACAGCCCTGGCCCCTATCCCTGTTCCTGACCTTACTCTGACCTCTCTGAGCCATCGCTATCTAATGATGGGTATGTTTCCCTACTGGGTGGGGAGGCAAGGACCTAATGGCAGTCACTGCTGCGTGCCCAGCACAACCTGGCACAGATCTGCTAAATCAGACCCATATATACACATCCTTCATTTTTCCATGGTTGAGCCAGTCCACTCTGGCAGATGGCTTTAGAGGAAATGCCTCCCTCATTTCTTCGGCCCGTTGCTTCCATCCCATCCTGCAGCCTCCACTGGTCACATGATGAAGGCATTCAGGCCTGGGTTGGGGTGAGAGGGAGAGTGGTTAGAGCAAATGAGGCCCTGCCTCTGGTCTACCTCAGCCTTCCCCTTGAGGATGGCTGCCGAGCAGAACCCCAGTACTGCTGATGCATGTGACCCTCGGGAGGCCTGGCACGCTCAGGGGTGGGAAGGGTTTCTTAGTGGTGCTCCCTGAAGGTGGGAAGCAGCCGGCACTTCATCATTTCATAAGCAGCATTTCTTCTGGTCTCATCTGAGGGATGTATTCAAATTCCCACTTACAGCTGAGGAAACTGAGGCTCTGCCAACAAAGGCACCTAGGCAAATTGTGCACTTTCAACATTTGCAGTTTGTTGTGTGTCAGGTAAACCTCAAGAAGCTGTTTGTAATGTGGGAAGGAAAGGCGTTATTGGATAATAGAAGCAAAGGACAGGTGGGGAGGAAGCCAGAGGATGTTGAGCATTGTTGGAGCGGGTGCTGGGTTCGTGGGAATGCAGTGCTGTTCTCCCTGCTTTGGGACATGTGTGACGTTGTTCACAGAAGAATATTTTCAAAGAGAAGAGATATTAAGGCCAGGAGATAAGACAGCAGCTATAGGGATGTTATTTAGAGAACAAGGGATTTCAAGATAACGATTAGCCATCCAGTACAAATGTTAAAGTTCTCGAGTATGACTGTGTTGAGAAGATGGAGGAGAGAGTCCTGTTCTTTGGAGAAGTGTAATGAACCACACAGAGGGGAGCACCATGATGTTGGCACTTTACAGTCAATAGTAGGAAGAGCACACAGATGAGTGGGGAGAGGAGGTCAGTGTGGCCAAGTATTACTGGTTGGTGGATCTAAGGGAAGGGTATTTGGTTGTTACTAAGCAGAGAGATGTCCAGCTGATGGGAGCCGCCTTGGCAGGTGTCAGTGTATGTCCAGCATGTGCACCTCTGCTCCTGGCCCTGCCTGTCCCCGCTGGGCATCGCACAGGCCCACCTCCTGGCCTTCCCGCCACGCTCTGTGGTGCATTGGGGCCCTCACCAATTCTTGTCATTACAGAAAGATCCCCTAACAGTCCTGTTTAAAATGGCCAGCACTCAGGCCCCACGCAGAGCAAATTTTCTGCCTGGAGTTCCCGTGAATGTTCACTTGCACCAGCAGGCCCTGTGACTTCTGTTCTCTCTTCAGCATATGTGATTTTGCATTTCTGTTTTGCATTTCTTATTGCTTTTGTGATTTCACTGACATTCTTAGAACTGGACTTAACTAGCCTTCATGTACTGTCTCACTCAGTACACTCCACTTTTTGCCATTTTTTCCATCATTTATTTGTTGACTAAAACAAGTCATTTATGCTAAGAATGTGCCAGGTTCTGAATTGGGTTATTACTATAATTTAACCTGTCTCTCTCTCCCTTGAATTTTGTCTAAACTGGTCATTTTGGTCTAGGGGTTTGCTCAGAATCACGGTGGGATTTTGTTGTGTCCTTATCTGATTGGATTTTTTGGCAAAAATTCACCCACATTACCTGTGTGATCTAACAAAGGTGTGGTTGGGAATGTAGTGGTGGTTCATGTGTGAGGAGCAGAGGGAAGGTCATCAAGAAAGAGCCGGATCCCCGCTGACCCCTCTCCCTTCTCTCTCCACCAGTGCAAAGAGCCGTGTCACTCTTCTCTCTCAATGACCCAGCTCTGAGCCCGGACATGCCACCTGCACACAGTCCTGTCCACAGCCACCTGAGCCTGGAGAGGGGACCCCCAACCCCCAGGACCACCCCTACCATGAGGTGAGGTTTCCCTGGAGACATCCAGGCAAGTGACAGCCACTGCAGGTTACCCCACCACCCTGTCTGCAGTATCTGGGGAACATCTGCTTCCTCATCTAACACTGTGGAGTGATCCACAAATGGGGCCCAGCAGTGGCCAAATCAGAGTGGGTCCTATCCTCATGGCTGGTTAGGCACACACTATAATCAATGTTCTCACAAATTGTTGCACTTCCAACTTTGAAAAATGTGCTAAGTTGTGACCCCCGTTGTCCCCTCTGTCGGCTTCTGGGTCTCCTCCTCTGCATATTTCTAAATTATGCGAATCTTCTCCCTGTCACTTTTCACCCCTTCCCCAGCTGGTCCCTGCTGGGCTGTCTGGGAACTGGGAATGGGGAGGCAGGAACCCTGCCCTCAGGAGCCTTCCTGGGGAAGGGAGGAGACATGGGCCAAGCTGTCACGTTTGCCATCTTGTGTCACGTCTTTGACTGCATTGTCTTGGGAGACGGTAAAACTAAAGAGGGAGACAGAATGAAAATGATGTGTGCAAATCCATGAGTGTAAAGAGTGCACTGCACATGTGCACAGCCGTCCTCCCCTGGCAGGACTCTATACCACAGTCATGCACTGGACCTGTGAGCGGTACAAGCATTTTTCAGGATAATTTTGATTCTTCTTGTTGGCGTCACACAGTGGCTTCAGGACTCAACCTCCTTCCAAATGTGGCCCCACTTACAGGAACGAGGCAGTTACAGGTGGTGCTGCCACAGAAAGAGTAGGAATCGAGTTGGTGTAGAACTGGTGGCATCTTGGTGCTCTCCTGACCTCCTTCACCTGCATTCCATCTTCCCCTGCAGAAGATCCAGGACCACGGAGGGAGGGAAGAGTGAGGTGGCCGAATCCTCTCCCCTTCTTGGGCTGAGACCCCTTTGTCTGTTGCAGCCCACCCCCTCCCAGCGCCCTCCAGATAATGTGTATCCCACGTGCCCAGTGGAGCCTTCTACAGAAAGGGACTGCCCACTGTGCCCCATAGAGGATAGGCAAGCCCAAGACAGGGAAATCTGCACTGAGGAGGAGCCGTAGGCTGAGGCCCTGGGTGCAGTGTTCCTGCCTGAGCCTGGGTTTGCCTTCTGTCCAGTGGGTAATGTCATGGTGACCTCTGTGTTGGGCCAGAGCCTGTTAGATGGAGACCATGTGCAGTGCAGGGTGGGCGCCCATTGTCAGCGACTATCGTTGTCCTCCGTCCCATTGCTAGTCCTGTCCACTCACAGGCCTCATATGCTCCATGGATGTCTGTGGGATGGATTCTTTGTTTCGTGCTGGTCACACTCGGGCAGAATTTCTCCCTAAGCACATACATGGTCCATCCTCTGGGGAAAGCACACTTCAGGGCAGGCACACACATAGCCTTCAACCTCCACCCACATCTGACTTCCCTCAGACTTGTTCCCCTTGGGGATACCAGCAGGGAGAGGATGCCCCAAGACCTCAGGAGTGAGAGTGGCCTGACCCTGTCTTCTGTCTTTCCAGCGAGGAGCCACCCCTGGATCTGACAGGCAAGGTGTACCAGCTGGAAGTAATGCTGAAACAGCTGCACACGGACCTCCAGAAGGTAAGCCCCACACTCCACTGCCCAGACACTCCAGGGCCAGCAAGGCTGAGGTACCTGTCCCTCCACCCCTGCTATTCTAGGGGAGGCCACCCAGCTTTGAATATAGTCATGAGTAAACAGTAAAAAGTAACTTTACCGAAGGCTGGTGAACACAGAGAAATCACATGTTCTTGAAGAAGGAATAAATTAGTCTAAAATTTTTGGGAGCAAGAAAAGTAACTATGTACCATGTCGACCCACCAATTTCACTTGTGCAAATTTGCAGCAGGATCTCAAACATGGGCACAAAGAGACCTGTGCGCGAAGGTGTTCATACTGCACTGTTGACAGAATAAAAAATGGGAGCCAGGCCCAGCTGGCATGGCTCAGTGGTTGAGCGTTGACCTATGAACTATTTCCCCCCCTAATGGGAAAGTGTAGCCATCCCTGCACAGGTCAGTGCTAATGGACGTGACAGGTCACCCGGCAGCAGGTATTCTGCAGCCAGTTAAAATAGTCACAGAAATCTATGTATTTACTAATACACAAAAGAAATCCAATAACCTAAATAACAAACTAAGCAAGCTGCAGAACTGGTTTCTAGAACAATGTCGTACTTGAAATAAATGTTTAACGTTCATGGGTCAGAGGACTACATAGAAAGCAGCAGTCTGAATTGTTTATCGTATTTACCTCCAGGGTAGAAAAGTGAGAAGAAATAAGGATGGAGGAGACTTTTACTTGTTGTTTTATATATTTTGAGGTAAAAGACAGCATATACTGTGAGTTTCAAGCACAGAAATCACAGGGGCTCTGGTTCAGCTCCCACCCCAGCACCTCCTGTGACCTTGGACGAATGGCCGCCTCTGGATGTGGATATCCTGGAAGGGTACCCCAGGAGAGGCCATGGAGGCAGCCCTGAGTCCACACCCAGCTCCCCTTTGCTGTGTGGGGCTGGGTTTCCCAACATCCTGGGGTAGCTGAGGGTGAAATAAGGTGATGATAATCACAGTGATGTCTGTCTGACTGTCACCCCACATCCCGCTGTGTTGTGAAAGCTCCACATGTATGACCTTAGTGAAAGCTCTCAGCCACCCCTTTGTAGAGTTGAGGCTCTTGATCCCAGAGAGATGAGATGACTTGCCCGGGGTTACTCAGCTGTGAACAAGCAGAGCTGGGCTTGGCACCTGGCAGCCCAGCTCTAAAGCACAGCTGAGCCAGGGCTCACAGGCCTCGGGAGCCCTTGGCTAGACCACTCCGCTGATGCCCACACCCCTCCCTGCAGGAGAAGCAGGACAAGGCGGTGCTGCAGTCGGAGGTGGCCAGTCTGCGTCAGAACAACCAGCGGTTGCAGGAGGAGTCACAGGCCGCCAGTGAGCAGCTGCGCAAATTCGCTGAAATCTTCTGCAGGGACAAGAAGGAACTCTGAGGTGGAAGGCTGCCTCACCCCTCCACCTGAGTGTGTGGGGGCTCCTACTCTCCTCTCTCCCTTAGCTCAGCTCCTGGTTGCAGGTGTGATCAAGATCATCCAGCTAGGACCCCACCACACTCCCCTTAGACACAGAAACCTGAGGGAGGCCTCTCCGGGGCTGTGAGGTAAGGTCTGCTCATGGTCCTCGAGCCCAGCAGGCCACAGGGCCTCAGGCCTCCCTTGGCACTTCTCACCTCTGGTCCCTAGGGCTGGGCCCTGCCCACTCTGCCCCCAAGGGCCCGTCTTTCCGGGCTCCATCCTGTCTCTTTCTAGGATCTAGACATCAACGCTATAGGAAGGAAACAGGGAGGGCAGTAGTGAGTTTCTAAACTCCACAGCTCCAGGCGTTCATAAACCAAGTTTCTTCACCACTTACAAGAGTTTGGGCTTGGCTTGTGGCACCCAGCCCCCTGCATGAGAAATCACAGTGTGAAAACAGCCCATTCTGCCCCCACCCTGGAGAGATGAGGGCCCGTGTGGAAACAGGCAAAGGCTCTCCTTCCTGCACTGGCACCGAGAAGCACGGACATCACCCCCTCCCAACCCCATATTTCAGAAAACATCCAGGAGTACATTCTTAGCGTTTCAATTATTCCTTGGGGATCCCAGGATAGAGAGGGGAAACTCCAACATCCAGAGTCATGTGCTGTGAGGGGGAAACTAGTGCACACTGATAGTCTTTTTCTATCAGCCCCTCAGCCACAGAAGTCATAGTGCCTCAGGCCCTCCACCTTCAATTTGAGCTCCTGCCCCGCCAGGCCCAGCTGCAGAGCTGCCGCAGCCCCACCAGCCCTGGCCCCGCAGCCACAGCCTCTTCCCGGCACCAGGAGCCCCCAGGTCACGGCTGGAGAGAAACAGCCTCCATCTCTCTCTGCTTTCGTTTTCTATTTGCAAGTCCTTCGGCCCACCTTGCAGCCCCCACAGCAGTGGAGACTAGGCCACCCTCACTGTGCTCCCTGGGAGCCTTTGCTGTGGGAACCCCCATGAGACGCTGGTCCTTCAGTCCTCCAAAGGCAGTGAGGGGCAGCTTCCCAGGCAGCGAGCTGGTGTGACACTACACTGTTCACCCAGAAAACAGTTTCTTTTTTTTCCTTTAAAAACAAATATTATTTTATTTTATTTTTTCATGTAGAGTTGTGCCAGAACAAGCCTGTATGGCCACAATCTGTGGATTCCCCCAACCTCAAGCTGAGGATGGGGGCCAGTTCCCTGTGGCTGGTGCTCAGCAGGAAGACTCAGAGGGACAAAGTCAGGGTGGGCAGGCCCATGTCTTTCCTTTTCAGGAAGCACCAGACCAGGGGAGCGGCGTGGGCCTGGCTCAGAGCTGCAGCTCCAGGCTGGGAGCCAGCACCAGGCGGCCCGGTCCTTGTCCAGAGACCTCACCGCCTTCTCTTTGGGACCAGAAACCTCAGGGAAGGGGGTGCTGGGACACAGGCATTCAGGAAGCCGGAGAAAAAGGCACCGACCATGTCCCCCTGCAGTCAGCCCCTGGCTCCTGGCAGCCTGTGACAAAGCCTGCACATTCGCCACCTCCTCGTCCTCACCTGGGCTGTGGCGTGAGAGAACCTGCCGGGTCCCCGCCCTGGCCAACTACTGTGATGTCTCCACTCCCCTTCCCAGACCCCCTTTTTGGACGGGTTTTCCAAGACCTCCCCATCCCCTTTCTTCAGTCCCCAGCCTGGAGCCCGTGCCTCCCCCACCCCTTGCTTTTGTCACCTCATCTTCAGATCATTCTAATCATTTTGGGGACCTAATCGGACCTAATCGTGAACATTGACAAGTATAAACTATGATTTTTGGTTTTTCTGTTATTTTTTAAGGATCTCTGCAAAACAAATCTATTTAATTTGAAGCTGGTGTTCTATCTCATGGGTAAGATAGAAGCATGATTTGGTTTGGGGTTTTTTGTATGATTTGTTTCATTTGGATTTTTTTATTCTTGTCTTTTTTTCTATCCCTGTCTTGAGATTTTCTGGCATGTTTCTGGAGATTTCAAAGGAAATAAATATTTCATAGAAATAAATAGTTTGTGTGTTCACTAGCTGGGCAGCTGCCTGGAGTCACTGATGAGAGGTGGTCTAGCATCAGCCCCCGTGTTCCCCTTGTCCCTAACAGTCACCGTGCGCGCACACACACTTCCCTACGTACCAGGGGACACCAACTTGGCATACGTTTTTTCCCTGAAGCCCAAATGACAGAAATCCACCACTCAGGACATAAAAGTCCTTCTTACGTTAAAAAGGAGATTCTACCTCAAAAGTCACTACCACTAGTAAATGCCTGAAAGCAAGGCCCAGCCCACAAAGTTGTGTTAGTTTTAGAATTAGTGGGCAACTTTTAAACATTGAGATTGAACAAAAGGAAAGCCAGATTTCCAGCTTGGTAAAGCTGTCCTTTACAGTAACACTCAGAACTGAGGGCCCACCTGCGCCTCCTTCGGCTAGGCAGCCCCCCAGGCCCCTCCCCCCAGCTCAGGCTTATTGGCACCCTGTCCACCCATCGTGGGGAGGGTGGTGCCAGGCACAGTGAGTTGAAGGTGTCCAAGAAAGACTGACGCATCCCCTGTGACCTCCCCTGGCCAAGGCCAGGGACTCCCATCTGGGGAGGGGCCTTGAACTTCGGGCCCTAGATCTGCAGCTGAACTCCCAGTTTGACCCAGAGACCACAGTCCAAATCTCAAAATTCCATGTGAACATCCCAAAGTCTGGCCTTGATCTGGATCTGAGAGCAGCCCAGCCCTCTTGGTAGAGCTGGCCAGGTGGCTGGGTCTTTCTGGCCCACCTTACCATTTCCCTGTCTCTGACCCAGATCCTTCCCTCACCACACACAAAAACTTTTTCCTAAACGGGTACATATCCTTTTTCCAGAGGAGGTGGACCAGCTATTTTCACATCTAAAAATCCTAGAGTGTTCCAGACACTCCCTTCCCGGCCCTCCTTGAGGCCCCATCCTCAACCGAGCTCCCTCCACCCACCAGGGAACACTGGAACAAGCTGTTCTCACATCTTCTCCTGGCGCCTGTGACACACCAACTTCCAACACCCCACAACTCACACACGCACTTGCCAGTCCTCGCTCTCGCCTGAACTATGTCCTGCTTGTCCCTTCCCCATTTGCCCGATTTCAATTTCTGTCTCATCCCGTTTCTCCTATAGGCACCATTTGGAGCCTCCCCTAGTCTCTCCCACCCCGCCTCTGGCTTTCTCCTCACTCTCTTTGAATCCCTTCATACCTTTGGCTCTTGCACAATTTTTCTGTTGTCCCATTAAATTCTTTATGTCCTTCCCTCCCATGAAATCTCACTCATATCCCTGTGTCCTTGTCCTGAGATTTTATCTGTCCCTGGGTCCTAACTCTGTATCTCTCTCCCCAACATGCTTCTCTTATTCTTTTTCTCTATTTCATGTGCGCTGGTTCTCTGCCTGCCCTCCTGTGTCTCCCAACATGTCTACTTTTTATTTTCTAAATCTCCATCTCTTCTCTTCCCCTGTAATTCCTGTGGCTCTCATCTGTATATATATTTTTTGCTTCCCTCTTCTCCTGCTGTCTTTTTTTCTGATTCTCTATAAATTTGTGATTCTCATATCTATGTCTCTCTCCTAATCACTCTCCTGGTTCCCGCTCCTCACCCCACCTCACCCAAATCTCAGCCTCTCTCCTAACGTTCCTGGGTCCCTATCTTTCTGTCCCCTCCTCCTTCCCCTCCGCTCTTAGCCCCATACAGGAAGCCCCAAGTGATCTAGTACTAGGATGAGGTGCCCCTGGCAACCTGCCCTCTACCCCAGCCCAGGAGGGGCTGACCAGCTTCATCTGTTCATCCTTTCCCTTCCCCCACCCCCAGTTCCCGCCTTCCTCCTCTCAGCTTTCTGCTGCAGCTGCAGTAGTCTGTTGCCAGGACAACCACAGCTGGCTGGGCGGGAGCCCCCTCCACCCCATCCCCCTCTTCCTTCTGCCAAGGCAGTGAGGAGGTGGGACAAAGCCAGAGAAAGGCGGGGTACAGGAGGGAGATGGAGGTAGGAGCCAGCTCCAGCTGTTGGCCTCTGTTTCTTCTCTCCCAAATGAGGCCCCAGCTCCCCTTCTTGGTGACACCCCAAACCAGCCTGGAGAAGGAGGTAGTCATGGCAGAGGGGTCAGGCCCAGTTTAATACACAGAACAAGTTAATTCACAGCAGAGGCAGGCAATAAAGGAGACTCATTTACAGGGCGAGGGGGGGTTGGGGGGAGGGGCATGCCTGGATTGGGGGAAGCCCCCAAAATCCACAACCTCATCCACTTGCAATCTCAATTTCCCTTTTTTTAACCCGAACAATAAACATACACAACCACAAGAAATAACCACTCCCCCTTGCTACCCTCAATATGGCCAGTAATGGGGCAGGGGTAGCCGGGCCAGGCCGGTGGGGATCAGGGCAGGGGAGGAAGAAAAACTAGTCCATTGCAGAGTCTGTGCTTTTCATCCCAGCAGGCGCTGGGCAGGGACCTGCCTGCCCCACCAGTAACACTTGTGGTGGTGGCAGACAGGGTGGGGCTCTCAGGAAGGGGCAGGAACAGATTTCAAAGCCACAGTTCAACATCATGCAGTATCCACAGTGGGCACCAAGAGGGGATAAGGGGTGGGCATCACACCCATCTGCCCTGGGCAAGAGTGGGGAATGGTGCCCACCTGGGGAGGGGAGGTGGAGTTGTTGCAGCTCCAAAACTGGGGGAGGGGTTTCCAGGCAGGAAACTGATATAGACTGGTGCCCTGTGGACTCACTCAGCCAGTGCCCCCTCACCCAGCCAGGCCTTTTAGGATTCTGTATATATTAATTTCTTTTTTCTTTTCTTTTTTTTCTTTTTTTTAACTTTTTGATTTTTTTCTTTAGAAAAAGGCTGGGTCCAGGCCCTGGGCTGGCATCCACCACCCCTCATGCCCGCCCAGAGGCGGGGTATGGCTTTGAGGGGAGCAGCCGCCTCTGGTGCCCATTTGCCAAGGGATGGGGAAGAAGGGAGGGAGAGGAGCCCTGCTGGGCCCACCAACCCCAGGGCAAACATTCCACTTGCACAGAGGGAAGGGGGCAGCCCAGCCCCCTCTCAGGCTCCCAGCGCCCCATCCCACTGTGGTACATTAAGGATGAGGAGAGAGTAGAAGAGCTCTGAGAGGCAGATGGGCAAGCACCACCCCAGAGGTCCAGGTGAGCCAGAGCCAGGCCTAGGTGAGAGTGATGTAGGCAGAGGCCTTCTCTTTCAGGTGCCGAAGACACAGGTGACAACTCCAGCTCCCTGTGGAATGAGAGGAAAGGGAGTTAGGCCCAGGTCCAGAGAGGGCTGCTCAGCCCCTCCTATCCAGAAGGCAGGGTCCTCACCAACAAGAAGACAACTTTCTAGCCCACCCACCCCAGTGTCATGCCCACCTCTGCTCTCACCTTCCGGGGGCTCCGCCATGGGAGGGCTCAGGCAGTACATGTGGTAACCCCGATCACAGTCATCACAAAACAGCAGCTGGTCCTGGGGGGTGAGACCTGCCCAGTTGGCACCCTGGGAGCACAGGCACTAGAGATCGGGGTTGGGGTTTGGGCAGGGGCTAGTCAAAGGAACTGAGGGAGGTGGACCCCTCTGAAAGAAAGGGCTCCTTCCCTAGCTGGTTTGGCTCAGTAGATAGAGTGTGGGCCTGCAGACTGAAAGGTCCCAGGTTCGATTCCAGTCAAGGGCACATGTCTGGGTTACAGGCTCAATCCTCAGAGTGGGGCATGTAGAAGGCAGCAAATCAATGATTTTCTCTCATCATTGATGTTTCTATCTCTCCCTCTCTCTTCTCTAATAAAAATATTGGAAGAAAGTGGGAGAGGTGGGGGGAGGGAGGGCTCCCAGAGGTCTGGGCCATGGAATCTTTGCAAAACCCCGTTTAGCTGAGCAAAACACCCCTGAGCACTGTACATTGGCCATCTGTAGTGCGGGCTTCCACTGAGATGGCTGATACCAGCTCCAAAAACAGTGGATGGGTTCAGGCCCCAGCTAATCCATTTCCCTAGCTGCCTGACCTTGGGCAAGTTTTTCCCCCTCACTGCGAAGTGGGAACAGGCGCCTGCCTCAGAGGGTGTTGGGACGATTCAGAAAGATGAAAAGCATTACATACTGAGCTCAGTGAGTGGCCACTAACAAAATGATAATACAGGTTACTCGAGGTCACCAGGAAAAGGCTTTAGGCCCAACCGGCAAAGGCAGAGGTGCCAGGTGGGGAGGCCAATGGGGCTATGTCCTGGGGAGGTGGGGGCAGGGCACTCACATCGTTCTCCGAGGTGCCACACAGGCTGCAGGACTTGCACTCGATGCACTGCCAGCGGTAGGTCCGAACGGCTGCTGTCATGTTCACCGTGAACTGTAAACACGAGGGGTGTCCTGGGGGCCGAGGGGCAGGGATGTGGTTAGGGGTCATCATGTCCCTGTGACTACAGACACGGGGGAAGAAATGACTCGGCCCTTACCCCTGGCTCATAATGATGAGTTTCTGTGGTCCATAGCTTAACCCCACCCTGCCCAAGGTGCACAGCAACCTACTGCAAGTGGCACTACTGTGGCCACCAGTCTCCTACCCAGCCACCATGGCAACCGCATTCCATTACCCACAGTGCTGTGGCAACCACTTCCTACCACCCACAACACTGGGCAGCTACACTCTGTTAACTACTGTGCGGAGGAAACCACATAACGTAGCAACCACATTCTCCCAGCCACAATGCCATGGCAACCACCATTCACAGTCAGGGGCACTCCGGAGCTCCTTGCAACCCAAGCCTGTTATATAGGATGCCCCAGCAATCAAACTGTTAATAGCAACACTGCGCAATGCCAATCTGCTAGTCCGCAAGTGCCACAACTACATTCTACCACACCCAATTGCCATGACAACCATATTACACTACCCACAATACCATGACAACCACAATTCATTAACCACTGGGCTGAGGCAACCACTGTCTGTCACCCACAAGTCCACCATGAGAAACCACATCTATTAACCACAATTCCATGGCACCCTCTGTTATCCATAATACCCAGGCAGTAGCAATCATTACTCACTTATCACAGCCCTACTACCCACAATGCCTTGGCAACCAGCTCTCACTACTCCCTACCAGGATAAGCACATCACTACTGGCAATATCAAGACAACCACATTCCATTATTCCCAGAGCCTCCCTGATCCCACTGCTTCCCACAATCCTCAGCAATTGAGTCAACCCCATGGATTCTTGTTCTCAGTGCCATGGGACACTCTGGGTCCTCTCCCCTCCTCTACTGTAACCCCCCCACCCCCCGCCCCAGTCCTCACTCCTCTGCCCCCATCCTCCAGACCTGGACTCCTGGAGTCCTCTCTCCACCCTGGTTCCCAAAAACCTCAGTGGGGGTGTCACCTGATCGCCCACAGTCGGCACAGGAGATGAGGTCCTCAGGACACCCTGTCTTCTTGGAGCCACCCAGACAGAAGTCACAGTAGCCGTTGGGGATGACAGTGCCGTCAGGCCCCTTCTTGGCTGAAAGACAGCAGGTGGGGTTGTTGTGGGCAGGCAGGGGCCCCCAGTCAAAGGCTGCTGCAGAAGTAGGGGGAGGGGGAGGCGTCCCTACCTGTGTGTTTCCTCTGTGCCTCAGGGACCCAGGCCAATTCTTTGTAAAACTCTGGGAGAGGGAGAGGACAGAGAGAGGGACTCTCACCATAGGCAAGGCTCCACCCTGTCCCCAGCCTCAGCTTCAGGGAGGGATCCTAGGTGCGGGCTTGGGGGAGGTGGGAAGAGAGAGTACTACCCCAAGCTGTGGCCAATAGCAAAAGACACTTTGGGGACCCAAATAATTCTCATCAGGATCACACACACACACACACACACACACACACACACACACACACCATTTCTTTGTGGTCAAGTGACATGTCCTTTTTATTAAGTAAAAACTGACAAATACAGCTTCAGGTAGAGTCTGCTGCTCCCCCATGCAATCACTTTTATCAGACAACCACCCCCAACTATATAAAAATTTGGGGAGATCCTACTGGCCAAGATCTGGTATGAAAACATTCAGAAGGAAAATTGTGAACACAGAAATGCCTGGGTGTGCAGTGGGGATAGAAAAAGAGGCTGTCCTCTCCCACCAAGGGATGGGTGGGAAGATGGCTTCTCCACTGACAGAACCTCCCTCCCCCATCCTTTAGCTGGCCGGGTTGGCATGGAATTGGCATGGGTGGTCCAAGGACTCCTAGGCCACAGACCCTGCCCCTCCACCAAGCTTAGCAGAGAAGGGAGAGAGGGAGGCAGGGACAGAGGGGAGTCATCTATCACCCCCCGCCCCAAGCTCTAATTGAAACAATAAATCAGACCCAGAAATATTACAGCCGGGAGAGAGGGAGAGATGGTTGGTTGCCATGGCAACCCCAGAGCCAGCTTCCCCATGATCCGTGGGGGGAGGGGATGGCTGAGCTGGAGGTTTTCCAGAAATATCTAATGTGCCCCCTCCCTCCCAGGCTCCTAGCCCCCATCCCCAAGGCCCCTCACCAGCCCAAAGCCCGCCTGCCTGCTCACGTTTATGGTTGTTTTTCCGGTGGAAGGGCAGGGCGTGGCGCTCGGTGTTCTCCTCCCCCTCCTCCTCAGCCAGGTGGGTGTGGGTGTAGTGGTAGCTGAGCCCTGGCCGGTTCTTATACCGTTTCCCACAGACTGGAGAGCAGAGTGAGCATGGAGGGCCGGTCAGCCCTCCCAGCCCCTGCCACCTCCATTCTGGCCTCTGGGATCACACCTCCCCCTCTGCCAGAGGCCTGAGCATCCTCCCCCCAGGGTCCTGAACAGGAGGAGGTGACCAGGAGGGGGCAGGTCACCGGGCCCACTTGCTCTCTTTCCCTCTCTTCAGAAGGACTCACTATCACAGACATACGGCTTGTCTCGATCCTCCAGGGAAGCAGCGTCCTGGCGTTTCCGGAGACCCCCGATGCCATATGCCTGGGGGGAGAGAGAAGTGAGGGGCCAGAAAGGGAGGCAAAGGAGGCAACTGAGAGAGTTCTCATTTTTCGGGCCTGAAAGTTGAATTGCAGCTCTGCCACTTCCTTACAGTGGGCTAACTCAACTTCTCTGGGGTTGTTTCCTATCTATCTATAGCACAGGTACCAAGACAGTCCTAGCCTACCTTCCAATCTCTGGTTTGCAGATGGTTTAATATAGCCAAGCCTCAGCTTCCTCATCTGTGAAATGAGTATAAGATCCTCTCTCCACGCCAACCGCCCTGCTGTTCTGAGGGTTAAATCAGGCCAAATTGGGACAGGCCTCACTATGTCTGCTTAGTACATGGGCTCTGCTTTGAAGGGATGGGTGATGGGGAGGTACCTTTCCTTTGGCCCTGTTTTTCCTCCTGGGAATATCATCCTCCAAGTCTTCCACCTCAAGATCATGCGGAAACTCCAGCAACTGCTGTTTCTGAGCACCAGAAAAAGGGGAATTGGAGTCAAGAAAATGAGGAACACTGTTTTGTTTTGGGGGGGTTCTGTGCAGAGCTGGAGATTGGGGTGGCAGGGCAAGTCAGGAGACATTCCAAAGAGAATGATGTTGGAAAACAACGACTTAAGATGCCAGAGGCCCTAGGGAGCCAGGGAGGTTTCGGAGCAAGAACGGGATATGCCAGGGCAGGAGAGCTTGGGACCCTGAGGTTGGTCCTACCTGGCAGTCCATAATGGCCTCTTCCTCCTTCAGCTCAATCTTCTTCTCCCCTGTCTCAGCACACAGGAGAGCCTCAAGGACCGGCCCTTCAGGAAGGCCGCCCTCCTTCTTCAGGGGTGCCTCACAGTCTGGGGACAAGGCCATGGGGAGGCGGGGGTCAAGTGGGAAGTTGTCCCTGGAGGATTCCTCAAACTGCCCAGGTGGGGGAACCATGCGCACTGAGGGAGAGATGAGGCTTTCCCACTCTCAAGCAGCATCAAATTTGAAGACTCAACTACACCTACTGAGAAGGACGCTCAGACCCTGGAGAAGACACAGCCAGACCCTCAGAATCTCTAGGACACCCTCAGGAGGAGTCACAGCAGACCCTTGGATACACCCAGAGACACTCAAAGAGATTGTTAGACCATCAGACATAGCCAGACCCACATGGGGAGGAAAACACAGGCCAATCCTATTATACACCTGGCCACACATGGGGGGGGGGGGGGGGGGAGATACAGAAACAGCTAGGGAGAATCACTCAGATGGACACACATAGACAATACAGGCAATCCCTCTGAGGCAGTCAGACACACCCAGGAAGATACAGCCAGGTAGACACCTGGGCCTAATATACCTGGACCCAAACAGATCCTTGATACACCTGGACAGGGAAAAGAAACAGCCAGTGACCCTGATAGTACTGGACATATTTAGGTGATAAGGCCAGACACTCCTGTGGACCAACACACATGGACCTACCTAATACACCAGGTACTAAGGGAAGAGAGACATTCCAAGCATCTGGGCACTCAATGGAAAAGGCATTCAGGCCCTGATATCACACACACACACACACACACACACACACACACACACACACGAAAATCAACCTAATACACTTGGAATCGCCTGGAAAGAGACTCATGACACTTAGATACACTCCACTACAAAGGCAAGAGTTACAATCAGACACTCTGATGCACCCAGACATATTCAGGCACCCACAAGAAGAAACAGAGCCAGACATTCTGATACATCCCAGCTCACAAGGGAAGATGTACAAAGGCTGGATACACCTAGACACACATAACAGATACCACTCTGCTCTCAATTAAACCTGGGCTCACATGGAAGATACCATCTGAAGCTCAGTCACTCGGAAAACTGGAGAATCTGTGGACTACACCCAGGCACACACAGAGACATACAGCCAGCCATGCTGACACTGGCTAGAAGGGAGAAAAGGTGAAGGCTCAGACACCCACTGGCAAGCCACACACTAAGCGGTGCAGGGGAGCCCATGGAGGACACCTCAGGCACAGACAGCTGCACCCACCAATCTTGTACTCGCAGGGCCGGAGTCTGGGGTCCTCCAGGATGTTGAGTCTCCGTTTCTTTCTCCAACAGCGAGCAGGGTACGTGTAGATCTGTCCTGGAGCCAAACCTGGAGTGAAATGGGAGGTAAGACCTCGGGTTTCATTGTGGCCACCCCTGCCCAACCCTCCCCACCCTCCCTAAGGTACCTGGCCCACGGTGGGTCTTCTCCATCCAGATGTAGCAGTTGTTCTGGGCCACTCCCGTCTGAGAGTCCAGGAAGGGCAGGCGCAGGCTGCGCTCAGCACACAGGCGCGCGTTGTAGCTGCGGCAGTGCTCAATGGCCTCACGGTAGAAGTCCTCACCTAGACTGTGAGGGGCAGTAAGCAGGCCAGCAGGCAGCTGTCAGCAAGGGCAGGAGGACCAGGTCGCCAGCATCCCTCCCCCAGCCCTCCCATCAAGAATGGGGGTGGGGGCAGAATCCTCCAACCTCACCTCTCCCCTCCTGTGGCTCCTGGACTTAAGGCTCCCCTTTCCCCCCCACCCCTCCACCTGGGACTCAAGCAGGCCTCTAGCCAAGTAGATATACACAATATAGAAACAAACAAAAATACACCAGGCCCCATTCATATGTGCACATATTCCAAACACACAACATAAAAAAATCACACATAGTGACACCAATTCACACACAAAGAGAGATATCCTAAGACACAAAGGAGCAACACAAATCTCACATGTGTGCACATACACATATCTACTGAAACACAAATATCCCAAGTCACAGTGTGGAAGCAGACAGATCACACATATACTAGTATCCATGCACAAGTATGCATCACATACCCAAAGACACACAACATAAATCACCCACACAAAGAAATACAACATGCAACCAGACAGATCAGACACACCATAGCACACATACACACAAACTCAAGCATCGAAACCCACACACAAATGTTAAAAGAAGGAATGTTAAAGCAAACTACACACATGACCAGAGACACAACACAAACAAATCTCTCTCTCTCTCTCTCTCTCTCTCTCTCTCTCTCTCTCTCTCTCTCTCACACACACACACACACACACACACACACACACACTGAAGGGCCCCCTGGAGTTTGATTTTGGGGCAAGGACAAGGCAAGTGCCTGGGTTGCAGGTTCACTTGCTCCGGGCCCCCAGTCGTTCCCCTCTGTTGCTCCCCACCCAGGTCCCCGCACATGTACATGTGGGACAGTAGATGTGTTTCTCTCACATCAATGTTTCTCTCTCTCTCCCTCTCCCTCTTTCTCTCCACTTCCCTCCCTCTCTGTGAAAAGCAATAGAAAAAAAATATCTTCAGGTGAGGATTAACAAAGCAAAAACAAAATAACTTATTCAACACAAAGACACACACATACACAACATAGATATATCTGCCCATATCCACACAAAAATTTACACAAAGACACATGCACACCTACATATCCAAAAACTCAGAACACAAATGATGCAGTTTCAAAGGAAATGTACACACACTCAGACCCAATGAAACATCCCCTATGAAACACATATATCCCCCGAAAAAAAGAGAACACAAACACGTGACACACACTCCACATCCCAAGACAAAGGTTGTGTGGGCTTCACTCAAGTTTACCAAGGTCCCCGCACCCCACAGCCATTTTATCCCCCTCTACTTGGGGTTCGCAGTGGGGACATGACCCTGCCCCGAAGAGGGCTCCACACCCTCCGCTTTTTCAGGAGCATTGTGTCGACCCCAGAAACCCAGTCACACACTCGCACCCCCACGCAGCCGGGCCACGGTGACAGCCCCCAGACACCCCATCGGCCCCACCCCCAGTCGAGACACACATACATACACATACACATAGACACACACATACACACGCGCGCGAGCACACACACACACACACACACACACACACACACACCCTGCAGACCCGCCCGCGCCCTCCCCCCGCCTCCCGCCGGCCCGCAGCACCTCAGGGGGCCGGGGATGACCGTGGCCATCTTGCTCCCCGGGTCCTGCCCCCAGCAGGTCCCCGCGGGTCGGTCCTCCCAGCGCTCGGGCGGGCAGGCGCGGAGGCCGCCCATCCATTCATTCCCGGGGGGGCGGGAGTACGGGGCTGCAGCCAATCAGGGCGGCGGGGCGGGCCCGCCCTGCCATGCTGGGAGTCGTAGTCCCGGCCTGGGGGCTGGCGGGATCCCGCGGGGAAAGAGGGTGCAGAGGTGGGGCCCAGGCAGCGCAGTCACTCACACATGCTCACTCAAACACACATCTGGTCTCATGGGCGTATACTCACACGCACACCTGGACTCACACACGCCATTTACATAAAAGTTCACATGTATACTCACTGCTTCCCACGTAGACTTACGCACACTCCATTCCCACACCCCGCATATACTCACAGGCATTTACACTACACACACTTCGGTGCCAGGTGCCCACACAAATGTCCCACCAATATCCCCGCACTCACGCAGAGACGTAGGCTCACGGACACCGCCCCTCCCTCTCCCCCACTCCCTAGTCCCTCCTGGCTCCAGAGAACCCTACCTGGTCGGTCCCACTCAGTCCCACTCGAGGCTGTCACTCTCACAGTGACCCCACCCAACCCTCTCAGCCCCTTGGAAGGCCAAACAGTGGCGGTGCTAGTTAGGGACTGTAGCCACACCGCTTAGGTTCAAATCCTGGCTCTGCCACTTGGTGGCCATGTGACCTTGGGCAAATGATTTAATCTTTCTGGGCCTCAGTTTCCTCATCAGGGTAGTGCTTCACTGTATTGTTGTAAGGATTAAATGAGTAACTCTAAGTGAAGTGTTTTAAAAGGTACTTGGCAGGTAGTAGGTGCTCAATAAATTCATCCCACAAAAAAGAATCTGATATGTGCTAAGATGTAAAATGGCAATATAATTACCATATTAGAAAGAATAATGCCTGGCATATAGTAAATGCTCAATAAGTATTTTTTAATGAATAGACAAATATACTGAACACCCATCATGTGCTGGACACAGTTCTTAGTGCTTTACAGGGCTTAACAATTTAGTCTTCATAATAACCTTCCTGAATGATGCTATTATTACCCCCATTTTCCAAATGAAGACTTCGAGGCACAGAGAGGTGGAGTTACATGCCGCCAGCCACTGGAGACTGTTTGAAGTTGTGACTGAGGGAAGGATTCACCCATTCAGATGTTCGTATCCCCAAATGGGCCTTACTGCCTTCTCTTTCCCACTGTCTCTCACAAAGACTCTATACTAAGGGATCCCCAGAGAGCGAGCTGACTCAGCTAGTCACACACAGTCTCTCTATGCACACACCCATAGCCCTCCTAGTCCAAACTGTGTCTTCAGGTTTGAGCGTCTGCATGGATGAAAACACCCACTAGGGGGCTCTCCAGCAGAGAGAGGAGGCATACTAGTCTTCACCTCTTTTGTTACTTCATACCCCTCATGTCCCCCTGATGAGAGACCTTCTCAGGCCTCCCATCCCATGTCACTTCTACACACACACACACACACACACACACACACATCTAGTCTTAAACCCCTTCCACAAACTCTCCCCATCTGCTCCAGGTAAGGCCTTGAGGGAGGGGGTCTCTGCTTCACATCTGGCCCAGAGGTGTAACAAGGGTGAATGATAAGATATGCTGGCAGCCCCACTCTCACTCTGGCCTCCAGGGCCCTATAGTGGCCAGTCCATATGCCCACAGTAAACCCCCTGACCTGTCAGCTCAGCTCAGAGGGTGCCCTTGCCACCTTCCTCTCACCTGCCACCACCCTCACAGCTCCCCAACACACCCTCTAACACTCCCCACACCTCCAGCCTCAAAAACCCAGGTTTTCTCCTTTCCCATTCCAGACCCTCAAATCAACTGTATCCATTTAGCCTTAGTGCAAACATTCCACCTCCTCCAGGAGGCCCTAGTCTGCCCACCAGCACAATTTGACCTACAGACTCAGGTGGAAACAAAGAGAGGGGTCTTCCACCCTTTTCTTAATCCTGTCACCTTCACAGACCCCTCTCCCAGTTCTTTCCCCTCTCAAACAATCCCCTCACCCCATCCACCCTCCTCTCCCCACTGCCCTTTGGGAAATTGGGCTACAAATGAAATCAATATTGACACTTTACTACTAGTCACTACATTTAGTCAGGATCAGGCTTTGTACTAAGTGCTCTACAAAGATCAAACAGCCCCCTGAGGTAATAAGAATGGCTGATTCCCCAGTTCACAGAAGGTAACACTGAGGCTGGGAAGGGGAGAACTAATGGCTCAAGCTGGGTTTGACCGCGGGCACTCGGAACTCCTGAGGGCTGCACCCTCCAGCCTCTCACTCCCAAGGAGATTTGATTTTACAGTCTTTCAGGAGGCCCTCCCTTCGCTCCAGCACAACCCTCAGCAGGTGAAAGCAACGGAGGGTGAAAAAGCTGGCATTCCCACCAAATGCTGACTCTGGCCTCCAGGTCCCTGCAATGGGTTGCCCCACATATCCTAGAGATCAGAGTGAGGAGGCCTGGATGTCTGCCTATAGATCCACCAAAAACAGGAATCCGGTCCCAGCCGGTGGAAGGTATCCCTCATAGGGGAGGTGTCTCCCTGTGTGTGACTTAGAGAAGGAAGCTGAAAGGAGTCTCATCACACAACACCTCGTACTGACCCAAGCCCCACACCCTCCCTCTAAGCCTGCTTTTGCACACCTCTAAGCCACACGTGTAGGTGCGAGCCTGTGAGCCTCGCCCACCATCTCTCCCAACTTCTCTCGCCAGAAACTAGAAGCAACCCAGGACTTTAGGTCTACATCTCCCGCACAGCCCTAAGGGTGGGGAACGCTCCTGGGCCCCTCCCCTCTCCTCACCCCAGCACAGCTCAAGGTCGTGGCAGGGGGCGCAAAGGTTGGAGGACGGTTGGGGGAGGTAGCCCCGGCCCCTAAGAGCGGCGCCGCGGCGCTCGCCCTCAGTCCTCTGCCTTGGCCCGAAAGGAGGGGGAGGGGAGCGCGCTGGCCAGCCGGCACTCGGAGCACGCAGTCCCCGCCTGGAAAGGGGGTAGGGAGCGCTGAGACCTTGGAGTTCAGGGTCCCAACGAGGGAAAGAGGTGGAGAGATCGAGGAAAGGGGAGATGGGAGGGTGCTAGGCTCGAACCCAGACATCCTGGGTCCCAGACACTAGGAAAGAAGCTAAGGGAAGGAGAGGGACTTGGACAGGGAGGAAGGGAGGGAATTCTCGGAGATTGAGGGCACTCCCAGAGCCCTCTCCGGAGGCATCCTGTCCCCAAGAGGATGGGAGATGCTCGAGTTAAAGGTGTACGAGCGGGCAAGACAGGAATCCCACGGTCAAGCTGACCAGGCATCGAGGCTTCTAGGTCCTGGAGACCCGAGGAGTGAAAAGGGAGACAACAGGGATCTCACCGGGAATCCCCGAAATCTCAGCTCTTACCCCCGGTCGCGTGGGCCGAGAAAGAGGGAAAGAGAGAGAGGTGCTTTGATGAGGGGGGAAAGGGAGACCCTGGAGAATGAGGTCTGGACTTAGGGGTCCGGACTCCCAGCGCCGTGTCCGGGCAGGCCCGGGCTCCCAGAGACCAGGAGGAGGAGAGATGGAGGAGAAGGAAGCCCCTACCCCTACTCTGGATGAGGAGACGGCCTCCGCCACCCCCCAGCCCCGCGCCACATTCCTTCACTGACAGCCACAAAGAAGGGGCTCCCCGCGACCCTGAAGGAGCTCCCAACCCCAATCCCACGGGACACAGGGGAGTGGACCCCCCAGGGGGCATGGGGACTGAGCTGAGGGAGGGGATATTCAACTACCCTCCGCGCACTGCATCCCCCTCCCCATCTAGGGCGGGGAAGGGCGGGGTTACGGAGGGACGTGGACGGCAGGGACACTCACGACTTGAGCGGGTTCTGAATGGCGGTGGCCATGGCCCGCTCGGCAGGGCCGCCTCCGGCCCGGGGCGCCGCTGCCGCCGCGCGCGGGCCCAGCCCGGCCTGAGCCGCCCGCTCAGCCGCCCAGCGCGCTACGATTTCATTCATTCTTGGGGCTGCGGCGCCAGCGGAGAGAGGCGGGCTGGGGGCGGGGCTGGACCAATCCCCGAGCCTCAGGGCGCAAGACGGGACGTGGAGTCTAGGGGCGCGCAGCGGGGGCCCAAAGCACTCCTAACCGGACTACACGTCCCAGGGGGCGTCGGGAGGATCGGACGGCCATTGGCCGCTGGGGATACAGGGCAGGGCGGGGCTTGCCCCTGAGCATCCTTCCCTCCTCCCAGGGGTGCTCCATTCCCAGCTAGGACTCTATCCTCCAGGCACTGGAGGGGAGGGGGGTGGGGGTCCCGGGAAGGGGAGGACAGCAGGTGTTCCTGGCTTCTGGGTATGTGGACAACCTCAGGCTCTGTCCTGGATTCTTGTCTATGCCTGCTTGTCTGGGTGTTTCTTCTGTGTAAGCCAATCTGTGAAGGGGCAGGGGGTTAATCAATGCCTCTGTTCCTTTATTAAGTATTTGCTATGTGCAAACACTCTCCTAACCACTGGGGATACAGCAGGGACCAAACAAGTCGCTGCCCTCAAGGAGCTGACCTTCTAGTAAAAAAAGACAGCTGATAAACAAAACAAAGGGTGAGATCATTTTAGAGAGTGGTAAGTGCTATAAGAAAGGGGTGACTTCTCTGTGGAAGTGACATTTAAGCTGAGACCTGAGAAATTGCCAGCCATACAATGTACAGGGAAGGAGAACACGCTTGGCATGTGCAATAATCAGTAAGAAAGTTAGTGTAACTGGAGCGGTGTGAGGGGGTGGGGGGGAGACAAGCTTAGGGAGAGAAGTTGTAGAGCCTTGTAGGCCATTATTAAAAAAAAAAATTAGAGCCGAAACCAGCCGAAGCCGGTTTGGCTCAGTGGTGGAGCGTCAGTCTGCGGACTGAAAGGTCCCAGGTTCGATTCCGGTCAGGGGCATGTGCATTGGCTGCAGGCACATCCCCTGTAGGGGATGTGCAGGAGGTGGCTGGTCGATGTTTATCTCTCATCGACATTTCTGGCTCTCTGTCTCTCTCCCTTCCTCTCTGTAAAAAATCAATAAAATATATATATTTTTTTTTAAAAAAAGGAAAGAAAATTAGGGGCCCAGTGCATGAAATTTGTGCACTGGGGGGGGGGGGTCCTCAGCCCAGCCTGCACCCTCTCCAACCTAGGACCCCTCTAGGGATGTCCGACTCCCGAGTTAGGCCCGATTCCTGGGATTGGGCCTAACCTGGAAGTTGGACATCCCTCTCACAATCCAGGACTATTTTTTTAAAATATATTTTATTGATTTTTCACAGAGAGGAAGAGAGAGGGATAGAGAGTTAGAAACATCAATGAGAGAAAATCACCGATCAGCTGCCTCTTGCACACCCCTCACTGGAGATGTGCCCACAACCAAGGTACATGCCCTTGACCGGAATCAAACCTTGGACCCTTGAGTCCACAGGCCGATGCTCTATCCACTGAGCCAAACCGGTTTTGACAGAATTCAGGACTATTGGCTCCCAACGGCTCACCTGCCTGCCTGCCTGCCTTATTGCCCCTAACCACTTCTGCCTGCCAGCCTGATCACCTCCTAACCACTCCCCTGCCAGACTGATCAATGCCTAAATGCTCCCTTGCCAGCCCAATTGCCCCCAACTGTACTCCCCTGCCAACCTGGTAGCCCCTAGCTGCCCTCCCCTGCTGGCCTGATCACCCACAACTGCCCTCCCCTGCCAGCCATCTTGTGGTGGCCATCTTGTGACTACATGGGGTGACCAACTTGTGTGAGGGCATGATGGTCAATTTGCATATTGTGTCTTTATTATATAGGACTAGAGGCCCAGTGCACGAAATTCGTGCACTGGAGGAGAGGGGTCTCTCAGCACAGCTTGCCCCCTCTCACAGTCCCCTCAGGGGATGTCCTACTGATGACTTAGGCTCACCCCCTCTGCGGGAGGCAACCAGATGATCAGGTGAAAGCGCCACCCCTATCATCCCATTGCTGCTGCCACTGCCAGCTGCTGCAGCCACCAAGGTGTTTTCATCAACATGGACTCCAGTCCCTTCACCATGAGCAAATGACAACTTTATTTAGGCATTTTCAAGATGTCTCATAGGATATGACATTTCTTTCTTTATTTATTTTTTACCCTCACCTGAGGATATGTTTCCATTGATTTTTAGAGAGTGGGGAAGAGAGAGGGAAAGACAGAGAGAAACATCAATATGAGAGGGACACTTTGATTGGTTGTCTCCTGCATGAGTCCTGACCTGGGTTCTGGCCAGGGAGGAGCCTGCAACCTAGGTACATGTCCTTGATCAGAATTGAACCTGTACTTTGTGGTCCGCAGGCTGAGGCTCTATCCACTGAGCTAAATAGGTAGGACAGGATGTGACATTTTTTAGTGCCTCCAGCAGTGGACCTTCATTTTTTTTTCCTCCAGGAGTGTGGTGGAAAAACCCTAGATCACCTTCTTGGATTCTTATTACCCAAGTTACCAAGAACACTGTGAGTGGTGGCATACAAGGAGCTTAGCCAATGAGCGGTCAGAAAAGGTGTTTCCTCTGCAGCTCACACGCAGAGGTGGGACTGCTGGTGCACTGTCTCCCAGCAAGGGCGGGCCCTCCTGCGTGTTGTGTTTCTGCTCTAAGCCTTGCCCCAGCAGCTGTCACACTGCAGCTGCTGTGGCCGAGGGTGAGCTCCCCTGTGTGTTGTATCTCCGCTCCAGGCCCATCTGCATGCACAGCCTCCTCCTAAGCCGGTCATGACTGTTATGGCATCCCAGCTAATTTGCATACTACACACACACACACACACACACATATATATCCTATATAATAAAAGGCTAATATGCAAATCAACTGAATGGCAGAACAACCAGTCACTATGATGCTCACTGACCACCAGAGGGCAGACACTCAATGCAGGAGCTGCCCCTGGTAGTCAGTGTGTTCCCACAGCAGGAGAGCTGCTGGGCTCACAGCTGGCAAGCACAGTGGTGGTGGTGGGAATCTCCACGGCAGCACTAAGTAGACCCCTCTGGGGATGTCCGCTTGTCAGCTGACATCAGTCAGACATCTGTCAGTTGGACATCCCTCAAGGGCTCCTGGACTGCTAGAGGGCACGAGCCAGGATGAGGGACACCTCCCAAGTGCATGATTTCATTCACCGGGCCTCTAGTATATATATATATTGTCCCAAGTGCAATCAATCATCCTTGACTCTCTTCTTCTTTTTCATACACACACACACACACACACACACACACACACACACACACCAAGCTATCAGAAAATCCTGTTATCTCTACATTCACAAAATAAATCCAAGACTTACCCACACTTTTTCTCTTCACAGCCTCCTGTCCACTATTGTCTTCCCCTGGACAGCCCCAGAGTAGTCAGAGTAGACTATATAAAACATTTGGCATCACACTGTTCTCTAACTTAAGACCTCCAATGACCTCTTTCACAATTAGAATAAAATACAAAGCCTTCAGCACCTTTCTGGATCCCCTCCCTAGACCCCATCACATTTTGGACCTCATCTCCTTTCTTCTTCTCCTTCTTCTTCTTCTTCTTCTTCTTCTTCTTCTTCTTCTTCTTCTTCTTCTTCTTCTCCTCCTCCTCCTTCTTCTTCTTCTTTCTTTTTAATTTCTTTATTGATTAAGGTATCACATATTTGTCCTCAACCCCTCATTTCAATCCCCCACCCCCACCCCTACTCATGCCCCCACCCCCCTATTGTCCTTGACCACTGGTTAGGCTCACATGTATTCTCATAAGTCCTTTGGTTGATCTCTCCCTTTTATCCCCACCCTCCCTTTGAGGTCCAACAGTCTGACCCATGGCTCCTTATCTCTGGGTCTGTTCTTATTCATCAGTCTATGTTGTTCATCATTTCCCTTCTCCTTTCTTCTTTCCCTTGACTTACTTTTCTTCAGCTACACTGGCATCCTCTCTGTTTCTGAAACATTCCAATCTTGTTTCCATCACAGGAACTTTGCACCTGCTATTTCCTCTCCTAGAATGCTCCTCCCCCTTATACCTACATGGCTTCATTCCTATCTTTATTCAGATTTCTAATTAAAGTAGAGGCCCAGTGCACAACATTTGTGCGCTGGCAGCCCAACCTGCACCGTCTCACAGGGAGTGGGCCTAAGCCAGCAGGCAGACATCTCCTGAGGGTTCCTTAGTGCTGCAGCGGAGGTTGAGGAGGCTCCTGCCACTGCCTCTCCAACCTGAGCCTGGCTTCTTGCTGAGCAGCACTCCCCCTGGTGGTGTACTCACCACCAGGGGGCACATCCTGCATTGAGTGTCTACCCCCTGGTGGTCAGTGTGCATCATTTGATTTGCACATTAGCCTTTTATTTTATAGGATGTTACTTCCTCAGAGACAATCTCAACTAAAATAGTATTCTCCATAATTCTCTGTCCTCTTAAATGCTTTCTTTATCTTCCAATGCTTATCATAATTTATCATGTTATAGACCTATTTAGTTATTTGATTTATTGTCTGTCTCCACTCATTAGCATATCAGCACTTATGAGGACAGGAACTGTTGTTCCATCCACTGCTGTCTCCCAGTGCCTAGAAAAGGGCCTGAAATAGGTGGTGCTCAAAAATTATTTGTTTACTAAATAAATGAATCAGTCATTATGCTCTGTGTCTCTCTGCACTGTCCAGATCTGAGGCATGCAAACAGCAGAGAGAGATGGTAAGATGGGCTCCAGAACAACCTGAACGGGTGGGGATGGGGCTGTAGTAAGGAAACCTTCCCAGAAAAATGGTCTGGAGTTAAAAAGTAAAAAGAAGAGAGAGGTTAATGGCATATTCACTGGTTTGTAGAACATTTGTGGTCCCCAGCCCTGAGTGGACACACTGAGAACTCAGAAGTGATATTTCTGATGGCTCTCTGTCCCAGGTTCTGCCTCAAGCTCATGGTCCAGTGAGGTAACAGACCCATCACCACACAATAATAGCCAAGAGTGGGGGAAGCCAACCTAGAAGGACTGGGAGGCTCCTGGCTCAGCCTAGGGTGCCAGGGAGGAGCTTCCTGGAGGAGATTTAAGAGGTGTCTTTTTCAGTCCTGACCCGCTACCTCTCCAGACACAGGGCAAATCCCTATTCTGGCTTGATCCTCCTGTCACCCAAATAGTGACAGAGGAAGTCCCAACCTTAGGTCACATCTAATGCTGGAACCTAAAGATTTGGCCACTAGAGGGCAGGGTGGCCTCAGTCTTTGGTACAGGCTGCTCTATTTCTTTTTTTCTCTTCTTTTTTAAAAATTTCTTTATTGATTAAGGTATTACATATGTGTCTTCATCCTGACTCAGAAGAGACATGTTTGGACAGTGGTGTTTGCCAGCAGAGATATTGGTCCCCCACCTCTGACTCCCTCCTCACCAAAGGAATCACTAGCAGACCCCTGGGACCTCTGAGGAAGATACTATTACCCTCTCCCCATGCCTCTCTTCCCCACTAATCTTCAGAGGATACAGCCTCCCCTATGCTGAGATATTCAGACGTGACCTTCAGAAGCCTCCTTCCCAGGTGGGAAAACTGAGGCACAAGAGATGTGAGATTGGGCCACACAATACCAGGGCAACAACACTAATGATTAATAATAACAACAACATGGAAAGTTCCTGTTGATTTGACTCTGTGGGCAGGGACTGTTATTCCATCCACTGTTGTCTCCCAGGTCAGGACTTGTATCGAGCTTTTACAGGATTTACATCACTGATCATACAGACCATTCTTAGGAAGCAGGACTTGTCACCTCAATATCACCTCAGTATCAGACAGGAAACTGAGACTCAGAAGGCAATGCCCTCACCAAGAGGTCCTACCATCAGGACAGGTAGATCTGAGATTTGAGCTGAAGTCTGACTCAGATGCTTATATCTCATGCCTCCTCTCTGTGCTACTCTGAAGTGAGGGAGTGCTGACTATCTGTGTCAGAATCCTCTTAAACCCTCTGTGAAAATGTCATCCCTGCCCACTCACCCCAGCCCCCCATGTACCAGGGATTTAGGGTCTCTGAAGACAGATCCCAGAATCTGTCGTTAACAAGTCCCCAAGCCTTTCTGATGAACACCAAAGCCTGAGAGTGACTGGATTAATGCTTGGGGACAAAGAAAGAAAGAAGAAACAAAATGCAGTTGAAGGAAAGTTCTTAAGCTCTGGGGTAGGATGGGGTGGGGTGGGGTGCTCCTATAGGTTGATCAGAGGCCGTAGAGCCAATTGCCCTTGACCACTGGTTAGGCTCATATGTATTACAGAGAGGAAGAGAAAGGGATAGAGAGTTAGAAACATCAGAGAGAATCACCAATCAGCTGCCTCTTGCACTGGAGATGTACCCGCAACCAAGGTACATGCCCTTGACCGGAATCGAACCTTGGACCCTTGAGTCCACAGGCCGATGCTCTATCCACTGAGCCAAACCGGTTTTGGCAGAATTCAGGACTATTGGCTCCCAACCGCTCACCTGCCTGCCTGCCTGCCTGCCTTATTGCCCCTAACCACTTCTGCCTGCCAGCCTGATCACCTCCTAACCACTCTAGTGGGTTCTGCAGACCAATTTCCTATGTCACCCGATGGCCCTACTGGAACTTCTCAAACCTTTCTGGGATTTTGTTGTCAAACCACTCACACCTCTCACACTCCTGTGGCCCTTACAACAATCCTGAGCCTGGAATATCCTCTCTCTCTCTCTCTCTCTCTCTCCCCCCCTCTCTCTCTCTCTCTTCTCTTTTCTCTTCTGGTGAAGATTTATTATTTTTTTTAAAGTGTTCCAGCTAAAAAAGAAACAAAAGGTGAAGGAGGATAATTGAAATAAGAATGACCATGCAGTGCCTGGCCAGTGTGGCTCAATGGCTGAGCATCAACCTCTGAATCAGAAGGTCACAATTTGATTCCTAGTCAGGGCACATGCACAGGTTGCACACACACACATTGGGGGCCTCCCAAGGATTGAATCTTTGACCCTTCGGTATGCAGGCCAAAACTAACCACTTAGCAATTCCGGCCAGGGCTAAATCTCCATTATTAAAAATAGGGCATTTCTTATAGGCTAGCTGTCTGATCAGGCCAGATATCCCCACCCCTCAGGACTGAACATTGAGAATACATTCTTATGAAGTACTCCCCTGTGGAAATAAATATGTATAACCAATTAGCTGTCATTTACATGCCAAATGTGGACGTGCCCCAAGAATGGGCCACATTTTGAAGAAAGCAGCTGAAGTGAGAAAGCAGATTGAGTTGGGTGGCCTTTAATGGCTTGCTGTAACCCTCCATGGTAACAAAACTGCCATAGAGAATGGGGGTGTCCAAGGAGAAGTTCTGTGGAGCCACTGATGTTTGAAGAGCTGCACTCCTGGCCTACTAGGTGGACCTCTTAATGCTGACTTGAGGTGGACTTGGCTACATCAATCATAGCCCAAAAAGAAACCGGTTTGGCTCAGTGGATAGAGCGTCAGCCTGCGGATTCAAGGGTCCCAGGTTCAATTCTGGTCAAGGGCATGTACCTTGGATGCGGGCACATCCCCAGTGGGGGGGGGGGGGTGTGCAGGAGGCAGCTGATAGATGTTTCTCTCCCATAGATGTTTCTAGCTCTCTATCCTTCTCCCTTCCTCTCTGTAAAAAATTAATAAATATATTTTTTTTAAAAAGAAATGGGGGGTCAGTAAATTAGGATAACTTGAGTAAGATAAATTCTAATAAAGAGGCTATTTACAGAACTATGAGCAGGATGGAGAGAATCACTATATAGGAAATCACTCTAGAGCTAATAGCAGTGGAACAGCATGGTGTTTGTTTGTTTGTTTGTTTGAACAGCAGGTTTATGTATCATGATCTGTCATGATCGAGAGGTGGATAATGGAGAAAGGCAAGCAATTATCTGGTAAATGACCTGGAAACTCAGATTGCCTGGCAATGAGTTCACCAAGAGCAAGGACTTCCTCCCTCAGCCCCATGGGAGAAGCGTCCCATGGGACCCTCTGTGACCTCAGTAGAACCACCCCTCTTTCAAGTGAATTGCTGATCTGTTCACATGATCCAATTGGAAACTGCCATTTTGCATGTGATCCCACCCCCTGGTCAGTGATTGGTTCTGATTGGGTCAGCCGGGGTCCTTCCTTGGGATTTTTCATCTGAGATACCACCTTAGTTCGAATATAAGGTCTGTTACTGGTAACCAAAGAATCCTAGTGCATATAATCTAGGTGTCTCCAAGTCTCTGCATCTCTCAGAATCATTCATTGATTCAGCAAATGTGTACCAACTATGTGTTCTCGCTGGGGCTACAGCAGTGAATGGATTCTCACCCTCTTTTGGGAGTATGAGAATTTCCAACCATGGAATAATGCACCCCTTGCTTCAAAGTAGATGCAGATTTGAAAGAGTGAAGTTGAAGATCAGAGACACAGTACAATTTCTGCTGATCAGAGTTGCAGCTGTCTTGTGGTTAAAAGTGTGAGCTCAAAAGTCAGATTGCCTGAGTTTGACTCTCTTTGTAGGTAACTGACCCTCTCTATGCTCCAATTTCCTCATCTATAAAATGGAATAATGTAACAGGACTCGGCACCCTAGCTGATTTGGCTCAGTGGATAGAGCATTGGCCTTTGAACTGAAGGGTCCCAGGTTCAATTCCATGATCAGATTGAGGGCTTGGATCCCTAGTAAGAGGCATTCCGAAGACAGCGATCAGTTGTCCTTTCTCATTATTGATGTTTCTCTCTCTCTCTCTCTCTCTCTCTCTCTCTCTCTCTCTCTCTCTCTCTCTCTCTCTCTCTCTCTCTCTCTCTCTCTCTCTCTCTCTCTTATAGAACATCAGCCCCGCTGACTGAAGGGTCTCAGGTTTGATTCCAGTCAAGGGCATGTACCTCAGTTGTAAGCTCGATCTCTGGCTCCAGTAGGGGAGGGTGCGGGAGTCAACCAATCTGTGTGTCTCTCACATTACATCGATGTTTCTCAGTGTGTGTATCTCCTCCTCCTTTCCACTCTAAAAAAGCAATGGAAAAATGTCCTCAGGTGACGATTAACAACAGCTACTACTACAACAACAACAACCACAACAACAAAAGATGGTGAATCTGCTGGGGGAACAACAGACAAACATCCCTGCCTTCCTGAAGCTGATACAAGGAGGGAGGAGACAAACAATAAATGTCTGTTCAAAGTAAGTTCTACAGAGGGCGCCAGACTTCTGAGCTGCACAGCAGAGGCAGGGGGATGCTCTGCGCAGTGGTTGCCTGGATTGCAGATCAGGATGACCATCTCTTCCCTGGAGGACCTAAACTCCTTTAAGTATAGTGACCTGCAGAACTTGGCCAAGAGTCTGGGCCTCCAGGTTAACTTGAGAGCAGACACGAGACATGTCAAAAGTCTTGAAAGCCCATCTGACAATGGGGGTGTGGACGTGGGGACATATGTAATACTTTCAACAATAAATAATTAAAAAAAAAAAAAGCCCACCTGAAACAGGAAGCAAGAAAGTCAAATTTCTGCATCCTCTGTGAGGAGACGAAGACACAGATTAGCAGCATGGACAAGCTGAGAGGAACCAGCTATCCATGCCAAGAAGGGTGCAGAACTATCCATAGCAATCCTGACTCCCAGTAAAGTCATTCAAAGATAAAAACAAGTGATCTCTTGCTGGACCGGCGTGGCCCAGTGGTTGAGCATCGACTTTAGACCAGGAGGTCACAGTTTGATTCCTAGTCAGGGCACATGCCCAGGGTTGCAGGCTTGATCCCCAGTAGGGAGCCTGTGGGAGGCAGCTGATTAATGATTCTCTATCATCATTAATGTTTCCATCTCTTTCTCTCCTTTCCTCTCTGAAATCAATAAAAATGTTTTGTTTAAAAATGGAGTCCATTAATCAATATATTAAGTGGGGGGGAAAAGAAACATTTGAACAATACAATTTATCAATACTTAACAAACTGGAGAATTAGTCTGTCACCAAGAAAGTGATGGCAACTTCAGATGACCTCCAAGGAAGACTCTCTATGGCTTATACTTCTGGCTCACAAGGCCAGGCCAGGCGCTGAGGTGGGAGTACTTTGTGTATGAAGGGCTCAGTCAAGCAATTAAATGAATCTCAGTTTTTCAACTGCTACTAAAGATAATGAGTATAAGCATTCACTGACCACGACTTTGACCAAAAATTTTCCACATGTGACCATATCTAGGAATACACCACACCAGGCTATGCTTGGGACAAACAAGTTAAAGACCACAAAGGGAGATTCCGCTGCACTTAACTGCCCCAGTTAAGTTGGCTGTTGAAGTAGCACAGATTCATGTCTCCAATGGGAAACCAATGTTTGATCTCAAAGCAAATGTCTCATCCCCTCAACTATGAGCTACACAAAGGAAAGCTAAAACCATGGGAACAATCTAAAGGAAATAAACCTCTGAATGAGCATGTAAACAGAGCTAGCTTCCACAAGAAAACAAACAACCTGGTCTCCAGACCAGGGAGAAGCAACAGAAGAAACATGAGCAAGAACAAAAGAAGAAGAAAGCAAAGGTTTTGGGAACTCAAAGGGGCCTCATATGGTTGCAGATTAATGTTTAACATCCTATAAATATTCCTTTATTCTGAACCTTTTAAAAATAATGTTTATTTATTATTGATTTCAGAGAGAAAGGGAGAGGAGAAGGAGGAGAGAGAGAGAGAGAGAGAGAGAGAGAGAGAGAGAGAGAGAGAGAGAGAGAGAGAGAGAGAGAGAGAGAGAGAAACATCAATGATGAGAGAGAATCATTGATTGGCTGCCTCCTGCACACCCCACACTGGGGATCGAGCCTGCAACCCAGGCATGTGCTGTTGACTGGAATCAAACCAAGGACCCTTCATTCCACATACTAACGTTCTACCTATTGAGCCAAACCAGCTAGGGTCTGAACCTTTTTTGTAAATTTTTTAAAAATATATTTTATTGATTTTTTACAGAGAGGAAGAGAGAGGGATAGAGAGTAGAAACATCAATGAGAGAGAATCATCCATCAGCTGCCTCTTGCACACCCACTACTGGAGATGTGCCCACAACCAAGGTACATGCCCTTGAATGAAATCAAACCTGGGACTTTTCAGTCCGCAGGCCGACGCTCTATCCACTGAGCCAAACTGGTTTCAGCTGTAAATATTTTTATATTGTCCTTCTTACAGTAGTCAAAATAACTTTTTCTACTCTTTGTTCATGATATGTAGTGTTGGGTTCTTCACATGCTATACTCCCTGAAAAGATATTACTACCTTAAAGCTCACAAACTCTTCAAAATAGTTTTGACCTAAGTCCCTGTACCTCCGGTTTCTTTCTTTTTTTTTTTTTTTTTTAATAAATCTTTATTGTTCAGATTATTACAAATGTTCCTCTTTTTTCTCCCCTCCATTGCTCCCCTCCACCAGGTTCCCACCCACCCTCTGCCCTTTTCCCACCCCCAATTGTCCTCATCCATAGGTACACATTTTTTGTTCAGTCTCTTCCCAAACCCCCAACTCCCCTTTTCCCTGAGAATTGTCAGTCCAGACCCCTTCCATACCTGTGATTCTATTATATTCGCCAGTTAAAATATTATTCATCAGATTTTTTAATTCCCTTGGTTTTTAGATTTACTTGTTGATAGTTACGTATTTGTTGTTCATAATTTTTATCTTTATCTTCTTCCTCTTCCTAAAGGATATATTGCATAAGCTCAACTGGCATGGTTCAGAGGTTGAGCATTGTGCTAAGAACCAGCAATTCATATAATTCTGGTTTGGTGGTGATGAACTCCTTTAGCTTTTTTTTTTTTTTTTTTTTAATATATTTTATTAATTTTTTACAGAGAGGAGGAGAGAGGGATAGAGAGCTAGAAACATCGATGAGAGAGAAACATCAACCAGCTGTGTCAGAATCCTCTTAGGCCCTCTGTGAAAATGTCATCCCTGCCCACTCACCCCAGCCCCCCTTCACAGTTCCTGAGGTTCAGTGTCCCTTCTCTTCCCTTCTCAGATGGTAGAATCTCCTCTTAGCCAGCCTTCCAGTGCTTCAGGGCGATGTTTCCCCTGTTTTTCCAGTTGTAAATTCAAATTTGTTGTGATATCTCTGTACCTCAGTTTTCTAATGAGATCCATCTTATAGATTTCTTTCCATCTTATAGATTCTTGACCTAGATTTTTGTGCTTGTTAATCCTTACCTGAAGATTTTTTTTCCCATTGCTTTTCGGAGAGAGTGGAAGGGAGGAAGGAAGAGGGGAAGAGAAAGAAACAAGACACATCAACTGAATGCCTCCTGCATTTGCCCCAATCCAGGGTGGGGAAAGAACCTGAAACCTCGGCACATGTCCTTGACTGGAAATTGAACCCATGCCCCTTTGGTGTGCAGGCCAATGCTCCAACCACTAAGCCACACAAGCCAAGGTTTGACCTAGATTTATTTAATATATCTTCATTTTAAAAATATATATATTTTATTAATTATTATTATTATTATTATTTTTTTTTTTTTTTTTTTTTTTTACAGAGAGGAAGGGAGAGGGATAGAGAGCTAGAAACATCGATGAGAGGAACATCGACCAGCTGCCTCTGGCACCACCCCCTCCACTGAGGATGTATCTGCAACCAAGGTACATGCCCTTGACTGGAATCGAACCTGGGACCATTGAGTCAAACTGGTTAGGGCTTGACTGAGATTTTTAATGTCAAATTCCTCATGCCCTGCCAAGGAAGCTCAGTTGGTTAGCACATCATCCCAATGCACCAAGGATTGATCCTCAGTCAGGATAGATAGAAGAGTCAACCAATGACTGCATGGATGAGTGGAACAAGTTGATGTTTATCTATCTATCTATCTATCTATCTATCTATCTATCTATCTATCCATCTATCTATCTACCTACCTACCTACCTATCTACTTATTTACCTATCTATTCTCTCTCTCTCTCTCTCTCTCTCTCTCTCTCTCTCTCTCTCTCTCTCTCTCCCTCTCTCTCCCTATCTTTCTCTCAAATCAATAAATTTTAAAAAACTATTTTTAAAAGTTCCCCTGCTAGCTCTAATACTAACAGAATTACAATCCTCTTCTAGGCAAGAGTGTTTACCTGAAGATAGCTAGTTAAAGCATAGGCTTAGTACAAATTGAACCACAATAATTTATGAATAGAGTAAGCTGGGGAAAGCCACCTCTTCATCCTCTAGAGCAGGCATGTGCCATTTGGATATTTATAGCATCATTCAAGCACCATACAAAATTATCAACTTAACAATTAGCCTGCTACATTTAGTCAAACATTTAATTAGCTCACCCCTAATGCCTTGGCAGGACCAGACCAAATAATTTCATAGGCCTTCCACTAACCAATGGGCTGGACATTCCCCACTCTTGCTCTAGAGAATCTAGTTATGCTAATAAAACTTTGGACCCATGTAAAGTGTGTGTTTTTCTCAAGTTTATGTACCTTTGTTCAGATCACTTCATGTAATTGCCATCTCACATAATATATTCTTTTATTATTATTATTATTATTATTATTATTATTATTATTATTATTGATTTCAGAGAAGGAGAGAGAGAGATAGAAACATAAATGATAAGAGAGAATCATTGATTGGCTCCTCCTGCATGGCCCCTACTAGGGATTGAGCCCCAACCCAGGCATGTGTCCTGACCAGAAATTGAACCATGACCTCCTGGTTCTTAGCACAATGCTCAACCTCTGAGCCATGCCAGTTGAGCTTATGAAATATATCCTTAAAAAAACAAAAACTCTATAACTCATTCTAGTCTTGGTTGTTTTTTTTTACATCATTTTTTTCTTTCAGTTACAATTGACAAACAATATTATATTAGTTTCAGGTGTATATCATAGTGATTAGATATTATAAAACTTATTAAGTGATCATCCCAAAATATTGCATCCCCATCTGAAACAATACACAGTTATTAAAATATTATTGAATATATTCTCTATGCTGTATTTTATACCTTCATGGCTACACTATAATTACTAATTTGTACTTCTGAATCCCTTCACCTTTTTCACCCATCCTCTCAATCCCCTTCCCATCTGGCAACTATCAAAATGTTCTCTGTTTCTATGAGTCTGTTTCTGATCTGCTTGTTTGTTTATTTTTAGATTCAATTGTTGATAGATATGTATTTATTGCCATTTTATAGTTCATATTTTTTTATTTTTCTTCTTAAAGAAGATCTTTGACATTTCATATAATACTGGTTTGGTGGTAATTAACTCCTTTAGTTTTTTCTTGTCTGGGAAGCTCTTTATCTGACCTTCAATTCTAAATAATAGCTTTGCAGGGTAGAGTAGTCTTGGTTATAAGTCTTTGCTTTTCATCACTTTGAATATTCCTTGCTATTCTCTCTTGCCTGCAGTTTCTGTTGAGAAATCACATGACAGTTGTGCTCCCTTGTAGGTAACTAATTGCTTTTCTCTTGCTGTTTTTAAGATTCTCTCTTGCCGAAACCTGTTTGGCTCAAGGGATAGAATGTCGGCTTGGGGACTGAAAGGCCCCGGGTTCGATTCCGGTCAAGGGCATGTACCTTGGTTGCGGGAACATCCCCAGTAGGAGGGTGTGCAAGAGGCAGCTGATTGATGTCTCTCATCGATGTCTCTAGCTCTCTATCTCTCTCCCTTCCTCTCTGTACAAAATCAATAAAATATATATATATTTTTAAAAGATTCTCTCTTGTCTTTTACCTTGGGCTTTCTAATTATTGTATGTCTTGGTGTGGGCCTCTTTGGGTTCATCTTGATTAGGATTCTATGTTTTTTCTGGGCTTGTAAGTCTATTTCTTTTACCAGGTAAAAGAAATTTCCTGTTATTTCCTCAAATAGATTTTCAATTCCTTGCTCCCTCTCTTTTCCTTCTGGTACACCCATGATACAAATGTTGGGATGCTTAAAGTTGTCTCAGAGATCCTTATACTATCTTCATATTTTGGGGTTCTTTTTTCTCTTTGCTGTTCTGATTAGGTGTTTTTTGTTTCCTCTTATTCCAAATCACTGATTTGATTCTCAGCATCCTCTACTGTGAATTATTTTTTTATTTCAGTTAATGTATCCTTCATTTCTGATTGATTCTTTTTTATGTTGTTGATGTTTTTGTTATGGGGTCGAACCCTGGAGTCAAAATAAGACCACTGGAGGCTGCTAATTGATTAAAAAAAAAAAAAAGCAGGCAAGAGTTTATTGAACTGGCCAGGACAGCCACAAGAGCACCACACACAGGTGGAGTCCACACTCATGACTGCACCATTCCAGGTCTAAACCACAAAAGGTCTAAACCACAAAAATTTTCCTTTGTTCTAAATTCTAAATTCTAAATTCTAAAGGCTGGGAACAGCCCGCAGGGTTGTTCCCCAAGGCTGTTCCCAGCCACATCCTGCTGGACGTTGGCATGAGGACCTATCTTATGATAGCAGATAGTACAGAAGCAGAGCTGAGCAAAGTTAATCTCTAAAGGTTATCTGCAGTTTCAACTCCTGGAGCTACTGAGTCAATAGGAATCAATCTCCTGTGGTCCTGGGCCACAGGCACAGGAAAATTGCCTTAGCCTCCAGGTTTCAATCTGGAAGCTGAGGTAACTACCCTATTGTTTAAGCAAGTAAGTGAGTGCAGAAGCCAGAATAGCAGGGTTAAATTCAAACAGCAGTTTTTACCTAAGTATGGTTGCTACCATACTTCAGTTTTCACTAAGTTTCTTTCACTTCTCACTAAGTTTCTTGACATTCTCACTAAGTTTCTTGAGCATCCTTATAACCATTGTTTTTTAATTCTGGTAGTTTTCTTGCTTCCATTTCATTTAGTTCTTTTTCTGGAGATTTCTCTTCTGTTCATTCATTTGAAACATGTTTTTTTAACTTCTCATTTTGGTTGTTTCCCTATTTATTTTTATATATTATGTAGAGCTGTTATGTCTCCTGGAATTGGTAGAGTGGCCCTGTGTAGTAGGTGTCCTATAGGGCCCAGTGGCTTAGCTTCCCCAATCACCTGAGCTGAAAGGGTGTCACCTCCAGGCCAGTCAGCTGTGAGGACTAGCTGCGATGACAGTGGAAGAGCTGCTGTACAAGGAGCCAATCATATGGAGTAGGACATGCTTCATTGGGGCTTTGGTACTCCCTGAGTCTACTCCTGAGTGTGTTACTCATGAATATAGTGGATGTGGTAGGGTTGTAATCTGGTGTGGTCTGAAACTGACCACTGGGGTTAGCTCTAGGGCCTCCTGTGAGGTACAGAGTCAGCTACTGCCTGTACCCTGCCTGGAGCCACCCAGCATGAGCAACAGAGTGATCTACAGATTATTAACACTTGTGTTGAGCTTAGAGGTGCCAAGGAAAGGCCAAGCTGTGAACCAAGGCCGGCTGCTGCTAGTACCTGGTCTGGGGCCACTTAGCAAAATGAATAGGGCATGCTGAGGCTAGCTGCTGCTTATTTGAGAGATTTTAGAAAGTCTGAAGCATGAGCCAGGAGAAGCCATTCATATGGAAAAGCCGCTGCAAACAACTTGGATGAACCTGCAAGTTGGGTGGGGCAAACAATGTGAGCCAGGCTGATGGAGACTCAGATATGGGTGCCTACCTGTCTGCTCTGTAGTGGGGAGGTCTCAACAAAGGAATAATGACCTCTTGCAGCACTTTTGTCTGGTAGAAAGCTGTCTCCCACCCTATTCCCCAGTTCTTGCCATGATGCCAGACAATTTAGTTCTTCCCTATATGTCCCTGGTTCCTTTCAAACTGCTGCCCAGGTACTGAAGTTCAGAGGGAGTAAGTCTGTGTGCAGGCCCTTTAAGAGGACTCTAGCAGCCTCTGTGTCACTCATCCACAATTCCCCCCTGGTTTGTTTTTTAAATATATTTCTTTTTATTAATTTCAGAGAGGAAGGGAGAAGGAGAGAGAGATAGAAACATTTATGATGAAAGGTAATCATTGATCAGCTGCCTCCTGCATGCCCCCTACTGGGGATCGAGCCTGCAACCCAGTCATGTGCCCTTGGCCAGAATGGAACCTGAGACCCCCTTGTGTGTACAGGATGATGCTCCAACCAACTGAGCCACCGGCCAGGGATAGATATATTTTATTTTCCCTGGCCAAATAGCTCAGTTACTTGAAGCATTGTCCGGATACACCAAAGTTGCAGGGTCAATCTCTGGTTAGGACACATACAAGAATCAATCAGTGAATGCATAAATAAGTGGAACAACAAATCTCTCTCTCTCTCTCTCTCTCTCTCTCTCTCTCTCTCTCTCTCTCTCTCTCTCTCTCTCTCTCGTCAATAAATAAATAAATAAAATTTAAAAGAGTAAATGTCAGGCCCTGGCCAGGTGGCTAAGTTGGTTGGAGTGTCCTCCTATATACCAAAAGGTTTTGGGTTCCATTTTCAGTCAGTCAGTCTCTCTCTCTTTAAAAAAAATAAGAGAGCCCTACCAGTTTGGCTCAGTGGATAGAGCATTAGCTTGCAGACTGAAGGGTCCCAGGTTCAATTCCGGTCAAGGGCATGTATCTTGGTTGTAGGCACATCCCCAGGAATGGGTGTGCAGGAGGCAGCTGTTGATGTTTATCTCTCATCTGATGTTTCTAACTCTCTATCCCTCCTCCTTCCTTTCTGTAAAAAATCATTAAAATATATTTAAAAATTAAAAAATAAGAGAGACTTAGCCAGTTTGGCTCAGTGGATAGAGCATTGGCCTACAAACTAAAGGGTCCCAGGTTTGATTCTGGTCAAGGGCAGATGCCCGGGTTGCAGGCTAGATCCCCAGTGGGGAGCATGCATGAGGCAGCTAGTCAATGATTCTCTCTCATCATTGATATTTCTATCTCTCTCTCTTCCTCTCCCACTCCCTTCCTCTCTGAATTCAGTCAAAATAAAAATTAAATTAAAAAAGAATAAATGTCACCTTTACTTATAATATATTCAAGTACAAAAAATATATACCTAAGACTATTAAGAAAAAAGTTAATCATTCCACCTGGCCAGTGTGGCTCAGTTGGTTGGAGCACTGCCCCCATACACCAGAAGGTCACAGGTTCAGTTCCTGGTCAGGGCACATACTTAGTTTGCAGGTTCAAGTGTCCAGTTGGGAAGCCTATGGGAGAATCGATGTATTTCTCTCACATCAATGTTTCTCTTTCTATTCCTCCCTCCCTCTCTAAAATAATAAAAAGGTAAAAATACTTGTCTAAGAAAAAAAAAGTTAATTGTTTCAAGAATACTGCTAAGGCACTGAATTCAAATATCCCTTGAGATATGAATTATGTAAATTTTTATATCTTTAATATTCAAATATAGAAATTTAGTTATTTTTTTAAGAAACAGTTTTAATTTTTATTTATTGATTTTAAAGAGAGAAGAATGGAAAGAGAAACATTGACTTGTTGTCCCACTTATTTATGCATTTGTTAGTTGTGCCCTAACCTGTGATTGAACCCACAACCTTGGCATATCAGGACAATGCTCTAACCAATTGAGCTACCAGCCAGGGCTTAAAACTTTTTTAAAAAATTCCCACCCAAAGATATGTTTATTTATTTTAGAGAGAGAAAGGGAGAGATAAAGAAACATCAATGTGAGAGAGAAACATCACTCAGTTGCCCTGACCAAAAATGGAACCTGAAACCTTTTGGTATACAAGGATAGCACTCCAACTAACTGAGCTATCTGGCCAGGGCAAGAAATACCTTTAGTAAGATGATTCAATCTTATAATTTTTCCCCCCTGGAAGACAGAGTTTTAAACAAATATGTAATATAGCCTAATGAAAATACTATGATAATACCCAGGTTCAAAGGCACTTATCACTAGAAAAAAGGTTTATATACCTAGATGTTTTTACTTTTAGACATATTTTGTTTCATCACTATAATATGTCATCCACAATAAGGTATATGGAAGCATGGAAGGCCATCATGTTACATAAAACTAGAGGCCCAGTGCACAAAATCACGCACTAGTGGGATCCCTTGGGATGGCCTGCGGGATTGGGCTGAAACTGGCTCACCAACATCCCCTGAGGGGTCCTGGATTGTGAGAGGGTGCAGGCCAGGCTGAGGGACCACACTGGTGCATGGTTGGGGCCAGGGAGGGATGTTGGGAGGTTGGCCAGCCAGGGAGGGACCACAGGAGGGCCAGGGTGTGTCCAGCCCTTCTTGCTCAGTCCAGATCTGCCAGCAGCAAGCTAACCTAGCAGTTGTAGTGTCTGCCCCCTAGTGGTCAGTGTATGTCATAATGAGTGGTTGAGCATCCTTAGCATATCATTAGCATATTATGCTTTGATTGGTTGAATAGATGACCAGGCACTTAGCATATTAGGCTTTTATTTATAGGATTTGATACAAAAGCTCAGGATCATTTTACTAATTAGATAATTACATAAATAAATTTAGTGTTCTGTAAAACTATTGAGAGATTAGTTTCAGGTGTATACTACCCTTTAAAATATATTCTCAGCCCTGGCTGGTGTGGCTCAGTTGGTTGAAGTGTCATCCTGTGCACTGAAGGGTCTCAGGTTCTATTCCCAGGTAGGGCAGCAAATACCCATGTTGTGGGTTTGGTCAGGGCACAGACTGATCTCTCTCTCTCTCTCTCTCTCTCTCTCTCTCTCTCTCTCTCTCCCTCCCTCCCTCCCTCCCTCCCTCCCTCTCACTTCCTCTTTCTAAAATTAAAATAAAATATATTCCCCAAATTTTACCTTTAGTATGTACAAAGAAGATTCATCTTGGAATATAAATGTAATCAGCCATAATAAGGGTGGGTTGTGTATTTTCAAAGGCACTGACACTGCTCTGTGTTTTAAACTCTGCAAAGTGACAATAAGTGGGCAGCAGGAGAAACTATCTATTAGATTCAAGACAAACCAACAATCTAAAATGTGTAACAACAGTGAATATATAGTGCTATCATCCACTCTGGCTTATGATTGGATCTTATACTTAAAATTGTTTTTCCACCCAGCCATTGTCGCTCAGTGGTTGAGTGTCAATCTATGAACTGAGTTTTGCATTTGATTCCCCCACTGTGGGGCATGTGGGAAGTAGCCGATCAGTGATTCTCTCTCATCATTGATGTTTCTGTCTCTCTTTCCCTCTCCCTTACTCTCTGAAATAAAAATATATTTTTAAAAAGCACTTTCTCATACATGGCAGTTACTATGTCCATTTGCCAAATGTAGAATGAGTGATAAATCAAATAAAAATAGCAAGAAAGTCACAGCATACTTCTAGAATTTTTATATTCTTTGCTTGTGTTGAACTTCTGTGATCTAGAACCTATGTTTTATGTAAAACTGGAGTTCTTACATTCCTTGCTCTTCTTCAGGTTGCCACCCATTGCCATAAAGGTCTGATTATGGAATATGTCAGAGGTAGCTTTCTTTTTTAGATAAAAAGATTATTTCTTCTTTTAAAAGCCTTCTCTCTACTTCAAGTTTTATTCTCTCTTCCTGGCGAACTTTTTTAAGGTGCTCAAATTTGGCCTGTAGCTCCTTTCTTCTTTACTCGCTGCACATCTGCTTCCTTTCTTCCTCCTTCCTCTGATGTTCTCCATAAAACTTATGTCTTTTGTTTTTGGCTTAAACAATCCTAACATAAAAACCCAGGGTCTGTAATGTACAAAATGACCAGTCACGACAGACCGGAAATCAGTCCTGCAGTCAGTGCTGGGTACCTTGCTGCTGCTGTGGGCATAGTGACCCAGCACTAACTGCTGAGGGGGCTGCAGATCAGGCCCAGAGAGAGGCCCAGGGAGAGAGAGGTAGTGTCTGATCCACAGCCTCTGTGGTAGCTGTTGATCAGCCATTGCCTCTCTCTTTCTCTCTGGGCTTCACCAGCAGCTGCACCCCTCTTTCTCTCCAGGCCTCCACAGAAGCTGCTGATCAGCCCCACCTCTCTGATCAGGCCCAGAGGTAGGCTCAGATATGCTGAATGACATAGAAACCAACCAATCAGAACCAAATCTGGGTGAACTGTGAGGTGCCAATGGCTGCCTAGGAGGCGGAGCTTTTGATGCTGACTGGCATAGAAACCAACCAATCAGAACTTAATCTGAGTAAACTGTGAAGGCAGAACATAAAGTGGGGGGCTGAGGAGAGATTTTAAGGGCAACAGCTGTTTGGTGTAAGGTGTAAGAAAACTGTTCAGTTTTTTAATGACTGGTTTGGCAGTATAGTGCATATGGTTGGCTATCAGTCCAGATATAGGAATTATGTATTTTTGTCTGCCAAGAGCATCTCTTCCTACTGAAAAAAGCTCCCCCCTCCTCATTTAAGCAATCCTATATAATCTATCTATACTAATAAAAGGACAATATGCTAATTAGACCAGGTCACCCAGCCTATCTTCCGGACATCCAATTTCCTTCCAGACAAAGCCATGATGGTGGACATCCAACTTGCAGAAGGCAGTTGGGGGCGAGATCAGGCCAGCAGGGGAGAGCCATTGGGGGCGAGATCAGGCCAGCAGGGGAGGGCAGTTGAGGGCAAGATCAGGTTGGCAGGGAAGGCAATTAGGGGTGAGATCAGGCAGGCAGAGGCAGTTAGGGGTGAGATCAAGCAGGCAGAGGCAGTTAGGGTGATCAGGCTGGCAGAAGAGAGCAGATAGGTGCACAATCAGGCCACCAGGGGAGAGCAGTTGGGGGCAACCAGTGCAGCAGAGGAGGGCAGTTGGAGTGAGATCAGGCTGGCAGGGGAGAGCCATTTGTAGAGAGATCAGGTCGGCAGAGGAGGGCAGTTGGGGGCAACCAGGGCAGCAGGGGAGGGCAGTTGGGGTGAGATCATGTCAACAAGGAAAGGGTAGTTAGGGGTAATTAGGCAGGCAGAGGCAGTTGGGGCAATCAGGAAGGCAGGTGAGCAGTTAGGAGCCAGAGGTCCCCGATTGGAGAGGGTGCAGGTTGGGCTAAGGGAAACACCCCCACCCTGTGCATGAATTTCTTGCACTGGACAACTAGTATGCCGGAACCTGCTGGCAACGAACAGTACCTGAATGAGGGAGTGAGGATAAGAAAAAGACAGACAAGAACAGATGGGGTCAGGAGGGCTCAGACCCGAGGTCTGCAGCCACGAATTTTATTTTTCCAACCTTTAAATACAATTCTGAAGAAGGAAATATTTATTTCAGGCAATCATGCAGGTGGCCGTTTCTGCTAACATGATGAGTTCCTGAACAGATAAGTTCCTTCAGCACCTGACCCTTTACAACCACCTGACCTTTTACAACCACCTATCTTCCTCTTAACTCTCAGCTCCTTCTGCATCAGCAGGCTCCTATCAATTGTTTTACCCTAAAGCAAAGACATCTGCAGTTAGCAGCATTCCTAGGGGTAGTAGTAATTTTCCACTTAGGTTAATGGAAAGGGGGGCACATGGAGAGCTGTGTCCTATACCCATGCCTGCATTCAGGCACATAGGACCCCTGCATTCAGGGCAGCTCCCTACATTTCCCCCTTCCCTTTATTTTAAACAGGAGTACCCCTTTGGGCTTTTTAGCTGTAAATTGGTAGAATGCAATGCTGCTCTTATCACTAAAATATTCCTAAGTAACATGTGGAGGAGAAAAGAGAAGCAGCATAAGATTATATATACAAGGCCTAATAATCCTAACACTACAATAGCAAGATGTTGGAAATTAGTTAAGAATGGTACTTGACCTAACAGTTGCTGGACAAAGTTTTTTTGCACTTTCTGCCACACTAGTGTCCAAGGGAGGGCTACCTTTAATGCCTACTATTTCTTTTTGTAATTGCAACAGGTCCAAAGAAACATTTTCTGCATGCCATATACCGAATAGGTGTTTCTGTATCCGTCCCCAAGTTTGTTGGCTATTGTTATACTGCTTGGAGGTAATACAGATCCACTGGTACTCAGCATGGCACCCAAGCTGACTCCTAATTCTTAGACCTTGGACCTGTTCTCCCAGGACTTGAACCACATCATATAAGGCATTCAGTTTTTCTTCAAATTTTCTATCTATGTTTTCTTGAGTTCCTAGCGCTTGAGAGACATTCTTTGATAAATTATTAACATAATGTGCTGTATGAATGGTTTGTGTCAAAGTAATAGCAGCCACTGTCACCGATGCAACAAGTGCTGTAATTCCAGCAATCAGGAGCCCTATAAATCTTTTAGTACGAGCTAATGCTGAGTTAACCTCTTTCCATATCTGTAAACCTTTGTCATCATACCAGGGTCCTGTAATATGAACTGGAATCATAACAAATGCTGGCTGGTACAGCACTACAACCTTAGTACCTTCCTCAACTGAGGTGACACAGTTAGTAAGATTACATTTTTCACAAGAAACATTAAATACAGAGTTATGGGTGGTGACGGTAACATTCCCCACAAGCAATAGGGCTCAGGAACACAGGCAAAAATGCCACTGAGTCTCAGGCTAGAATTGTCCTCGCCCAAAGCTGTGGCAAGGAAAGTCCCCATGATAGCACTCAATTTCCACAGGTCAGTCTGATAAATCTTATGGTCCATAGTCCACAGCCCTTCTGTAAAACCTTGCAAGCTGTTTTGAGGGTTGGATTTGTTTACAGGTATTCAATCATACAGGCTGAGATTAAGTCCAGGGATTGGTATCCGAGTCACAGTGTCCCCATAGCAACATCTCCATGGTAGATGACACCGGGTTGCAGGAGGTTCCTCTTTACAGGGTAGATAACTTCTAGGCCTCGGGGCAGTAGTAATTTGGGCTCTGTCTCTCCCAAGATACTGCATAATCACTATCCAATGAGTACCGAGTACCGTTCTTATTGGTAAGAGTAGTCCCATTTACAGTTGCGCACCCAGTGTAATTGTGCCACCTTTGCTTAAACATATAGGGACATTGCCATTCATCCCAAAGTAGGTATAATTTCCATGACTCGTGGCTTTAATGTGATGGCTAGATGGTACCCCTAGAGTAGGGGTGTCGAACTCAATCAGAGAAGGGGCCAAAATCTAAAATCCAGCCTAAATCGCGGGCCGAATGGTTTACTGAACAGTCATAAACTGACAATGTTAACCAGAAATGTGAATTTAAAATGAGTGGAACAATCTTTTCCTTAACAGTGCTGTTAACCAACTCACATGCTATCAAGCAAAACAGTAATATTGGTATCAAGCAAAACAGTAATATTGGAATGTACCTAAAATGCTCATTGTTTTGTTTTCTGGCTAGATGTCTGACACCGTTTTCCCCGGATCAATGAGTCGATGTTCGGTTTTATTTCTTGGGCTGTAGCAACCCGCAAAACAGCATGGAGGTTGTCATCGGTAATGCGTGATCTGTGCTTGTTTTTGTTCAGATTCATTATTGAAAACATCTGTTCACAAAGATAGGTGCTCCCGAACATGGATAGAATACGGGCAGCATGAAGTCGGAGCTCTGGCATTGAGTCAGGGGGCAGTAGAGGGTAGAAGTCCTCAATTTCAACATCCTGAAACCTTGATTTCAGGCCACTGTCAGACTGAAGCTCGATTATCTCCATCTGAAGGTGATGGGGCATATTGTTGACATCAACTGTAAAAGGATTGGCAAAGATGTCAAAGCCTGAGTGCTGTGTTCTAAAGTCAGAGAAGCGCCACTCAAATTCACTTAGTAAATGGCTAACTTTGGTAGCCAGCTGACTGCAAGGAAAAGTACCAGAAATAGTGGTTGAGATACTCAAACAAACGGGAAAGTGGGCAAGATTGTCCTGTTCCAGTTGGGACTTCCATAGTTGAAGTTTACGCTGGAATGCTGTGATCATGTCAGACGTCTTCGTGATGACTTGTTTGCATCCCTGCAGCTTCAGATTCAGTTGGGCGAGATGCTCGCATATGTCACACATCATGGCAAAATCACATAGCCAGGCGGGATCCGACAGTTCAGGCAAGGGCTTTCCTTTACTTTCCATGAAAAGAGCAATTTGTTCTCTGAGCTCAAAAAATCTTTTGAGGACTGCGCTCTTGCTCAGCCATCTTACTTCTGTGTGGTATGGCATGTCTCCATGCTCTGCACCCACCTCCTGTAAAAACTGCTGGAACTGGCGATGATTCAGGCCATGTGCCCGTATAAAGTTAATAGTTTTAATGACTGTGGTCATTATGTCATTCATGTCCAGAACTTTTCCAAACATAGCCTCTTGGTGGATAATGCAATGATAAGTAATCAAGGGTGTGTGGCAGTGACTTTTTTGCATTCTTTCCTTCATTAGTCCAACCAAGCCTTTCTTTTCTCCGCACATTGAAGGTGTGCCATCGGTAGTTAGCCCCACCAACTTTTCCCAGGGTAATTTAAAATTATTTATAGATTTCTCCACAGCCTCAAATATATCTCTACCAGTCGTCGTCCCATGCATGGCAGCTACATCCAAAAGTTCCTCAGTGACAGAGAGGTCGGTCTTCGTAGCACGTATAAAGATGGACAGCTGTGCTGTATCAGTGTTGTCTGTGCTTTCATCGATAGCAAGTGAAAAAGCGAGATAACTGCATGCCTGTTCGGCCAGCTGTGATGATAGATTTCCTGAGAGTTCTTGAACTCTATCTGCAATGGTGTTTCTTGACAAACTGACATTTTGAAAACTCTGTATCTGGTCTGGGCATACTTGCTCACACACTTTTAGCATGCATTGCTTCAAAAAGGCACCCTCTGAAAAACACCTTGGAGTACGGGCAATTTCTTCAGCCACTATAAAGCTTGCTTTCACTGCAGCATCATTTTTCGCTGTAGCCTTTGTAAACATTTGCTGCTGTGATTGTAGTTTGCCTTTTAGTTCTTTAACAATTTTATGCTTTTCTTCCAAAGTATATTTGCCATACTTAACATTATGTTTGGTGTCAAAATGATGACGTATATTGTACTCTTTCATCACCGACACTGTCTCATAACACAATATACACACTGGTTTGCCCTCTCTAAGCACAAACATGTATTCATTTTCCCATTTGTCATTAAATTGTCTGCCTTCACTGTCAACTTTTCTTTTCCTGGACATTTTGGGATCAATATTGGCAGTAAAAGATGTAGTTTATTGGAAATCTGCGTTAGAAGGAAAAAGTTGAAAACTGCACAGGGATAGCTTGATTTGGCAGATGGAGTGGAGAAAAAAAAAGTCAGTCAATAAATGCCTGGCTGGGTACAGATAGCAGATTCTGTTGCGATTTTTATGCCTGCACTTTATGCCAGGAACTGGCAGCTTCTGCTGTGTATTTTTTATGCCCGCACACTCACTCTCTCCTCTGCTCTGCCACCCACACAACCACATCGGATGCTGGACTATAGGTCACGCCTCCTGAATCTCGCGTGACTTGTTATCTATGCGCATGCGTAATAGATAGCAAGTATGGCGGCGGCGAGGCGGCCAGCGGCCGGCGAGATCACAAGCCTCCTATGTCACCGCGCGTCATTGTGATGGAACGCAGTGGAGTGCAGTGATGACAGCGCTGTGCGGGCCACATTGCTAGGCCTGGCGGGCCAGATTTGGCCCGCGGGCCTTGTGTTTGACATGTGTGCCCTAGAGCCTGCGTAAACCGGAACATTTCTCTCATTCCAAGACACCGGATGTAAGAGCGGAGGATTGGGAACGTAGGCCCAGTATGGACCATCAGTAGAAGGCTGCACTTGCGCTGATAAAAGCGCCAACATGGCTAAAAGCAAGGTGGTAGGTGTAGCCGGTTCTCCAGTGCTAGCAGCCATCTGCTGGGCCCTTCAAGTAAGAGTCTTTATCTGCCCCCAAGTGGGCAACTCGGCCTGTTTGGTGGTCGCCATAGGCTCTGGGTGCTCAGGCTCACTCAGCCGTAGCCTCTTCATTTTTCCCTCTAGGCTCTGGTCCTGTTTGGCGTACCAGCCTCTCCGGGAGCCAGCGTGGGCTTTCGGCATCCTGTGGGAAAACACAAACATACCCTCATTCCCAAATTAGCACCGGATCCGGCCCTGACCATTGCCCAGTAAGAGGGTCCTTCCAGCGCACCTGTGCAGAGGTATACTGGGACATTGCACACCAGAACCTCTGAGCCGCAGATTTTCCATTAGCATCTAAATTTAAAAATTTTTAAATAAATAAGGCATGGTTAAGGTAATTCTGCGATGTCAGGGGGTATAGTTCCCCCCTTTTTATTTTTTGTAATTGTCGTTTCAGAGTACCATTAGCTCTTTCAACAATACCTTGTCCTTGTGAGTTATAGGAGATTCCAGTACCCAATTGTGCACAAAATACTTGGAACTTTTTTCCAGTATAGCCAGGTCCATTGTCAGTTTTAAGACTTTTTGGTTGTCCCATAGTGGCAAAACATTTTAAGCAATGAGCAATACAGTGCTTACTCGCCTCCCCGGATTGTAAAGTAGCCATAAGAAATTCGGAAAATGTGTCAATAGTAACATGTACATACTTTAATTTTCCAAAACTAGGGACATAGGTCACATCCATTTGCCACAAATGGTTGGGCAATAAACCTCGGGGATTAACTCCCAAATGTGACACAGAGAGTAATTCTGGGCAGGACTGACACTGTTTGACTATTTGTCTAGCTGCTTCTCTAGTAATTTTAAACTGGAGTCTGAGGCTGTTGCTATTCTGATGATGGATGGCATGAGATTTTTCTGCTAATTGTTCTTGGGTGAACAAAACTCTGTGGCCTGATCAACTACTTCATTGCATTGAGCTAAAGGTCCAGGTAGGCCAATGTGAGCTCGGATATGGCCAAAATAACATTTTTCAGTCCTTTGTTGAAGTTCTTTTTGTATAGTTCTAAATAAATTCTGAACATTACTGTTAGAGGTTCCTATGAAAGGAACAGTTTCTATGACTTGTAATGCCCTAACTATGTACTGACTATCAGAGTACAGATTAAATCTCTGATCAGATACCTTTTGAATAGCAGCAAGGACAGCTTGTAGCTCGACTTCCTGAGCTGAATGGCATCCAGTTTTCCAAGAAGTAGTTTTTCCTAACATAGTATAAGCTGCAGTTCCATTGGAGGAGCCATCAGTGAATATTAATAATGCACCTGTTAGCGGTTCAGCAGATACTTTTCCAGGAAAAATAAATTGATGTAAGCTAGCAAATTGCAACAATTTATCATGGGGGTAATGATTATTCAGTCTCTCTGCATAATTAGCAAGAAAGATGGTTCAAGTATCGCTGTGCTGAAATAACCAATCCTGTTGTTGTTTGGGAAAAGGTAGACAAAGGAAATGAGGCTCTCTTCCTAATAATTGACAAGATTCAGTTCTCACCATGCGAATCAAGGTTGCTACTAATTCATGATATGGGGTAAGAACTTTAGAAGGAGAAACTGCTAAGTGCAGCCACATTAGCGGTCCTTTCTGATATAATACCACCGTAGGGATGTGTCCTGTGGGCAAAATATATGCACCCCATTCCTGACTGTAGTCACAATATGATACATGCTGAGCAGTTATTGCCTCTTCCACCTTAGGAGGGCGACATGCCCCTCAGGAGTTAATTCTCTGGGTGAGGTTGGATCAGAATCTCCTTTTAAAATATCAAATAAGAGTTTAAGTTCTCCAGTAGCAATTTTAAGATAAGGTCTAATCCAGTTAATATCTCCTAAGAGCTTTTGAAAATCATTCAGCATTTTCAAATTGTCCTTTCTCAATTGTATTTTCTGTTTTTTAAGTCCTTCATTCATGCAGGCAAAAGCAGCAAGCAAGTGTCCCTCATTAGTATGAGCCAATAATATATCATCCATATAATGTACTAGGTATACTGTTGGATATTGTTTTCTTGTGGATCTGAGGGCCTGAGCTACATACTTCTGACATAATGTGGGGCTATTGGCCATTCCTTGAGGCAATACAAGCCAATGATATCTCTTCATAGGTTCTTTAAAATTAGTGGATGGCACACTGAATGCAAACCTTTTACAATCCTGTGGAGCCAAGGGTATAGTATAGAAACAATCTTTCAAATCTATTATGATCTTGTAAGTATTATCAGGAATGGCCATAGGAGATGGCAATCCTGGTTGTAAGGTTCCCATAAGCTCCATGGTCTCGTTAACCCTTCTTAAATCTGAAAGGGCAGGGTGGGGCGAGGATGAGCTCCCAACTCCGCCCCGTGGGGCGGAGTTATCCCTAGCCCTCAAAACCCCTGCACTGGGAGAAATTCGCTCTCTTCCACCATGCTGCCGGCATGAGTGGGGGAGCACATGCTAGCATGGTGAAGGCTTTTTTGCTTATTGCATCGGACTTGGCTCCCTGGTGGTCCTTGGGGATCACGAAGTCTGGGCATAACAGATGGGGGCTCGTCCGGGATCCCCAGGACCATTAGGGAAAACCCGATCCGGAGAGTCTGACTGGCCACGGTAGGTGTGTGCGCGCTCTGGAGGGACATAATACCCCTCATGGAATTGGTGCCCGAAGACGCCTGGTGGACGCACCATGAAGGCTACGGGCAGGAGGATCAGAAGACGTTCTGACCTCCCAGGAGGGCCCGAGAGGGACCCTCATATGGTGAGAGGAATGGCGTGAGCCGTTGCCTCACCTGCGGAAAGTGAGCCTTTCCCAGGTCTGAATTTGGTATCTGTGGGCGACATGGCGCCCCAGGATGGAGCCGGCGAAATGTGGCCGGCGTGGCGGTGCGGGGCCCCCTGGCGGCGTTGGGTCGGAGGGGGGGCTCCCGCGGGGCTCAGTCTGTGCGTCGGAGCGCGGCTGGGCAGTGGTGGCCTCGCTCGGGGAGCAGGCACCTAGATTAATTTGCTGGCTGCCTGGAGAAGGGGAGGCGGAGCCGGAAAGCCGTTGGGGCAACCCACGCTTTCTCCTCGGGCCGCCTGAGTAGCGTGGCTAGGGCTGCGGCTGAAGCAGCCTCACTCAGGGGGCCTGGGCCCGAGGGGCCTGGGCCTGGTGAAGGCATCTGGCGTGGCGACATCGGGTAACGGAGAAGAGCTCAAGGGCGAATCTCTGTGCTCAGTAAAGAAGAAGGCCAGTTCAAAACAAGTGCACATAGTTTTGGACTGTGCTTAAAAACACTTTTCTGGGTACAGAATAAATTTTAAAAATAGTAGAGATAACTAAAAAGTAAATTAAAACTAATTTCCCAAGTCATTGTAAACAGCTTTTGAAATTCCTGCCATGAGGCGAAAACTAGAGAGTAATGATAACAAATTTACGTAAATAGTAATAAATGGCCATGAATGGTGGTAAATGGCCAAAAATCTTCAGCTAAAGAATGTATTCATTTGCATTTGAATGCTAAAAAAAAAATGTGTTGCTGAAACTTTACCCTAAGTAAGATGTATTAAAAATATAATATTATTAACCTAAGAAATGCCAAATTTATTTGACTTGCCAGCTTTAAAAGTTCAAAGTATAAATTAAATTAAAAAAAATTAATTGCAATAACTAAATGCCTAGAATATGGCAGGCTAACTATATTATATGTATTAAAAATAAACAATAATGATCAAAGATCTCAAGAATTGATTTATTCTCATTTATCAAATGAAAAAGTATATAATGCTTACACTTAAAAAATTATTTTAAGTCAGTAATGCAGTATTTTTTAAGTCAGTTTTTCTAAAATAATATTTTAGATTTGATTTATTTTGTTTTACTTTTCTCATATGCCATTGTTATTGAATTTAGGCTTGTACCTGCATCTTATATTTTGTTTAAACTTTGAGAATCATTTTTTTATTTCAGTCATGTGTATCTACTTTATAAGTTTAAATAAACTTCATCACAAAGGTTTATAATTTATTTAAAATTATATTAAAACAATGTGAAAACAATTATTTATATGATTTAACCCCCTGCGACTGCTTGGACAATTTTCACCGATGTTCTGCGGGGGGAGTAAAGAAGACTTAGAAATACAGATAGATCTGTATCTATTAAAAAAATGTAGCATTTTAAATTTTAAACAGCTAGAGGCCTGGGAACAGGTACTGGACCTGCTCCCTCCCTTGCCTTTAAAATTTGAGGCATGATTATATATTTTTGAAAAATAAAATTTTTATAAAAATTATAAAATATGTCCTAACAAATTAACTAGGAGAGGCAAGCCTTTTAGTTTCCTGATGGGCATGAAGGCACCCTATTTAATCTTGAAAGAGCCAATAGAACCCGTACATCAGCCCAAGAAGCCACCAGACAAACTGCCTATTTTCCTTGGACATCAAGAAGGACTGTAGTCCTCGGAAGGAACACATACTAGAGAAATGCAACTGTTAAACTGGTCCAAAGTGGAACAACGAATCTTTGAGAAGCTAAAGAAGGCTCTCATCTCAGCAGCTGCCCTAGCCTTGCCGAACAACGCAGAGCCTTTCCACCTCTACGTGAGTGAAATAAAAAACATTGCCAAAGAGATTCTCACTCAGACTCTAGGTCCCTGAAAGGGACCTATTACCTATCTGTCTAAGAGACTGAACCCTATGACAGCCACAGCATTATTGATAAAGAAGGCAGATAAGCGGACTCTGGACCAGGAGCTAACCTGGATGGGCCAGACTTTTCTCCTGGACCAGCCCTGTGTCCAGATTCATAAAACTCTGGCCATAAACCCTCCCAGCCTACTTCCAAATAATAATAAGAAACCCATTCATGACTGCACAGAGGTAACAAACGACAAAGTACTGTTCACGAATAGAAGCAATTATGTTCAAAATAAAACCTAATATGCAAGGACAGCGGTAGTCACTCTGGACCACACCATTTAGACACAGCTCCAGAACTTTTGGCCTTAATCCAGGCCCTTTGATGGAAACACTGTGCCATCCACAGAGAAAAGAAAATTACCAACTGCAACCAGAAAAAATTAACTAAACAAAAGCAAGCCACTAAAAGACCAGATGATTGATAGACCCTCCAGATGACAAGACTATTGGTCCCAAAGACTCTAGGTCAGAGTTGCCCGGTGACACCAAGTTAAGTGTCACCAAAACTTCTAAACATCTGTGAGACAGAGTTGCTAAAAGTACTATCTGTGCACAAATAAATGCTAAGCAAAATAAAGAAATCCCCCCTGGGAATTCAGGTCCCAGGGAACCTCCCCAAGAGAACATTGGTAGATAAATTTCAAAAATTAAACCACCAACATTAAGATCTAATTTTTATAGACACTTCAAATTAGATTAAGATATACCCCACTATCAGATAACAGCCCCACCTTGATAGCTAAGATATCTCAAAATATAGCTCTAGCCTTAGGACAGATAAGTGCGACTCGAGAAAAAGAGGATTTAACTAAATATATCTTAGAATCAATGAAAATTGAACCAACCCCCTGTCCTTTGCCCTCTTGAGGGCCAGGTGTACCCCTTACTAGGACAAATTTCCCCTTTTTGAAAGAAAATCATATATAATAACCATTTCCTTGCTCAAATCCTTACAAGCTCTGCAATTTACTTATTCCAAATGCACTGCCAGTGCCCACCGCAGACCCTATAGCCCCAAAACTCAATGTAGATAAAAAAATTTGCTGCCCAAAAACTCAAAAGGTACTGCACTATTATCCTAAGCACGCCCACTGCTATTAAAATAAATGGCACCCAAACCTAACTACATGACTCCCAGCTCCTGCATGGCCTGAATCCTAGCAACTACAAGCCAAGAAAAAAACTAGTGCCTGCAAAAAAAACAAACTAGACTTCAGTGAAAACAATACTGATGAGAACTATGGTACTAAAGATCTTGATAACTATATTTGTTATTTATGCTAAAAAAAAAAAAAAATAGACTACTGAGTCAATTATTTGACTAGGTACATTAGACAAGGGGGGAATGAAAGGGCAGGGCGGGGCGAGGATGAGCTCCCAACTCCGCCCCGGCGGAGTTATCCCTAGCCCTCAAAACCCCTGCACTGGGAGAAATTCGCTCTCTTCCGCCATGCTGCCGGCATGAGTGGGGGAGCACATGCTAGCATGGTGAAGGCTCTTTTGCTTATTGCATCGGACTTGGCTCCCTGGTGGTCCTTGGGGATCACGAAGTCTGGGCATAACAAAATCCTGTAGTAACCTCCATTTGCCTGATTTCTTTTTTATTACAAATATAGGAAAATTCCAAGGTGAATTTGAGGGAGCTATGTGGCTGCTGTCTAATTGTTCCTGCACCAATAGTTCAGCAGCCCGAATTTTCTCTCCATTCAGGGGCCATTGATCAACCCAGATCGGCATGTCAGATTTCCATGTAATAGGGTCAGCATGGGTTGCAGGATAATCAAAGGCCCCTCCTAAAAATACCCCAAACCTGCCCTAAGCGGTCGAGGCCTGGGCTGTAAAGGTTCTGTAATTCCCTGGCCTGATGGCCTCAGGCCTTGGTAAAGTAACAGCCCTTGATTAAACATCTGCTGGGTGACAGCAGCACTAGGGCTGTAAATATACGCTCCCATTTCTTGCATAACATCTCTTCCCCACAAATTTACTGGTAGACTAGGCAACACGTATGGCTGGAAATTCCCACAATGACCTTCTTCATCTGTCCAAGACAGCAATTCACTGCTCTGTTCCGGGCTATGAGCCTGACTAATTCCTAGTAAGGATGTTGTAGCAGATTGTTTTGGCCACTGGGGAGGCCAGTGCTGCTCCGAGATTATAGACACATCTGCCCCAGTATCCAATATTCCTTTAAAAATTTTTCCACTGATATTTAAAACCAACTCTGATCTTTCCTGTTTGATGGCTTGTACCCAGTACACATCTGAAGACCCAAAACTCTGATTCCCTCATTGACAATAAGTTTTTGTTTGCCCTGTTCTTACTAGTGGAAGCAAGATGAGCTGTGCAATCCACTGTCCTGAATTAATGACTGTGATAGAATTTGGAGAGTGAGTCATAACCTTAATCTCTCCTGTATAGTCCTGATCTAGCACCCCTGGAGCCACCAATAATCCTTTCATGGTTGTGCTACTTCTCCCTAATAATATCCCCACTGTCCCTGGAGGGAAGGGTCCATACACTCCAGTGGAGAGAATTTGCATACCCATCTCAGGAGTTAGTACTGTGTAGGTGGAGGTACTGAGGTCCAGTCCTGCGCTCCCTGGGGTTGCTCGGAACAAGTCACAAACGGATTTCCCCCGTTCCTCTGGGACTCCCCCTGTAGGGCTTGTCCCTGGATGGCCCCATAACATTGTTGCGGGGCTTGGGGCTGGCCCTGCTTCCAATTTCCCTAAAGGGGAGGCAGACGGTTTCCTTGTAAATCAATGACTGACTTACAATCTCTTGCTTAAGGCTTTCCCTTCCTGCACTGAGGACATGTCCCCGGTGCCTTTGCCTGATTATTACTGCTCCCCTGGTTACTAGACATTGAGCAGCTCCATGTCCCATCTGTCCACAGGAATAACAACTGCCAGAGGGACCAGCAACTCTAGGCTTCCCCTTTTTCTTCTGTTGTTGCTGGAACAGGACCTCCTTGACTGAATTCCCTTGTAGGGCCGCAACCAAAGTGATGCCTTGTACATACGAAGGTCCTATGTCCGCGCATAACCTCACATAATCTGATAAGCTTCCTTTCTTTCTAAATGGTCTGAGGGCTGCTTGACAAGTAGAATTAGCATTCTCATAAGCCAATTGTTTTACAAGCATCATGCCAGCATCACTGTCATTAATAAGTTTCTCAGTAGTTTCCAAACGCCTGTAAACAAAATCTTGATATGGCTCATCGGACCTTGTCTGATTTTTGAAAGATCTTCAGTCTTTTTATTGGAGCTAGGCAGCCTTCACCAAGCTCTCTGGGCTGCCGCATTAATTTGAAAATAAGTTCCTGGCTCATATTGCAACTGCTGATCAGTGGCCCTATACTCCCCTTCTCCAGCAAGCATGTCAAAATCTATAGGGTTATCTTGTGCCCTATTGAGATCTGCAGGGGCTTGACATTGCTCCACAAATTCTGATTTCCACAGCAGATAATCCCCGCCCGAATGGGTTTCTGATGTGGGCCTGTGGGAACTATGCCAGGGTATGTGGGATGCTCAAGGTCAATTGGAATATTGAGGCCTTGTTCTTTTATTTTTATTTTTTTATTTTTTAATTTTATTGATTTTTTACAGAGTGGAAGAAAGAGGGATAGAGAGTTAGAAACATTGATGAAAGAGAAACATTGATCAGTTGCCTCTTGCACACCCCCACAACCAAGGTACATGCCCTTGACCGGGATATGCCCATAACCAAGGTACATGCCGGCAATGAACAGTACCTGAATGAGGGAGTGAGGATAAGAAAAAGACAGACAAGAACAGATGGGGTCAGGAGGGCTCAGACCCGAGGTCTGCAGCCACGAATTTTATTTTTCCAACCTTTAAATACAATTCTGAAGAAGGAAATATTTATTTCAGGCAATCATGCAGGTGGCCGTTTCTGCTAACATGATGAGTTCCTGTACAGATAAATTCCTTCAGCACCTGACCCTTTACAACCACCTGACCTTTTACAACCACCTATCTTCCTCTTAACTCTCAGCTCCTTCTGCATCAGCAGGCTCCTATCAATTGTTTTACCCTAAAGCAAAGACATCTGCAGTTAGCAGCATTCCTAGGGGTAGTAGTAATTTTCCACTTAGGTTAATGGAAAGGGGGGCACATGGAGAGCTGTGTCCTACACCCATGCCTGCATTCAGGCACATAGGACCCCTGCATTCAGGGCAGCTCCCCACACTAGTATAAATATATTGTCTCACAGTTCTGGAGGCTAAAAGTCAAAGATCAAAGTGCCATTATAGTTGGTTTTGTGAGGCCTTTCTTTATGGCTTTAGATGATCACCTTCTTGCTGAGTCTTTACATGGCCTTTAATCTGTGTTTCAGAGAGAAAATTCATGTCTTTTGCCTTTGTAGGTCTCTTGGAGACTGAATAGCTTATATTATGGGCCCTGTTGGGTCTGAGCCTTTCTGCTAGGGGCTGGGTATATGAGAGTATTGTAGAACTTGTGGCCATATAGCCATTGCTAACCAGGAGCTACTAAACAAAACAGCTCTTCATAACAGTCTCATACAGGTAGCTGCATACTGGCTGGTTAATGAATACATCTTTCCCACAAAACAGTAGCAGCCTCTGTACCCACAGCCATTATCTGAGCAACCACATGCTACCTCTGACCAACAGCCTGACATAGGAGCTGCATCTGAGCTCACCAACCTCAGTAGTCTCAGTAGCCTTTCCAGCCTCTTTCTAGCACACTGGCTGGTCAGTAACATGTATTATACTATTTAGACAAAAGAGGCTTCTTTTCAAGTAGTGACCTCACTCATTTGGGTTATAGAAGGGTACAGTGTACCATGAGATTGTTGCGGCCTTGAATATGTGTATAGTCCTTGGACACCTGATTAAGATTCCCATGCTCAGAGTGGCCTTGGCCATCTGGTTTATTAAGAACAAGGCCTCGCCAAAACCAGTTTGGCTCAGTGTTGGCCTATGGACTGAAAGGTCCCAGGTTCAATTCCGGTCAAGGGCATGTACCTTGGTTATGGGCATATCCCGGTCAAGGGCATGTACCTTGGTTGTGGGGGTGTGCAAGAGGCAACTGATCAATGTTTCTCTTTCATCAATGTTTCTAACTCTCTATCCCTCTTTCTTCCACTCTGTAAAAAATCAATAAAATTAAAAAATAAAAAAATAAAAATAAAAGAACAAGGCCTCAATATTCCAATTGACCTTGAGCATCCCACATACCCTGGCATAGTTCCCACAGGCCCACATCAGAAACCCATTTCCTTTAGTTTGCAATGGCCTAAGTTTCATAGTGCCTACTGTGAGTCTGTTCTTGCAGGTCATCCATGTTTGTACTGTGGACCCTGATTTAAAAAAAAAAAAAAAAAAAGATACCTACTAAGAAAGTTCCTGGGCTTAAATTTAAATAAATAAATAAATAAATAAATAAATAAATAAAAATAAAAATGAAAATCGCAGAACCTAATAGTCATTTCTACACAGAGGCCTCTCAGGCAAACTACACTTCACGGAGAAGCCTGCACTGAACTATGTGGCTGCTGCCAGGCACAGCAGCCATTATAAAGGCATTCCTGGAGTCCTATTTCAACCTATAGGACTGACACTTTCCTCATCCAGTCAGAACTGTATAGCTATATCTCCCCCAACCAAGAAAGTGCCTTTTGGTCCAATCAAACTTGGAGGATTTGGAATCTTCATTTGCATGAGAACAAACCAATCAGGAATTGGAATCTGTCCAAATAAATCAGCTCTCCTCTGACTGTGAGAGCACATTTTTCCCTTTCCACCAAAGCCTGTGTTTCTTCAGCTGAGCTGAGGCACCAAAAATGTTTAGGGGAGTAGATCAGAGCAGGGAAAAGCAGAGAGACTTGGGGCACACTTCACAGCTCTGCCATTTTCACAGTCATGCTGTATCACAGTTGAGCTCTTCCACAGCCAAGCTGAGGATTTCTTTTCTTTCTTTCTTTCTTTTTTTAATGAGTGTGTGTTTTAATATATTTCATTGATTTTTTTACAGAGAGGAAGGAAGAAGGATAGTGTTAAAAACATCAATGAGAGAGAAACATCGACCAGCTGCCTTCTGCACACCCCCCACTGGGGATGTGCCCACAACCAATGTACATGCTCTTGACCAGAATCGAACCTAGTGTGAGGTTTTCCCTCTTACCAACTGGTGGGCTTAGTTATAACATTATTGGCATCTGTCACAGAGATATCCCCAAGACATTGAACCACCAATCAGCACATGCCAAAGTGTCCTGGAGCCCACCCCTTCCTGTTCCACCCTGGGGCCTACCCTCTACTGTTCCTCCCTTTAAAAAGACCCTCAAACCAACTATGTTGCTTTTGCCACCATGTCTATCTGGAGGAGCCCAGCTGGATCCACTCTCCCCTCCCCACTCCTTCAATTCTGATTTCTCTACCTCCATAATGAGTCCTGCTCAATACTGGGGAATAAACTTTACTTTAAAATGTCTTGGTGGTCAGTTTCCTGCACCTCAAACCTTACACCTGGGACCTTTCAGTCCGCAGACCGAAGCTCTATCCACTGAGCCAAATCGGTTTCGGCCAAGCTGAGGATTTCTATTGGCATTGTATTGGCACCAATGACCATAAGTTGACAGTATAAATGAGCATTTCCTGGAACTTTACAAAGTCACAGTGGTTTTCATTTTCTAGTTGTACAATACCCCAAGGGTAGTGGTGAGCTTTGGCCATCTTGTTCCCAGCTTTTTTCTCATCCATACTTCCTACAACAGCAAGTGGCAAGTATCCATTCATTGGGGAATTAATTATAACAGTTTTATCATCTATTGGTAATAGGTATATCTGGGCACTATTGCTGAATAATTCACTCAGGAGCTTGATCTTAAACTTCTATAATTCAGTTTTAGAAATGTCATCTGCTATGGCAATCACTGTATAAAGTTTACCTTGCTGTCAAGGCTTTTAGTGGCTAAGAGATCAATTATCTGTTGGTGACATGAAGTAGAGGCATGCATGGATCCAAGTGAAATATGGTAGCACTCATACTTGGGTAAAAACTGCTGTTTGAATTTTAACCTTGCTATCTGACTTCTACCTTCGATTGCTTGCTTAAACAATAGGGTAGTTACAGGAGATTGACTCCCACTGACTCAGTAGCTTCAGGGGTAGAAACTGTAGATAACCTTTAGTTCTGCTTTTGTATTATGGGCAAGATAGGGCCACATCCAATGTCAAGCAGATGTGACTGGGAACCAACCCTGCAGGCCATCCCCAGTCTTTAGAATTTAGTCCTGAGGGGCCAATCAGGGTTAGCCGAGGCAGTGACATCACCTACCTGAATAAAACTCCTGGACTGGGCGATATTCGCTCTCTTCCGCCATGCTGCCGGCATGAGTGGGATAGCCTATGCTAGCATAGAGATGGCTCTTTTGTTTATTGCATCGGACTCGGCTCCCTGGTGGTCCTTGGGGATCATGACTGGAATCCCCAGCCAGGACCATGAGGGACCCCCATTCCGAAGAGCCTGACTGGCCGCGGTAGGTGTGTGTTTGTCTGTGTTTTTGTGTGAGCGCTCTGGAGGGACTGCCCCTCCATCAGGGCTCTTACCTGGGTGTTTACCGGCTGCTGCGTCAGCCATGGTTTGAGTCCAGATTCGAATCTGTAATAAATTCTAGCATGCTTAATCAAATTGGCTCCGGTGGTCCATCTCTTGGGGACTCGCTTCGTAACACCAAGAATGATGGTAGTTAAAAAGAGAACTTTTAATCTTTAGTTCTTGAAAATTGGCCTTGAACTGAGCCAAGTGTCAACTATTGGTTGTGTTAACGGAAAAAAAAACATTGAAACATGTAAAGAATTTTTTAAAGAATTTATTTGAGCCTTACTGTCGACAATTGCCGGGAAGAGATAATGCTCCGAAGGAATGAGATAATGCTCAACGGATTGAGATAATGCTCTGAAGAATGGTGGGTTACATTTCTCTATTTATACACTGAAATCAAAGGAGGGACATAGGTGTGTTACATGAAATTCATTGGTGATGGAGTAAGGAGGCGGGAGAAAGCAAAGCGGTGGGAAACTCCTGGGATTGGATAAAAAGTAAAATGATGGATGTATACTCAGGTGAGTGCAGGAACAATTAACATGATAAAGAAGGAATTTGAGGCATCTGTCCTGGCGCCCACCACATTTGGTTGTTCCCAAGGGGCTCCTGAAAAAGGGAAGTTACAAGTTACCCAGACATCTCACAGATATGTTATCTTAGTGGCAAAAAGGCAAATGGGCTCAGTAAAAAGATCAAAGTTGATCTTTGTCTGGGAGAATATCTGGGACATGACTACCTGTTAGATATTTAATTTTCAAACCATCTTTTGTGGTTATCTTTGGTCTCTGGGTTTGCAAGACTGCCACGCAGGCCTTCCCTGAGCTTGTCAGGTTAGCCTGTGGCTCTTTTCTTTCACACTACCTACTATAACCTGTTAGATATTTAATTTTCAAACCATCTTTTGTGGTTATCTTAGGTCTCTGGGTTTGCAAGACTGCCACACAGGCCCTCCCTGAGCTTGTCAGGTTAGCATGTGGCTTTTTTCTTTCACAGTTGGTAGCTCTTTTCTTCTTTTTTTAAATTTAATATATTTTATTGATTTCCCACAGAGAGGAAGAGAGAGTGATAGAGAGCTAGAAACATCAATGAGAGAGGATCATCGACCAGCTGCCTCTTGCACACCCCCCACCGGGGGTGTGCCCGCAACCAAGGTATAATACATGCCCTTGACCAGAATCGAACCTGGGATCCTTCAGTCCTCAGGCTGACACTCTATCCACTGAGCCAAACCGGTTCGGCAGCTCTCTTCTTTATTTATTTGGTTACCAAACCCCATTGTATTCACAATGGTCTATTTCAATTGAGCATTACTTCCTTGGAATTCATGTCTCTGCTTTAATTAAGCCTAACATGTGGGTAATAATATGAGGATTCGTGGTCTTTAAAATTTGTATTAAACAATTATCAATCATCACTGATTTTCTAATTCCAGCTTCCCCAACACAGAGACTATTAAAACAGAAGCCTTGCTGAATGGATCTATTGACCAGCTGACCACGCAAACTCCAGAAACCAAAGTAGCCACTTAGTTAAATATTGAATATTTTCTCTTTTTTGTCTCTGTTCATCATCAGATACTTGAGAGGACATATAAATTTTGTCGCCTTCTGAGAGCAGGTGCCATACCATCTCAGAGGGCTTGATCCCAAGCAGAGCGGAGTGAAACTGGCTGAGGAACAGTGAAGCCCTGGCCGCAGCCCTGGCCCCAGAGTGGTGCATCCTAGTGTCCAAAGGAAACAAGGGGCACCGGGAGAGCTTAATGTAAATCAAGGCTGGAGACAATATCTTCTTAATCTTCGACTGAAAGCCATATGACAATCAAAGCAATTGAAACATTTAGTTAAAGCCTCTACCTATTGTTAGGTCGAGGCAGGGGGGAAGCCCAGAGATAGCTGTGCCTGCCTTCCTAGGGCCTTCCTAGACCCCTGGCCTGAGGCAGGAATTTCACACCTCTCATGCCCTCCACCCTCCCCTCACTAAACAGCTGTATAAAAGAAGTACCTATGCTGCTTTTTGGCAGGAACTTCCCTGGCTCACCTCGGACCAGCAAGCTTCGAGCTTCACCCAGGAGCTCAGATTAAAACCTCCCCCCTTTTAATGGCCTGGATTCTGTGTCTTGCTTCTGTGTTGCAAACCTCTCAGCTGGAACATTATACCTATATCTCTAGACTTGATACCTAAACCTGCTAAGTTGAGTGTCAGTTTCAGTAACAATGCAAGCAAGAAGACAGCAATATCTTTTTTTTAAAGATATTTTTTATTGATTTCAGAGAGTAGAGGAAAGGAAGAGAGAGATAGAAACATAAATAATGAGAGAAAATCATCAATCAGCTGCCTCCTACATAACCCCCACTGGGGATCAAGCCCACAACCAAGCATGTGCCCTGAATCGGAATCCAATTATGACCTCCTGGTTCATTGGTTGACACTCAACCACTGAGCCACACTGACCAGGTAACTGCAATGTCTTTTAAAGAATTGCAATTAAAAAAACAAAACTGTTATCCTGGCCAACTTGGCTCAAGATAGTGCGTTGGCCTATGGACTGAAGGGTCCCAGGTTCAATTCTGGTCAAAGGCATGTACCTTGGTTGCATGCACATCCCCAGGGAGGTGTACAGAAGGCAGCTGATCGATGTTTCGCTCTCATCCTCATTTCTAACTCTCTATCTCTCTCCCTTCCTCTCTGTAAAAAATCTACACTAATAAAAGAGGGAATCTACACTAATAAAAGAGGGAAATGCTAACTGACCATACCTTCGCTACCCACAGCCAATCAGAGCGAGTATGTAAATTAATCCAACAAAGATGGTGGTTAATTTGCATATACTGAGGGAGGGGGGAGTGAAGACTGAAGACAGCCTAGAAGGAAGAGGGAGGGAAAGGGGAAAGCAAGGTGGCTGCCATAGGGAAAGCGTGGCCACAGCTGCGGATGGGGCAGGGCAGGCAGGGCCAGAGGGGTGGGCAGCAGCAGCTGTGCGGGAGGCAGTGGTGACCAATTACAGGAATCTTCTTGCAACAGGCCCCTAGTCAATAAAACACACACACACACACACACACACACACACACACACACACACAGTGTTGACCTAGAATTTGATTCCCCAGGAAAATATCTTTTAAAACCAATAGCAGCCGAAACCTGTTTGGCTCAGTGGATAGAGAGTCAACCTACGAAATGAAAGGTCCCAGGTTCGATTCCGGTCAAGGGCATATACCTTGGTTGCGGGCACATCCCCAATAGGGGGTGTGCAAGAGGCAGCTGATCGATGATTCTCTCTCATTGATGTTTCTGACTCTCTATCCCTTTCCCTTTCTGTCTGTAAAAAAATCAATAAAATATATTAAAAATTAAAAAATTAAAAAAACAAAACAAAACAATGGCAGTGCCCAGCCAGTGTTGCTCAGAGGTCACAGGTTCAATTCTCAGTCAGGGCACATGCCCAGGTTTTAGTCTCAATCTCTGACAAGGAGTGTATAGGAGGCACCCAATTGATGTTGATGTTTCTCTCTCTCCCTCACCTTTCTCTCTTTCTAAAAATCAATAAACCAAAGGCAATTAAAATGAATATTATTCAGCCATAAAAAGGAATGAAGTCCTGATATATGCAACAAAATAGATGAATTTGGGGAGTTCCAAGCGAGATAAAATAAAAACAAGCCTTTTCAACAGGAAGCCACCAGACAGGTCAAAACAAACCATCACAATTATTTGAGAATAAGGTCCATCTGTTCCCTCTGGTACCAGGAATGTAGACTGTCATCTACCAAGACTACCACTGACCTGGGGAGCAGAGGGTGGGGTCAGGATAAGTTAAAAATGTAACAGCTAGATGGTTTTGGTTTATTTTCTTCCTTTTTTGGGCGGTGGGAGGGTTTGAATAAACATTCACCTGGCTGCTGTAAACTTTTGATTACTTTCTAGCATTCAGATAAGGTTGAAACTGATGGTTTTTGCCAGTTTACTCCCTGCTTTTGTGGAGGAACACTAATTGATATCCCTATCCTGCTACTTTTGCTGATGTCACTCCCCGATGTCCTTTTCTGCCTTGTAATTTTGCCTCTGTCCCATCAAGATTTGGAGTCTGGTTCCTCTCCCTTTTGTTACAAAGGGAGCTCCCCAAGAGATGAATCACCGGAGCCAATTTGATTAAGCATGCTAGAGTTTATTACAGATTCGAATCCGGGCTCAAACCTTGGCTGACGCAGCAGCCGGCAAACACCCAGGTGAGAGCCCCGATGGAGGGGCAGTCCCTCCTCTTATACCTCTTTTTCCCCACCCCTCCCACCGTTGGTATGTCACTCCTAGATTGGCCCCTCAGGACAAAGACCTGGCCTTCCTGAGCTATTTCTCAGGTAGTTTACACTACCTGGCCTGTTTTTGCCTCAAGCAGAATGTCTGTTCTGACTTCAAACAGAAGTGCAGGATGCTGCTGTTTTGATGGCCAATCTCCTAGCCAGGTCTGGAGGGAGGTCTGCATATCTTACTACAATACAAAGGAATTCTCGGCACTGAGTTACAACTGACTTTATTTATTTATTTATTTATTTATTTATTTATTTATTTTTTAACTTTTCCCCCCTGGCCAAGTCTGTCTCCAGAGTCCTTATCTCTTGGGCAGACTGGCCAACTGTCACACCTTTTATCTGGACTTGCTTTGGTGACTCAGATATAATCAATAGAAAGGGTTGAAAGTTACATTGCATCACTAAGAAGGCCAAGTCAAAAGACTTCTTAGAACTTTCACTCGACCATCAAGCTATGAGGAAGCCCCCAGTCCAGGCACCAGACACATGAGTGAAGAAGCTTCCAGATGAGCTCACAGCCAGCCATGTCAGCCGCCACCCACCACACAAATCCTCCCGAGGTACCGACATTCCCCAGAAGCACAAGCATCACAACATGGTTGTGGCGCCAACTCACTCAAGGTAAAGTTCCACACAATCTAACCCTATCACCTCTCTGATCTCAGTTCTGCCCACTCTCTCCCTCCCTAACTGTTCCAGCCACAGGGGGCCTCCTCACCGATAACCCAACAAGCAGCATACTCCTACCTCAGAGCCTGTGCACTGCCGTTCCTTTCACGTGGAATAGTCTTCCTCCAGATATCCCTCCTCCCCTCTCAGGTTCTTTGCTCACATGTCCTCTGATGCCTCTCTGGTCACCGGCATTAGTTTCCTATGACTGCTGTGACATATTACTGCAAACTTAGTGACTTCAAACAACACAGACCATGTCATAGTTCTGGAAGTCAGAAACTGGAAGTAGGTCTTAATAGAGCTAAAATCAGGGTGTCATAGAGCTGTGTTCCTTCTGGAGGCTCGAGGAAAACATAATCACAGTTTCTGGGGATTAGGACATGGACATTTGGATGGCCATTTTATTTTTGGCCATCACACTACCCTGCTAAAAATTGTAACTTTCCCCATCCTGGAACTTCCAATTTCTTTACTCTATTTAATTTTTTCCTCTCTCTCTCTCTCTCTCTCTCTCTCTCTCTCTCTCTCTCTCTCTCTCTTCCTGTTTTAATTTTTCCCATAATTCTTATTACCTTCTAAAATAATATATGCTTCACTTATTTATAATATTGTTTATTATCTGCTTTGTCCTGTTAGAATGTAAGCTCCTGCATAACCTGGTGCCTAGAAGAGTGCCAGACACATAACAGGAGCTCAAAATGACATGTGAATGAATAAACGGGTTACTGTCCAGAAGCCTAGACCATAATCCAGTCCCACCTGCAGTGCATGGGGAGGGAGAGGCTATTTCCCTATGCCCAGGCCAGGTGTTTATATAGTTCACTCATGTGTTTTACCACTTACCATGTACTTACTGATGTGTTTTGTTGATCAATGCCACTGCTACTCCAGCCAACACTTAGTATATACAGCTTCCTAATGTTTACCCTATCAATAGATGTTAAATAATACCTAATTGCTGTTTCAGTTTGCATCTTTCAGATTATTATTGATTTTGAGTATTTCCTAAAGTGCCAATAAGCAATTAGGGCTTCCTACCCTATAAATGGTCTGTTCCTGTTCCTTGTGTCTTTTTCTACCAAGCTTGTGGTCTTGTGATGTTGATTTGTAGGAATTCCTTGTAGTTGTTGATTTTCAATTTCTCATCCATTTTAGATGTTGCAAATATCTTCTCTCATTCTGTCCATTAATTATTAACTTCAGCCTGGCTAGTGTAGCTCATGGTTGAATATCAACCCATGAACCAAGATGTCACTGGTTCAATTCCTGGTTAAGGCTTATGCCCAGGTTGCAGGTTTGATCCCCATTAGAGGGTGTGCAGAAAGCAGCCAATCAATATTTATCTCTCATTGATGTTTCTGCCTCTTTACCCATCTTTTTTCCTCTCTCTCACTCTAAAATAAATACATTATTTTTATTGATTTTTTACAGAGAGGAAGAGAGAGGGATAGAGTTAGAAACATCGATGAGAGAGAAATATTGATCAGCTGCCTCTTGCACACCCCCTACTGGGGACGTGCTTGCAACCATGGTACATGTCCTTCAGTCGCAGACCGACGCTCTATCTACTGAGCCAAACCGGTTTCGGCTAAACACATTATTTTTAAAAATATATATTAACTTCAGCTAAAGATGTCTTTCCTTGAAGAGAAACTCTTAAATTTTGACATGATTAAATTCATCAAATTTTTTCATTGTAGGATTCATACTTCTTTTTTTAAAAAAAATATTTTTATTGATTTCAGAGAAGAAGAAGAAGAGAGAGATAGAAACATCAATGATGAGAATCATTGATGGGCTGCCTCCTACACGCCCTCCACTGGGGATTGAGCCCACAACCTGGGCATGTGTCCTTGACTAGAATCGAACCTGGGACCCTACTGAGCCAAACCAGCCAGGGCCTAGGATTTATACTTCTGATGTTTTGTTTTAGAACAAAACAAAAGTGACTACCCCCAAGTCACTACCTTGTTATCTCTGGCTGTGTAACAAATGATACTAAATGTAATGGTGAAAACAGCAACAATTTAGTACACTTATCTCTCATGATTCTTACAGGGGACTGGGCTCAACTGATCAGTTCTCACTTGGGGTCTCTCAGACCATTGCAGCCAGATGATGTCTAGGGTTGAAATCATCTCACTCACTCACTCATGTCTGAAAGTTGATGCTAGCTATCAACCAGAAACCAAAGCTTTTCCATGTACCTTGGGCTTCCTCGCAACATGGGAGGTGGACTCCAAGAGTATGCATGCCGAGAGAGCCACGCTAAAGCCTTTTATTGCCTAGCCTCAGAAATCACTGTTTTGAATGGAATGTTTGAGTCCCTCCCAAATTCATATGTTGAAGCCCTCACCCTCAATGTGATGGTATTTGAAGATGGGGCTTTAAGAGGTTATTAGGGTTAGATGAATTCATGAGGACAGGACTGTTATAGTTATTGAAAGGGCAGGGTGGGGCGAGGATGAGCTCCCGACTCCGCCCCGCAGGGCGGAGTTATCCCTAGCCCTCACCTAGCCAATCAGGGTTAGCCGAGGCAGTGACATCACCACCGACCGGAGTAAAACCCCTGGACTGGGCAAAATTCGCGCTCTCTTCCGCCATGCTGCCGGTGTGAGTGGGAGGAGCCCATGCTAGCATGGTGAAGGCTCTTTTGTTTATTGCATCGGACTCGGCTCCCTGGTGGTCCTTGGGGATCACGAAGTCTGGGCGTAACATATGGGGGCTCGTCTGGGATCCCCAGCCAGGACCATGAGGGACCCCAATCCGGAGAGCCTGACTGGCCGCAGTAGGTGTGTGAGTGCTCTGGAGGGACGTAAAACCCCTCGTAGAATTGGTGCCCGAAGACGTCTGGCAGATGTGCCATAGGACCACGGGCAGGAGGATCAGATGACGTTCTAACCTCCCGGGAGGGCCCTAGAGGGACCCTCATATGGGGACGAGGTGAGCGGCGTGAGCCGTTGCCTCACCTGCGGAACCTTTCCCAGGTCTGAGTTTGGTATCTGTGGGCGACATGGTGCCCCAGGATGGAGCCGGTGAAGTGTGGCCAGCGTGGTGGTGCGGGGCCCTCTGGCAGCGTTGGGTCAGGGCGGGGGGCTCCCGCATGGCTCAGTCTGCGTGTTGGAGCGTGGCTGGGCAGTGGTGGCCTCGCTCGGGGAGCAGGCACTTGGGTTAATTTGCTGGCTGCCTGGAGAAGGGGAGGTGGAGCCGGGAAGCCGCTGGGGCGACCCGCGCTTCCTCCTCGGGGGCCACCTAAGTAGTGTGGTTGGGGCTGCAGTGGCAGCAGCCTCACTCTGGGGGCCTGGGCCGGCATGGAGGCATCCGGTCCCTGGCAACATCGGGTACTGGAGAAGAGCTCAAGGCGAATCTCTGTGCTCAGTAGAGTGAAAAGGCCAGTTCAAAACGAGTGCGCATAGTTTTGGGCTGTGCTTAAAACGCTTTTCTGTGTACAGAATGAGCTTTAAGAGTGGTGGAGATAACTGGGAGATAAATTAAAACTGGTTTCCCAAGTCATTGTAAGCAGCTTTTGAAATTCCCCGCCATGAGCGGAAACTAGATGGTAATGGTAACAAGTTTACGTGAATGGCCATGAATGGCCATGAATGGCCGGGAGTCTTCAGTTAAAGAATGTGTTCATTTGCATTTGAATGCTACTCCAGTGATATGCAGGGAGTGGCAGGTGATTCCGAGGTGAAGCAGCCCAGATGGCCTTGCATACAATGTTTAGTCTTCCTTGTCATTGATAACAGCTAAGTAGAGTCACATAGCTACTTAAGTATGAATTGTGATTGACCTATGAACAAAATTCATTCTTTTTTCTGACATTGTCTTGAATCTTAGTAAACTGCCTCTGGTGTGGAGAGGTTAAGGGAAGGCCAGAGAGCGCAAGACTATTAGCTCTCCTGCAAAGAGATTATTCAGTGCTTTGTTTGAACTTCAGAAAAAATTTTGAAATCTGAAAAAATGTATGACCAGATTTATTACTGAAACTTTACCCTAAGTAAGCAGGATGTGTTAGAAATGTAATATTATAAATTGAATTAGGAAAAGTTAATTGCAGTAACTAGATGCCTAGAATATGGCAGGTTAAACTATATATATGTATTAAGAATAAGCAATAATGATCAAAGATCTCAAGGATTGATTTATTCTCATTTGTCAGATGAAAAAGTATGTAATGCTTACACTTAAAAAATTATTTTAAGTCAGTGATGCAGTATTTTTTGAAGTCAGTTTTTCTGAAGTAATGTTTAATGTAACACATGAAACTTTTATATTTGATCTGTTTTGTTTTGCTTTTTATTGTAAGTTTGAATTTGGGCTTGTACTTGCATCTTGTATTTTGTTTAAACTTTGGGAATCATTTTTGTTTCAGTCATGTGTATCTATTTTATAGGTTTAAGTAGACTTCATCACAAAGGTTTATAATTTATTTTGAATTGTGTGAAAACAATTATTTGTATGATTTAACCCCCCACGACTGCTTGGACAATTTTCACCGATGTTCTGCGGGGGGGAGTAGAGTGGCTTAGAAATGCAGATAGATTTGTATCTGTAGAAAAAATGTGGCATTTTAAATTTTAAGCGGCTGGAGGCCTGGAAACAGGTACCGGACCTGCTTCCTCCTCCCTTGCCTTTTCTTTAAAATTTGAGGCATGGTTATGTATTTTTGGAAGATAAGATTTTTATAAAAGTTATAAAGAGTATGTCCTGACAGGTTAGCTAGGAGAGACAAGCCTGTTAGTTTCCTGATGGGCATTGGGGCAGTCTATTTAGTCTTGAGAGAGCCAATAGGACCCGTACATCAGCCCAGGAAGCCACTGGACAAACTGCCTGTTTTCCTTGGACATCAAGAAGGACTGTGGTTCTCAGAAGAAACACGTACTGGGGGAATGTAGCTGTTGAACTGGTCCAAAGTGGAACAATGGGCCTCTGAGGACATCAAGAAGGCTCTCATCTCAGCAGTTGCCCTAACCTCGCCAGACGTCGCAAAGCCCTTCCACCTCTACGTGAGTGAGGTAAGAGGCATTGCCAAAGGGGTTCTCACTCAGACTCTAGGTCCCTGGAAGAGACCTGTTGCCTATCTGTCTAAGAGACTGGACCCTGTGGCAGCAGGGTGGCCAGCGTGCTTCCAGGCAGCGGCCACCACAGCACTGCTGGTGAATGAGGCAGATAAGCAGACTCTGGGCCAGGAGCTAGGCTTTTCTCCTGGACCAGCCCTGTGTCCGGATTCATAAGACTCTGGCCATCAACCCTGCCAGCCTGCTTCCAGATGATGATGGAGGAACCCATTCTTGACTGCACAGAGGTAACAGATGATAAGGTACTGTTCACGGATGGGTGCAGTTATGTTCAGGATGGGACCTGATATGCAGGGGCAGTGGTAGTCACCCTGGACCACACCATTTGGGCACAGTTCCAGAACTTTTGGCCTTAATCCAGGCCCTTTGATGGGGACACTGTGCCATCCGCAGAGAAAAGAGGGTTACCAACTGCAGCCGGAAGGAATCGGCTGAACAGAAGCAAGCCCCTGACAGACCAGATGATTGGTGGACCCTCCAGATGACCAGACTGTTGGTCCCAGAGGCTCTAGGTCAGAGTTGCCCAGTGACACCAGGTTACTCACTTAAGTGTCACCAAGACTTCTGAACTTCTGTGAGGCAGAGTTGCTAGAAGTACTGTCTGTGCACAGGTAAATGCTAAACAAGGTAAGGGGGTCCCCCTGAGAATTTGGGTCCCAGGGAACTTCCCCAGGAGAGCATAGGTAGGTGGATTTCAGAGATTAAACTACCAGCATTAAGGTCTAGTTTTTGTAGACACTTCAGATTAGATTGAAGTATACCCCACTAAGACACTTCAGATTAAAAGGGGTTTAACTAATTGTGTCCTAGAATCGGTGAAAATTGGACCAACCCCTGTCCTTAGCCCTCTTGAGGGCCAGGTGTACCCCTTACTGGGACAAGTTTCCCCTTTTTTGGGAGGGGATCATGTATGGTAACTATTCCCTTGCTCAAGTCCTTACAGGCTCTGCAGTTTGCATGTTCCAGATGCACTGCCAGTGCCCACCGCAGACCCTGTAGCTCCGGAACTCAATGTGGGTAAAGAAATTCACTGTCCAAGGATTCAAAAGGATGCTGCACTGTTAACCTGAGCACGCCCACTGCTGTTGAAGTAGATGGCACCCAGACTTGACTACATGACTCCCAGCTCCTGCATGGCCTAGATCCTGGCAACTACAGGCCAGGAGGAGAACTGATTCCTGCAGGAGGGGAACTGGACTTCAGTGAGGACAATACTGCTGGGAACTGTGGTACTAGAGGTCTTGGTAACTGTATTTGTTGTTTATGCTGAAAGGAAGTAGGCTGAGTCAATGATTTGACTAGGCACATTAGACAAGGGGGGCATGAAAGGGCAGGGTGGGGCGAGGATGAGCTCCCGACTCCGCCCCGCAGGGCGGAGTTATCCCTAGCCCTAACCCAGCCAATCAGGGTTAGCCGAGGCAGTGACATCACCACCGACCGGAGTAAAACCCCTGGACTGGGCAAAATTCGCGCTCTCTTCCGCCATGCTGCCGGTGTGAGTGGGAGGAGCCCATGCTAGCATGGAGAAGGCTCTTTTGTTTATTGCATCAGACTCGGCTCCCTGGTGGTCCTTGGGGATCATGAAGTCTGGGCATAACAGTTATAAGTGTGTGATTTAAACTTAAGTGAAAGTGTTTACCTTGTGTGATTTAAACTTAGCATAACTGCCTCCATTTTAAAACTTAGAGGGCATATTTTGAAGTTGTAACCCTGAGTATGTGTGAACGCCCTAACAGGTGCTAATCTTTAAAGTTGTAAACAAGTTTAACCCAAGTGTGAACGCCCTAACAATGTGTTAATCTCTAAAGTTGTAAACAAGTATCAATGTGCCAGGACATTGCTCCCGCCCCCCCCCCCCCCATAAAACACACTGAAGACCCATTGGTTACACCCAGAAAGAACAAGGGAATCCCCAGAAATGGCCATAAAAGAAGGGACCTAGAGGCACGGGTCAGAGACCACGAAAGGCTCCTCCACCTGACGTGCTCTCCACTCCCTTCCTGTTCCTGCTCGAGATACTGCGTGAAGCTCTGCCCGAGTGAGCTGTCACTCTGCCCGTGAGCCAAAGATCGTGACCGGTCGTGACCGAAGTGCTGCCGTGTCATGACCCCATCCAGTGTGTGTGGGTTTTGGCGCGGATCTCCAGGTGACCTGCCTAGGCTTCTGGAAACCACCAGGACTCTGGTAAATAAATCGTGTGATTCGTGCATCTTAAATGTTTGTCTCTTGTTTTTAGTTTATGCTCAGTCAACTTAGTAAGAACTGTGGGGAACCTGTACAAGTCCAGTTTCTGGCTGAGGGACCCCAGTCACCTGTGCATACATTCCCACCTGAGGGTGAGTTGGAACCAGGACCCTCATTGGATGACTTGATATCTCCTAAGAATACCAGAGAGCTTAATTGCTTTCTGACATGGTGGGACACAGTGAGAAGGCAGCTGTCTCCAAGCTGGGAAGAGTCCCCACCAGAACCCAACCATGCTGGCATCTCAGACTTCCCAATGTCTAGAAGGGAGAAAAAAATATATTTGTTGTTTAAACCAGTCTGTGGTATTTTGTTATGGCAGCTTAAGACAGTCATTCAGTGCCACTTCCATCACATTTTATTTGTTAGAAGCAAGTCACTGAGGCTGGCCTATATTCTAGACAAGGGGAATGGAAAACTACCATTGATAGAAAGTATATATATAAAAAAAAAAAAATTGGGGGACATGTTACAGTGTTATTCTCCAGTTTCTTTTTATATTTTTTAATTGATTTTTTTTTACAGAGAGAAAGAGGGAGGGATAGAGAGTTAGAAACATCGATGAGAGAGAAACATCGATCAGCTGCCTTTTGCACACCCCCTACTGGGGATGTGCCCACAACCAAGGTACATGCCCTTGACCGGAATCTAACCTGGGACCTTTCAGTCCCCAGGCCGAGGCTCTATCCACTGAGCCAAACCGGTTTCGGCTATTCTCCAGTTTCTTTTAATAATTCAAGTTTTAGCCAAAACCAGTTTGGCTCAGTGGATAGAGAGTCAGTCTGTGGACTGAAGGGTCCCAGGTTTGATTCCGGTCAAGGGCATGTACTATACCTTGGTTGCAGGCACATCCCCAGTGGGGGGTGTGCAAGAGGCAGCTGATCAATGATTCTCTCGTCAATGTTTCTAATTCTCAATCCCTCTCTTTTCCTCTCTGTAAAAAATCAATAAAATATATTTTAAAAATAAATAAATAAAATATTAACATTCTAAAAATAATAATAATAATTCAAGATTTATTCTTTACATGTAGGTGTTTATTTAATTTGGAGTCCACCCTAGTATATGGTGTGAGATAAGGATCCATTTTTCTTCTTCATATAGTAAGCCAGTTTTCCCAAAGCCATGAAGAACAATTAATCCTTTACCCCATGGAATGGCAGTGCAAACTCTATCATTTTGTTATGCTCTATACATGCCTAGGTCTGATTGTAAGTCTGTTGTTTCTTTGGTGTATTAATCTGTTATTGCACCAATACCACACTATTTTTATTATTATGGCTTTGCAGTCTGTCTTCATATTGGTAGAGCGAGCATTTCCCTCTTTCCATTTTAATGTTGACTTAGCTATTTGCACAGCTTTATTCCTCCATAACCTTTTTGGAATAGATTTATCAAGTAGCTTAAAAAATATTTTTATTGAAATTACTTTGGATTTGCTGGCTAATTTGGAAAGAACTGGCATGTGGCTTGCTGGAGGCAAAGACCAACAGTAGTTAGCATAATTATGGGAGAATTCCACTGGAAGGCTAATTGACTTTGACATTCAGCAGGGCTGAAAATCAGCATAATATTGCCCTGTTGGCCAAATGGCTGAAGGCAATCCCCTAACCTGATAACCCTTTTATTGTTTACCAAACTTTACCATTGATATGCCTGGTTGCATTCCTAAATAGGCAAATGTGTATTCAAGTAAATAAAAGCTGATGGGACCAGGTTTCAGAGAGCCTCTCCACTAAAGAAAGGTCTCCACCTGGCTCCCCATGCCTTCTAAATTTGTATTTCCTGTCTAGTGTATTTATTTGTGCATCAGCCCCTTATCCAGACCTTGAGCCCTAGCCACAAATGGATGCGGCATTCACAGTAGCTAATATTAAGCTACCTTATTTAAGGCCATGAATGGTGTCATTTTTTCAAATTATCTTCTATATTCTTTCTAGCATTTAAAATTTTTTCCATGTGTCTGCATCTTTAAGTTGTTTGATAAACTATTGTTTTTATTGCTGTTAAAAACTGTAAAGCCCAACAGGCATAGCTCAGTGGTTGAGTGTCGACCTATGAACCAGGAGTCATGGTTCAATTTTGGTCAGGGCACATGCCCAGGTTGTGGGCTCAATCCCCAGTGTGAGGTGTGCAGAAGGCAGTCAATCAATTATTCTATCTCATCATTGATGTTCCTATCTCTTTCTCCTTCTCCCTTCCTCTCTGAAATCAATTTAAAAAATTTAATTCTTCTTAGAAAAAACTGTACAGTTTTTAAAAATTATATTCAATTGCTTACTACAGTGTTGGTGAATAATACTGATTATTGTAGGTTGATCTTGTATCAACCAGGATAAGAGCCTTCCTGCTTGAAATATAGTGGCAACCATACTTTGGTAAAAACTGCTGTTTGAATTTTAACTCTGCTAAGTCTGGCTCCTGCATCTGATTAAAACATTGAGTACTTACCTCAGCTTCCAGGTGGAGACCTGGAGGCTAAGGCAATTTTCCCTTGCCTGGGACCAGGACCACAGGAGACTGATTCCCACTGACTCAGTAGCTTCAGGGATAGATAACCTTTAGAGACTAACCGCTGAGCTCTGCTTCTGTGTTATCGGTATCGCAAGATAGGGCCACATTCCAATGTCCAGCAGGATGTGACTGGGAACCAAACCTGCAGGCTGTCCCAGTCTTTAGGATTTAGTCTTTAAGATTTAGGAACAAAGGGAAATTCTTATGGTTTAGGCCTTTAAAAAGACTTGCCTACACCTGGAACAGTGCAGTCGTGTGGAGACCACCTGCATGTGGTGCTCTCGCGGCTGTCCTGGCCAGTTTTTATTTCAATAAATCCTTGCCTGCTTTTTTTAATTAATCATCAGCCTCCAGTGGTCTTATTTTGAACCCAGGATTCAACCCCACAACACTGCCCTCTTTATGAGGACAAGAAGTGTTTCCAAGACATTTTAGTCAGTTGTGAATACCAATCATATCATTGATGCAAGCCCATTTCCAATAGTTATTCTTATTTTTAATTGTTTAAAGCATTACAAATAGTAGCACATGTCTTCTTCCTCCACCCCCATTGACCTTCCCACAGCCTCCCCTTACGCCCCCCACCCCGCCCCCACCCCACACATGCCCTCACACCCCGCCCCAGTGTCTTAAGTCCATTGGTTTTGCTTATATGCAACTCCTTGGGTTGACCTCTTACCTCCCCCTCCCAAACCTCCCCTGCCTTCCCGTAATAGTTATTCCAATCAGCAAAGCCGCTGGTGTAGAGCAGAAAGGTCAGTATTTTTTAGTAGTTTCCTCAGAGCCTTCTCTTGTAATTCACTATCTGCTGACCACCCCTGGAGTATCTGACCTTTGGAGTTTAGTTGTAAAACTCAAAACAGGCAGGAGGGGGCACCAAGGCCTCACTTCTACACAAGGAGGGTTACTATATGGTGGCCACCAGGGGGCACTGTCGTTGGATAAGCACTATTGCTTGCTGGGTGCTGTTGAAGACATTAGGAATAGAACCATGTTTGAGGGCAAGCCAGAAGCTAATATTCTAAAAGTGGGGGAATCTAACCAGACGATAAAATGATAGATAATTCAGGGTCTCATAAATTATATGGAGAAAATAAACCAGGGTAACAGGATAATGACTGAGCATAGCTCCTTAAGAGGTGTAAGGACTTCTCTCTGATTACATTTTAATGAGCAGGACTCTGGAAGAGTGCTCTGTGAAGAGGAAAGCTGTTTGTGGATCCTGGAGGGGAAGAGCCAGATGGATGGAGTGGCCAGTGCAGGCAAGGGACAGAGTGGACAGGGAGGAAGGCAGAATGGTGACCATGGAGGGGAGGACTTTGGCTTCTGTTCTGGGGCCAAGGGAAACCTTTGGAGAATTGTGATAGGAAAGATCCCCAAGATAGGCTATTACAGGAACAAGCAAGGTTAGGAAAATGTTCACAATGTCTGTCTGTGTATAGAGGGGAAGCAATATAAGTTCACATTGGTTTGTATTTGCATGAGGATATACCGGGACAATAGCAAGAAAATGTTTAGAACAGTGACCTTTGGAGGAAAGAGAAGAGGGAAAAGGATGGATGGAGACTAATGTAAGAGTGAGAAAAAGCGTCCTCTGGCTGCTGAGTGGAAAGCAGACCCCAGGCCTTCACAGGCAGAGGTTTTTCCATGTTCCAGGGGCGTGGGTTGGTATTCCCAAGGGACAACTTGCTGGCCAGGAATGGGGGTGTAGAAGCAAATGGTCCAGCTCCCTCTCCCTACAATCAGGTTGATAACAGTGCTTATTATGTGCCTATGGTCTGTGCATTTAAGCCTCAACTACCCTGGGAGGTAGATTCTATTATAATCACCTTAATTCTACAAATGTGGAAACAGGCACAGAAAGGTTAAGTGACTTGCTCAATATCACACAGCCAGAAGTAGGAAAAATGGCATTTGAATCTGGGCTCTTACCCATTTCAGTATGCTGCTTCCTAACCCTTTGTTGTAGCCTTATTTTCAGTCAAGTTGTATTGCCCTTTAGATAGGATTTCTCAGATAGGCTGTGAGAAGTTACCAGCACCTTAGTATGAATCAGTCAACCTCTTCCAGCCACTGAACAGCAATCATTGCTATCGTTTACAGGAGTGCTATAGTGTGGGAATAAAATAGCTGGGCTCTGGAGCCTGAAATTAAAGCCCAGAGCCACTTCCCAGCTGTGTGACTTCGGGCAAATGACATCAGTAATCTGGGCTTTCGTTTTTGTGAAGCCCTCCTTTTCCTAATGAGGAAACTGAGAGGCACACCCAGGACTTTGGAACCTGAGTATATGCCGCCTCCACAAAGATGAGGAACCAAAAACAGGTTCTGTGAGAGGGAGTTCAGAGTTCCTTAGGCCTCAGTGGGTGTCCTGGGAGAGGCCCAGGCGCTCAGATGCCAGGAGGTGGGATACCTCCAGTCTCCACACATTCATTCTCTGCACATTTTGTGTGGAGGAAAGGGGGCACTGGAAGCCTGAGGCCTATCTGTGCAGGGACAGCAAGGCCACCCGAAGGGTTGGACAAGCCAGGCCCACCCTGCATGCTCTTCTTCAGGGGCACCTTCTCTTCCTGCCAGATGGGAACTCAGACTCCCTGGGATGGGTGCCTGATCCTGGCCAGGCTGCAGGGTGGCCCGGAGTGGGAACTGCAGCTGGGGCCCCAACTTCAGACAGCAGAGGCAAGACAGGAGATGTGCTTTGTCCCAGGGGTGGGGGGTGGGGGGGAGAAACACACTAGCTCTGGTCCTGCGGGTCCTTGGTGCAACCCCAGCCACACTTCATCTCCTGACTGCACCCAGCTGGGATCACTAGTACACTAGACCTGCTGTTAAACTATTGAAATAGCCCTAGCCGATTTGGCTCAGTGGATAGAGCATTGGCCCACAGACTGAAGGGTCCTGGGTCAAGGGCACGTACCTGGATTGCAGTCTTGATCCCCAGCTATGGTCAGGGCATATGCTGGAGGCAACCAATTGGTGGATCTCTCTCACATTGATGTTTCTCTCTCTGTATCTCTCCTGCTCCCTTCCACTCCCTCTTAAATATCAATGGGAAACATCCTCCAATGAGGATTAAAAAAGAATGAATTTTTTTTTTAAGTACTGACATACCTTTCAATTTTTGGTCAATAGTCACTACCCATGTCTGATGCTCAGGCTCCTGCCCTGGGACCCTTCAGGTCTCCCCATGCCCCAGCCCAGGGGCTCTCCTGATGGACCCCTGGGAGACTTGCCTATTCTGATTGGTGGAGGGCCCTGCCAATATTTATCTTTCCTGGCTCAGCATCAATGTCAATTCCCACACACACAGGTTCCAAGTCCTCAGATATGGATATCCATTTCACACAAATGCCTATGCATCCTCCGAAGCCCTGCCTCAATGGGACTTTCTTCAGGAAGCCCTCCAAAAACTTACCACCCCCAGCATGACAGGTGCATCCCACTCTCAGGGCTCCCAGGTATCTTGGACCGTTCACCCCTTTGTTCTAATCTTCTGCATCAGTGTGTGAGCACCTTGACTCCAGGGGCCATATTCTTCTCCTCTTTGTGGTCTCAATTTCAATGACCATGTCAAGTACACAATAAGTGCTCAATAAAATTCATGGCATGATGACTGTTCATGATGTGTTGTGGTGATAGCAGGCATATTTGGTCCTGTGCAGGCCATCATTCCCATAGGAGCTGGGTGCCTTCTGTACACTAGGGCCTTGGCAGCTGGGACGGGCCAAGGCTGGGGGAGGGGAGGACAGGATGTGAGTCCCGGGGGTGGAAGGTCAGCAGAGCCTGTTCTCATGCTCTCTGGCCGCTGAGGAGTGATTCTCCATCTGTGTGGGCCAGCTGTGGGTGCTGGACACAAGGAGACCAGCAGGAAAGGAAGATTTTAGGAGTGGAGCTAGGGGAAGCCTGGAGTGACCAAGGAGAGGAAAAAGGCACTCAGTGTTACTGTTACAGAACCATTAAATACTACTTATAAACGAGCCAGGAGGGCACTAGGAAGTGGGGGCTAAGGGGCCTCTGCGGCCAGAGAGTGTCAGGGCGGCAAGGTCCGGGCCCGGTCTTGGAGGGGGCTCAGGCTTCTGTCACCGGAGGGGCTGGGCTGGCGGAGGCCGGGCTGCTTGTGGAGGCCTCGCAACTTCACCAGCAGCTCCTGGACGAAGTCCTGAGGACAGGGTGGAGGGTGTTGAGAATAGGGGGAGGGGTGGGGCCCTGCCCAGCCCAGCCCCTCTGACCTGACCCCTTCCTTCTTCCAGGTCAGTGAGAGGAGGTGGAGGTGAAGTTAGGGAAGAGGAGAGGCCATAAAGAGGAAGAAGATTGGGGTGGGAGGGGAAGAGAGGAGACAGAGATGGGAGAGGGCAAAGAAAGAAAGAGATATAAGGAATGAGAGAGATGGAGACACAGAAAGCAAGACAGGGAGCTATAGAGATAGATAAGGATAGAGAGACAAGGAGAGAGATGGAGACAGAGGCCAGAACACAGAACAGACAGAGATGCAGAGAGAGAGAGAGAGTCAGAGAGAAAGACAAAGGGACAGAGAAAGAAACAGAGCCACAGAGACATTCAAGATGTTTCCCAGGCCAAGAGATCATCAGAAGGGTCCTCAGGGACAGAGCCTGAGCCTGCAGAGCAGCAGACGCACAATCTCCCTCAGGCAGCCAGAGCTAGTTAGAGAAACATGAATATTTTTCCCTTTTAAAGCAGAGAAGGAAGTGGGAGGGGTTGGGCTGCTCAGCTTCAAGGCCTGGAAAGATGGGGGGGAAGGGGGACAAAGGGGGCGGGGACGCAGAGATGTGGAAGGGAGCCCCAGGGTGGGGAGACAGTAACAGGGAGAGGAGGGAGGGAAGCAGACAGAGCATAGCCGAGGTACAAAAACTGGAGACAGATGGGGAAGCTCTCAGAGGAGAGGAGATAATGGAGGCCCAGTGGCAGATGGGAAAAGAGGAGAAGATAAAAGACACCACTAGAGAGAGAAAAGGGTTCCCCAGAATTCCCTCTGCTGGTCCTGGATGGCAGCTTTCCCCTGCTCCCCAGACACCCCCCTTCCCCATGAGGATGCAGGGGGCCAGAACAGGGCCTGTAAGGGGGAACGGAAAAACTCACCTCTGTGGGGTTCGCGCAGGATTTCAGGAGCCCCTAAACCCCCACCCACGCAAAAAAGAAGAAAAAAAAAGTAAATAGTAAATGACTAACAACACCTCTGCCCCTCCAGTTCCTTCCCTTACTAACAAAGCCCCAAGCAACAAGACAATGAAGTCAGACTCCAAGGTCCCACCTGTCTTTAAGGGGAGACACAGTCTGAGGGCAGGTTGAGGTGAGTCACACAGCATTTCCTGCCTCTAGGAGAAAACAGGCCATAAGAGCCGAACTGCCCACTTGCTATGACTCCCAGCTCCGCTCCTCCTGAGCTGTGGGACCCTGGGCAAGTGATTACATCTCCTGGGGTTCACATTCACCATCTGGAAAATGGAGAATAGTGTCTACTTCATAGAGTTAAATAAGATAATAAGTGTAGCCCTGGCCGGCTTGGTTAAGTGGATAGAGCATCGGCCTGTGGACTGAAGGGTCCCGGGTTCGATTCCAGTCAGGAGCACATGCCTTGGTTGTGGGCTCTATCCCCAGTGGGAGGCAAGCAGGAGACAGCTGACCAATGATTCTCTCTCATTGATTTTTCTATCTTTCTATCCCTCTCCCTTCCTCTCTGAAATCAATAAAAAATATATATATATTTTTTAAAAAGATAAGTGTAAAGCAATTGAAATAATTCCAAGTACATAGTAAAGACTCAATAAACATGGTAACCATTGCTGTGAATCCTAGGGAGGGGCGTGGTGGAGGACTGGGGGGCAGCTCTCCCCTCCACCTACCTGGATTTTCTGGCTTCTGTCCTCTTCACTCTCTAATTCCAACAGCTCGTCAATGTTGACTTCATCAGGCATCTCTGCCTCCTAAGGCAGGGAGAAGAGAAAGCTGGTCAGGCGCCCTTTCCCCTCCCTCCCCTGCTTTTGTCCAGGGGCTCTGTAGGAGCCAGGCCCAAGGGCCCAGCTGGCGGATTCCGGAGCAGTAATGTGGCAGTCAGGGACAGCACCGCCAAGGCGGGACATCTGGGTGTTGGGGGTAGGAGTGACAGATGAGTTGACAGAGGCCCAGGGCCTGTGCCAGCTCAAATGCCTGGACCCCTGGGTCCCAGGGACCTCAGGGCTGTCATGGGTCTCTCTGCTTGGCCCCAGTTCCCACAGCGGGTAAACAGGCCTGGTGGAGTTTTGGAATGTCAGATTCTGGGACTCAGGAGAGGGGCTGGCTCTGCCCTTGCAAGGAAAAGTCTGAGAGTTAGGTGTGGGGGAGGGGAGCTAGGGGAGCTGCCGCCAGAGCCTGCTAGGGTTGGCCCCTTGCCCCAGGCGACAGGAAGGAGCACAGGGGGTCAAGTGCAGCCTCCTGGGCTCAAGGAGATGGCCACCAAGCTCCTCTTCCACAAAGTAGGTAGAATGAGCCACGAGTCTAACTTTAAGCAACTAAGAAGGGGACTCATAATGGCCTCTTGGGCCAGAGGGCCAACCTCAGGCTGGCTCAGTATCCCTGCTGGGGACAGAACCCAGCAGTCTGAGCACGAGATCTCTGAGTCTACAGATGTTTTCTTCCCTCACCCAAAGTTCTGCTGACTTTACTGCAGCCTTCAGGAGTGGGTGTTCAGGAAAGGCATGGAGTATATAAGTGTGTTACACACCTGTGGGTGCCCCTGTGCTGGGGGCTGGGGCCAGCATGATGGTGCAGAGGTATGTGGCATCATGTGCATGGCCTGCACAGGGGCCTGTGGTCCTATGGGTGTAAAGTGTGTGGCTCTGGCTTACTGTGTTTTCTCATGATCATGTATTACAGACAGCCATAGTGCCCACCGCCTGAGGGTGACCTCTAGGATATCACTTACCACTAGCAACTGGACTTCACTGTCATCTGTACAAGCCCATTTGTGTCTGAGAACAGAGGGACCTCATGTCACTGTGAGGGGCCATGGCTTCTACCATCTTCACACTGTGTGGAGGATTTCTGCCTCCTGTGTGTCTGTGTAATCCTGTGATCATCAGGAACCAGAGCTGTGTCCCCAGCATCTGTGTTGTACAAAGTATGACTTCCATCAGAGGCTCCAGTGAATGCAAGACTATAGTTCATGCTCTGTGTGCCCAAGGGCAGCTACAGTTTCTGCCATTTCTGTGTCCACATGTACCTACACCTTCTGTAGTTTACTGTTCTCTATCTCGGTGAAACTGTTATTTCTGTCTTTTTTGCTTTTGTTTTTTCAATCCTCACCCAAGGACATGCTTAGCAAAAGTGAGAGCAAGAGAGACAGACATCGATGTGAGAGAGAAACCTCAATCAGCTGCCAGTAAGTGTTCTGATCAGGGATTGAACTCTCAACCCTGGTATGTGCCCTGACAGACAATCAAACTGGCAACCTTTCAGTGCACTGGATGATGCTCCAACCAACTGAGCCACTCCGACTAGGCTCATTTCTGTGGTTTTATGCCTGAGTGCCTGTAGCATACAGTATGTCCTGTAGTTATTGTTTTTGCCTTTAGGGAGTAACGGTATGATTTAGTTGTAATGGTTGTAGCTTGTACTATGAGTTGATACAGCTTGAGGGTCTGTGTATGGCTGTTGCTTTGCTCACTGTGCCTGTGAGTGGCTATAGCTTGCCACTGTGAACGGCTGTCACTATTGTTGCTTCCTTTGCTATGTATCTCTGGGTGGTTATAACTCCCCGGTCGTCATGTCTATGTTTGGCTTTAAGACATCCCCTCCCCCCACCCTTTCTCCAGATATGGCTGCTCCGACTCCTCAACTTTGCCTCTTCACCCCCAAGATGGTAAACCCCTGGCCCTCCCCAGATGTTTGGTCACATCTCAGGTGATTCAAGTGTGTGTCTCTGTGTCCACAAGCAGAGTGCCATCGACGATGGATGGCCAGGCCAATAAGTGCAATGAGTGCCCGACCCCTTGGCGTGCGTGTGCAGCAGCCAGCACAAGCAACCAAAGACCCCGACGTCTTCACGCCCCTCCCAGTCTCACCTGGCCGCGGTATAGCTCCTCCAAGCGCCCGTCTATCCACTTCTCCACGTCCAGCCGCCGCTGCAGCTCCCGCCGGTCGTACTTAACTGTGACACGCGCGTGTCGTTTCTGCAGCCCCCCTGGACTGCCCCCCGGCCCGCGGGCCCGCGACGGAGCCTGCAGCTTACTCAGCACCCTCTTGCCCAGCCGCTGAGCTGCCATCGCGTCCCGGCCCGGACCCTGCCGCGCAGTGAGCCTTCGCCTAGCGCCCCGGGGGCCCTCTTACGCGGCGGGGCGGGGTGGGGCGGGGCCGGCGGGGGCGGGGGCTCGGACTCGCTCGGGGCCCACCCCGCCCCAACCTCCCCCGGCCTCAGTTTTCTCTCTGGCCGCTGCGCTGGTGTAAAGCCGGTAGCCGGCAAGGCCTCGGGTAAGGGTAGGGTCTGTGAGCCTCTGGCCAGGCAGGGCGAATGGGGCTCCAGGCCACTGGATCACAGGATCGGGGTACCAAGACAGACTCAGGGAACCCGCCTCTTGGCGCCTTCTGGCGGTTGCAAGGAACGATGCAGGAGGCCCATGCCATCCTTCTTTGCTCGGGTACAATCCATAGTACTCACTGTACATCATTTGTTCGTTGCTTCATTTATTCACTCATCCATGCATTCATTCGTCCATTTATTTGCTCTACAAATACTGAGTGTCTATAACAGGTCAGTGAACAAGAGACAAGCCCAGTCCTCATGGAGTTAGCATTCTTTGGTGGAGACAGGCAGTAAACATATAAGTACAGTATATTACAGAGTTTCAGAATATGATAAATTCTATGGAGTTGCAATTTTAGCAAGGGTGACAGGAAACGTCCAAGAAAGATACCTTAACACTTAATTTTGGCTATGTCCCTCCCCTGCTTAAAACTATCCATAAGTAGGCAAATATCTTAGATATCGTCAACATAAGAAACATCAGCGGAGACCCGGAAACCGGTTTGGCTCAGTGGATGGAGCGTTGGCCTGCGGACTGAAGATTCCTGGTTCGATTCCGGTCAAGGGCATGTACCTTGGTTGCGAGCACTTCGCCAGTGGGGTGTGTGCAGGAGGCAGCTGATCGATGTTTCTAACTGTCCCTCTCCCTTCCTCTCTGTAAAAAAAAAAAATCCATAAAATAAAAATAAAAAAGACACATCAAAGGTGCTAGCTGGGTAACTCAGAGCATTATCCCAATAATTCAAGGTTGCCGGTTCCACCCCGGATCAGGGCACATACAAGAAGCAATCAATGAATGCATAAATAAGTGGAACAAATCTATGTTTCTTCTCTCTCTGTCTCTGAAAAAAAATGAATCAATAATTTTTTTTAAAAAGTGTTCAAACCTGTAGAGAATTTTTAGAAAATATATTTCATTGATTTTTTTACAGAGAGGAAGGGAGAGAGATAGAGAGTTAGAAATATGGATGAGAGAGAAACATCCATCAGCTGCCTCCTCCACTGAGCCAAACAGGTTTCGGCCTGTAGAGAATTTTTATGAGTTTGAGCCACACTGAGGACTTATGCCAGGGAGCAAGATATTAAATGCTTCAGAGAATAACAGTTTTGCATTTCTTTCATACATTTAAAAGATTAAGGAGGGAACTAAGGAAGATAATGTGAAGTTGGGAAAAAGCAATGCAAGCACTGGATTACAGGATAGTTCTCTTGAGGGTGGTTAAGTTTATATCAAAGATGGACAGAAACAATGGACAGAGCTTGCTTAAGGCAAAGATAACTTTTTACTAAAAAGTTATAGAACTGGGCCTCTCTACCCATAATGACCAGCCCAGTTAGAAATTTATGATCAAATTACACTGTGAGGTTGGTTTTTTCCACAGATGATATCCAATTTATGTATTTTTTTCTTTGTTGCTTGGGCTTTTGGTATAATACTGTGGACTAAAAGAAGGGAAGGGGATATAGAAAGTAACCTCACAGGTTGATCTGGTCATAAATTCCTAACTGGGCAGGTCATGGTGGATAGTTAGGCTCAGGCCTATAACTGTCTAATAAAAGGTTTATCTAGTCCTAACCATTTGGCTCAGTAGATAGAGCGTCAGCCTGAGGACTCAAGGGTCCCAGGTTTGATTCCAATCAAGAACATGTGCCTTGATTTTGGGCATATCCCCAGTAGGGAGTGTGTAGGAGGCAGCTGACTGATGTTTCTCTCTCATCATCAATGTTTCTATCTCTCTCTCCCTTTCCCTTCCTCTCTGAAATCAATAAAAATATATTTTAGCAGAGACCGGTTTGGCTCAGTGGATAGAGCATCGGCCTGCAGACTGAAAGGTCCTGGGTTCGATTCCAGTCAAGGGCACGTACCTTGGTTGCAGGTATATCCCCAGTAGGGGGTGTACAAGAGGCAGCTGGTCAATGATTCTCTCTCATCGATGTTTCTAACTCTCTATCCTTCTCTCTTCCTCTCTGTAAAAAATCAATAAAGTATATTTTTTTAAAAAGTATATATATATATATATATATATATATATATATATATATATTCTAAAAAATAAAAATGGACAAGATCTGAATAGACATTTCTCTAAAAAATATATATGAAAGATAGCATTGTTCAAAATAGTCAAAAGATAGAAATAATCCAGCCCATCAACTGATGAATGGATAAATAAAATGTGATATAGCCATACAATAGAACATTATTTATTAATAAAAAGAAATTAAATATTAATACATGCTACAACATGGATGGACCTTGAAAACACACTAAGTGAAAAAAATCCAAACACAAAAGGCTATATGTTGTATTACTATTTATATGAAATGTTTAAGTTGCTTGGGGCTAAGAGAATTGGGGTGCAGGAGGAATGACGGCTAAAGAATGTGGCATTTCTTTTGTTCTTTTTTATTCTTTCTTTTGTTTTCTTGAGGTCCATTAAATTTTCTAAAATTATGTGATAGTTGCACAACTCCATGAATATACAAAAAAAATTGAGTTGTACACTTTAAAAGGGTGAATTGTATGATGAGTTATATCTCAATAAAGCCCTCATATTTAAAAAGAAAAAAAACTGTCCATAGCTCTTCATTGCCCTGAGGCTAAAGGCCAAGCTCCTTCCTTTACACTCAGAGCTCCAGGCATGGTTCTGTTCCAGCAAGTTTGCACTGGCAGTTCCCTCTGCCGGGAAAGCTCTTCCCCAGAATGATATCCACAAGTCTCACTCCTACATCTTCCTCAAATGTCATCTGTTCAGTGAGGTCTTCTCTAGCTACCCTGTTTTTACATGTTTTATTTATTGTCTGTTTTCCAACTAGTGGTGTCCCAAAAGGAGGGCAATGTGAGTGGTCCACCTTGGGTACAGGCAATAAGTGATATACTGTCTGTAGAGAACTTGAAAATAATAAAAATGACCAAAAGCCTTTATTATACCATGCGCTGAAAATTCTATACAGTATCAGTGATAAAATGATCCTCCCACCTCCCAGGAAAAGAAAATTTTTTGTTGTTCTATTTACTAAACAGTTACTATAGAAATTTAAAAATACTTACGTAGGTAAGCTTCAAATTAGACTTTTTATTACTCTATTCTTTAGCAAACATTGTATTTGTATTTATTTTCTATTGTTGCACAATAAATGACTACACACATTTATTACCTCATAGTTTCTGTGGATCAGTTCAGTTATGGCTTTGCTGGGGCCCTCTGCTCCAGAATAACCAGTTTGCAATCCAGGTATCAGCTAAGGCTGTGGTCTCATAGAGGCTCAACTGAGGAAAGATTTGTTCTAATAACTTGAGGGATTTGGTCTTCATATTACTACTGGCTGTCCATGCGGTTCCTCTTATTTTTTTTTTCATTCTTCTAAATGTTTTATTTTTATTTATTTTTAAAAAATAAATCTTTATTGTTCACATTATTACAAATGTTCCTCATTTTACCTCCCTCCATTGCTCCCCTCCACCAGGTTCCCACCCCACCCTCTGCCCTTTCCCCACCCCCCATTGAACTCATCCAGAGGTGCACAGTTTATGTTCAGTCTCTTCCCACTCCCCTTACTCCCCTCCCATTCCTCTGATTCTATTATATTCACCAGTTAATATTATTCATCAGATTTTTTTTAATTCCCTTGGTTTTTAGATTCACTTGTTGATAGTTACATATTTGTTATTCATAATTTTTATCTTTATTTTTTTTCTCTTCTGAAAGAACACCTTTCAGCAATTCATATAATTCTGGTTTGGCAGTGATGAACTCCTTTAGCTTTTTTTTTTTTTATTAGTGAAGCTCTTTATCTGGCCTTCGATTCTGAGTGATAGCTTTGCTGGATAGATTATCTTTGGCTGTAGGTTCTTACTATTCATCACCTTGAATATTTCTTGCCATTCCTGTCTGGCCTGCATGGTTTCTGTTGAGAAATCAGCTGACAATCGTATGGGTGCTCCTTTATAGGTAACTACCTGCTTTGCTCTTGCCGCTTTTAATATTCTCTCTCTGTCTTTTGCTCTTGGAATTTTAATTATGATTTGTCTTGGTGTGGTCCTCTTTGGCTTCCTTTTGTTTGTGGTTCTGTGCACTTCCTGGACTTGTAGGTCTAATTCTTTCACCAGGTGGGGGAAGTTTTCTGTCACAATTTCTTTCAGTATGTTTTCGGTATCTTGCTTTCTCTCTTCTTCTGGGACCCCCATAATTCTGATGTTGGTTTGCTTGAAGTTGTCCCAGAGGTTTCTTATACTATCTTCAACTTTCTGGATTCTCTTGTCTTCTTGCTTCTGTGGAGGAGTGTTTTCTGGCTCTTTATGTTCCAAATCTTTGACTTGATTCTTGTGATCTTCCATTCTGTTTTTAGGACTCTGTATAATATTTTTTATTTCAGACAATGTATTCTTTATTTCTTGTTGATCCCTTATTATTTCTAGTTGATCCCTTTTCATATCCTCATAGGTCTCATTTATTTTATCAGCCTTTTCTAGGAAATCCTTGAAAAACCTTATAAGCATGGTTTTGAACTCTATATCCAGTCTCTTTTTGTCCTCTATTTCTTTCGTTTGTGATCTGTTTCCTTGTCTCAGCATTTTCCAGCTTCCCTGAGTTGGTAGCCTTAAAAGTCTCTGTGTTCAGCTTGGATGGGGCAGAGTTTCAGGGTGGAGGCACTTCTGAGAGAAAGGTGCCCTCGAGTTTTGCCCACTATCAAATAGTCTAGGCTCTCCCCCAATGAGCCCAGAACTGGGCTCAGTTGAAAGTGGGGTTGGAAGTGGAGTTCAGAGCAGTCTGGAGCTTTTGTCTCCTTCCCACTAGGGCAATCCCGTGGCACAGCCAACCGTCCCTTCTCTGCGCTCAATGTGCGTGCCTCCGGGACTGCCTTTCGCAACTCCCCTGAGATACCACTTTACAGCCCAGGCTCCCTCTGTATGAGCCTGGGTCCCCAGGGTCTGGCCTAGAACTGGGGTTCATTGCAATCAGAACTGGGGTTCAGCACATTCCGGAGCTTTTATCTCCTTCTTGCTAGGGAATGCCAGCCAGGCACTCAGCCTCCCCCTCCTTTCTGGCTCCGTCCTCTCAGCGTGCACAACGTGTATCCATACCTTAGGCTTTTACAGCTCCTCTGCTTTTTCTTCTGGTTTTCTCTTTCCTTCTAGTTGTAGAATTTCCAGTCAGTCGACTTTCCTGTAGTTCTGGGTAATGTCCATTTTGTATTTTAGTTGTATTTTATTGAAATTGTTGTGTGAGGCTGCAATTAGGTGTTACCTATGCTGCCATCTTGGATTCTCCTAAAGTCCATGTGGTTCCTCTTAGCTCCTCGAGGCCATTTATACTTACTTGCTGTGTGGTCCTCTCCATAAGTCCTCTCACAATGTAGTAAATTATTTCAAAGCCAGCAAGGAGATTTCCTCTCTCCAGTTCATTAACATGGGGTTTTACATAATGTAATGTAATCATGAACCTTCTTTGCCATATTCTAGTGGTTACAACAAGCCACAGGTTCTGCTCACACTTGAGGGGAGGGGATTATACAGGCCATGAACATGAGGGCTTCCCAACATCTATTTGCCACAATGTTCTACAGGGAAACAAATACAGATATACCTTGTTCTTATCTATTTGTTTGTTTTGTTTTGAACTTCGCTTTATTACACTTCACAGATGTTATTTTTTTTTTTTTTTTTTACAAATTGAAGGCAAGACCCTCCACCAGAAAAAAATGATTACAACTTCCTTTTACTTGCTTTATTGCAGTGGTCTGGGACCAAATCCAGAGTCTCTCCTAGGTTGGCCTGTATAGAGAATTCCCAGAGTTAACCTCTAACACCTAAAGATTCAGCTTTATGGTCCATTTTGAAAATAAGTTCATAATAATTTAGAATCATTTAGGTTTGTATCAGGCACAGCTTGAGTCTCTAATTTCTGTGATTCTACATATTCTTGAATTTAAATAACAGATTAGAAATTAGAATGATAGCCAAAACCGGTTTGGCTCAGTGGTAGAGTGTAGGTCTGCAGACTGAAAGTTCCCAGGTTTGATTCCGGTAAAGGGCATGTACCTTGGTTGCAGGCACATCCCCGGTAGGCAGGAGGCAGCTGATCGCTGTTTCTCTCTCATTGACATCTCTAGCTCTCTATCTCTCTCCCTTCCGCTCTGTAAAAAATCAATAAAATAGCTGGGACTGGTTTGGCTCAGTGGATAGAGCGTCGGCCTGCGGACTGAAAGGTCCCAGGTTTGATTCCGGGCAAGGGCATGTACCTTGGTTGCGGGCACATCCCCAGTAGGGGCTGTGCAGGAGGCAGCTGATCGATGATTCTCTCTCATCGATGTTTCTAGCTCTCTATCCCTCTCTCTTCCTCTCTGTGAAAAATCAATAAAATATATTTTAAAAAATCAATAAAATATATTTTAAAAAATCAATAAAATATATTTAAAAAAAAGAAGAAGAAATTAGAATGATAGCACTATGATCCTAAAGATGAAGAAATTCTTCAGCCACTCTATTCCTTTGGAGTTTTTGTATTTAAATTTTAAAATAGTGAATCATGGTATGAACTGCAAGGTATAATATTTTTATTTGGTAAATGCAAATTTTTATTCATACATGAAATATTCTTTGAGTAATATGTCTAAAATTGAAGTCTATTCATTTTCTATTGTTAATTTTAAAATGAAATAACAGCCGAAACCGGTTTGGCTCAGTGGATAGAGCGTCGGCTTGGGGACTGAAGGGTTCCGGGTTCCATTCTGGTCAAGGGCATATACTTTGGTTGCCGGCACATCCCCAGTAGGGGGTGTGCAAGAGGCAGCTGATCGATTACTCTCTCTCATCGATGTTTCTAACTTGCTATCTCTCTCCCTTCCTCTCTGTACAAAATCAATAAAATATATTAAAATAAATAAATAAAATGAAATAACAAATAAAATAATTATTAAAATAATTTTCTATCAAAGAGCAGGAGCCGATACCAGTTTGGCTCAGTGGATAGAGCGTTGGCCTGTGGACTGAAAGGTTCGATTCCAATCAAGGGCATGTACCTTGGTTGCGGGCACATTTCGGTGGGGGGTGTGCAGGAGGCAGCTGATTGATGATTCTCTCTCATCGATGTTTCTAACTCTCTATCCCTCTCTCTTCCTCTCTGTAAAAAATCAATAAAATATATATATTTTTTTTTAAAAAGAGGAGGTGTAGTAAAAAAGTTAGTTCCACCACTGTTCCCAACAATATAAAAGGAGTTCCAAAAAGCACAAATTTTGCTGTTTGCTGTTGTATCTTCTTAAGCATTTACAACAGTACCTGACTCACAGTGGTTACTCAATGAATGTACCGAAGGAAGGAATAGATGAATAGATGAATGAATGAATGAATGAATGATGCCTGTGCCTCCTCATCAGCCTCACATCTTACTATAGTCCTTTCAGTCTTCTTGTTCAAGCCTGGGCTTAGTGGGATAGGGGAAGGGGTGGAGTGCTCAGGTGCTGGAGAGATCTTTGGGCTCTCATTATGAATCTTGATCTGGAGTCCCAGGACCTCGCTGCAAGATTAAAGAAGATGGCTGGCATAAAACTTTAAGGTAAACACCATTTTACCCAATTAAGGCTCTTTACATGTCAGGGGTGGGCAAAAATAGGTTTATAATAGGTAAGTACAGAAAACAGTTTATTGTATTATTTATTTTGTCCACCCCTGTATTAATATGTCAGGAGGGAGGCTGACTAGTGGGAGTGGCCCTGGCTCCTATAACATACTGTTGTCTTTCTTAACTTGGGTTGTTTTTGTTTTGTTTTGTTTTTTTTTTTTTTTTTTTTTTTTTTTTTTTTTTTTTTTTTTTTTTTTTTGCTTTGCTGTTATAATTCCTGGAATGTTTGTCCATTGTCTCTCTTTTAATTTGTCAGTGTTCATTTTTAAAACCACCTCCTCATGGGTCCTCCTCCACTACCCAGCTCAGTAGGTCTCTGGTCTCCTTTATTTTCCTCTTTTTCTATATGCCTGTCCCACTCCATCCTCCTTTTGAGATTCTCTTCCAGGAAGCCAAGTTGCGTCAGGTACTTCCTCTGGGCTTTCCTTCTTTAGGGGCTGATTACTCTGCCTGTGCTTCCCTATCGCTGCCCCATATCCCAGTCTGGTGAATAATTTGTCTACTTCTCAGGACAGAGAACCATAGAAGCTAGTGTTCATTCATAAGTCTGTCACCTCCTCCGGGGAAACCCTTCTTCACACTGAAGCGGGGATTTGTCTGGGTTCCCATCATTCACCACCCCAGCTCATGATCACTTGGCCTGTGCTTCCCCAATCACTCTGCCCTGTGGCTGCTCCTATCTGGAGACGCAGGAACTAGTCTGACGTGGTCAATGCTGCATTACCAAGTTCCGACTAGGCGCTTAGGGAACGTCGAATTTAGAAAAAGGAAAAAAAAAAAATGCTCTTCTTCAAAGGCAGGCTGAATTGAGGCGGGCAAAAAGCCAGATTTCTAGGAAGAGTGTGTGTGCGCCCTCTGCTCCCACTTGGAGTTGGGCGAAGGTACTAGGTCATCACCTACCGGCCCGGGGAAAGGGTAGCAGGAAGCCTGAGCTCTGCCGGCAGGCGCCTACCGGCAAGCCAGGCTTTACCCGGGGCGGAGCCCACGTGAACCTGGGCCCTTTCCCCAGCGCCGGGGGCGGACCCAGGTGCGCCGAGGGAGGAGGAAACCGCGCAGGTGCCTGCTCCCTGCGCCTGCGCCAGGTGCGCCCGCCCCCTCCCAGGCGCCACGGCCACCTTAGACGTCTCCTTCCAGGCGGCCGCCATCGGCTCCAGTCCCCACCGAGCCATTGCCGTGTGGTGGGCTCTGAACGGTGGACAGTCGCTGTGTGTTACTGGGGGCCACGGGGCGAGTGAGGAGCGTTCTCCCGCGTTGTGGGCGTAGGCGATAGAGAAAAGGGCTTTCTTCCGGAGACTTCGGCGCCAGCACCAGTGCCGGCGCCCGCGCAGCCCCTCTTCGAGCGTCCGCACCTGCCCGCGAGGGGCTCCAGTGCGCGTGCGCAGCAAGGGGCTTCTCGCACCTGATCGCGAGACCCCAACGGCCGGCGGCTGGAGGCTTCGCCGCGCGCGGCCGGTGGAGCTAGTCATGGCGCAGCTGTGTGGGCCGAGGCGGTGCCCGGCGCTCCTCGCCCTGCTGGCATCGTTGCTCCTCTTCGGGGTCGCTGCGGCCGACGGAGAACGTGACGTCCACGGTGAGTGCCCGGGCGGGTCTCCAGGGAGGAGTGGGTGGCCGAGAGGCCGAAGACGAGACGTTAGGGGCAGGATGTGGGGCGGGGGGTAAGTTGGATCCGAGAGGCCCTGGACAAGGTCTGAGTGGGGAGAACTGGCGGGGGAGGCGGGGGGCGACGTGGTGAAGCTCACAGCGGGTGTGGTGGAGCCCCCTGGGCGAGTGAGCCGGCTCAGAGAAGGGGTTTGGCAGCTCTGGGGAGTGAGGCCGGCGGAGGATCCGCGCTGAGAAAGTTTCCAGTGGGTGAGGGAAGGGACCAGCGCGGCCCCTCCCTGTGGCAGGAAGGGGTGAGCCCCCCCCCCCCCCCCCCAGGCCTGCCGCTTCCTGGCGCAGAAAGTCCCAAGACTCAGGAAAGCTTCGGAGGCCTGGGAGGAAGGGTTAGTGACCTGGTGGCAGTTTGCTTCTGGAAGCAGGCTCCACCCCCACCCTCTTCTGATCTTGGACATCAGCCTCCTGAGAAACCTTTCTGGTTCAGCTGCAGTGGAGCGCCTCCAAGAAGGAAGGTGATTCTCAGTGAAGTCAACAGGAAGGAGAAGAAAAGCAAAAGTGTTGGAGGGGAGAAATTTTGTCAGATGCCACGGTATAAGAAGAGTATTGGTTGAAACATTGTCCTGTACACCAAAAGTTGCGAGCTCGATTCCTGGCCAGGGCACATACCTAGGTTGCGGGTTTGATTCCCCTCCCCCAACACCTCTCCTCCTCCTCGGGCTTGTGCGGGAGACAGGGGATGTTTCTCTCTCCTTCGATGTTTCTCTTCCTCTCCCTCCCTCTCTACAATCAATAAAAAAAATGTCTTCAGGTGAGGATTTAAAAATAGAATAATATTGGTTGTGAGGAGGTAGGCTTAGATTTATTAAGAGGTTCGGATTAAAACCTCTCCACTCTTAAAGAAGTTTAGCTTGAAAGGTCTTTTTGAACAGGTGTTGTTAGAACCTTAACTTCTTAAGACAAGCACAAGTGGGCTTTGAAAATAACTGTTGGAAGAATTCATTGATTCAGCAAAATTTTTTGAGGCCTTACTATGTGTCAGGGACAGTGCTTGTGACTCAGACAAGCCACAACTCTGCACTCCCAGGATTTATAATCTGGTGGGAGAGACAGTGGGTAAACATTTAAATAAAGAGCACTCATCACAATATTAAATTACTAAGAACAAACAGGGTGAAGTACACAAATGAGGTGAAATAAGATGATGGGGGCCACTCTCCCCCCCCCCCCCCCCCAGTATCACCTAAAATTTTATTCTCTATGATTTTTTCTCTATGAGAAAAAAGCAACAGGTTCCAAACTTCATTTTTCCCCCTAGTTCCGACTAGGCGTTCCCTAAGTGCCTAGTCGGAACTATTCAGATTCCATGTGTATATTTTGAGGCAATTTGCTTCTCTTCCCATGCTTTCTCTATGACTCGGATATATAAAAATCTATGTTCCTGTGCTTCCTCTCCTAGTCTTTTATTTATTTATTTTTATTTTTAAAAATATGTATATTTTATTGATTTTTTTTTTTTTTTTTTTACAGAGAGGAAGGGAGAGGGATAGAGAGCTAGAAATATCGACCAGCTGCCTCCTGCATACCCCATACCGGGGATGTGCCCACAACCAAGATACATGCCCTTGACCGGAATTGAACCTGGGACCCTTCAGTCCGCAGGCCAACGCTCTATCCACTGAGCCAAACCAGTTTCGGCCTCTCCTAGTCTTTTATATCCTTCAGCAAGATTGTGTTCTTAGAATTGTGCCACCCTTCCATACCCAACCCCTCTCAGGTGGGTGCCTGGCATGTGCTCCTTGTAAGATCCATATAAAAATATGTCTGATAAAAATATGTCACTTCGGTTCGGTAGTCAGGGGAGATCTCTCTGAGGAGGGCCACATCTGAGCTCTAAGATAAAAAGTGAGGAGGTGACAGCCACACAAAAACCTTAGGGCTGAATGTCCAGTTGGAAGAAATGGAGTACAAAGGCTTTGAGCCTGGAACACACATGATGGTTTTGAAGAAAAAGACCAGGAGAGCTAGCCAGCCAGTGTGTGTGGCTGGATCAAAAAAGGAGGAAGGGAGAATTGGAGGAGTATGTATGTGAAATGAGAGAAATAGGCAGGAGCCAGTGGCTTTGGGTGTAAAATGTGCAATAAGTCATCACCTGCAGTCATTTCTGAAAACTTAATTTCCCTTTGCCTGAGGCAGAAGGGGAGGGGGGGATGGGTATGTCAAGGGCTCAGCTCTAGAGGAATAAGAATTAGGAACGCATTATTCTTATTCTTTGTTCATTATTCTTGCAGTCTGAACCAGGATTTGTCAGCCCTTCTGGACTTTTGTAGATGAATTAATTATGTTAAGGATGTATAGTACCTTCCAGTTACCTGGCATGGACTTTATCAAAACCGAGTTTGGGACTAACATCTATTGTTTACTCTGCGCCTGTATGTCAGGGGAACCTTTTTTCTGCCAAGGGCCATTTAGATATTTATATCATTAGAGGGCCATACAAAAGTATCAAATTAAAAACTAGCCTGCAACATTTGGTCAAACATTTAATTAATTTACCCCTAATGCCTTGGCAGGGTCAGACCAAATGATTTCACTGGCCTGACGCTCTCCACCCCTGCTGTATGTGTTATTTAATTCTTGAGACAACTGTGGTGTGACATACCGATCTTATCTAAGGTCACAGAATAGTAATTGACAAAGCCAGGTCTGGCTGCAGAAACTCTGTTCTCAGTGGCCTCCCTGACTGCTGCAGATGGCTGAACCTACTGACCTTTCAGAAGTACTCCTGTTTGGCTGGGTCAACTAAAGCCCTTGCTTATCTGAAGTTGTTTGTTTGAAAGCTTTCTATCTTTTTCTTCTTCGTCATCTTCTTTGTCGTCGTCGTCTTCATCGTCTTCTTCGTCTTCTTCTTCCCTGATTATTTTGATTTTCCCTGAATGAGGTATTTCTCTAGCCACATGCAACTGCATAGGCTTTGTCAGATAAGTAGGGTGGAGCTGCATAGGCTCTGTCATAGAAAAGTGTGTGGTAAAGAAATGTTTAGGGGCTGATTATAATAGTAGATCAAGGAATTTAATCTTCATGAAGACATGAAGGGGTTGAGAAGTTTTGGAAATGTTTAGGGCCAATGGATTGTTGAAATTGAGGTTTTGGAGGGAATGAACTAGGTAAGAAAGGTAGGATATGGTGGGCAGTGAATGAGATACATGAAACTGAACTTCTGAAGAGGCTACAGATTTATTTATTTTAAAAATTATATTTGTATTGATTTCAGAGAGGGAGCAGGAGAGATATTGAAACATCAGTGATGAAAGAGAATCATTGATTGGCTGCCTCCTACATATCTCCCCTTCTGGGGGTTGAACCTAAAGTCTGGGGGTGTGACCTGGATGGGAATCGAACCAGGACCCTTCAGTCCCCAGACCGACGCTCTATCCACTGAGCCAAATCGGCTAGGGCTAGACTGCAATTATTATATTTTTAAAAATATATATTTTGCCGAGACCGGTTTGGCTCAATGGATAGAGCATCGGCTTGGGGACTGAAGGGACCCGGGTTCGATTCCGGTCAAGGGCATGTACCTTGGTTGCGGGCATATCCCCGGTAGGGGGTGTGCAGGAGGCAGCTGGTCGATGACTCTCTCTCATCGATGTTTCTAGCTCTCTATCTCTCTCCCTTCCTCTCTGTACAAAATCAATAAAATAATATATTTAAAAAAAAAAAAAATATATATATATATATATATATATATATTTTTATTGATTTCTTACAGAGAGGAGGGGGAGAGATAGAGAGCTAGAAACATCGATGAGAGAGAAACATCGACCAGCTGCCTCCTGCACACCCCCCACCGGGGATGTGCCCACAACCAACGTACATGCCCCTGACCGGAATCGAACCTGGGACCTTTCAGTCCGCAGACCGACGCTCTACCGCTGAGCCAAACTGGCTTTGGCTAGACTGCAATTATTAAGAAAAGGCCTGGAAGAGTCTGGGGGAGGAGAGGATCTTTGAAGGAGAGGAAGTCTATAAACAAAGAGATCAGGATGATCCTAGGATCTTGGGCCTGGATATGGAAATCACCAAGAATGATGATGGGAGGAGGAGGAATGGCAGTGAGCTTGGAGCTAAAATCATGGAGAAATGAGGTATAATGGCCTAGGTCAGAAGATGATGCCCCAGGTGGATACTATCTACTCTGATGATAAGATTCTTAGCTGGTGGCCTGGGGAGAGGATGGAGATAGAATGGAAGTAGCACCTAGGAGCCAGGAGAACTACTCACTTAGAGGGGAGAACAGATTAGGTTAGAGATAAGAAAGTCACCATGTTTAGAGAAGTGATTGAGAAAATGAGAGATTTTGCTTAAGATAGGTCATAAATAGAGAAGCCCCAAGAGTTGGGGAAAGGGAAATGGTAACAAAACAGGATGATGGGCCCTAACCAGTTTGGCTCTGTGGATAGAGCGTCAGCCTGTGGACTGAAGGGTCCCAGGTTCCATTCCCATCAATGGCATGTCCCTTGGTTGTGGGCACATCCTCAGTAGGGGGTGTGCAGGAGACAACTGATTAATGTTTCTCTCTCATTGATGTTTCTAACGCTCTATCCCTCTCCCTTACTTTCTGCAAAAAATCAATAAAATACTTTTAAAAAACAGATCAACAAATAACAGATCCAAGATGGCTGCACAGGTAAACACCTAGCCGCAGCCACACACAACAATTTCAATAAAATACAACTAAAATATAAAATGGACATTACCCAGAACTACAGGAAAGTCGATTGGAAATTCTACAACGAGAAGCAAGGAGAAAACCAGAAGGAAGCGCGGAGGAGCTATAAAAGCCTGAGGTATGGAGACACGCGGCGCGCGCGGAGAGGACAGAGCCGGGGAGAAGGGGCGACTGAGTGCCTGGCTGGCGTTCCCTAGCGGGAAGGAGATAAAAGCTCCGACTGTGCTGGGCCCCAGTTCCGACTGCTCTGAACACCAGTTCTAGGCCAGACCCCGGGGACCCAGGCTCATCCACAGGGAGCTGGGCTGTAAGGCAGAGCCCCGGGGGAGCGGCGAAAGGAGGTCCTGGAGGCATGCACATTGAGCGCAGAGAAGGGACGGTTGGCTGTGCCACGGGATTGCCCTGGCCGGAAGGAGACTGGGGCTCCAGTCTGCTCTGAACGCCACCTCCAACCCCATTTCCAACTGAACTGAACCCCAATACTGGGCTCATTGGGGGAGAGCACAGACTGTTTGGCAGCAGGCGAAAATCAAGGGCACCTTTCTCTCAGAGGCACTTTGCAGCGAGGACAAGGCGGGGCTGACGGAAGCCAAGCCTGTAGGCTCCACCCTGAAACCCCGTCCCATCTGTAACTGCGAAATGCGACAACGAAATAGGTCACAAACGAAAGAAATGGAGGACAAAAAGAAACGATACAGAGTTGAAATCTACGCTTATAAGGTTTTTCAAGTATTTCCTAGAAAAGGTCGATAAGTCCTATGAGGACATCAAAAGGGATCAACTAGAATTAATAAGGAATCAACAAGAAATGATAAGGGATCAACAAGAAATAATACATTGTCTGAAATAAAAAATATTATACAGAGTCCTAAAAACAGAATGGAAGATCACAAGAATCAAGTCAAAGATTTGGAACATAAAGAGCCAGAAGACACTCTTCCGCAGAAGCAAGAAGACAAGAGAATTCAGAAAATTGAAGATAATGTAAGAAACCTCTGGGACAACTTGAAGCAAACCAACATCAGAATTATGGGGGTCCCAGAAGATGAGAGAAAGCAAGATACCGAAAACATACTGAAAGAAATTGTGACAGAAAACTTCCCCCACCTGGTGAAAGAATTAGACTTACAAGTCCAGGAAGTGCACAGAACCACAAACAAAAGGAATCCAAAGAGGACCACACCAAGACAAATCATAATTAAAATTCCAAGAGCAAAAGACAGAGAATATTAAAAGCAGCAAGAGCAAAGCAGGTAGTTACCTATAAAGGAGCACCTATACGATTGTCAGCTGATTTCTCAACAGAAACTATGCAGGCCAGACGGAAATGGCAAGAAATATTCAAGGTGATGAATAGTAAGAACCTACAGCCAAAGATAATCTATCCAGCAAAGCTATCACTCAGAATCGAAGGCCAGATAAAGAGCTTCACTAATAAAAAAAAAAAGCTAAAGGAGTTCATCACTGCCAAACCAGAATTATATGAATTGCTGAAGGGGGTTCTTTCGGAAGAGAAAGTAAATAAAGATAAAAATTATGAACAACAAATACGTAACTCTCAACAAGTGAATCTAAAAACCAAGGAAATTAAAAAAAAAATCTGATGAACATATTAACTGGTGAATATAATAGAATCAGAGGTATGGAAGGGGAGTGAACTGACGATTCTTGGGGAAAAGGGGAGAGGGGGAATTTGGGAAGAGACTGAACATAAACTGTGCACCTATGGATGAGGACAGTGGGGGTGGGGAAAGGGCAGAGGGTGGGATGGGAACCTGGTGGAGGAGAGCAATGGAGGAGTGGGGGGAGGAAGGAACATTTGTAATAATATGAACAATAAAAATTTATTTTAAAAAAATATAAAAAAAACCACAAAAACCAGATGGATGGGTATTTAGGAGGCTGGAACTGATATGATAAGCAACTGAGAGGAGAATCATGGAAAGCACAAAGAAAGTATAAATCGACCATTCCTTGAAGGCCTCAAACAGACTTTATGTGACTTGTCGTTTCTAGAATTTGGAATTTTTAATGGGAAAATTTGTTTTTGCCTTGCTGAAAATATGAAGATCTGGCACCCACCCGGCCTATATTCCCACATATCACCATCGGCTTGGACAGGCTAGGTACTCCTCTCCCAAACTGTATGTTTATTCACTTGGCCTGCCCTCTGTATCTGTAAACATTGGAGCTGTGACTTTCACCTTAAGAATATGCTCCATTTAATAAGTAGAGGTGGATGAAACAACTTTATGAATTGTACAGTGAGTGTATGTGTGTATTATTGATGTTAAGGAGGGGAAAACCCCTTATCAGGTGACCACAAATGTGCATAATTTTTTCTTCTCTTCCCCAGGTATTTGGAGGGCTCCCAAATAGGTAATTTTGATCAATATATGGACAGTAATATATTCCTCTTCAGAACCTCAAAAATTCTTTTAGGGGGTGGTCAGTTAGGCATACTACAAATAACTGTTGCCAATACCTTTATCCTTTTATCCCATCCTGGGACTTATTTTTTGGGACTTATGCTGAGGACAAATGCAGCAATTGAGAGCCTCTGTTGCACTTTCAGGTGACTTTCAGTTTCCATCCCCCTCTTGGGTTAATTACAGTTTCCTCAGAACTTTGACTAAAAGGGTGAACTTTAGCAAATCTCCAATAAGCATTTATTAGTACATTTTTCTCTTCTTCTCACCCCCATGGATGGTCAAAGACAAAGATAGGAGCTAAAGTGCAGTTAGTATTGATGATCAGCTGGGGGTTCTCCAAAATAGCATCTTCTGGTATTCTTGTCCGCCGTAGAAGAGGCTCTTGTTCTGCTTGCAGGCAAGAAAGTGGTTCCAGGACAGTTAGAAATAATTATTCAACACATTTATTGAGCACATACCAAGCTTTATTTTTAGGTCTGGGAAACAGAGCCCTAAAAAAAAGACACACAGTCTATGGTAGTTACATTGTGAAGAGATGACAATACAATAAAGAATTGAACAATGAATATAGATCTGGGGATGAGTACTTTGAAGAAAAGTAAGACATGGGCTTTGAAGCTCCAATGGCAACAATCCCTAAAGAACATCCAGAGCCTTCCTTTTCAGTCCACAGAGGGAGAATGGACCTTGTGGAAAAAGATATTTTCCATCAGAAACATTCTTTTGTCCTGGTCAGCATTTGAAAGTGCAGCCTGTGATAGAGAAAGCCAGCTTCTCTTTCACTGCCACTGCCCCACCTGTTTCTCATTTTACCTCTCCCCAGAGTCATTTGCTTGCTCAAGCTTGTCTCTTGGTAGTTGGCCAGACAGCCAAGCCTCTGTTTGCTATGACCTGAGACTGACAGGGAAGGACAAATAAGGGATATGGAGCCTGTGATTCATGAGAGGGGAGATACCTCTGAAGAAGTCACACCAAAATGATTTCATAACCCCAGAGGCTGATGGTCATATGACTAATTCACAGATGAGTCTAGAATCATTAGCTTATGGATTATGGATATTTTTGTATGATCCTGGTCACAAATGTTATTTCAGGTGTTGTTTCTGGCAAGATTTTTTTGAAAACTCTCTGTGATGGAATGTGAAGCCCAGGAACTTTGAAGAAACAGTTTTAGAAATAAGGGTTGCCCTGGCTGGGTAGCTCAGTTGGCTAGAGCATCATCCCAATGTGCCAAGGTTGCAGGTCAGGGCACATGGAAGAATCAACCAATGAATTCATAAATAAATGGAACAATACATATATTCTCTCTCTCTCTCTCTCTCTCTCTCTCTCTCTCTCTCTCTCTCTCTCTCTCTCTTTCTCTCTTTCTCTCTCTGTCTCTTTCAAATAAATAAAAAGAAATAAGGGTAAAAATTTAATTGTTGTTTTTCAGATGTTTGAGATGAATCTCATCAATGGGGTCCTGGGTCTGTGTCTTCAGAAGCCTTTTAATCTGAAGTCCCTAAATTCACATATGATATTTTGTCCATGTGTTTCCCAGTTTCTAAGGCATGTTCGGGGGGTTGAAGGAGATATTATATAATACAATAGTTTATGACCTTTTAAAGGGCCACTCTGTATAAAAAAAGTATACAGTATGTGTGGTATTGGAATTTCCTGGGGTAACTAAGGAAAAACATCTCAAGGCTCCTTGGGGTGGGTGAGGAGTGTGATATTAAAAAACAGGTTGAGAAACACTGCTCTAGGAAGAGGGTCTATTAGGTTTTATCAGTTTCTGAAAATGATCCATTATTCAAACAAGGTTAAGATCCCCTTAATGTGAACTAACAGTTTCATGAAAGACTTTGAAACTGTTTCCAAGTTGTTCAGATGGGCTATTGTATTTCTAGTTATGAATTTAGGTAAGAGTATAATTTATAGTCCTGTTTGGGTGATGAATATGAAAATATGAAATGCCGGTGGTTTGTGTAGTGTTGGTCGTTTATGAAATGTAAACTTTATCTAAATATTTTATATCTTAAAATGCCAAGATTTTATATCTAAAACATCAAGATTTTATGAGCCTTATAATTGAAGTTGGGTTTTTCCATGTCAATATTCTTTCCTCATAAATACCTACAGGTTATTTTAAAGTTTCTGAATTATCCTATTAATGACAACTTCCAGATACTTGGACCTAGAGGAGATGGATAGTTAGTAGTTTTCCACCCTGTAAACAGAAGTACTCAAGTATGTAAAACTTATCTAGCTACCAAAATAGGTGAATTAAGGCCTCTTATAAAATAAATGTCAACTTTGGAATTTGGCGTGGTAGAAGTAAAACAGCTTGCTTACCTCACTGGTATTGACTAACTCTTCACTCATACAATGAGATTCTCTCAGTCTTCAGAGGAAAGATATTTGCAGTCCAAATAGGTAACCAAGGCATATTTTTTCCTTATTTTCTCCAGTCCCACCCTTGGACTTTCTGTCCCTGAACTCTTGATCTCATGACAATCTCCTGGTGCAGGAGTTCAATCTGTGTGATAGTTTGCCATTACCTTACTTTAGGTGAACATAGGGAGTTTTGTCACTTCAGTCATGACAAATGGTACATAGCAGAAAAACCAAGGGAAAGAGTGATTGAGCTGGTTTGATCAATTCTTCAATCTGAGGTTGTACTTTTGATTTTCTGTATTCCCTATATCCTGAAAGTTGGACTTTCCAGTGAAGTGTGTCAGCCTTCTCTTTGTTTTTGTAGCCACTTTCTCTATTAGTATTTTAGTCTGGTCTTCATAAAAGTAAAATATCTATTATTTATTCAAAGCTTTGTGCTAAATGTTTTAAGCACTTGTAATGGATCAAAAACTATTAAAATCTTCACAACAATCTTCTGATATTAACCTGTGTGTGTTAACGACAACACTACATTTGTTTTGTTTTTTAATATATTTTATTGATTTTTTTACAGAGAGGAAGAGAGAGGGATAGAGAGTTAGAAACATCGATGAGAGAGAATCATCGATCAGCTGCCTCTTGCACACCCCCTACTGGGGATGTGCCTGCAAACAAGGTACATCCCCTTGACTGGAATCGAACCCGGGACCTTTTAGTCCGCAGGCTGATGCTCTATCCACTGAGCCAAACCGGTTTCTGCAACACTACATTTGAATTGTTTTCTAGAAATGCTTCAGAGCCTGGCTATGTGGTTGAGCGTTGACCCATGAACCAAGAGGTCAGTGGTTTGATTTCCCCAACAAGGCATATACTTGGGTTGCAGGCTTGATTCCCAGTATGGAGTGTACCAGAGACGCTGATCCATGTTTCTCTATTCCTCTCTATAAAATCAATAAAAACATTTAAAAAAAGAAAAAAGAAATGCATCAGAGCAAGCTTATAGAATTTAGCTCAGTGGGGCCTATGGAAGGAAAGCCAACTGAATCTCCTCACTAGTGAATTCAAGTTACAGTGAGCAAATGCCCTTTCCCATTGTCAAGATATACACAAGGTTAATGATGCATTATCAGCAGGAAACATAGAGGGACATTTTGCTAACAAACTTGCCAAATAACACTTTTATACTAACTAGATCCAGAACAGGTATAAATCACACACATCTACTTGGGCTGAGTTATATTTATAATGTCCTCAAGATTGTTCTCTTGCTAACATTCTTAGCCCTTAATGTGAAAAGACTTTAAAGTGGCCAAAACCAGTTTGGCTCAGTGGATAGAGCGTTGGTCTGCGGACTGAAGGGTCCCAGGTTCGATTCCGGTCAAGGGCATGTACATTGGTTGCGGGCACATCTCCAGTGGGGGGTGTGCAGGAGGCAGCTGGTCGATGATTCTCTCTCATTGATGTTTCTAGCTGTCTATCCCTCTCTTTTCCTCTCTGTGAAAAATCAATAAAAAAAATATATTATAAAAAAAAAAAGACTTTAAAGTGAAAACTCTCCTGTTTACTACAGAATACGTTTGACACCAGATGTGTGGGCTTTTCTACATCAAGCAGTTCTTAAGTTCTCAGACACTGATGGGGTGTCCTATGGTTTAACTCATAACTCAAATTTTTTTCATAACTCAATTTTTATAGTACCCAGAATTAGCACAGACTCCACTGGTTAAGGGCTCAGTCCCACAAAATGCCCCTTTTCTCTAGATGCCACTTAAAAATCTCAGGTTGTCATATGTACTTCTGACTAACTTGCTATAAATGGAAGATTCCTTTTATGTACCTTTGGGATTAGTAGTTCAATAATTTGCTAGAACACTCACAGAATTCTGGAAAACAAAATTTGCCGATTTATTATAAAGGATACAGATGAATAGCCAGGTGGCAACATAGGTGAGGTCCGGAAGGTCCCAAGCACAGAAGCTTCTGTCCTGGGTGGGGTGTGAGCCAGCCACTCTCGTGTCATGTGGATGTGTTCACTAACCCAAAAGCTCTCCTAACTCAGGTTCTCACCCCTGTCCCCTCCTTGGAAGGGAGGGTAGGGCTGAATGTTCTAGACCTTTAACCTGGCCTTGGTCTTTCTGATACACAGCCCCATTTTGAAGCTCTTCAACTCCCCCCCACCCCCCATCATCTCATTAGCATACAAAAACTAATTGTATCACTCCAGAGATTTCCAGGGTCTTTAGTGTTGGGAACCTGGGTCAAAGACCAAATAAAGATGCTCCTATATATGCACCCCTAAGTTCATAGCAGCACAATCTACAATAGCCAGAATTTGGAAACAGCCTAGGTGCCCGTCAGCAGATGATTGGATCCAAAAACTATGGTACATCTACACAGTGGAATACTATGCTGCCATAGAAAAGAAGGAATTCTCATCATTTGCAGCAACCTGGATGGAATTGGAGAACATCATGCTGAGTGAAATAAGCCAATCAATGAAAGAGAAACACCACATGACCTCACTCATTTATGGATAATAAAGAACATTATAAACTGATGAACCAAAAGATAGATATAGAGACAGTAAAGCAACAAGCAGACTGTCAAATTACAGTGGAGAGGGGAGGAAGATCTGGGGGAGATAATAGATCCACCGAAGGACTTGTATACATGCATATAAGTACAACCAATGGACATAAAACTCTGGGGAGGGTGGGTATGTGTGGGAGGGAGGGAGGGGGGCAAAAAAAATCAATAAAATACAATATATATTTTTTTAAAAAGATGCTCCTAGCACTCAGAAAATTATAAGGATTTTTTGTTTTTGGGGGGGTAGGGGGGGAGGGGAGGAGTAGGCGGGGTAGAGGTTCAAAGACCAAATATATTTTTCTTATTGTGTCACAGAAAGTAATACCTAATCTTTCTAAAACCTCCTAAGAGTCTTTGATTTAGATACTCCAAGTCTCTAAAATCTACATGATTTTTTTTTTAAGTAGGCAGGCCTAAATCAATGAATATGGGACTTGGTGAATTAAGAAATACACTGAGTGGCCAGATTATTATGATCTCTGAACGCATAATAATCTGGCCACTCTGTATATCCTATATAATAAAAGGCTAATATGTAAATTGTCCCCTCGACCAGGAGTTCGACCAGCAGGCAGGCCGGCTAACTGCCCATGTCCCTTCCTCCTGGCCAGGCTGGCTGGACCCTACTCATGCATGAATTCATGCACCGGGCCTCGAATACACACACACACACACACACACACACACACTGAGTGGCCAGATTATTATGCGATCAGAGGTCATAATAATCTGGCCATTCAGTGTATGGGAGTTACACATTTTCCAGTTTTATTTAGAGGCCTATACATTTTTGTTCCCATGTTATAAATGAAGAATTACTAGGAGGTTAGGAAAATGCCCCCGGTAACTTCATCAGGTAAAAGAGCCAGGTATTCCTTCAAGTTTTGGTTCTTCACCAGACTAACTCCTGACTCTAATCTGTCCTACACACTTTTGCCAAACGACTCCTCCTTGTTTTGTCGCTCTCCTATACCAAAGTCTTTAGTTATTTCCTCTGTACCTTATATGGCTTATAAGCCCTTTGAATTAGGCTATGATTATAATATTTTACCTTGTATGATTCTTTTTTTCTTCTCCTTCATACCCAAGGGAGTCTTGTGGCTGTCATTGAATTATAAACCCCTAGAGGACAAAGAACCACATCCTTAGTTAGTGCCTACAGTGTATAGAATGGCTTGGAGGATTTACCTTGGATGATTCCAGTTTATACTACCATATGACCCAGAGTAACTGTTAACACTCGTTCATTCTGAAAAGTGTCTTAATGAGGATTAATTATGTGGTCACCATATTTGCATATTATAGCTCTTCACAAACACTATAGCTTAGTACTGCTCCAGATACTTGGGAATTTAATACATTCAGTTTTAATTCATGTAGTTTAAAATTTTTTTACTGAAAAATTGAAGCGAACAAACAGGACCATAATCTGCTGCCCAGATAAGGCCACTGATGGCTTACACTATACCAAAAATAACAGATGAAAAAGAAAACCTGTATGTAAATGTCTCCTTCCTTTAGTCCCTTTCCCTCGAGGGTTAGATTCATACATGTGTCTAAATTAAAAGTTTAAAAAAGGAATTATGATAAACCATTTTTTGCCCCCGCTCCTTTCCTCATCTCAGATTTAGCCATGTTTCTCTACCAGCACATACGTATCGGACTGTTCACAGTTCTGGTTATTCCATTATGTGGATGTCTCACAGTTATTCACTGGCATAAACAAGATGCCTTGGTGGTGAATTTTCAGCTGTGGTAGGTCTGTAAAAACCAAGCCCTGGTAATAGTTGCCCTGGTCTTTGAATTCTTGAATTATATAACTCTTCATTATTTTCTTTGCTTTTGAATCTTGAACAGTGAACTGTACTTTGTCTTATTTTTTGTGAATAAAAAATAAGACGAAGTACAGTATGATTTTCAAATGTTCAAGAATTTAAAAAACATTTTTCTTGATTTTTAGAGAGAGAGAAAGGGAGAGGGATAGAGAGATGGAAACATCGATGAGAGAGAAAACATGGATAGGCTGCCTCTTGCACACCCTTACTGGGAATTGCCCCTTTCTGGGAATTGAGCCAGCAACCAGGGCATGTGCCCTGATGGAATCGAACCAGTGACCTCTTGGTTCATGGTTTAACGCTCAATCACTGAGCATCACTGGCCAGGCTCCAAGGATTTTTTATATCAAATAATTTCTCTTTGGCCTTTTTAGAATTCTAAGTGGCTTTAATGAAGAGAGTAGAGCTGTTTTTAGTAGTGGAAGGGTGTGCTACAGTCTTTTTAGCAAAGGAATGCATGGTCAATGCTGTTAAAGAAATGTGAACTCTAGCACTCTATGTGGTAGCTTCTGACTACACATATAAGACTGAGTTCTGTAAGGGTGGAAAATATGAACAGGGAGTTTTCTATAAACACTGTAAAAATAATTGGCAAGCTAAGTACGATTTTTACATTTTTTTAATGGTTGAAAATAAAAATAATTTTAAAAAACATTTATAGATTATGTGAGATAAAATTTTTAGTGTCCGTAAAAAAGCTTTATTGGAATGACAGCCTTGTCATTCATTTACATATTGTCTGAGGTAGCTTTTATGATACAATGACAGAGTTGAGTTAGAACTATGAGCTAAATGGTGATGGGGAAAAATACTGCAACTAAAAGTTAAAAAAAGAACTGTAGCTGACAGCTCTTGAAATAACGAGTCTTTGCTTTGCAGGGTTTTCAACATGCAAAACTTTCCATTACCACACTTTCATAAATAATTTCAGTCCCTTAATAATAGGGCTCAGATTTCAGTTACCACAGTATAATAACTTTAAGTACTTGGGTACAGGTTTCCCCTGCTAGTCCTACAGTCACAAATTACTATAAACTACACATGCAGCAGTGATTGGGCCTTGCACATTTGTTAGTTCATCCATAGCAAAGCATGTAGTTGTGTGCCTTGTTTCCCAGTGAGAAACCTATGTAACAGTTTATATAAATGGTTAATCAGGGACTTGGCCAAAAATAGACTCCAGTGCAGCAAAGAAAAAAAGTGATAATGCCACAACTGAAATTCCAGTGGAGCATAAATGGAGTGATAGAATAACTAGCTGACTGTGGGGAATGTCAACTCTACCTCCAGTTGAGAGACTGGAAATGCCCCCAGAGGACCTTAGTGAGGGCCCACTTAGCAACAGAAATGTGGCAAAAAGGATGATGTCCTAGACCTAGAGGAAGTAACACCTTCACAAAAAGTAGAGTAATTCTCAGAGCAATTTTGTTTTATTATTTTTTTTAATCCTCACCTGAAAATATGGTTTTCATTGATTCTAGAGAGAGCAAGGGAGGAGAGGAAGAGAGAGAGAAACATTGTGAGAGAGAAACATCTATTGGTTGCTCCTGCTATGTGCCCCAACCAGAACTGAACAGAATTGAACTCTTTGAAACATATTTTTTCCTGTTTATTTGCATGATTTCAATACTAGCATGCAAAGCAAGTACTTTCTATATGTGCTATTTGATTAAGGTGACCAGATGTCCCACTTTTGGCGGGACAGTCCCAATTTTTAACAATTTGTCCTGCGTCCCATGGCATTTTTAAAAAATCCCGATATTTTGCCGAAGCCAGTTTGGCTCAGCGGTAGAGCGTCGGTCTGTAAACTGAAGGGTCCCAGGTTCGATTCTGGTCAAGGGCATGTACATTGGTTGCGGGCACATCCCCAGTGGGGGGTGTGCGGGAGGCAGCTGGTCGATGTTTCTCTCTCATTGATGTTTCTAGCTCTCCCTTCCTCTCTGTAAAAAAAAACAATAAAATATATTTAAAAAAAAAAAGTCCTTATATTTTGAAAGAATGCGTGACAAGCTAGGGAACGGCGGGAGAACGGGAAGGGGAATATATATGGTTTTCGGTGGCCATGTGGCTATTAAACCAGGATATGAGTTTTATATTCTTTTTTTTTTTTTAATATATATATTTTATTGATTTTTTACAGAGAGGAAGAGAGAGGGACAGAGAGTTAGAAACATCGATGAGAGAGAACCATCGATCAGCTGCCTCTTGCACACCCCCTACTGGGGATGTGCCCGCAACCAATGCACATGCCCTTGACCGGAATCGAACCCGGGACCCTTCAGTCTGCAGGCTGACGCTCTATCCACTGAGCCAAACCGGTTTCGGCATGAGTTTTATATTCTTTTTGTTAATTTTATAATGTTAAACTTTAATAATAACAAATAATTGTTGAGAACTGATTATCAAGAACTACTTATCAAAATTTGAATTGTTGATCAGTTGTTAGAATTGTGGAATACGCACTGTTTTTACCAGGAACTAATGCTGCGACTGAATGTATTTTTTCTACGGTAAATAAAGTGTGGACATCAGAAAAATCACAATTAAGTGTTCAGACTTTGAAAGCCATTTTATGTGTGAAATATAATTTAGTAAATTCTTGCGAAAAATTTCATGACCTTTTACACAACGATAGCAATCTACTAAAAAAAATTCACTCAGCCAAAACTGGTTTGGCTCAGTGGTAGAGCATTGGCCTGTGGACTGAAAGGTCCCAGGTTCGATTTCAGTCAGGGGCATGTACATTGGTTGTGGGCACATTCCCGGTGGAGGGTGTGCAGGAGGCAGCTGGTCGATGTTTCTCTTTCATCCACATTTCTAGCTCTCTATCTCTCTCCCTTCCTCTCTGTAAAAAATCAATAAAATATATTTTTTAAAAATTCACTCAAATGAGAAATATGCCAAGAATAATATAATACTATATATAATTTTTTATTTATTATATTTGTAAATTGTACTTATGTTAAAATTAAAAATATATATATTATAATACTATTTTTGTGTTCTATAAAATTTTTTGTTGCTCTATATAGACCAAATTTTTAATCAAGGAACACCCCTCGGTCAATGGTGTCCCGCTTTACCAATGTTAAAATCTGGTCACCTTATATTTGACCCATCATAAAAGAAGTTTACTGACATTTGCTCTAGACAGAGAAACAAATGGTGGTTGGGAAGAGGAGGGCCATTTCAGGGCAGGCTTCAGGCTTGGGAGATGATTGTACTTTTTAATCAGGCCTATAGTGAGGCAAGGTGTTCTTTAGTTTATAGCACTAGTGGGAGTAAAAAGTGATTTAAGGACTTGAATCCTAGGAAAGTTATTTTTGTTTTAAAAATAAACTGACTCTGGCCCAGCTGGAATGGCTTAATGGTTGAGCGTCAACCTATGAACCAAGTGGTCATGGTTCGATTCCTAGTCAGGGCACATGCCCAGTTGCGGTGCGGGCTCAGTCCCAGTAGGGGATTTGCAGAAGGCAGCTGATCATTGTTTCTCTCTCATCATTGATGTTTCTATCCCTTTCCCTCTCCCTTTCTGAAATCAATAAGAATATATTTTTTAAAAAGTAAACTGGTGCCCTGGCTGGTTTGGCTCAGTGTATAGAGTGTTGGCCTGCGGACTGAAGGGTCCCAGGTTTCAGGCTTGGTCCCCAATGGGGGTGTAGGAGGCAGCCAGTCAATGATTCTCTCTCATCATTAGTGTTACTATCTCTTCCTCTTCTTTCCTCTCTGAAATCAATTTAAAAAAATATTTTTTTAAAAAGTAAACTGGCCGAAACCGGTTTGGCTCAGTGGATAGAGTGTAGGCCTGCAGATTGAAAGGTCCCGGGTTCGATTCCAGTCAAGGGCATGTACCTTGGTTGCGGGCACATCCCCAGTGGGAGGTGTGCAAGAGGCGGCTGATCTATGATTCTCTCTCATTGATGTTTCTGACTCTCTATCCCTCTCTCTTCCTCTCTGTAAAAAATCAATAAAATATATATTTTTAAAAAATAAATAAATAAGTAAACTGACTTTGGGTATGAAAACATGAATAAAAGAAAACACCAAGTTCAAGATAGGTGTTAATTGCAAGTGGGATTGAAGTGAGGGATATATTAAATATTTCAGCTCTATCAATATTTTAGTCCTTTAAAATGTTGTAATTTGATAAAGCTGAAAACTAGATACCCCAGTGTTATGTTTTCTATACTTTTCAAAATATTTGCAATACTTTATTAAAGTAAACTTTAAACTTATTTTTCAATCTGCACAGCTGTAATTGTGCATTTAAAAAAAAATTTTAAAAATATATTTTATTGATTTTGTACAGAGAGGAAAGGAGAGAGATAGTTAGAAACATCGATGAGAGAGTCATCGATCAGCTGCCTCTTGCACACCCCCTACTGGGGATATGCCCGCAACCAAGGTACATGCCCTTGACCGGAATCGAACCCGGGACCTTTCAGTCCTCAAGCCGACACTCTATCCATTGAGCCAAACCGGTTTCGGCTAATTGTGCATTTTTTGAAGAATAATTAGACACCATCTTCTTCAGCCTGTGAAGTTAAATTAGATTGGTAGTTCCTGGGAGCATACTACCTGGCTAATGTTTCTGTGATGCCCTTGTTAGGGGGTGACAGCAGATGGTTGCAGCCAGCCGCACACAGAGAGGAATTGTCTGAGTCATTGACTTGGTGTCTAGGTTAAAGCTCTACTGGTTTCAGAACCTGAGAAACCTGTTTTCCAAGATAAAGACTCAGCTATTTGGCAATTTTGTAATAACTAATGTTCAAAATGCCTGCTTTGGGTTTTCTGATAAAACAGTATATTTCAGGTGATGTGTGATTTTTAACCATTTTGGATGCTTTTCCAAGGGTATGTTACTGTTACTTGAAGGCCAAAATTCCATTTTTGCATATTGTGAAGCAAGTATGTTCAAATTTGGTTCCCTTCAGCTTTTCTTACTCTGCATTTTGAAAACAGAGTATTTAATTTTTTTTTTTATCCTCGCCCAAGAATATGCTTACTTATTTTAGAGGGGGGTAAGAAAGAGAAACAACGATTGGTACACACACACACACACACACACACACCCGTGTGGGCCCTTACCAGAGTATCAAACTCACAACCTAGGTATGTGCTCTGACCAGGAATCAAACTCACAACCTTTTGATGTATGGGGAATGATTCTCCAACCAACTGAGCCACACAGGCCAGGGTGGAAGAGTTTAATTTTGCACTAGCATTTGTGAGCATACAAGTCGGACTTTTAAAAAATATATTTTATTGATTTTTTACAGAGAGGAAGAGAGAGAGAGAGAGCCAGAAACGTCGATAAGAGAGAAACATCGACCAGCTGCCTCCTGCACACCCTCCACCGGGGAGGTGCCTGCAACCAACGTACATGCCCCTGATCGGAATCGAACCCAGGACCCTTCAGTCCGCAGACCAACGCTCTACCACTGAGCCAAACCGGTTTCGGCCACTGTCCCCAGTTTTAATAAATGTCCCCTAAAATAAAAATTTAAAAGGCAGTACCTGGTACTGCTCAGGAAGCAAGGACACACAGCAATCAGGGTGCTTTCCAGGGCTCTTAGCTCGGCAGGGCATCAGGCAGGCTGTTGCTGCCTCTAGCAGTTGGGTGCTCCCTGCCTTGATGATTTCAGTTTGGGGTCCTAAGTGGATCCTCACTGTCTTGTCTCAATAGCTATGCTGTCACTGACATTCGGCCAGCCATATGTGTTGGGCAGAATCATATGCCAGAGAGCTCTCCTGCCTTGTTTCCCCTGGGTTGTATTGACTGGTTATGTTTTGTGACCTTTTTTGTTTGTTTGTTTGTTAATCCTCATTTAAGGGTATTTCCTCCATCACTTTAAAAAATATATATATTGATTTTAGAGAGAAAGGAAGGGAGAGAGAAAGTTAGAAACATCAATGATGAAAAGGAAGCATTGATCAGCTGCCTCCTGCACACCCCCTTCTAGGGATCGAGCCTGCAAGCCAGGCATATGCCCTTGAATGGTTATCAAACCTGGGACCCTTCAGTCCACAGGCCAACTCTTTGTCCACTAAGCCAAACCAGCAAGGGCCCTCCACTTTTCCAGAGTGGAAAGGAGGGAAGGGGAGCGAGAGAAAAAGAAACATCGATGTGAGTTGACTGGCTGTTCCCAATATACACCCCAACCGAGGGCAGGGAGTGAACCCACAACCCAGGCATGTGCTCCTGACATAGAATCGTCATTGGTATATAGTCCAATGCTCTAACGACCAAACCATGACAGCCAGGGCTGTTTTGTGACCTTTGGCACATTGTTGAAAGACCCTGCTCCATGTGTACATCCAACTAGTTCTGGTTGAAGTGTTATGGACAAAAAGTATCCCTATTTAAAAAAACAAAACAAAACACCACAAGCCTTTATTAAAGTATTATTTACATACCAAAGGTCATTGGTACGTTTACAGAATTGTACAACCATCTATTCCCACAGTCCAATTTTGGAACATTTCCATCATCTCCAAAAGATTCTTATGCCCAAATGCAGGGACTCTGCACCCCATCCCACAGCACCGGAGACCATTAATCCACTTCTTGCCCTATTGATTTGCCTTTTCTGGACATGCTGTATGATTCTGTTCATATTATATGTCCAGATAGGTATGTTTTAACTGGTGATTTCATTGATAGTTGCTTTCAAATTAATTTTTTTACTTCAGAATATACTTTTCCTGCTATACTAGTTACTTGTGATTTATTGGTGTGTGTGTGTGGGGTGGTATTTTGCACAGCACCAACCATTTTTGTGCAAAGATTGATGTTTTGTGGAACATTTGGTTTCATGCTTATCATTGTGACATATTTTGGAGACACAAGAGAAGCACAAATCCTCTTCCAATGCTTTCTAGATTCATCCTCAAGTTTATTGGTCCATGAGGTCCAAAAGGTTGGTGACTACTGGTTTAAGGAAACCTTTAGAGCAGCTATCACCATCTGGTAGTCCGCAAAGTCCGAAAGGTTGGTGACTGCTGCCCTAGTTGGTGAAGTAAACCTAATAAACATGAAAACAACATGGAGCCAAGTGTTGGGCCCTGGGATGTTTATTGAGATGTTTGAGATGTTTTTCGAGCGCCCTGTGCCAGAAGGTAGAGATCATGGAGGCCAAGATGTAGGGAGAGGTAGTCCACACTACCTCATGATCATATGGGAAGGTGATAGATACAGTGGTAGAGGGTAGACGTTAAGTCATCTGGCTTTTTTTTTTTATAATATGTTTTTATTTCAGAGAGAGCAAGGGAGAGATTTAAACATCAATGATGAGAATCATTGCCTCCTACATGTGCTGTACTGGGGATCAAGCCCATAACCTGGGCATGTGCCCTGACTGGGAATCAAACCTTGACCTCCTGGTTAATAAGTTAATGCTCAGCCACTGAGCCACATCAGCCAGGCTATCTCTCTTTTTTAAACAGTGGGAACAGGTTGATAGACCTATCTTAGGCATATGTATCTGGCTGGAATTTTTTTTTAAATATATATTTTATTGATTTTTCACAGAGAGGAAGAGAGAGGGATAGAGAGTCAGAAACATTGATGAGAGAGAATCATCAATCAGTTGCCTCTTGCACACCCCCTACTGGGGATGTGCCCGCAACCAAGGTACATGCCTTTGACCGGAATCAAACCCGGGACCCTTCAGAGCTGACGCTCTATCCACTGAGCCAAACCAGTTTCGGCTCTGGCTGGAATTTGATAACATTATTTTGTTTCCCTTGTACAAGAGCAAGCCAAATTTGGGGGCATCTTGGTGTGCTCAGGTGAAAGCAGAGAAGTGACTTGAATTGCCCTTGGAGCTGGGGGTTGGCAGTGGGGGTGGGGGGTGAAGGGGAGCTAGAGTTAGGGAGTTCTTTCTGAGGCTCTTGTGGTAGTTTAAGTATGAAGTGGTGTGCTGGGTCAGAGAGTGGGTAGGAAAGGTTAAGAGGGTTCCTCATGAGAGGTGCTCAGAGTGCTAGTGTGTTCCTTCCTCATCTCCCATCACCAGTGCTGGCTTTTCAGCACCCAGTTCCCCTTAGCCCACTGTGATGGGACATACATTCAGAAGGACCTTGAAGTCTATTTTTTTGCATCTGAACATCAATTTCTGTACTGGATATGTGTGTTTTTGATAATGGGGGCAAGGACAGAATCAACATGCAACTGAAAGAATTCGGTTGAGTGGGCTGGTATCTTTGTCATTAGGTGATGTGCTTTCCTGCATAAGGAAGGAATCACCATGGAGGGCTGAATGGTGATGTTGTAGAAACAGATTATGGAGGAACTGTGCTAGACTAGCTCTTGTCTTGGTGCTCTGGGCAACTGTGGGCCTCTCCTGCAGGTCTGGGCATGTTCTCTGTTGGCTGGGATTGCCCTGCCAAGCTAACTGGTGTCTGCTTTGTGTTTTAGACTTTTGCCAAGTTCCGAAGGTGGTGGGGAAATGCCGGGCTTCCATGCATCGGTGGTGGTACAATGCCACTGGCGGATCCTGCCAGCAGTTTGTGTATGGAGGCTGTGGTGGGAACAACAATAATTACCTGACCAAGGAGGCGTGTCTTGAGAAATGTGCTGATGTCACAGGTAAGACAGTGGTAGTTGAGGATATGTTACATTTAGAGTCAGTTTATTCATTGGGATGTGGGTGCCTTTTGCTCTTCACTAGTTCTTCATGGCTGAACTTGGGGAACAGGCACAGTGCGAAGGTCACCAACACAGTGGTTTCACAGTGGTCCTCTCCATTCTCTTCCCAGAAAGGAAGAGTAGGCAGCAGGCCAGGGTGGGGGCAGGACTATGTCTTCTCTATGACCTCCTTTCTCCCACTACTGAGTGCAGGTTCCACACCAGACCCCACACAGGAGGAAGTGACTTCCCCTTGAGCAGAGTCCAATGTTCAATCAGGTAGGCTGCCCCAATTGCTCTCTGGGCATTTGGGTTATTTTTGCCTCTGGGGCAAATGACTTGAAGAGCTCACCCAGCCAGCTGAGTTCTGAGTCAAGTTAAAACTAGAACAGCCTGGCCAGCATGGCTCAGTGGTTGAGCATCCACCTATGAACCAGGAGGTCACAGTTCAATTCCCCATCAGGGCACATGCCTGGGTTGTGGGCTCGATCCCCAGTAGGTGGCATGCAGGAAGCAGCTGATCAATTGTTCTTTCTCATCATTGATTTTTTTAAAGTATATTTTATTGATTTTTTTAGGAAGAGAGAAGGATAGAGAGTTAGAAACAACAATGAGAGCCAAAACTGGTTTGGCTCAGTGAATAGAGCGTCAGCCTATGGACGGAAGGGTCTCAGTTTCCAGTCAAGGGCATGTACCTTGGTTGTGGGCATGTCCCCAGTGGGTGGTGTGCAAGAGGCAGCTGATCAATGTTTCTAACTCTCTATCCCTCTCTCTTCCTCTCTGTAAAAAATCAATTTTATATATATATATATATATATATATATATATATATATATATATATATACACACACACACTTTTTTTTTTTAAAGAAAAGAAAGAAACATTGAGGAGAGAAACATTGTTCAGCTGCCTCCTGCACACCACCTACTGGGGACATGCCCACAACCAAGGTACATGCCCTTGACCAGAATCAAATCTGGGACTTTTCAGTCCGCAGGCCGACGCTCCATCCTCTGAGCTCACCAGCTGTAATCTCTCCTGGCTTTGCACTCTGTATTAAAAAATCAGATAAACTCATCTCTCTCTCAAAAAATCAGATAAACTTATTAAAGTTCTATGTAAAGAGGGGGGGAAATAGTGGCCTTGGCTATGACCTGAGATTTGAAACAGAGCTGAACACACAAGCCCACCAGTGACTGAGTGCCTTGAACACTTTGCTGATCTTTGTGTGCCTGGTGCCCAGTGGGCACTCAACAAGTGTTTGGAGAGCTGTGGTGATGGGGTATTGTTTTTGGATCATACAGACAAGCTCTTCACCTTTCAGGGAGCAACTGGCAACCTTACCAGATGGTGACTGAGGAAAATAGCATCCATTGTAATTTTCCATCATCAGCTGGGATCTAGTGTTGGGGGAAGAACTAAGGGAAAATAATTTTGCTATTTTTCTGTCCCTTCCTAATTGATTTGACTGTAGGAAGTGCACCTGCCCATTCTGGTTGCTCCTCATTTTCTTAGGAAGAGAGATGTGTTTTGTTTTTTTCCCCCCCACTTTTTTTTATTTGAAGTATTACAAATAGTAGTACACATGTCTCCCTTTTTCCCCCCTTGACCTCTCCCCAGCCTCCCCTTCCCCCCCAGCATATGCCTTCACCTGTCTCCCCCTCTCCCCCCATGTGAGAGTTGTTTTTAACAATGCAAGCAGCAGACACTAGGCATTAAGACAAGAGGTCACTACAGGGGGTTAGGGATGGTTGTGTTTGTTTGGAAGACAGATAGCTATCTTGGTTCAGAGTCCGGCCCTAGTCTTAAGGGCCCAGAAAGCTCTTTTTTTCCACCCAAGCATGTCTCCACTGCATGTCTCTTGAGGATCTCTTGTGAGTCTGTGCAAGAACTTGAACTGTCAGAGCCTGCTAGGCACTGGGGCCTTTGCTAGCAAGTTCTCTCCCAGGCAGGCAAGCTCTGTGGGAAGCCACATAATAATGAGAATACTAGTTTATTAATTTATAATGAAAACCAGAATCACCAAGGGGACTAGAAACTCAGGTCTCTGTGCCTGCACCTGTAGTCCACTTAGGAAGTCCTCTTAGCCAAATTCCCAGAAGATTGCTTGATGAGGAGCAAGGCAGAACAAGGGCAGCTGGTTTGTGACATGAATGTTTAATGGCATCTGGTCAGGCCCACCTCGTGCCTCTCCAGAAGGTCTGTTGGGACCAGTAGGGAGGTGGGAAACCAGGGTCCCTCCCTCCTGCACCCTGCCAGCACTCCTTTTTGTGCTTCCTTAAGTGGCTAGCCTCTCTACCTCACACTCTTAACTGTGTATTTGTGTGTATGAGAGAGGGGAAGAGAAAGAGGGAATATACATAATATAAAATTTACCATTTTAACCATGTATAAGTGTACAGTTCATTGGCATTAAGTACATTCACATTGCTTTTTATTCATTAATAGGTTAATACAGTTAACAGGGTATTTGGCCCTGTAAGCCATATTATCTTTTTACATTCATTTCACACATCTTTGTTCCAGTTACCAGCAGGTTGATCTTAAAATTTAACCCACAAGGACAGTCTTGGTTCCTTATTTCTAAGTTCTGGCAGGCTTGTGGTCGTGTGCTCATTGAAAGGCCCACATAAAGGAGAAACAGGAGACTCCATTAAGCTCAGTGTTATACTGCCTTGTTTTGTTTCACTGGATATCTTGAAAGGAGGTGCACTTTCTCACTGTGGTTTATTTATCTCCTTGTAGAAAACACTAGTGATGGTCTGGCCACCAGCAGGAATGGAGCAGATTCCTCAATTTCAAGTGGTAGGTTTTTAATAGACCCAGGATTGAATGAGAGCCATCCAGATGGGGAACTGTGAAAGGACATTTGGAATCTGGGACTTGTACATGAGCTTCCATCTCCTGGTTCTATTATATTTACTCAGCATTGGCTCTGCCTGGGCTGCCACCTTCTGGCTCCTTAATGGAAAGGAGGGCCAGGGGAGTCTGCAGTGCTTCTGAGCTGGCCTCAGCTTCCTCCTGGGGGTCAGGGAATTGTGATCACTGCCCATGTGACTCAGGCCACTTCCTTCTCTCTAGGCTGGCCTCTGTGTCACACCATCCACCCCGCCTCTCCTTGCCTGTTCTGTCTCCTCTGCTCCCTGTGCTAAGAGGACTGTCCTCTGCTACATGCCTCCATTCCCACTACAGTTCTTGATCTTAGCTTTGTGTTATCTTGCTTTGTGCTGCTGACAGTAGTTACCCAGTTCTTTCTATATGCCTACAAGGCTCTGCATCATATGCATTAGCAAGTTCAACCTAGCTTTCCCAAAGGCCAATCCATAGGTGATGGGTCCTGCTAGGCAAGTCCTATTGTGGAGGGAGGAAATCCACTCCCACCCAGTTGGAGGGCAACCCCCTCTGACTGTGACATCAGCACTTAAGTGAGAATGTTTATTCTGTGACTTGCAGAATGCTGAAAGTTAGGCCAAAAATCCTGTGACCATCCTGGCCATCACTTTGCCTGGGCTCACTGTTTATTCCCAATCTGGACTCTCCAAGGTCATCCAGACCCTGGGGCACTGGCATAATAACTGGTGTCAGTCCTGTTTCAGAAGGAAATTTCCCTAGGAGAGTAAGAGAGGGATCTCCTTGCTGTGTAGAGAGAGAACACAACCAGCTTCCTCACTGTTGTGTAGAAAGTGAACAAGACTACCTTCCTCATAACCCCAGAAACTGACTGGGATTAGTTTCCATAGCATCCCCTGGAGTGACAGGCGGGCCTCCCCATTTGGCATTCATTTGATAGGTGCTATGGATCCCATTGGAACCGGCGTTAATGGTGCAAAGCTGCCCAAATACAGTGCCAGTGTCCACACTCCCTCAGTGGGCCCTTTTAGATTCAGCCCCAGCCAGACCACATGTCCTGTGTCCTCCTCGCCTCCCTGACACAGATGTTTGTTTGTGTTTCAGTTCCCAGAATACAAAATTTTGATGACCCCTCTGGCGATATTTTCAACTATGAAGGTATAACAGTTTTTAAAATTCTTTTTAATTTTTTTAATTTTAGATGGTAGAAAGTATAACTTTTAAAAAATACTTTTATATGGGCAAGACGTATTTTCTTTAGTTAATTGGAATTGAGACACATTGGAGGATCTCCACTAAGGAAACTGTAGCGTGGGCTTCATGGCCTTTCCCAGGTGGTATTGAATACACAAGGATGCCTAGCGGGGCATGCACAGCGTGCTGCAGGAAGCTGAGCTCCAGAGAGACAGTCCAGCGTGCAGGCCCAGCCTCAGAGTTCCTAACTGTGAAATAAGGGGCTTAGGACAGATCTCTTTGAGATCAAGTTAATACATGGAAAATACCCAGAATAGTGCCTGGCATAGAGGAATCTCCATAATAACATAGTCTGACTATAAAGAGAAAGATACTAGAAATGTAGAGGAGGGTGTCTAATGGGCCAAACTGGCCATGCCTGTAGTTTACCAGTTTCTGTAGCAGAGAGACAGTTCTCCCTTGGCTGGCAACTGTGTAACTGCCCTGGAACACTCTAACTCCATCTCCCTTCTTTGGGCCCTGCTCATTTGTGCTCCTTGGCTCTTCTGCTCCCAGAATACTGTACTGCCAAGGCGGTCACCGGGCCTTGCCGTGCATCCTTTCCACGCTGGTATTTTGATACCGAGAAGAACTCCTGTGATAACTTTATCTATGGAGGGTGCTGGGGCAATAAAAACAACTATCTCTCCAAGGAAGCGTGCATGAGCCGCTGCGTAGGTGAGTCTATCTGATCCTGGATCCAAGAAGCAATGGTGGGTGGATGGCCCTCCCAGAGTTCATCCCCCATCCCTAAACCGCGACTTAGGCTATCATCTGGCCTCCATCTTTCTCTGGCTCCCTAGTGGGGAACAGGTGGGCTTTGGCCCTGGCTGTTGAGCAGACATGGCCTAGGTCTTGAAGATCTCAGAAGAGCTGGAAGAGGAAGTATCTCGGGGCGATTCTGCCAGAAAGTCCCAGGGCCAAGGGGGTCTTCAGGTGGTGACAGCTCTGGGGGAAGAGGACTGACCTCACCTCAAGGTTGTGTGTTCTCTTGCAGGCAAGCAGCTGTATCCTGTCCTGCCCCGTAGCACTAAAGGTAAGAGGCCTCCTACCCCTCCCACCTGCCTGCCTGCCTAAACTAAGCTGTGTTTTGCAGGCTTATGTTGTCTTGGACACATCATTCTTCACCATAAACATCTTTAGTAGAAAGTTGTGTTTCTGCACGAGAATAGCCAGGCAGCTTGGAACGTGTGGTTGATGTTTGTCCGACCGCAGAGTGTACATAGCTGGGGCTGGGAGTGAGGCAGCTGGGGGTGACTGGAGGCAGCAAGTCCTGCTGTTTGGCATGCGGGGATCTGCAGCACACAGGCCTGAGTCTTACTCCAGGTTTGGAGGGAACTTTGCTTCGAGGGGTGGACAGAGTTGGTCATGAGTGACAGGAAGGAAGTTGGAAACCTTGCTGTGTGTGAGGCGCAGCCAGTGCTGCTGTCCCCAAGCAGTGTGGACTGTGGTCTGAAAAGGAGGCGGGGCCTCTCGCTCTGTTTCTGATTCTGAGCCTGTCATGGAGGATAGTGTTTGCACAAGGACCTGCCACACTGGTTTGGTTTCTTTCTACCTGTTGCCCTGGTAAGGAGCCCCAGCCTGGCCTGATGCCTGCTCTATTTTAGAGGAGGGGTGAAATGAACTGGTTTGCCAGGCCTAAGCTGAATGCAGCCCAGCCCACATCTGGAGTGCTGGTGGGGTAAAGATGGAGAGGGACTCACCCCTTTCTGATTCTGTAGCCAAGTGGGAAAAGGGAACCAGGTAGTGGCCACAGGAGCTACATTTCTTTAGTGGAACCCTACCTGGAAAGAAAGCATCTTCACCGACCAGTAGGTGACAATGTTAAATTTTCTAAGTTCCATTAGGAGCAGTAGGGGTCTCTTCCTGGCACTGCTCCAAATACACCCTTGCCTCCATCTTTACTTCATTCCACAGGCAGCCTCCCAGCCACCTGCAGCCCACCTTTCTCTGTGGCTAGTCAGGGGTGGTATGTGAACACATAGCCTGGGGTTTTATGTTTCCATACACCCCAGAGATATATGGATGCTCTTTGCATCCCGGTGTGCAAGGGCTTAGAACTCCTGTACAGTGGAGGGACATAGAGAGTTGAAATGAAGCATTTATTCAA